>NC_138182.1:237042234-238242234 GCF_964194105.1 Spermophilus citellus
TAACATTAAAAACTTTCATTGTTTGAATCCAGTAGTTTGAATCATTGCTATAAATCTCATTGGTTTTGGTCTATTCACTGGTTATTTCCTTGGAGTATTAAATGACTGCTGACATTCCATTTTCTATATTTAAAAGACAAAGGGGAGTAATTTTTCTAAATCATTGGTGAAATTTTCATGTTTCTTAATATAATATAAAGTGAATTTTGAACAGTCGGTTTATTCAACACCCTCCCTTAGGGTGTCTGGGTATAGACTTGTACTGTCCGTAGCCCATTTGTACTAGGACAGTGGGAAAGGTTGCTGAGAGATCAAAGAAGACATCCAGAGATGGGGTGTGAAACATCGGTTTATTGAAAAATTCTTATGGGGAAGTCCAGTGACTTAAAGCTAGACTAGAGAAACCTTTATTTTTCATGGTGCCCCTGGTGCTTTTCTGGAACTTCCAGCAGTGATAGGATGGACAAATAACACCTATGTTTCTCATGGAGTTTCCAGTGCTTCACCAGAAAGTGGCACTTCTGTCACTCACAATGCTCTATCCAGTGGCCACCAGCTGGACAAGCCTTTATCCTCTTGTGCTCTGCTCTGTACCAGTGTGTGTGTGTGTGTGTGTGTGTGTGTCGTGGGGGGGGGTCACATGGAGGGATATAGGTTAGGTTACAGAACTAGCAACATCTTTAGCCTAGCTTGTTTTATCCCATTGTATGATCAGCATCCCCAGGAACTTGGCATGCATGCAAAAAAAGCAGTTTTCTGCAGATAACAATTAACTTGGCCTAACTCCCAGCATATATGATAAAAGTCCAGAATCTTTTGAGATATTTATCTGGACATTCTGATCCAGGTTTATCTTCTTTACATGCCCAGGTTCTTGGGAACAGAGAGGGGCATTTCATGAATGTGGTGTCTTGTCGTCTTTTTCTTTAGAGGTGACATAGGACCATAATCCCAAAAGACATAATCCTGAGTGTCCCAGTCTTGAATGTTGAAATTCCAAGAGGTCAAAGTCCCTTATGTATAAAACCCTGAAAGCAAATTCTTAAAATATAATTCTGGAAAATAAAACATTTTAAAAACTTTTTTAAAAAAAATGTTTATAGTTCATAGAAGTTCATTTGAAAAATATATAAAAACACGAGAGAACACTTCATAGGCCACTTAAAACAATAAAATAGGGAATGAAAACATACTAACTTTTATAAGCATAAAGACTCAGGCATGCTAACCATCACATGGGCATAACAGTTACAAGGAGATAACCACATTCACAAATAAATTAGAAGCAAAATGTATGAACATTTATCACAATGGTCGGTAATTGTGTGCACTCAGCTTTTAAACTGAAGTTTTCTGAAATACCATGACAGAAACTCTAGATCTCTTGATGAAATCAATCAAGAACCATGATGGTTATCACCACAAAGCACTTATCACAAAGAGCCAAGATCTTGAGAAATTTTCTTTCACAAATACAGATGTACAAAAACATCTCTTATGTTGATGAAATTTCAATGTTTTTACAGTGTTTATAATCCATGCTGTGATAATGTGCTTTTTCAGAGTCAAATTGGTAAAATATATATATACACACATATGTATAAAATAAGTGGGAACTCTCTAGAAGTCTTGGCATTATTTCCAATACTGAAGATATAAATTATTTAAAGGAGTAATTCATAGCTAAAATCTTTAAAAACTAAAAATGTTTCACGTATGAAAAATGTATTATAGGGATAGATTATGGGCAATTGCATAAAGATAGTTCATAAGAGCTGGCTTACTCTCATGATCATTAACTGTCTTTGAAGTCTTGTATCATGATGAATGATCACTTCTTTTCTTTTAGATCATTGCTCTCTTTGGAGAATACATTCATGTTCATTTTCTATGTGGCGCTGCTTTTCCTTGCAATTCTTCTATGATTTGATACGCTGATATTAGGATTCCCCGTTAAATTTTCCTATCTCCTGTGCCATGCTTCTATGTTGTTTTGCGTATGCAGAAAACCATTCCACATGTACTCATATGCAGACCACAAATTTGGTGGGAACAATACTGGTGATTAAAAAGACACACTATTGTGTGAGTGTCTTATTAGCCCATCATGAACACAATTATATTTAAACCAGTCAGTAATTCACTAGCTTCTTCAAACAAACACAGCTGTAATTCAATAAAAGCTCCTGGAATTTCATCATCAAGAAGAAATAGCAGTGCAGACAAATTATGCCTTTTTAAATTGAAGGGTTTCTCTATGCTAATATTGCATGGTTAATTCCTTTCCCAGAATTCAGCTTTGTACCCTTAATGTATAGCCTTTTTTTGTGGGAATTACAGGTTTAGGAATTTCAGCTTTCGGGAGTTTAACAATCAAAATCTCTTAGGATTTTCATTTCGAAAATTTTAGACTAGGGATTTTGATCTTTTAGGATTTCAACATTTGTGAATGCCTTTCAGGATTATAAACAGCCCTGAGGGAGCCCAGGAAAAGAATATAAGGTAAAATTAACTTGTAATATATGAATAAATTTTAATGAGAATATCATGGAGTACATGTATCTCAAAAGAGACTTGAAAGAGAAGTCAATTTCAGGGGAAAATTTTTTTAAAATAACAAGAAAAGCATAAGAATAAAAGAAATGGTAGAATATATTCATGTCTACTATATTCAAAATGTTATCAATTTTTTTGCAAAGCTACTGTTTTAATCAATCTTACAATAATCCATCTAAAGATAAATGACATGCCAAAGGAAAAAAATGTTACTTTTTTTTTTTTTAGAGTTCATATCAATTCTTTGCTGGATCACCATTTCTACCTTTATCATCAAATATTCAGATTAAATAGCATAATTTTCTACCTCACTGTGGTTAGCATTGTCTGAAATGATGGTGGCTATACAAATAGAATCCAGAGTCTCATCTGTATCTGCTGCTAGCATGAAAATAAATTCTTCAGTCATAAAGCATGAAAAATATTTAAGATTTGGAAAGGGATTTAAATTTAATTTTACATAAAAGAAATAAATAGCAGAATAAGTAGCTGTGTGTGTTCATGGAGCCTTTATAATGCTTCCTCTAGAAACAGGGATGACTGTGTTTACCAGCCTCTCCTTCACGTAGACAGAAGCCATGTAATTAGACTGTGGCAATGGAGGTGACACAGAATACAGTACATAAAACCCATGTTCCAACCCTTATCTCTTTCTTGTGGTTGAGAACCAAGGTCCCCACATGGCAGAGCTGTGCCTGATAAAGAGCCACCAACTGACATCGGGCTGTGATGTGAGGGACAAATAAACTCACAGTGTACTAGGCCACTAGGATTTGGAGATTGCTTTTCAAGTAGGTAGTGAGCATTATTCTGACTAAAACAGAACTCTGATGTTTTTGAGGCTCCAGAATTTTTTGTCTTATTTTATTCAGGATACAGAACTAATTTGAATGGTTTCCATAAAACATTTTATTTTATTTTATTTTATTATTTTTTGGTTCTGGGGACCAAAGCCACGGCCTCAGGAATGCCAGGCAAACACAGACTCCAGTTTTCTTTTAATACCCCTTTTGTCTGTTTTAAAATTCTAGAGATTATTTTCAGATGCAACTCTGAAGTAATTACAGACCTTTAGAATAACATTATTCTATCTTATTTAGTGAGGTATGATTATAGAGTTATAATAATAATGGTGATGATATATTGTATTAGCATTATTATGATTATTAAAGTCAATTTTTTTCAAAATGCTAAGCTTCAATGTTCACATTCTATCCTTTTTTGAATCATTATCTGACTTGCAAAAAGCACAAAAAGCACAAAGTAATTTCTCTGATAACTTTTCCTTATTATTGTGAAGAAAACATTAAGAGAAAAACCCAGTATACGCAATCTGAAGACATGTAGAAGTCATTACTGATTGTGAAAGTTTAAATGCTTTATCCTTTACTTGAAAAAAAAAGTTATGCTTATTGTTTTTTAAAATTTTAACTGAGTCTGAAACACTACAGCTAAGTTATAGTCTATGCTAATTATAAAAATGAATCACAAAAGCAATAGAAAAATCACAAAAATCTGTGACTTTTCAATAACTTTTGCCTATCATTCTTTTCATAGTTATATTAAATTGCACGTTTCACATATGGCTTAGTTATTGTTTTATCCTCAAATATTTCTTTGGGAATAAGTGAACAGATTTGAAAAAATAATTAAACTAACCAAATAATACAGTGTGAAGTTTTTCACTATCCTTTAAAAAGCAACATTAATTTAAATATTTAAATCCCACCCCACGAAATAATTTTTCTACAATCTGATTGTAGAGAAAAGTGATTTTCTACACTCACTTTTGTAAGGAAAATAAACTGTTAGACCTATTATTTTGAAGAATGTTGCTCAAATATTCTCATGTGATTCAAACAGTAAGAACATTTTATTTTGCCCCGTAAGCTTAGAACTAAAAAATAATACATCGTTATAGGAAAATCAACAGCATTATTAAAAACAAAACATTGCGGGGGGTGATATACGAATCATCTTAAGGACCAGGAGTCATAAACCCCACATTACATAAAGCTTAGCCTATTCTATTTTGATTTCAGAAGTCTGACTATAACATACATTATTGGGGTCAGGGAGGAAAATCATAACTTCTTAATCTGAGGATACTTACTGAGTTTTGATGTTATTGTTATAATTGTTATAATTCCTAAACTTCGTAATTGTTATCAGTCCTTTGTGGAAAAAAATAAAAGTAAAAAGCTACCTTTAGGTTTTCTTTCCTCCTTCCTTTCTTCCATTGAGAATCTATCTGTTGGTCAAGATTTATCAGGATTAATATTTTAATGCAACTGTGTTTTCACTTGCTGACTCACTGCCCTTGTAGAAATCCTGTTATCCCTCTAAATGTGGATATTCAACTGTGGAGGAAGGTAAGCACATTAAACTTGGTGGAATGCATTAGCTTGGTTTATGGCCTCAGGCTGACTCTGCTTGGAACCACTGATCTTCTTCCAATTAGTGAATTGACTGTCACACTTTGTAAATCTGAAACCACTTTCTGAAAGTGAGATTATAAGCATCTTACTTCCTAAATTCTGGTCCTGGCTGGGCCTGGATGTCTATGATAAAATCTGAAATACAACATATTTATTCTTATTTACTCTGTTTTATCCTGTTTGTGCACCTCAGATCTATGATGGAATTTCATTTTTGATTCTGGCTACTCATTCAGTATGAATCCTTCACATCCCTCACTATTCATATTTGATCAGCTGGAAATTTTGTTGATTCTCTTTAAAATCTTTGCAGTTTTGTTCTTCCTAGCCAATGTTCAAAGGTCTGCCTTTGCTTAGACCCTTATAAAATCTCACTTGAACCCCAGATTCTTCTGTCTCATCCCTACCATACACCTTCCTATCCATTCTTCACACTGCTTCAACAGTTGGGTTTATAACATGTTAAAATGACACTGTTTTTTTTTTTTTATTTATTGGATGTTCACAACATTACAAAGCTCTTGACAAATCATATTTCATACATTAGAATCAAGTGGGTTATGAACTCCCATTTTTACCCCAAATACAGATTGCAGAATCACATCGGTTACACATCACATTTTTACATACTGCCATATTAGTGACTGTTGTATTCTGCTACCTTTCCTATCCTCTACTATCCCCCCTCCCCTCCCCTCCCATCTTCTCTCTCTACCCCATCTACTGTAATTCATTTCCCTCCATGTTTGTTATCCCATTCCCCTCATAACCTCTTATATATAATTTTGTATAACAATGAGGGTCTCCCTCCATTTCCATGTGATTTCCTGTTTTAAACAGTGTTTAAAATCCTTTAGTTATCCCCTCATCTTACTCCCCCAAACACAGTATTAGTCATGACAAACCTGTTCTTACAGTAGCTCTTCTTACACTCTCCAGTGAATTTCCCTTTGTTCAGCTGGAAAGAACTACCATTTCAACACTGGGCTCAAGTTATCTCCTGGTGTACTTAATCTCCCCCTTTCTCTGTGTTCTGGGCTTACATATAAGATACGGCTCACTGTAAAGTTCATAATGAGAAAACATAGTATCCTTAACAGTGATTTTGGCCTCAATCACATCTTTTGGCTTTATGTTTACCTGAGAATGATACTAATTTAGAGTAATAAATGTGAAATAATAATACACAGCCTAACAGGCACAAAATGGGTATTCATGTAGTAGAAGCCACTAAATTATAACTAAACTGAGATGGAGCTTTAGTAAAAGATTTGCTAAAGATTTATTCACCGTTTCTTTGTCATTTCCAGAAAAACTGGCATTGATTCCTTCGTCATTAAGAATAGATTATGTAACTTTGTAAAATATATCAAATAGGGACAAGAAACAAAGGGAATTTTAAATTTCCTTGAGTTAAGAATAAGAACTAAAATAGTTATTTCATGTATGTTTACAATAATATAGTGAAATGTGTTCTTTTGAATAATGCATCAATCAATATTTTTCACAATGGTTTAACTAAAAAATAGGATTATTAAAAATTGTGACTGAAAGTTATTACTACCCCTTCAGTGCTTCTCAAATTGGAATCAGTGATCCATCTCTTTTTCAGAATTTTCTGAAAAAGTTCCCAGTTTTAAATGAAAGGTAAGTTTCCATCTTACCTCTTAAATAGGTCTTGTGACGAGATATTTCTATTCTGTGTATTTAATGAGCTCTCTGATTCCAATGCAATCTAAAGTTAAAGTCTAACATATGATATAGATGCTTAGTGTCTCTTAGTCTTTGCTTGAAGACTTATTGGTATAGAACTCTGAATTTCTCAAAGCAGTTCATTTAGAATTTAAAAATAAACTTACAGTATACATAAAATTCACATTTATTTAATCTTCAGTTTAAGTTTTGATAGTCATGTACACCCATGAAACCATCACCCAAATACCATCCAGAAAACTTCTATCACCCTGGAAAAACCTACTCACAACATTTCCCATGCAATGCCCCAGACTCAAGAGATAGTGCTTTTAAGTTGTAATGTCAGAAAATTTTACTTTGGATGGAATCTCTTCAGAGAGAGCACATTTTAAAATCTAACCTAGAAATCATGCTGGCAGGCTATACTGAGACTACTTGAGAGCTGTCTGCAGTTGTAACCAGAGCTGCTGCAACTGCAAGTGCATCAATCAGCCATGGACTCATGGACTTTTGACATTTGCTTGTACCAATAATTGTAGGCTTTTCCTCCTTATGTCTAAGCCTTTTGTTCACTCTTCAGAATACATATTCATCATTACCTAATTCTGTGTTTCCAAATTGAAATTTTAAGACCCCAAATAAAGTTCCTCTGTGCTTTATAGCTTCAATATTGATTATTCATTGATTGTATTGTCACCTTAGATCAATTTTATCTGCACTTGAACTTCATATAAATGGAATATTCTCTCTTACATCCAGCTTCTGTCACTCAGTTGAATATGATTCAAACAAATTGAATGTATCTGTAATTCATTTTATTACTGGGTAGCATTCCATTACATGAATATTCAAAAGTTCTCTTTTCATTTGTTGGATATCTGGTCTATTCCCTTTATTTTGATTTTTATGAGTAAGGTTGTGGGAATATTTTAATAAAGTATTTTTTGATAGGCTGGGGTTGTAGCTCAGTAGTAGAGCATGTACAAGACACTAGGTTTGATTTTCATCACTGCATATAAACAAATAAAATAAAGGTCCAGTGACAACTAAAAATATTTAAAACACTATTTTTGTAGGCATGTTTGTATTTTTCTGGGCAATTACTTAGTAAAATAACTAGATGATATGGTATATTCATGTTTTCCTTTAAGAAACTTTCCCCAAAAGGATTGTACCATTTTATATTCTCACCAAAAATGTATGGTACAGCCAGCTACTTCACTTCAACATTTGGTATTAATAATCTTTTGGATTTTTAATCATTCCAATGAGTAAGAGTTTATGTCACATTGAAACTTTAATTTGAATTTTCATAATCATTAAAATTTTATTATTGTTTCACATAATTTTTGTTTATATCTGATCTTGTGTATATGAAATGTGTACTCATTTTCTTTTGTCTGTTTTAAAGCAGATTGTTAATCATTTCATTTTTTATTTGGGAATCCATTTGCATTTTACCAAATAATCTCAACATTTAGTTTTGTGAGACATAGACATGTTTTATATGGAACATGGAAATTTTATATTTTATAAAATTGTCTTGAGGATTTTGTTAATATTCATCTTATTCTGTGATAAAATATATACTTTATATCAAATTTACTAAAAAAGGAATTGGAGAAAAACATGAAAATATTTCAAGGCACAAGGGGACAAACAACATGATTAAATTAAAATTGAGTGCATTAAAGTCTGCTTGAAATTTACTTGTAATTTATACCTCAAGGAAATTATACCTACCTCACCTTCACTACCCCCCAAAAAGAAATTTATAAAAATCCTAGCTAGCAAATGTGTACTATATCATATTGGTTGAAATTCACTAATTTGGCTTCTCTATTTACAGAATAGCCTTGGAAGATTCAAGCTATGTTATCTTCATTGTTTTGGAAAGAGAGGTGCAGTTCTGCAAAAGCTTGATTCAGAAGAATCCTGAGTAAAGATATGTATGCAACTGATCTCTTCCACACTGATTTCTTAAACCTGCAAATCCCTTCCTTGCAATTTCTTTTTTTTAAATTTTTTGATTTGTTTTAATTAGTTATACATGACAGTACAATGACTTTGATATACCATACATCTGAATCAGATGGGATATAATTTCTCATTTTTCTGAGTATACAGGTTGAAGATCATATTGATCATGCAGCTACATATATACACACAGTAATAATAATGTTTGTTTCATTCTACTTGAAACTTCTTTAACACAGTGGGGAATCACTGCACTTTAGCTAACCTGTTTGGTATGAAACTTGGCAGTAATTCTCTGCTGCCAGGAAGAAAAAAAAAGGACTTAAAACAAAAAATTCAGTGACTGATTTGGGGCTTTAATGCTAGCTGATTCTTCTTTTACCTTCTAGTTGTGGAATTCTCAGGGCAATTCTACTGGGCATGAATTCAGTTAGTAACTTGAGCTTGCTTAAGTGCAACAAAATGTATTTAACCTTGTCCTCTAGCATTTAATTTATTGCTCTTATCGATTGTCAACAGGCCCTTTTGATATGCACTTATTGAAGATCCATTTTGTACACAGCGCTCCAGGAAACACTAATTTCCCAGTGGCCATCCTTGCACAGCATCAGTAGTGTGTATATCCAGCTGTTTAATATACATGTGTGCATATGTTTAAACTGGGCTTATTGACACCCAGTCCTAAGTACCCTGGAAATTTTTCCATACAATTTCATAGAAATATTGGTTAAAGGTTTGATTAAAATTTGAATTTCTAGACTCACTAGAAAATCATAAGGTATCGGGCAGTAGACAAAACCAGTTACCATAGCAACAAATTCAAAACATCACCGAATCAGTTATGACAGGGTGATTTTGTAGTTGATCTTGGCAATCTGTCTTAGGAAGTGGGAGTGTTCACCACAAGTTAGAAGGGGAGGTCAGACATCCCATAGAAGTGGAAAGCAAGAACTGAGATCCCACATGAAATCTGGATCCTCAAAGGATGGCTTGGTAAAAGATGAATAAAGTTAGGAAAATTTCTTTCTTCCAAAATAGAAATTATAAAGCTTTTTTCCCCCTCTAAAAGTGGGCACAGGGCTAAATTTACTAAGTACTTCATATCAAAAAAGTAAAATAAAAGTCATTTAGACAAAGTAAAAAATACTCTAAATAGATGCCTGATAATGCTCTTAAATATCATCAAAAAGAATATTTCAGTTAATATTGGTTTACAGTCACTTCCATACCTAGTTAAGCATTGATTAGTTTGACATTAACAGTATAGATTCAAAGAATGTTCCATTGGTTCTCTGATTTCTGCCACAATGAAATGAAGGGAAGAAAAGAGCAGTGGGCTTGGGTTTGATCAACAGCCCCCACAGTCTTAAGGAGAGCTGGGTTTGGAGGATAGTGGCCAATGCTTCATTTTATTTCTGCTTCCTGAACTTTGCCCAACTTTACTTCTGGCAATATCTAACCCTGAATGATACGGAGAAGGGTATTCTGGAAAATGTAGTTATTGTAATCAAGCCAACAATAAAAGCAAGGAAACTTTATACTTCCTGTAGAATCTTTAACTATAATGAAATTTACATATGAATTTAAAGGAAGTATCCTTGTTAACATCAAAAACAGGAAACTGAATGAAAGAGAGGAAATATAAATATCCAAAACTCTTTAACTATATAGCACAAGAAAAAGTAAAATTCTGGTGATAAAAATCTTGAAGATAAGGAAAAGCATGACAATTGCCAAGTTAACATAGATAATAAAATAATAGAAGGAATAAGAAATATTTCTTAAAATGAAAATACAAAGAATACCACAAGATAAAAGAAAATACAAATAATAAAACACTTTGCATACACAAGAAAACAGTTTCATTCTTATGAATTATTTGAACTGCCTTAGTTCCAAATACTTTCATAATGGCTTATTAGAAGGAACAATATTTTTTTATTAAAGAACATTGTTTAATGAAAGGCAATTTCATTTTCATAATATAAAACTCAGAACCTGACCTTTCCATCAACAAAATTAACTAATTTTTAAGACTAGCTATTGAATAAGAAGAATTTAAATATTCTAAGACCTTTTAGTATAAATATGAAAAAAGTAATAGGAATATATTCAAATTTCACAAAATTTTTAGCATTGACTGACATTGCCTTGTAAATTATCAAGTTGAAAGAAACTATTCTAATTCTCAACTTAAAAAGGTTTAACTCTGCCAGAAAAGATTCAGTTATTTTAATATTTTTTCTGTAATATTTATTTAAAAATTGCTATCAATAAAGAATTGATTAAAAACTAAAATGATAATGTATTATAGATTGTTAGTCATTTAAATTATGAAAGATTTTTATTTTTGTATTTTTAAATTTTAATTTGTTGTATATGACAGAATGCATTACAATTCATATTACACATATAAAGTACAATTTTTTATTTCTCTGGTTGTACACAAAGTAGTCACATCCTTCCTGTCTTCATTCATGTACTTAAAGTAATGATGACGATTGTATTCTACCATCTTTCCTACCCCTGTGCCCTCTCCCTTTCCCTCCCTCCCCTTTTCCACTTTGCCCTATCTAGAGTTTATTTAATCCTGCCATACCCCTCCCCCCATAGCATATTATGGATCTGCATCCTTAAATTAGAGAAATCATTTGGCATTTGGTTTGGGGAATTGGCTAATTTCACTTGGCATGATACTTCCAGCTCCATCTGTTTACCTGCAAATGCCACGATTTTATTCTTTTTAAATGTTGAATAATATTCCATTGTGTTTATATACCACATTTTTTATATCCATTAATCTACAGAAGGGCATCAAGGTTGGTTCCACAGTTTACCTATTGTGAAATTGTGCTAATATAAACATTGATGTGGCTGTGTCCCTATAGTATGCTGTTTTTAAGTCCTTTGGGTATAGACTGGGGAGTGGGATGGCTGTGTCAAATGGTGGTTCCATACCCAGTTTTCCAAGTAATCTCCATACTGGTTTCCATATTGATTGCACCAATTTGTAGTCCCACACACCTCATCCTCACCAAAACTTATTGTTGTTTGTATTCTTAATAGCTTCCATTCTGACTGGAGTGAGATGAAATCTTAAAGTAGTTTTGATTTGCATTTCTTATTTATATATTTTGTATATGTAATTCTTTGATTTTTTTTCTTATACCCAGAAAATATTAACCTTAATACCTAATTTTATACTTATAATCATTTTAATCCTTTCTCTTAATTCACTGCCTCTGTAATCACAAATTAGAGCATGAAGGAAAATAAAAATAATTGTCTGTTACTTTTATACTCTCTAAGACAAAGGATTCAATAGATCAATTTCTCTATTTCTCTTTTTTTAACCTAATAATGGCATCTCTCAATGATCTTACCCAGAGAGGTAGTGTCTAAATCCAACCCACAACTTCCAGAGTATTTAGACAGTTTTTGTTTGTTTGTTTTTTTACAAAGATGTAGGCAAAGAATGTGGAGGTCTATTTCTTCAGGTCTGAGTTTTGTCCTCAGAGTGGGTATTTAGAGAGACAGTCTCTATTTTGCAACCTCTGAGCACCAGATATTGAATAACAGCAGTGTCCGTGGGTTCATTCATGAATTTGTTAGGCTGAGCACTTAAAAGTATAGGTCACATCCTCCCCCTTATTCAGTATTAGTTTTCTAGGGGTTGCTTTAACAAAGTACCAGAAATTAATTGGGTTAAACAACAAAATTTTGTCCCAGAATTCTGAAGGTGAGAAATACAAGATTGAGGTTGTAATGGGAGTGGTTCCTACCATTAATGTCAGGGGATCTGTTCTTCCATGCCTCTCACCTGGCTTCATATAGTTTCATGAAATCTTTGGTGTTCTTTGACTTAAAAATACATCACCTTGATCTTTGTCTTCATTTTTGTGTGGTGTTCTCTCGATGAATGTGTTGAAATTCCGCTTTTTGAAAGATCCAGTCTTAACCAGTTACATCTGCAGTGACACCATATTCTAATAAGGTCATATACTGAAGTACTAGGAGTTAGGATTTAGCATGTGAAGGGCAATGGGGAGCATATATCAGCTCATTATAAGTCGTATAAGAGGAGTACTATGTGGCAGCAGAAAGCAATGAAATAAAATATACAGGAAGACTTTTCTTGAATGAAAACTGAAAGTACATGGACCTTCTTTTGAAGTTACTTCATGTAGTTCATGGGTGATATTGTTTGGGTCACAGTTATTTGATGGCTTGCATGAGGGACACATGTAAATGTACTCATGGCACAGGCAATCAATGCAGAAGTGCAGGTGGGGAGCTCTGCTATGGCTGTCGACTGAAGTATTGCTGTAAATCCATGTGGCTTAGGCTTTTCACCTAAGAGTTGAGTTCTGATCAAGTGCTCTAGAAGGGGTGTTTCCAAAAATCCTAAACATTATTCCCACTTCAGTTCAGTTCATCCAAGTCACTAAGATAGCCAAAGTTGAAGTGAAGGAAATTAGATTGGGCTTCTTGACAGACAATGGCAAGGTAAAATTGAACAGTTTGCAGGGTGAGAGGTGTTTTCTAGGTCATCTATGTAAACAAAATCTGGTGAACATTCCTTTTCCTTCAAATTCAAGTAACTTCAAGATACTGTGTTTTCAGTATCAGTTATGTTCACTTTTTAAATTCACTTTATTAATCTATGACTGCATAATATGTGCCATTATTATTAATAGTAGACACTTGTACTCCAAATGCATTAGGATTTGAAGCTAGGTCTGCATTTCTAATTCTAAACTTTTTGAAATTTGCTCTTCATTCCATTTGCTTCTTGGATAATTACAACAAAGAGCTGTTGGTATGATTAGAATAATCCATTTGCTAACTAAGTTAACCTTTATTTCATTGACCTTTGGTTTAATAGAGTAATAACAAGGATCTCAAATCTAATGACATGTCTAATTCAGATGTTGAATCTATATAAGTGGAATTCTACAAATCTCGGCCATGAGAGCTTCCTTTTATCAAATACTTCCTTAACATATACCTCTAATAACTATGTGACTGTCTCCCATGAGGTATCATTATAACTTAATTACCTGTGCTGAGGGACATCTAGAATGCCAGGGGGTAAGCAGAGGCAGAATTGCAAAGTGGAACAACTCCATTTTCCATGGACTTACTGACAAGGCAGAGATCAGTAAGGTGATCAATGATAGTTTCTTATCAAAAATATAAATTAAAATAAAATTGCTATAATAGAAGCCCTTGTACCTATCATGTCACACCCTTCTGTCATACATGTAATTTAAAAGCTCATGTATTTCTTTGTTAACGTATGAAAATACAGGGAGAATAGTCATTCAGTGATTTTAGATGTGAACATATCCTAAAATCATTTTAGCAAAATATCAAAAAATAGAGCAATCAGAGTATTGAAGGGTTTACTGATACTGAAAGATGTCACTCTGAGAGTCCTGAATCCCTTGGGCTTCAGTAACAAGCTCAGGTGACATTTAATGATAAGTGAAGTTCAAAGTATCTACTCAAGTGTCAGTCACTGAAGATTTGTTGCACTCTAAGTGTTTATGTCAGAGGGATGACCTGTCATTATACTAGTAGACACGAAGAATCAACAATAGTGTCAGTAGCAGAGTAGACCAGAAATGAAGTAACTGTTGTCAGTGGCTTCTAATTTAATGAACTCAGGACAGTAAATAAACCAAAAGCCATTCAGGATTTACCAACTTTATGGTAGCATATTATTCCTAGTTTCAATAAATTTAGAAAAAATTGAATTTTGTATTCCAATTTCTCTTTGTTTGTATCTAGGCATTATATTATTATTATTTCTCTGTTTTTATCTAGGCATTATTCTATACCTCTTGATGATCATTAAGCTTCAGTTTAGCAACATCAAAGTAACATCTTCAAGATCTCACAGCTATTATTTGAGTAGTGTAATTGTTACCTGACATTGATACTCCCTGAGTTTGGAGGGCGTTTGAATTAAACTTTTCTTTTATGAGGCTCAATTATGAGTTTCTCAGATTTCTCTTCTGGAAAGCTTCAATTGCACTCTTGTGATAGAGGCATTGCCTTTCTCCAGCTGGCTTTTTCAGTCTCTCACCAAATCCTTGGAATCGGCATTACTGCTACATTCTGTGGCATTTAAAACATCCACAGATGGTATCTTCCTTTGTAACCCACATCTGGTGCTAAGAAGTACACATGCATTATTTTCTCACTGTCGGTGAAAGTTCAAGTCTCTCCAAGTGTTCTGTTCCTCTGTCTGCTTTCATAATGACCAGATCATAATTTATTATGTTAGATCTTATGCTTTCTGCAGGTATATGTCAGGCTAAAGTGGAAGTCCTTTCAAACCCCCTCACCTGTTATGAAGGAGGGAAAACCTATCTCTGTCCATCCCACTTAGTAGAGGGTAAGGATGTACAGAACAGCAACATCTCTCCCCAGAGAACTCTTAGTCATTAATTTCTCAGGGTTATTCAAGAGTTGAAGTCACAAAATCAGTTTTCACCAATTTCCTTTAGGAGTTGTGTGTGGTCATGCCTTTCTTGAGGACATGGGGAGAGCTGGCATTTAATGTTCCATTTTAGCCTTTGGGGCTTTGAATAAAATAGAGAGGGAAAGCGTGCCAATTTAGCATTCTATTATCTAGGCATTATTCTCTACCTCTGGATGATGACTAAGCTTCAGTTCGGCAACATTATAGTAACATCTTCAAGATCTCACAGCTTTTAGGAAAGAGCTGGGATTCAAAACCATGTGTTTGATACAAAGTGTATACTTTAAAAATTCATAATATAACATTTCTGGAGGAAAAAAAGCCTTGAAAGAAGCTTTCTTCTCATTTCCTACTGTGCTGTATATTCTCCATTTTGCATTTCTAGATTTGTTTCCTGCCAATCTCTAAGTAGGTTGATAATAGAAGGCATGAGTCTGCTCCCCTACTTATAGGTCCTTGTTGGACAAGGGTACATACCAGCAAGCAGATGCAGATGAGGAGGGAAGGGAGAAGATGTTAGGGAATATTTGTTTCTCTGGCCTCCTCCCTGCCAGCACAATGATTTGACAGTAGCCACATTCCTCTTTTGAGGGCCACAGCTCCTGTCTGGTGGGCCCTTGCCTGTGCTAATGGCCTTTTAGGGACTCTAATAACTGTGATTTCTCACTGTGTAGTCGCAGCTCAGCGAAGACAATGGATGTTACTAGATTCTGGGTACTTTAGTATCCCTTGTTGGCTTCTCAAAATACTTGCTACGGCTTTATAAATTGGGATTTCACTAAAACCTTCTGAAGCACCTGAGAGTGTCCTTTGTTTTCCAGTGGGACCTTGACAAATACACATACAAACTGGTGATTCCCAAAGTCCAATCTACTTATATATTTGTGCAAAGAAAACCTCTGTTTTTCCAATCCTTTGTTTAATTTTTAGAGCCAGTGGTGCAATGATGCAGGGGAGCTTGAGTAAATAAAAATTGCATGAAAATGGAATAAAAAATTTGTGGAAGTAAATCTTGCCACCCTCAAAATTATATTGTATAGATAGTGTTTACAAATACATTCATATGCATGGGGAAAATGTAGTTCTTATACTCTAAAAACATTTCCATATCCTTCTTGGGTACAATTGAATTTTCCAATTGAAAGTATTTCAGGATTTATTTATATTAAACATTCACATAGTTTCATTCTGTTATGATTCTTTGATGTAATCTCCTTTGGATCACTTAGCCTGTTTAAGTAAACTGTCTAGTAGTCTGATTTTTGTCTTCCCATTCCATTTACACGTGGTTGTTTGATAGGATTAACTGTCACGATGCTATTCAGAAAAAAAAAGGAGCCTTAAAAGCCAGGCATGATAACTTGTGTAGCTCTTTAAAGTTGAAAAAAGTCTGTAAGGGGAAATTAGCACTCTAATAACAGTGTCTACTGATAGAGGCAACAAAGACATTTTTTTTCCCAACATATTCAATCAAAGTCTGCTATGACTATATGACTCTCTGGATAAACCTGCTTAATCTTATTAATTCTATGGCCATGAATACATACAGATAATATCAATAATTACATGTCTGAATTACTCAGGATAAGGTTTTGCATAAATTTAAAGGAAACTTTTGAGAAAGCTATCCCTTTATTAATCACTATTGAACTCTTTATTAAGTCAAAGAACACTTTGCCAAAGAAAACAAGATTAATCTGTGCTTTTACCTCTTTTCCTTCAGCTTTTGTGGAAAGGAGCATGTTATGAATCCAACTGAAGTCAATATAAATTTCTTGTAAATAGTGCTTGGACCTTGAATCATATCAATAATCTGAAAGTCTAAGTTCCACAAAAATTTCTGATTTACCAATCAGATAATAATTAATCCAGAGTAATAAAATAATGTTCTTGACTCCTCTGTATCCAATTTCTTTTTGTTCTTTCAAATGATCTGTATGCATATCTTTTCTTAAATAGTAGAAAATCATATTTCCTTCTAGAAAACAATGATTTATTATTTTCATAAATAAAAGGTGGCTCAGTTGTTTTTAAGGTCAATTATGGAAAAAGTCTAAGTAACAATGTTGCCAAAATTAAAGTCTTTTTTTTTGTAATAGCCCTTTAAATTTTAATTAGCAGTTAGCTGAGGAAATAGCAGCTGCGTAACTCGGTCTATTCATATACTTTCCAAATATCATGCCTTGAGTATAAACAGCAGACAGAAAAAGAAGCTTCCAATTTCTTCTACATAGGAAAGCAAACATCAATTTCCATTAGAGCTATTTCTAGATCTCCTTCTCTAAGCCTTTATGGAGGATTAGGTGAGTCCGGGAAGTATATGTGGAAGAGAGAACTACAGTCACCCTCAAGAGAGAGACTTTTCTCTGTGTGTGCATGTCCACTTGCTCAGGTACACACACACACACACACACACACACAATGAAGAATCCTTGCAGATCAGATTACATTCTATAAGAAAGGGATCTACACTTGAAGTGAACTAAAAAAAAAAATGTCCATCTTGAAAATGTAGTGCTTCTGAAGGAGGAGAAGGTAAAACAGTGGGGGTGACTAGGTGATAAAAGACAAAAGAAGCAAGATTCCGAAAACACACACATACACACACATGTATGCATACACATAGAGAGACAAAGAAATATACTCATTAAGACAGATCTTACATAAATTGGTGAAGGGTTAAAGAAGCAAAAGAATCCTGAAAGACAAAACATAAGTTACATACTATGAAAAATATATTCTGATAATAGAGAACATATATTTTGCTCAGAGGCACATAGAAGTATCACAAAATTGATCAAATATCAGATTATATTGAAACCATCGATAAGAAACATAAAGTAAAAACACTGGCAATAATGTAAATGTCCATACATAAGAGAATGACTGAATAAACTTTCACATATGCACACAAAGCAATACTGTGCAGCTGTAAAAGGAAATGAGGTATATCTCTATAAACTAATATCTAGTGATTTTTAAGTGAGGAAAAAAATCAAAAGGTAAAATAATACAAATAAGTAGCTCCATTTGGAGACAGGAAAGGGGGAAATAAAATGTACCTAAACATGCTTATTTTTGCAAAAAGAAAGATAGAAAGATAAACCAGAAATTACTTTCCTCTTAAGGGAGGTTGGGTATGAGGTGGAAGTCTTCCACTGTGGTTACTACTGCTTCTGATTCTTGTTTTGTATATATATTTTGGTTTCTTGCTCACATTACAATTTAGACAGACTGTACATGAGATAATTGAATGTATCAGTGTTAAATTTCCTGATTTTAGTAGTTTCACTTTGTTCTGAAAAAGAATATTCGTAGTAAAACCTCTGATGGATTCGGAAGTGAATGAGAATAAGGTCTGCAATTTTTATTCAAATGATTAAGAAAAATCTTTCTTCACACACATTTATATATATATATATATATATACACACACACACACACACACACACACACACACACACACACACAAAATTAAGAGAATTATAAAGCAATGAGAACATTATATTCAGACATTTGGGAAAGTGGTATTCACTTATTCATTATTATTCTTGTAACATTTTTGTGACTTTAAAAGTATATGAAAGTCATAAGTTATTTTTAAATTACATTTCCAAAATTAAATAGATGATTCTACTAAAATAATAGTCTATTTTTAGTTGGTTTATTCTGACAAGTTGTTCAACAAGTACAGTTCCTCAAAGCAGGCATTCATATTTCTATGTACTGGTTTAACTATACCTTTTCTTTAGGACTAATTTCAGTTTTGATAAGGTGGAGCATCTGTTGTGATTGATTAGTGTCCTTGGTATTTTGGAAATATAATGAGTAGTATTCACTTTTTATGGCTTTAGTCACAGAAATTAAATTCTACAATCAAAAAACTCTAGTGAATTTCACCTTTATATTTAATGTATTTATTTTAAAACTAAGTAAATAATAAATAGAATAGAGACCAGTAGAAGAATAGAGGACAGGGAATAGGGAGGAAAGTGGAAAGGGAAGGGGAAACTGGGGACAGATTTGGAGAAAATTTTATTCCATGCTTGTATAATTATGTCAAAATAAACCCAGCTATTATGTATAACCATAGTGGAATAATTTTAAAAAATTAATAAATAACACAGAAAGACAAAACTCTTTCAGTCCAAATCATCTAAGTTAAATTCCATGACACATAATCTGAAATTTGTCTTTGTTGAAATTATATTTTATGCACAAATTTTTACTCATTTCTGAGGGCTGTATCTAACACATGAAAAACGTTCTTGTCATTAAAATGTTTTACAAATGTAATCAACAAGTAGTCATATTTTATTATATATACAAGCTATACTTTTAAAAAACAGTCTCCAATATTTTGAAAGATTGTTTGTGTCAATTTTTCCTTAGTTTTGAACTTGAGTTTATGAATTTTTATACTAATATTATTTAGTTCAAACAGATTTACAGTTTAATTTATAGAAAATTATGGTTGTTATTATAATAGCCATTGTCTTTGTTATGTTTTTGCTTAAATACAACCTTATCCCCTTATTAGTCATATTATCACTTTTTATCTTAAGCCATCCTAAATCACTTTGATTTAGGTGTATTTTTTTACAAATATCATCTAATGGGATTCTAATTGTTTATGACATTTGAAAATCATGCTACACTGTCATATTAGTTTTTAATGCTTCATTAATATTTATTTTCTCTTTGCTCTATTCTTTTCTTTCCTTTCAGTAATTTTGATTATCTGAAAATGATTCTTCTAGAGTATATCTTTATAAACTTAATAATGAAATAGTATTTCTCAAATTCTCTTAGAGACGAAGTAATAGATATGTATTCCTCTGATTGACATGAAAAGCATATTTCTTTTTTTTTAAGGAGAGAGTGAGAGAGGGGAGAGAGAGAGAGAATTTTTAATATTTATTTTTTAGTTCTCGGCGGACATAACATCTTTGTTGGTATGTGGTGCTGAGGATCGAACCCGGGCCGCACGCATGCCAGGTGAGTGCGCTACCGCTTGAGCCACATCCCCAGCCCGAAAAGCATATTTCTATTTCTCTAACACTCCTCTCTTCAAACTTATCATCCAAAATATCAAAATTAACACTACATATTTTGATAAGTTTAAAAAGGCTTTCTTAGTTTTAAAACTGTTTTCTTAAAACACTTAGAACAGTCATGTCTTCTACTTCAAAATTAACATGTTATTTAGCTTTATATATACTTAAATAGATTAATTGCTTGCTATTAATTTATACAACGACCTTTCCATCCTTTTATTTTTATTTTTTAGGTAGCCTTTTTAAATAATAAAGATTTTAAGCCTTTTGTTCCTTTGGTTGGTTTGTTTTGGTAGGTACTATATTACCAGAGATTTTGCATGTTTGAGAATCCATGTTGCTTTTTGTACATGAACAACAAGGACTATTTGGCAATATTAAGGTTATTTGGACACACTTCATTTTCTTTAAAACTTGTAGATATTGTTCCATTTCTTTCTGATAATAAACATTGCTATGGAGATGTTGGGACAAGCCTTAGATCTGTTGTTACGTGTGTGTGGTGGGGGAGGCATATGAATAGACATCCAAAGTTTTCTTTTTTATGCCAACTTTTACAAATTTTTGGTTCATTTTGTATTTGGTCCAAGAATTTATGCAGCAGGATAAATCAAGTTTATCCAAGAATGCAATGACAGTTCAAATTTACCACATTAACATATTAAAGGAGAAAAATGGAATTAAAGACATGGAAGCTGAAAAATGATTCCATAAAATGAATACTCCTTTGTGATAATTTCTTAAATCTCAGAAAATTGGGAACAAATGTGAACCAAAAGCCTATGGTAATCTTATAATTATTGGTAAGACTTTCAAATTATACTCACTAGTTCAAAAATGGCAAATATTTTAACACTCTTCCTCAAAGTTATATCTTATTCTACAAAACTTAAAATGCAATATGACAGACTGAAGAAATATGAATGCAAACCACTGATGAAAAGTCCTAATTATTTTGCTAAGATTTATGTATATCACAACTACACCAGATCTCTCTAGGTAAAATTTTTTAAATCTCTGATAAGTTTGAATGGGCAAATGGTGATGTCATTGTCTGAGTTGAGGGAACACTTAAGAGAAGTTTCATGTTTAGAGGTGGGGAGGTAGCATGATCTGTTTTGGTATAGTGACTTTAAGAGTCCTATGAAATGTCACTATGAATTTGTGGAGATTTACTGAGGGAGCAGTCACATTACACAGATAAAACAGAAGGTAACTCTTGCTATGGTGATATCCCTGGAATTTAATGGTGTATAAATAACAGAAGTCATGGGATTACCTAGAGAAGGAAAATGAAAGAATATTTCTCAAATGTCTGGTAGCAAGACTATTCATCAGAATATCACACGGAATTGTGATGCCTCCTGCTTCAATCTTCTTGCAAAGAATTGCTTTGACTATTCTGGGTCTTTCATTTTTCCAAATAAATTTCATTATTATTTTTTATTATTGGTTTTTTATGAAAAATGTCTTTGGGATTTCAACAGGAATTGCATTAAATCTGTATAATGCTTTTGGTAGCATGGCCATATAGACAATATTAATTTTGCCACTGAAGCAGCTCAATTTACAATAGCATGCTATGGAACCAACTTAGGTGCCCTCCAACAGATGAATGGATAAAGAAAATGTGGTACATTGACAGAGTAGAATATTACTCAGCTTTAAAGAAGAATGAAATGATGGCATTTGCCAGTAAATGGATGGAGCTGGAGAATATCATGCTAAGTGAAATAAACCAATCCCCAAAACCAAAAGCCAAATGTTTTCTCTGATATGTGGATGCTGATTCATAATAAATACGGGGTTGCTAGGGAGAATAGAGGTACAGAGGACAGTGAAGGGAGGGGAGGGGTTTGGGAACAGGAAAGATAGGGTAATAATATCCAATTCTTTCTACTACCCTGTGTGCATATGACTACAAAATAAGTTTGATTCTACATCGTGTACAACCGGGAGAATGAGAAGTTATACTCCATTTATGCATGATAGGTCAAAGTGCATTTTACTATCATGTATAACTAATTAGAATAAAAAAGAATACCCTGTAAAACATCTTGAAATTTGTATTCCCAAGCTTCTTTCTTCATTGAACAATATAGAAAAACTGATAATTTGGGGGGTGTTCAGTAGACGATGGGTAGACATATAGAATCATAATAAAAATGAATTTTATTTCCACACAATAGTCAAATTTGACATAATATGAAGCAGGTCGTTATGGATCAGATATTTTACCTTTCTGTACTTACATCCATGGACAGTTAATGATGGTAGTATTAATAACTACCTCATAGGGTTTTACAGGGCTTCAATGAGTTAGTGCACATAAGGATGCCTACTGTTGTTGCTAATATGAAGCAGGTGTTCCCTAACATTTCTTTTCCTTATTACTGTTTGACACTTCACTGCTCTATGCCTATTGTTTCATACCCCAAATTTCTCCTGGAATTGTTGATTTTTAATGTTAATTTTAATACTTCTCCACTGAAGTATTCTCTAAATCATATACTGAAGAGTTAAGCAGGCGACTCTGCTAAGTATTTTCTTTTTCACAAAAAAGGATTTTTTATTTGTAAAGGAATGCAATGCCTTTATTTTATTTATATTTTTATGTGGTGCTAAGGATTAAACCTAGTGTCTCACACATGCTATGCGAGCACTCCACCACTGAGTCCTCGTCCCAGCCCCAGCCACAGTCCCTGCTAAGTATTTTCATGACTTCTTTCTCTCATCACATGGTATTCACTTTTCCTCTTAAAATTCTGCAATCATCCCTTCTCAAGTTCTGAAGTAAAAGGTAAGTAAGGGTCTGATGCCAGTCACATTCTTCTTTTTATCTGTAGGAAGTACAATTACTTTTACTTTGAGGGTGTGATATTTCTTTAGGTTAAAAAGTTCTTTGAAAACCCAGTTATGTTTTATTATTAGTTCTTTTACATTACTCTAAAGATCTTTATGAGTACTATCAATCAGGTAACACAACAGCAAATATCCAAAGTTGGAAAGAATAAAATTATTTTACTGATTTTTTTTGTTATTTCATTTGTGTTTGAGTTTTTGTATGTGCATTTTTTCTTTTTTGCCTGTTTTATGTTCTCTTTCTCCTTCCTTATGCCTATTATCTTTCTCAGAAAGTCCATGTGTTATATTCAATGTTGTTAATTTCCTCTATTGTAGATTATATTTCAGCTATTTTTCAGTTTTGTTTTTATCTGTTATGCAAAAATTCTTTTTCTCCAGATTTCCATATATGTCATGAATGTTTATCTAATATTTATTCAGCCTTATTGGACTCAAATCAAATAAAATGTACCATTTTCTTCATTTCTTGTTGTAAATCTATTTAGTGAGAAGTGTTTTGACTTTTCAAGGCAGCCCTGATTTTTAAGCGTAATTTTTTATAGCAATTTATTTAAAAAAAAAAAGGACAGGACAGAAATTGAATCTCATAAAACTCCCAATTAAATCTGAAGGAAGAAAGAGTAGAATAAAAAAAAGAACAGGTTCAGTGAGTAGGAAACAGTTACAAATATGTTATCAATTCAACCACATTACTTTAAACATAACTAGGCTAATATATCAATTAAAAGATAAAAAGTCATAGAATGAATAATAAATTAGACACATTTATATGGAATCTTTAATAAATCTACTTTAAAAATAAAGGCCCAAACAAAATTAAAGGGAAGAAAAAAAAACCACCATTCTAGCATGAATCAAGAGAAAGCTGGAGCTGGAGGTGGTGGCTCACACCTGTAATCCCAGCAGCTCAGGAGGTTAAGGCAGGAGGATGGAAATGCAAAATCAGCCTCAACAACTTAACAAAACCCTGACTCAAAATAAAAAATAAAAAGGGCTGGGAATGTGACTCAGTGGCCCTGGGTTCACTCCACAGTATTAAAAAAATCTAGTGAAAGAAGAGCAATATAAACCTAAAGAAAGTTAAAAAAAATAATAATAATAAAAATTGGAGCAGAGATTAATTAAATATCATAAGGGAAAGCAAAAGGGACAATCAAACCAGAAGTTCAATATATTTGATAAAATCTAGGCAGGTTAACCATAAAAAGAGAAGGCATAAATTACTAAAATCAGAAATGAAAGGCCATTGTCTAGTGAACCTGTGGACATAATAATAATAATAAAGAGATATTATAAGTATAAATAACCCTATATTTGCAAATTTGATAACATATGAAATGAATAAAAATTCTTGAGACAAAAGCTACAGCACAAAGTCATGCAAAGAAAAATAATTGGAACAAATATATATGTATAAAATAAATTCAATCCATGATAACCTTCCTAAAAGTGAAGCACCAGGCCCAGATAACTTCACGGAGAATTCTTCCACATATATAAGGATAATATCAATTCTCTACTATCTCTTTAAGTTAAAAAAATAGTTTTTAGAGTTTTATTTTTAAAAAACACAATTATTTTTCCACAAACTATAAAAACATTCTCTTTGTTTCTCAACAGTTTTTAAAAAAATACTTCCTGTATTCTTTTTTACTGGTTGGGTATACAGAGAAACTATAACAACTTAGAAAAGAGAGAGAGAAGTATGAATCAGTCAAAGTTTTAATGTGATCTAGTATTATAAAACAAAAAACAAATTCAAAGTTATTAAATCTCTTTCAAGCTCTCCTAAATAAGTGAATATGCTGATGCTTATGTTACATAATTGTTAACGCAAGAGATAGTGTATGAAATATCTGACATGTGATAAGGGTACTCTAGTAACATTTTGGTTAGGTAAATAGTAAGTTTTAGAAAGAAGAAAACACAAAAATTCAGATCATCATTTTAACATAAATATTATAAAAGTTTTCTTTTGTCATCTATAAAATTTTAATTAATTTTAATTAGCCCATTCTTGTAACTTTATGATGAAAACCAAAGAATTAATGAAGTACTAATATATTTTATAAAATAAAGATTATAGAATAAGAAATTATTAAATTCACTTTTTGTTTGTCATGTCTTATTTTTATAGTTTTCTAACATCATTTTCATAAACAATGAAATCTTACAATTTTTTGAGATTTTAGTTTTCCAGAGGTTTTTCTTATATTTTCTGAGTGACAGATAAACTCTGGAATGGGGTTGATCTTACATAGAAAGGAAAAATGTAAGAAGTTAATAATTTGCAGTGGCTGATTCATTCTTAAGTATTGTCACATTATACTTTTATTATTTTCTTCCATAGGTATTAGGTTGAGACAAAGAAAGTCCATTATACTAGCCACAAAACCAAAGGCGTATTTCACCATACTCTGTAGTTATTTCTTTCACATATACTGCGGGTGAACTATTAAAGAAAACTTTGTCATCATTACAAAGTCTATTATTAAGTTTCCAAATTATCAATTATAAAATTTATTCAAGCACAATAAATAATTATCCAACTATAGTGATTTAATAAAAAATAAAGTTATTTTTCTCACCAGGAATTCTAGACAGCCGTCAGGACTAGCAAGCACATTGTTGACATTAAACTCATTATAGTTTTCTATCAACTGCTGTTATTTGTGGTTGATGTTATCTTTATTGTTGTTTATTAGTCATGAAATATATACTAGTAATCTGGCCCCAGTTCATGTTCCAGGCAGGAAGACAAAGGAAGTAATGAGGAGGAAAATGTATCATATCAAGTTTTCCTGATGCCACATTGGTTATAACTACCATTCTATCTGTAGGGTAAGCTGGGGAATATAGGTTTTAGCTGGGTAATTTACCCTATCAAATAAACCTATAATTCTTTTAGTAAGGAGACAGGGAATAGACTTCAAGGTAACAACATGAATTGAGAAATTCATGCTTGGTTATTTCTACCACTATGGACTGGCTGCTCCAGAAGTGTATGCAATTATTGACTGAGTTTTCATTGAAAACTTGACCATCTGCTAAAGACCATTTGGCTTTGGAAACAATAAGTATTACATTCATTTTAGAGTTATGCTAATATTTTGACTGGAATATTTATTACTGTTCTACTGATCTACCAACTGTTGTACTTGCCCACTAAGTGAGCTTGTCTATTAACTACTGTTACAAACTTCTCACTGCAATAATATTTCATAATTGATGGTAGCTACTCTATTACATGTATATAAGTCATTGAATCATACTAAGTGATTTACTTGAGATTATCTTTTTGTTGCTGAGAAAACATGGAATTGTACAATATTTCTCAGTTAATTAGTGGGAATCGACTTATTTGAATACATACTGGTACTTCTCAAACTTTTATGGGCATAGAAATTACCAGGAGCTCTTGGTAAAAAAAATGAGGAGTCTAAACATTCACTTCCAGAAATACAGACTCAATATAGAACAAGATTCAGAACTAAGGTAAATTACTTAAAGTACTACAGGTGAATTGTGATACTAAAAGTCCACTAATCTCATTTTGAGAAATAGTATATCAGGCACTTTGACCATGACATTAGAGCTTTTCAAGAATGTGTGTAATCACCTCCTATTGGGAAACATCAAGAAAAAATATTTACTGAAAATATTTACAAATTCAAAAATTATTTGGAATATAATTACCTCTTCTAAATAAGTAGAAATACATGTCCAATTGGATTTCTTAATTTTGTATGATGGTGAAAAAAATCAAAGTACATGGATATTTATATTGTACTTTGTATCATACTCTACATCTCTATTCCTTATACCATGACCATAGCACAATTCCTTATTAGATTTTACCTAGATTTTGCAAGAGCTAATTAAATGCCTCTCTGATTGCATTTTCATTAATAGATATAGATGCCACAGACTCTAAGTTGTAATAGACTTTAGAATGCACAATTGCAAGTCATCTCATTTTATTAAAACAAAACAAAACAAAAAAAGCTGCAGAAGGAGTAAAGAATTTTTCCCAAAGGCAGAACTTCAGTAAATAATGGAACTGGAATTTGTAGAATTGAAGTAAAAAGTAATTTAAATGATTCCATCCAGTTTTAAAACAGTTCTTGTGAATTATAACAAATTTGCAGAATTAAATGTTTAGTAAAGTATGTAGCCATTGCAAAAGGAGGGGGGAAAAGTAAATAAAATGGAGGCTCAGTCAGAGCAGCATTAAGCCTCAAAATTCATCCTAGTCAAGACTCTTTTGATTTTAAGTGAAAGAATCCTAATCAGACTACTTTAAGTACCAATAAGAGAATTTATTAGAAAGGCCCAGAAACATCTCAGGAACCCCACATGGGAATTCTAGCTTATCTCACAAATGCCTTGGTTCCAGGAACTGGAAAAGTATCAGCAACCAATATTCACTTTATTATGGAAAGTATGGACTACATCTGTGTCTTCCTAATAATGGATGCAAGAATTGGACAGGTTTACAGCAGCCCCAGACAAAGGCAGACATCCCAACTTAGAAACAAAGCTCAAGTCTGCAGCACCTGGAGTTAGAAATCTCTTGTCCTCACCATAGTTTAGAACTTTACGTTCAGTACCTGGACCCAAGAAATGTTGATGGTGACTTTACTAAGGTGGCATTTCAAATTCAAATTTTGATTTCTCAATGCTTCTTTTATATTTTTTACATATTTTTATTACATTGTGTGTATTATTCTATATTCCAGTCATGGGTTTTTCCTTTAGCCTGTTTAATTTGCTTTTTAAACATTCCTTTAAGCATACCTCTGTGGACTGGACTATCTGTTGAGGGCACATCCTTCAGGAGTTGCAGTTTTATATTGATGTCTTCTACCTGAACTTGATCCTTGCTTGCACTGCACAAAGCTTTTCTTATGTCTGTTACATTTGTGGACTATTAAAATCCAGACTCTTGACTAGCAAGAATCTATAGATGTTTCCATAGAAAGATGCTTGCTTCTACTTATATTCTTCTTATAGTCTCTACAAACTATGTTTCTGGATTTTCAAGATTATTCTTACCTTGCTCCTATCACAAATATACATTTTTCCAGTGTTATTAAGTGTAACATTTGATAATGGGAATTTTTGCCAAACAAATAGTCTACTTTATTATTGTTTGAGATTTAGAATTTTACATGACAGTGAGTTTCAGTATTTTCTATCCTTTTATAGCATTTACTTAGAATTTTGTCCAGATTTCAATAAATGTAAGAGTAAACATGGTGACATGGTATTTAAAAATATATTCAGATATTTGTAACAAATGTTTGGAAATAAATTTGCATGTTATAAAATTTACCATTTTGAAGTGTTTCAATCCAATGTTTTAACTATATTTGCAGAATTATTTAACAAACATCACTGATTTTAGGACATCTTTGCCTTTCCCCAAAAACTCTATAGTCACTGAACATTAGCACCCATTTCTCTATCCCACAGACCCTGGTTACATCTAATCTACTTCCTACTTCCATGGATTTGCTTATTGTGGACATTTCATGTAATTGATTTATATAATATATGGCTGTTTATGCTGTCTCCTTTCACTTAGTATGTTTTCAGGGTTCCTTCATGTTGTAACATGTGTCAGTGCTTCATTTAGTTTATTGTGAATAATATTCCATTGTTTTATACAGTACACTTAATAATGCTACCCTCCCAAAGCAGCTACAACTTAATCCCTGGAACTTGTGAGTATATCTTAAATACAGTTAGTACAAACATTGTTTGTGAAGACTTTGCACCTGAGGACTCTTATTTACATTAGGTATAAAAAAAACCCATAAGCCTAGGAATAAATTTAGCCAAGAAGGTGAAAGATCTCTACAATGAGATCTTTTTATTGATTAAAAAAATTAAATAAGATACAAAAAGTGGAAAAATATTCCATGCTTATGGAATAAAAAAAATTAACATTATTAAAATGCCCACACTCCCTAAAACAGTTTCCAGACTCGAGGAAATCCCTATCAAAATGCCAATGACATTCTGCACATAAATAAAAAATAAATACTACTGTAATTTGTATGGAACTATAAAATAACCCAAAAGACAAAGCAATCTTGAGAAAAAAGATAAAGCTTTGGTCCTCAAAATATTCTACAATTGGTCATCAAAATATTCTACAAGGTTGTCATAACCCATCTCATGGTATTGCTGTAACAGTGTTGTACTTTGGGACCTTACATTTACAAAGTAACCTAACTATGAAACTTCAAGAAAACATAGAGGAAAATCTATATGATATACATAATCTAGGCAAGAAATTTTTAGATAAGACCTCAAAAGCTACAGATAACAAAACCAAAAATAGACAAATGGACCAATCATTGTGGGAAAGAGACGATCTAATGAATGGGAGAAAATAAATTGTAAATTATACATTGGATAGAAGCTAATGTCTAAAATGCTTGAGGCCCAAAAAAACCAAACTACTTAGTAATGAGAAAGCAAGTATATTAAAAATTGGCTAAGGACATACACAGACATTTCTCAACAGAAGACATATAAACATCCAAGAGATAAGTGAAAAAGTACTTAACATCTCTAATTACTAGAAAGGTAAATTCAAACCAAAATGAGATATGATCCTACACTCATCAGATTGTCTATTTTTGAAACAATGAAATATAACACGTTGGAAATGATGTGCTAAAAAAGGAACCCTTATACACTTATGATGATATGAAATTTATTAGAACCATTTTGAAAAACAGTATAGGAGTTGCTCGAAAAACTAAAAATAGAATTCCCATATGAGTCAGCTATAATATTTTTCCTATGAAGTACAAAAAGAAACTTTTAGAATGACAACTTTTGAATTTCAATAATATCTTTACCTTTGTTAAATAATATTTGAACATATGAGGTTAAAATAATAAAAAAAAATTTAAAAAAAAGAATAAAAAGAAATAAAAGGAGTAAATGAGAACCATATTATTGGAAATTTAGGGTAAAGGGATCCCAGTTACAGATTTGCATAAGCTTAAATTATGTCCTTATAGTTATACTATATGAAAAGCAGAACCTAAAATCTGTACTTTACAAAGTATTGAATATTCAGCCTGGCTTCTTCTTGCTAGTTACATAAAAATAAGATAAAGTTGAGATAAATTAAGTGAAGAAATAATAAGCCCTTAGGACTTGATAATTTGGAAAGTTTCTTATATATTCACATTTCAAAGGACACTTAGGTTAGTAGATTCACTGTCAGGAAAGGTTTCCCCAGCAAGAAACCAAAGACATGAATGAAAAACCTTTTGCTAATAATTACTTTTTCTTATGCTTTTTAAGGAACAAAAGATCACAGTCACAATATTCAGTTGCAAAGAGTTATTTGAAGAGATCAGGAGATTAGGAATTTGACTCATGAATCCCCTCAACAGATATCTAAGCAAAAAAGAGGAATATAGATGACATTATCTAGGAGACACATTTAGAAGAGGCTTTTATTGAAAAGAGTGAATATTCAAAACACATGAAAGATCCAAAGTGTTCTTGAGAATTTTATATCAGCAGAAACACTGCTATCTTGAACTGAAAGAGCAGAAAGGACAAAATGAAAGATGGCTGTCAGACTCCTGAAGATATATAGGCAGGGAACAAGATAATAACACTACTCAGCTTCAAATGAACTATGCTTTCAGAAAACAGGAAGGGTGACTCCAAAGGTGGGGCATTGATTCCAGAGGATGGAGCTGAAAACAATAAGGGCTTGTGCTTGGACTACAAAATTTAGTGTTTTCCCATCTGGAATTCAAATTAATTAAAAAGGGTGATTCCTTTCGTTCTTTACATATTAACTGTTATCTCATATCTGTCTTGGGGAGCAAATACAGTGGTCTCCTCTGATCTGCAGTTTTTCTTTCTGCAGTTTGTCACCTGAGGTCATCTACACACCAAAAATATTAACTGTGAAATATCAGAAACAAAAAAATTTGTGAACTTTAATCTACTTTTATTGTGCTATTATGATTTTCTATTTTTCTTTTAGTTATTGCTTTAAATCTCTTATTTTGTCCAATTTATAGATTAAACTTAACCATAGATATGTAAGTATGGGGAAAAAATTTCTTAATTTCCTATAAATGACACCATAATTAAATACCTAAAAACAAATGTATTATTTTGGAGGGGTAGGGGTACTGGGGTTTGAACTCAGGAGCACTTAAACACTGAGCCACATCCCCAGCCCTTTTTTAAAATTTTTTATTTAGAGACAGTATCTCACTGAGTTGCTTAGGGCCTCACTAAGTTGCTGAGGCTGGCTTTGAACTTGTGATCCTCCTGCCTCGGTTTCCCATGCTGCTGGGATTACAGGTATGAGCTACCATGCCTGGTAAAAACAAATGTATCTTTCTTCTTAGGAAAAGGTCCCAATGGCCCCAACATAGTGTAAATTAAGGAGTACTCAGTTTTCTTTATTCAGATAATGGGGATATGCTTAAAATATTTAAGAAAAGAGAATGAATATTTTTTAATATGTACTTGATCTTTGAGCTCTGATTTACAAGACCACAATCCCCTGTTTATTATACACTTTTATTGGTGAAAGTATATGACTTAATTTTAATTCACACACTTTTGTGGTTTATCTATAAATGAATATAGATTAAAAATAATTCACCCCTCTTTAGTGAGGTTTTGGTCAGCTTATTTGGAACAATAATGTATAAAATTTAGGTTTTCTTCATATTCCAGTTTAACAAAACTCCTGAGGTACTTTTATCTGCAAACTTTATTATACATATCATAGATGATGGAAGCAGTTCCAAACTTATAGTAATTTATTTTCTAAATATTTATTTCTAAATCTGTAATTTATAATATATGTCCCCATGGAAAAAATGATGTTACAAGAGATAAATTTATAAAACTAGTCCAAAAAATTATTTAATCAACAATATTGCACATATATAGTATAATAGTGCTGTTAAAGTAACCACTTAGTCATTATATGTTTCTATAAGAAGTTTAAAAAAGTAATGGTTTGGCAAAGTCATTGCAAAAATGTATTTCAGCTTCTCATGCATTCTGTGAAATCATGTATTTAAAACAGTCTCAGCCACATACTATGAAGAGTCAATGAAGAAGTAATTGCAGCATTGTTAAAAAGATGACATACTATCTAAAGCAGGAGACAACTGCTCATCATATGGAAGTTTCTTCACCTATTGCAAGAGGGTAGGTGCCACATAAAAATTGTCAACTATGTGACACTTTTGGTTATGAAAGGAAGTGTTACTAATAATTACAATAAAAATAAACATAAATAGGGACTTTTCTGAGCATATAAACATACATCATGATCCTTCCTAGTAATGGTGTCCCACGGGAAAGAGGTGATTGCTATGGTGAGGAAGAGACAGCTGTGTAGGAAGGGAACATGATCAAAGATATGAACTCCTACAGATACTCAAATTTACAGATAATGCTAAAATAGTGCTTTGCTGGGGAAAGCACTATAGGTCTGAATATGACCTATAAGAGCCGTTTACCGGGATTCATGAGTGGAGTACAGTCCGTCCTACACAACACCATTTCATATGAGCACACCTAAAGTGCCCTAAATACAAATATGGAATTCCATTGTAAACATTTAATAATTTGGCTTACAAATTCTTTTATCTAAATATCTCTAGAATAAATCATTTTAAGGAAGGCTACTTTTATTGGAAGTTATTTTTCTTTTCTTCCTCCTTGTTCTTCTCATTCTTGTTCCTTTCTTTCCTCCTTCTTATACAAGGTGTGTGTGTGTGTGTGTGTGTGTGTGTGTGTGTGTGTGTGTATTCTGGCAATATTTTAATTACTTCTTTCAGAAGAACTTTACAACCACATTTATATAAATAAATGTATACAAAGTCTTACATTATACATATATATACATAAAACCTATATTACTAAAGTCAAATAAACATTGAAGGAGATGATCTTCTCTTCATGAATTTTATTTCTGACCAAGCCAACCTAAGGCAATATGTAGTTGCCACTTCAAACACCAACGTTACACTAGCTCATATACATATACATATCTAAATAGATATTTCCCTATTTTTTGAGTCTAAATTATTGTTATCAAACTGTGAATCATGATCCATTATTGGTTCACAAAACCAATTAAGAAACTGCAACCATTTTAAATGAAATGGAAAGAATAAAAGGATAAATTATTTCACAATGTATCACAATATAAGAATATGTGACATTTTGTTTTAGTTATGTGAAGAAGACAATACCTTTATGTGTGCTAAATATCAAGGTAAAATAAATTTCTTCTGTGGGTAACAAAATTTAAAAACCTAATATACTGAAGATGACTAATTGAATTTCTTCTTTCCAGATGTCTTGCTATTTGAATAGACATGATCAATGTACATATGAAATCTTTTTAAGACTCTGAATAAATAGTAATAAATGGATTTAAGGTCTTAGTAGATGTTTACCAAGTTAACATATGGGTTGCTTTGCAGGCTAAAACAAATTGGTGATGTGGAAGAGTCTATTCACTTAGATTTTAGATGGAAACATTATTTTAAGAAATATAATTTGGAACTCTGAATTATCCATATTGAGAACCTTCTTTAAAGAAACTCACTGGATAATTATTGAGTAGATGGTGGAAATTAGGATGCAGAGATACTTCTGAGATATTTCAAATATCAAGTGTTTTGCTGGGCTTTTCTAAGTCTCTTTAAACTTCGATTTTGCTCTTTAGAGAACAAGGATATCTCATATGAGTACCTTTATTTAGTTAGATTCACTGAACCAATTTTAATTTGATTGCTGCGTCAATACCATCCTTGGTTCAGGAGATGGCATGCTGAGCTAGATAAAAGGGTTTGACCTTCATAGAATTTATTTTGCAATGATCAAAACCAGAGAAGAAACATATAAAAATAAATAAGCAAGTTCTATAAACCGATTTCAAAGGACATTGCAATAGAGTATGCATAGAAAGTCAGCTAGTTTAAATACTTCTGATAGGAATGGGGTCTTTGTGGAAGTGATACTGACCTGAGCTTTGAATAATGACAAGGGACCAATCTTGCAAAGACTTGGGATAAGAGCAGCAAGCGTAAGATCCCTGGAATGGAAGGGAGTTCCGCAGGTTCCAAGATGAAGGACAGTTTTGCTGGAGCCAACTGTGTGGAGAGGGAAGTGATGAAAGATGAGAATAAAGAGAAGGAGGGGTCCAGATCAACTGGTAAGGGTGCTGTAGGTCAGTGTAGTAAATTTGAATTTTATTGTCATTCGTTATATATTATATATAATATATATAAATTATATATATATAAACATTAGAATAAAGGAAATGATATAAGCATTCTTCCATTTTTGAAAAAGTTATTGTGGTTTGTAGAATCACAATAGAATCACAATTAGAATGTGAAAAATAATGGAAGCATGGGAATATTTAGATGATTTGACAATATCTTTTGTCATGATAGTAGATGAACTTTGATACCATTAGCTAAATAGACATGGTAATCATTGCCACTAAAGCACTTATTCTATGCCTGATAATACAGTGAATATTTTACATAAGTTATCTTAATCAAATCCTGGAATAGCTCTACAAGCAAGATTCTAAAATGATTCTACTTTACAAGTAAACAAGTAGTTCAAGAGAGTATGTAGTGGCCCAAGGTCCTTGCATATATAAAATGAAGAATGGCTGAGGGGAGGTCATTCTTATACTTCTTGAGATATGGAAGATAAAGAACATGGGTCAAAACATGAAAATAAATATGGAATGTTACAAAGTATTTGACTCCCAAGACAAGAATATGAAAAGCATGAGTTGGGAGCAAGCTACAGATTTAAAAACATACCCAATAGAGGGGATGGAAAAAGGGAAGGGGAAGGAGAATTAGAATAAGATATATTTTATGCTTATATAATATCAAAATGGATTCTACTGTCAGGTGTAACTAAAAAGAACCAATAAAATAGAATAAGATTTAAGAATATATTTAGATAAAGAATTTCCAGAGTTTATTTGAAAAATAAGAATGTATCATTCTTCTACTAAAAACTCTCAATGGCTTCCCAATCTTGCAGAATAATTTGGTCCTCCACCTTTTCCAGATCTCTTCTCCTAACTTTTGGCTTTTGTCTGGACCATTTATGTTACATTGGTTTCTTTGTACTTCTTTAACCCTGTAGGTCATTCTAATCCAAGACTTTGCACCTACTGTTCTTTTTCTGGTAGATTCTTCGAGGAGATATCTGACTGATCCTTCATTTTATTCTGACCTGTACTCAGAAAGAACTTCTCTGACACTTCCCCTCTTCAAACCAACTTAAAATATTGCCTCTTTTCATCTCTCTATATCCCCCTGGCCAACTTCATTTTCCTTCAGTTATGTCTATACATTTATGTAAGTGGTTGGACACTGTCTCATCCATTGTTTACCACATGTATGTAAGCTTTATGAAAAGTGATTTTCTGTTTTGGTCACTGCAGTATAGGTACATAGTAGACAATCAATAAGTATCTTTTGATGAATGAACAAATGAATGAATGAGCACATAGGTGCTACATTTGTAAAAGGGATCATTTGATGGATAATGAATCCTTCTGGCATGGGCCAGAATTACTGGACCGTAGCTTCCCATTTTGACCCCATGGAGAGTTGGGAAGGATGATCTAGTTATAAGGTTTCCTTGCACATCCTACTTGTCTCCCTGCTCTGGCTGGGAATCCAGAGAGCACTTCCACATTCCCTGGGAAATTGTCTTGCTTTTAGTTCCTTACCTGGGTCTTTCTTATGCTCTTTTATTTTTCTCACTGTTCCTTGATGAAAATTCAACATCTTTACCTATTTTTTAAAGCTTGGCAAATGTTAACATGAAATTATTGCACACTGAAGATAAGATTGCTGTTGCAGGAGGTTTCTGTAATGCTGCTTACACTTAGAAATTGAGCTTCTAAATCTGTCCTTAAGTGCCCCCAGTGGTCTTTGTTCTCTGTTCTAAAGTAAAGAAATCATGCCTATTATAATCTTCCTTGAACTGCCTTCCACTCACTCTCCTGTGAGACATTTTATTGTAAGGTAGACCTCATCAGCATTAAAAACAGAGACAGAGGCTGGTGAACTGGTATTTTAAAAAGGAACAATCCCTACCTTTAATTCTTTGTCTAAGCTGCCTCAAGCAGTGTCACTTTTCCACATTGATCAGTCACCATATTTCTTTTCTTTTAATACATTAAAAAGAAATGGAAATCAAAGATATATGAACTATCTCAAGAAATTAAATTGTGTTGACATGTTAAAAAAAAAACCTCATCTGAAACTAATCCCCCATCACTATTAAAATGACATGCTACATTGAACTACATTTTTTATTTTTTCAAAAGTTAATAATGACAACCTGCATTAGTTTCCGTAATATAAAGGAGAAACAACAAAATACAAACTGCTATAGGCAAATACGTTTGGATCTCCTGATCTATAGGAAAATAAAAAACTGTCACAGAACAGAAAATTCCCTAAATAAAATAGGTTTTGAATAGTGCTTGGTTTTGCTTCCCTCTACAAGTGAATGCTGTAGAAATATTTCAGAAGATCTTGGCTCTTACTAGAGGTTTGTACCTAGTGAATTTTTAAAAAGCTGAATGAATTATAAGTAATTATATGCTACAGACATCCAATGTCTGGTAATATTGAAAATTTCAGACGTTATTTAGAAGATGATCTCAATGTTATTTTTCATTTACTCATCAAATATATTAAGAATTTATTTTTAAAAAGAATTTATATAATTGCACTTATTTATCACATTCTATTTTATTTTCTTAACATAAAAAAATCAGCTTGCTCACTTTTCCTGCTTAGGCTGATTGGGTGTCTTAAATAATGGAATTTTTTTTTAACAGTTCAGGTGGCTGAAAGTCCAAGGACAGTTTCTGCTGGGGGTTCTCTTTCTGGCCTGTAGGCAGATGTCAACTGGCTACGCTTACATGGCCTCCACTAACCCTAATTATATCCTACTTTCCAAATTGGGGGTTTGGTGTTCACCATATGAATTGTGGGAGGACACAATTCAGTCCATAGCACTCATAAAGTGAGTATCATGTGTATGAAATTGAAGAGAAGAGGAGCTAATCCATAGTTATTTATCTGTGAATAAAATCCCCTCAGTTCTTTTTGTGCTATTCCCATATATATGAAATGCCAGTTTGAGCATCTTTCTTGCCCCATCATTTTGATTTGAGATATTTTATATGGTAGTCAAGCAATCAGTTAATAACAACTGGGCCATTCTGACTAGAGTGAGATGAAATCTTAAGAGTAGTTTTGATTAGCATTTATTTCTCTAATTGCTAAAGATGTTGAACATTTTCTTACGTATTTGTTGATTGATAGTATGTCTTATTCTGTGAAATGTCTGTTCAGTTCTTTAGCCCATTTATTGATTTTTTTTTAAATTTAAATTTTAATTTTTTTGGTTTTGAGTTTTTTGAGTTCTTTATATATCCTGGAGATGAATGCTCTATGTAAGGTGCATGGGGTAAAGACGTTCTCCAGTTCTGTGGGCTTTCTCTTCATGTTATTGTTTCCTTTACTGAGAATAAGCTGTTTAGTTTGACTCCATCCTATTTATTGATTGTTGATTTACTTTTGTACTTTGGGAGTCTTGTTAAGGAAGTCAGTTCCCAAGCTGGCATAGTGAATATTTGGGCCACTTTTTCTATTAGGTTCAGGGTCTATGTTCTAGTGCCTAAGACTTTGAACCACTTTTGAGTTGATTTTTGTGTAGGGTGAGAGATAGGAGTTTAATTTCATTTTGCTACAAGCAACAATACATTTTGGCGAGGCTGTGGGGAAAAAGGTTCACTCATACATTGCTGGTGGGAATGCAAATTGGTGTAACCTCTCTGGAAAGCAATATGGAGATTCCTCAGAAAACTTGGAATGAAACCTCCATTTGACCCAGTTATTCCACTCCTTGGTTTACACCCAAAGAATTTAAAATCGGCATACTATAGTGACACAGCCACATCAATGTTTATAGCAGCTGAATTCACATTAGCTAGACTATGGAACCAACCTAGGTGACCTTCAACAGATGAATGGATAAAGAAAATGTGTGTGTGTGTGTACAATGAAATGTTACTCAGCTTTAAAGAAACGTACAATTTTGGCATTTGCAGGTAAATGGATGGAGCTGGAGAGTGTCATGCTAAGCAAAATAAGCCAATCCCCCAAATCAAAGGCTATTTTCTGTGATATGCAGATACTAATTCACAATAAGGGGTGTCCAGGGGAAAAAATAGAGGGACTTTGCATTAGGCAGAGGGGAATAAACGGAGGGGAGGGGGCATGGGGATAGGAAGGATAGTAGAATAAATAGGATATTATTACCCATGTACATATATGATTACACGACCAGTATGATTCTACATCATGTACAACCAGAAGAAGTTATACTCCATTTATGTATAATATGTCAAAGTGCATTCTGTTATATATAACTAATTAGAACAAATAAAATGAACTAGAAACATTTAAAAAATAACAACAAATTGAGTTTCTCAGTTTGTTTCCTGAGACCACCTTGATCAGTATCATTTTCAGGGCTGATTTTAGATATAATATCTATGTTTTATCTAGATTTTGAGTCAGAATCTCTGTCCCTGAAAATTTTAGTAAGTTCCTGATGAACAACAAAGTTTTAAAACTGTTGACTAGATGGTAACTACATGCGTAATCAAACTAGGAAAGCATCTTGCATACTAAGGCAGAATTAGCATTTTCCACAAAGACTCCAGCAGTACAGTAGCTCAGTGAATCCATCTTGAGGACAACTAATATTTTCCACTTCAAATTGGGTTCTCTAAAGGAGTGTGTTCTTTGCATCATCACTTTTCATAAAGGAGTGGTTTACTGATGGTGGGAAATTAGGCCCATTAACTTTGAACCATGTGCTCAAACTTCAGACCCACACCTGCCTTATTCTCTCATCTAACAAATGTGCATATATACAAATGTCTATGAGGCAAACCAGATGCTCTTCCCAAGAAACCTTAGAATTATGAACATCTTTGAACACCTGTCTTCAATACTTTGTCAAATCAAGATCTAAGATTGTGCTAAATAGAATTCTACTATTAAGACGAATTTGGTGAAAGATGTCACCTTTCTGTGCTTTAAGCTTGGCAAATAACAAACAAAGGAGACAGTAAAATAATCTAGCTTTAAAAATTAAAGATTTTTCAACTCTTCCATCTTTAAGAGACTAGTCTATCTGTAAGCCAGTTGCAATTCTTTATTTGCTTTTTCTATCTCTCAAAGGTCTGCCTCTTTGAAGCTCTTATAAATCCTGAGAAATCAGTAAGCAAAAAGCAATTTTACCACCTAGATATGGGAAAATGAAAGACAAGGGTACAGAGAAGTACAGAGAGATGCCATAGAAACATGATACTACTGATTTGGATGGCAATCATTACATTTCTGAAGGGCATAGTGGTGATTTTTTTTTTTTTTTTGTAACAGGGAATGAACCCATGGACACTTAACCATGGAGCCACATTCCAAGCCCCCTTTCTGTATTTTGAGACAGGGACTCATTGAATTGCTTAGGGCCTTGCTAACGTTGAACTTATTATCCTCCTGCCTCAGCCTCCTGAGCCTCTAGAATTACAGACTTGTGCCACTGTGCCCAGGTAATGGTGATTCTTACAGTGCATGTGAGAGTTTAAGAAAGGTTAAGATCATATAGGATGATGGAAGAAAAGCAGGTAACATAGTATCAACAACTTGAGGTCATGTATTAAGAATGTTTTGGTTTATTTAGTGAAATTCACAGCTGAATATCTCCATTATAACAAATATATTATCTTCAAATATATTATAAACTTTACCATTTTGAACATACATACATACAACTTTCTTCTTAGTCCACAGCATCTGTATACCTTCGTAGGGGTTTGGGGAATAGAAGTACATTTGAGATATTTCAGAAGGAACTCAAAGAGAAAGAAAGACTGACATTCAAAATAACACATTGCTGTAGACCAAGTGGCCTGAGAATAAGGCAACTTTCATAGAGAAAGGATTTTTATAATTTTTCAGTTCTCATTTAAATTATTGTAGCCAGGGTAAATAGTTTTATATCAGGGGAAGTCTATGTAGACAGATGTTAGGTAAAAAGGAAAGTCCACCTCTTTCAACTCTAAAGACTATATAGAGAGAAAGATGACATAAGTTGAGTGATAGATGAAAAGGAGATGGAAGGTCGACCATGTGCCATGATATACACTGTTCTGGGGAGTAGTTTGAGGAAAACCTTGGGGGTAGAGGGACTTTTTCTAACCAGGAACACTGATGAGTTGTTACTGAAATATATAACTCAATATTTTCTGTTGGAAGTTCTAAATTTCTTTCCCTCAGTACCTTCTTAGGTCTGATTTGTTCCAAAATATACAATAATAGTTAGTATGTCTCATTTATATTTAACTAGCAATCAAGATGTAATGCTAAGTTCTGAACAAGCCAGTAGCTGATCAGGATATCACAGGTAATACTGTATCACCTGCCTTCTCATTCTAATTTCCAATGCCATAAGCCCTCTGGAATAGCCTAGGATTTGTTCCTAAAGTGTCACATCATTTTGAGGCTGCAAAGGATTATGAAAGTAGTATGAAATTTAAATAAAGTCAGTTAAATAAAACTAACTTCCTATTATGCCTCAGCTACTTATTAACTGGTTGTAGAGAATAAATAACATCTAATTCTCCATTTTTCCATAGTAAGAGGATAATGTCATTAGCTTTCCATGACTAATGCTAAGATTAAATATAATATGTGCAAAGAGTCTAGACATGATACTTATTTAATAAATGGGAAATTATTTTACTATTACAGCTGTCTTAACATTATGTGAGCAACCTTCAGTCATTATATATTCATCTCATTTATATCCACAGAGCAAAGACAAGGAAGTTACCAGTGGAATTTTAAAAATTCAATAATTAGAAAACAAAAATATCTTATGCTGTGGCCTTATTAAAACAATAGAGAAAAACCACTTATATACCACTTATTGTAAAAACTATCATATTTTATGACAGTCTCATTAAAAATGTCATTAAATTATGACTAAATTGGACTGGCTCTTATACCAGAAGACAGATCTTACAAATAGTATTCTATAATGAAAGTGACTTCCACAGGTCTTATAATCCCTTTATATTAAAAGTGACTTCCACAGGTCTTATAATCCCTTTATATTAAGACTTCCTGCTGTTAACTAAATGGTACGACAGAGAATTAAAACAGCTGAGGGCTTTCCCACATAGTAAGTTAAGCCAGATCCCTTAGGACCTAGTTATGCAGTAATATTAATATTCAGATGACTAGGAAAGGCCTTGACCTTGAGTAAAACAATATTTTAATGTAATTATCTTAATTTAATGGTAGATTTTCCTCAATGTGATACTAATTTTGTTACTAGTACTAAATTTGCTGATATCTGGGTTATTAAAAGATGATTTTTTATTTTAAAAGGTTCAGGATGAGGACATTCTTTTCATAGTATGGTATAAGACATTTATACATATTTCCTTAGAATATAGTATGGGGTATATTCTGGGATCTAAATAAAGTTTGCTAAGTCCAATCACTATGGAGGCCTAACCAGAATATTTGAATAAATTAATTAAATTCACTGAAATTTTGAGTAGAGTCTTTGAGACAACCCAGCCCCATATTTTATTTTTAGTTGAGGAACTTCTGTCTAGAAAGATTAAGAACTTGTTGAAATCACAGCCATAAAATGATAAATGCATTTCTCCAAAACATTGCCCTATTTGAAGATGATAGTATAAGCAATGTTAGTTTTTTGATTATTCTATCTCAAATTCTTACCATAATCCTAACAAATTTGATATTTTTTCCATAAACTAGATTAAAGAAAAAGGCGTAGGCATAAGAGAACAAAGATTTTTAAGTGGCCAAATAGTACTTTAGTCCAAATTTGCCCATCTCCACATTCTGCATTCTTTTAATATGTATTGTTAAGGTCTTGGTTAACTGAGAGCCTAAGCAAATCTGAAAATAATTAAAACTAGTGTAAATTTAATAAATTTGTTATTTGCATTTTGCTGATTTTAAAAAATTTTATGGGGAAAATACATAATAATACATAATAGTATAGGGGGAATGTAGTTAAATTTTTAATCTGTTATTAGACCAGGAAGGATCTTCAAAATTGTAATTTGTTTCCTCATTTGGATAGTGAGAAAGAACACTGAGGTTGACTCATAGAAGTGAAATAAAATAAATGTCACAAGTTGTTTTTCTTTTTCTTTTCTTTTCCTTCCTTCCTTCCTTCCTTCCTTCCTTCCTTCCTTCCTTCCTTCCTTCCTTCCTTCCTTCCTTCCTTCCTTCCTTCCTTTCTCTCTTTTTTTTTTTGAGATGGTGTCTCACAAAGTTTTCCAGGTTGACCTCAAATTCCACTGGCAATCTTCCTGCCTCAGCTTCCAAGCTTCGATTACATTCAGGAAGGCACCACCAATGCCTAGCTCCCATTTGGTAAATGATAGAGTTCATGTTTTAATCCAGTCCTCTAACTGAACCAAATTGGAAATAAAGTACTAAAAAAATCTTGCTCATAAGAATAATTCAATTTTGACACATTTGTTTTTAATATGAAACCCCATCTATTTATGTGCTCAATAAATTGGTTAGACATATTGTCTTTTCATGACTAAACAGATTTTTACCTTGCCACAGTACTATCTCTTATTTTTATTTGAATTTATAAATTTAACTACAAAATACATCAAACATAAATAAGAGGCTGTATAAAAATATTTCTGTATCTACCACAGAGAATAAATATATTTTTTATTAAAATTGAGTAAATTGTTATATAGTTAAAACCACATACCTAAGCCCTTAAACTTCTCTTTCTCTTCAATTGAGACTTTTATCCTAAAATTGGTATGTAGTTCAGGTGTTCTTTGCCATACAATATTCTGTTTCATGAATGAAACATGTTTCACCCATTCTCCTATAAAAACTATATTTTTCTCAATGTTTCAAAATTAGGTTTAAAAAAGTAAAAAAAAAAAAAGTGAAAAAAAAAACCAGAAATGAAACACTTTGGATGTAGCGTGCATGTAGGATTTTTCCTGACAATATATACTAGGAAGAAATATGCCTGAATCAAATATGAACTTTTTAGAATATAGTAGCTATTGCTAAATATTTTCCTCCATGTAAAAGTATAAGTTTAGGCTCTCAGTAATATAGGGTCTCTATAATGGTTAAATAACCAAAGCTTATTTCTGAGCTTATTTTAGTTCTTTTGATGTCTTGTTAAATGCATCTAGTGATACTAAGCCAATACTTTCATCATCTTTCCTTGAAATATACAGTTCTAAAAGTTCAGTAGCTAAAATTATTTGCCCTCTAGGCTTCCACAATTGAATTATCATTTAGTCACTATATAACATGAGCCACACTTTCATAGCCTTCTATAATAATTTATTATTTCTCAACATCTAGTCTCAAAACTAACTCAATATATTTTAGATTTTTTTAGGGCAGAAATATTCATTCCAGTTCACTTACCAATCTTTATTTGACTTTAAGCATTTATTCAGATGGTCAACTTAATAATCATTTGTTAGTCATAAGGATGTGAAAATCTTTTTGTAGGTAATAGTTATTATATTAGCCATTGTCACATTGATGCTAAGTAAAATCATTCCAAAATTCAGTGATGAAGAAAATTATTTGTTCTTTTATGTCTGTGGATTATCTGGGGATTTGCCAATCTGTGTTGGTTCAGGCTGGTCTTGGCTTTAAAATACAGGTCTGGTCCCAAATGCTCCTAAAATCTCTTATTGTCGTTGGGCTACTGGGTCAACAATATCAGGTTCTTCTTATAATGATGGAAGAAATATAAAGGTATGTTTCAACTCTCTGCTTGTATCAAGTGTGATAATATTCACTGGACATAGTAGGTCACATGGCCAAGCCCAAGGACAAGTGATGGGAAATTTGACACTATCACTAGTGTTAGTAGCTGCAGATTCCAGAGAATCTGAGGGGTGAAGATTAGGATGAAAATAATGGAACCAATAATTCAATATATCACACTAATATAAATAGTACAGCAGAAAGCACAATTGGTTCATACAATAGATAAACCAGTATAAATTTCCTTATGATTCCTTATCCCAAGTATATCACTAGATGAAGATGTTAATGTCGAGATGAAGAGGGGCTGTCTCAGAACTCCTTTCAAGCCTACCATTACATATATATTTTTAAAATCAGGATGGCATGCATAGAAGTCAGAAAAGAAATATGAGACCACTTTATTCAGATCAGGTTTAGGTTACTCTTCACCTTATACAATTGTAAATTATGAGAATGGCACATTCTAGGCCTAGACATGGGAACTGTCCCCAGTTGTAAAATTTGGTTTTTCTGTTCTAAGCAAATTTTTATACAGAAGTTTCACATTTTCAATTCATTTTTTAGGATAATTATATTTGTATTTCTATACATTTTCTAACTGACTAAAGATGTATATTTTAAGCTCTGGAAAAACTTTTTGGTTGTTGTTTTTAGGAGAGGTATAGAAAAGATATGATGAAGGTAAAATGTAATAAAAAATTAAACTACTTTAAAAAAGGATAAAAGGAAAAAACTCAAAGAAGAAGTGAAACAAAAAGCAACAAAAGATGGTACATTTTTAAGCAAAATGTCAATAATTATATTAAGGAAAAACTTATTATACCAATATAAAGACAAGGATTTTATGGTATATAAAAAGCAAAATATAATTTTGACCCCTGCAAATAACCTACTTTAAATATGAATACACAGGGTAAAAATAAAAGAATGTAAAAAGACATAAAATACAAATTCTTAATGTAACACATGCTGAAGTAGTTTTATTATTCAGATAGTCTCAAGAATATTATCTGAGATAAAGAGAAATATCAAATAATAACAAAGAGGTCAATTCACAAGAAGATACAGCATTTCTAGAGGTCCATGGACCTTACAACAGTGCCTTAAAACAAATAAAATAAAAATGAAGTTAATTTTAAAATCCAAAATTTTAGAAGCTTCTTCTTTGGCAGGCTTTGTTCATTTATCACTCACTAATCTAAGTACTATGTGCATGATGACCAGTCTCACCTCTATGAACACTCATCAAGGAACTGCATGCACAATCTTCAAGGATACATGGAACATTCAGCAAGCTGAACCATATTCTATCCCCTACAACACATTTTACCAATTAAAAAATTAATGATGCAAAATATTTTCTCAGATTAACTTGAAACAACACAATATTTGTAAAACCTTCATATGCTGGGAAGTCAAATAATTATATGCTTTGAAATAACCTATAAAATGGGAAATGCAAAAAACTAAAAAATATTAATTGAATGAAATTAAATGCAGCATAACAAAATTTATTGAAAGCAACAAATGTAGTGTTGGCAAGAATCCAGAACTCAAATTTATTACAAATGGAAATGGAAAATTGTATTGTCATTTTAGGAAAGTCTCTTATAAAGCTAAACAAAGACTTATGATAAGACCCAGTAGCCATACTCTCAAATACCAAATATCCCCTCAAGAGAAACCAAACATTGACATAGGAATAATGTACCTAAGTTTATAAAAACAACAACAACAACAACAACAAAAACTATTAGTTGATGATTATCTTCAATGGTTAGATGCTATGGTGGGTTTTAGTTTAACTGAAGTTCTTTTAGGGCTTTGAATTCAAATCCATATGTATTAGAGCATATCTAACATTACTTGCTAATAATAATCTTTTTCCAAACATTTCTACCAGAGGAGCTGTGCTAGATTTCAAGTGAGCCTCTGGTTATTAATTCTATATACATTTGGACAATTATCAAAGTATATAAAATCTATGCATAACTATTAATATGAGATATGTACCATATTATTTCAAGGAGATTTACTGTACCTGTTTTCTGTGGCTTAAGAAAGAAAAATAATATTAATAAAAACATTTCTGAAAAATACAATATCCGAAATTTTGTAATTTCACTTCATCTGGGAGGGAAGTATATTCTACAGAATAAGATCTCATTATTGATTTTAAACTTAGTGTGATGTAAACATCGTTAGGCCTTTTTGCATCAAGTGTCAGCTTTGATTATGGAAAAGTCTACATAAAAAAATATAAAAATTCTAATATGTCCTTAAGTTCACTATACATATATACATAGTCAAGCTATCAAGTACCTGTTATGTTTAATAATGTATTTTGACTAGTTTGGAATTTCTTTATTAATTACGTAGCACCAGATCTACTTATAAATACATTGCTTTTAGTTTACTAGTACACTAATAGTAGAATTACTTTTTAAAAATAAAAAGCTAGGGCTGGGGATGTGGCTCAAGAGGTAGCGCGCTCGCCTAGCATGCGTGAGGCACTGGGTTTGATTCTCAGCACCACATAAAAATAAAATAAAGATATTGTGTCCACCTAAAACTAAAAATAAATATTTAAAAAAATAAAAACTTAGTCTCACAACGGAAACATTTTGGAGCAACTTGTAAGAAAATTAAGCATACTAAATCTACTCCTAAAAATATTCTGTATTTTCAGCATCTTAGAAAGTGCTATGATATTGTATAATTCCCTGTATTAACATTTTAAATCACTAAATGTTGACCTCCTACTAAAATTAGTATTGACTTATAACAAAAAATGTGAAATAAATCCCTACTGACTATTTAGTCTTTGTTTTTCTCCCTAGTGATGAAGTTGTTGAAAATTGCTTAACCAAAGCCAGAATTCCTTCTCTAATTATAGATTCACACATAACCCCATAAGAAAATCATTGTCTTCTTTTATAATTTATAAGGTCATAGAATAAAGATCAGAGGACCTTTGTGAAAATAAGCCATTTTAATAAATAACATGCATTATTTATTTAATCCTACCCTACAACTGTTTAAAATTACTTATTGGGTTTTTGTATTATTTATTCAGGTTGAAACTTATTGCATAGTGGTGTCATACCTTCTGATTACACAGTGTTCCTGATAAATGAGTACAATATTAAATAATGTTCCCTCCTTGAAAATGATGATTGTGGTATGTAATTCACCAGTTCCTATCAATATTTCTTATGTGATGATTATAAAAAATGATGGTATAAGGTATGATTATGACAATTAAAAATTAAGACTGAAGATATGGGTTATCCAGGGCCAGGCATTGTGGCTCACACCTGTAATTCTAGTGGCTCAGGAGGCTGAGGCAGGAGAAGTGCAAGTTCAAAGTCAGCCTCAGAAACTTAGCAAGGCCCTAATAAACTTAAGACCCTGTCTCCAAATAAAATATGAAAAGGGCTGGGGATGTGGCTCAGTGGTTAAACACTCCTGGGTTCAATCCCTGGTACAAATAAAAAGGGGGGTGTCATTTGATGTATTATAGATAATAATGTAATGTAATATAAATATTTTTCCACTTCTATATCCGGGTTCCAATTTTATCCATAGAAACAACTATAAATTGAAATTTAATCCTAAAACAACCTATAAAAATGTATCTGCCAATCAGTCAACAATTACTGTGATGGCTAAATATTGAGTGTCTAAATATTCAGTGGTATGAATCCTGATAATGTCATTTTAATTTACATAAAGTGTCAAATCCAACATGTAGTAAAAATAATATTTACTTTCCTATGCAGCATATCCACTGATAGCATTTGGGGGATAAGCAAGATTTTAAAATATTTAATTTAATACTTCATCAAAAAGAACTTCCTTTTCCTAATAAGCCTTCATAGAAAACAATACAAATCTTACCACATGGCAATTCCTCTCATGTGTGGTATCCAGTGTGCCACTACTAGAAAGGTACATAAGAACACTAGGGACATCTACTCATATTCCCAGAGTTCTGTCTGAATTCTAGAAATGTGCTGCAGTACAAGCAGAAGATGGCAGTCAAGACACCAGATACTTAAGCACTACTACGCATAGAATTTTAAAAAAATGGTGTTAATCAAAAGCAGGATATTTGAACTAATATTTGGTTTGGGGTATCAAAACAATACAGGAGGCCAGGTGCATAGGCTTGCCCCTATAATCCCAGTGGGCTTGGGAGGCTGAGGCAGGAAAATCGTGAGTTCAAAGCCAGTCTCAGCAACTGCAAGGTGCTAAGTAACTCAGTGAGACCCTGTCTCTAAATAATATACAAAATAGGACTGGGTATGTGGCTCAGTGGTCTAGTACCCCTGACTTAATTCCCCCTACCAAAAAAAAAAAAAACCAAAACAAAACAAAAAAATTATAGAAAACAAAGGGTGAGAGAAATTACATACCTGGAGTTTTAGGACAAATCAATGTAAAAAGTAAACTTTAGCCAATAAAATTGTATGAAATATGAAATCACCAGCATTTTACATCAACTTATACTTGCATATTCATTGTATAATTAGGAGAAAAATATATACTGTAATTTCTGATGATAATGTTTATATTTTAAACAGTAGAATATAAGTTAAAATTAAAAATTTAGCCAGGCACAGTAGTGGATGCCTGAATCCCACTGGCTCTGGAGGCTGAGACAGAAGGATGATGAGTTCAAAGCCAGCCCTCAGCAATAGCAAGGCACTAAGCAATTCAGTGAGACCCTGTCTCTAAATAAAATATTAAAAGGGCCTGGAATGTGGCTCAGTTATTGAGTGCCCCTGAGTTCAATCCCCAGTACCCGCCCCCCCCCAAAAACAAACTAAAGACCTATTATAATACAATGAAAAACTCATTGGAATTTAAAGTTCACAGGTCTTATTTTTGTATACTTAGCAATTCTTTCAGTATTACCTTGGATTATTAATCATACACAGAAAAAATTCATTGGTTTCTGCATTGAAATTATATTTAAAAAATGGAATTTGCAAATAAAAGAACAAAAATGTCCATTACATGTTCCTTATAATATTTTTCTTAAAGTGGTGTTAAATGTTCATGCACCTGATATTTTTCCAGTAATTTAAGTAGCAATGTTTTCAGACAGTCTTATCACCATGTTCATATGAATTCACAATCAGAACAAGCCAGCAGCACTTTCATCCATCAGCAGGCAATGTTTCAAGGTAATTAGCTGCTCTGCATACTATTAGGTAAAAGCATTATTAGTGCAAACTCTGTTCTTATTTTCCATGGCTTTTTTTTTAAGTAGCAGAAGTTGCAGGATAGAAAATTAATTTGTCTTATTAGGTCTAATTGATTTTCATGAGATTTTTGTCTTTCCTCTTGTCAGAATTGTATAATACTGAAAACTTATTTTGAAATGAAAAAAAAATCAAAAACACATACAAATGATTCTCATTTTGAAGGCATTTTTTGGGAGTAAATAAACTCAGTATAAAATGCCATTTGTTAGATTTAGTCTACTGTCAAGTTACTATGTCTTTTCCAGTTATAGGCAATATTTTCAGATAGTATTCTTAGCATTTTCTGCTGGCTACTAGGTGAGCCTCTCGTGGCTTCCTGTGGATAACTGCACAAGAATATGCATAACTGGACCTGAACAAGAAAATGCAGAACAGAAAAAGTTCATTTAGGCTCCCAGTTTCAGAGGTTCAATCCATGATTGGCTAACTTCATATCTCTGGACCCAAGATGAGGCAAAACATCATGGTGGAATGGTATGGCACAGAAAACTATCTCAGTATGTGGCAATTAGGAAGCAAAGAGAGGGAGCACTGCTCACCATGGACAAAATATAAACCACATCAGTGGATTAATTCACTGATTGGGTTAAGGCTCTCATAACCTAATCATTTTGCCTCTAAACATTTTTGCATTGTCTCATACATGAGGTATGAAGGTATGCCATATATCCAACTCATAGCAAGTTATATATTTAAGTTGATTTATTATAGAACATACAAAATAATTATTTTATGTAAAATTGTCACAGATGGATGGGAAAATGGATAAATAAGTGTGAACATGTCCACTGTACAAATTAATGACTGATACTAGAGTTTTCCTTTTGGAATGACCCTTTGCTTGGCAAAAGATCTAAGCATCTTTTGGTGGCTAACAGATTTAGTTCTGAGAGGGAGATTACTCAGAGATGAGGAAACAAAAGAGATAACCAAATTGCCCTTTATTTGAAATTCAAAGAATTTTGGAGATAGAAAAAAAGTAGAAAAGATTGAACTAGTAAGAGGTGAGACTTGCTAAATAGTATTGACCTTAGACCTTAAATAAACTACAGCAAATTTGGCCAGGAAAAAACTTTTTAGGATGTGAATGGACAAAATAATTAGATATTAAAAATGTTAATCTTCAAATTATTGGTATATTTATGATGCATCTGCCTTTTCTCACAATTTTAGTAGAGAGTGATACATAATAATAATTTGTTTGGCATGTACTATGAACTAGACACTTTAAACTACTCATTTAATTAATAGAAAACATTAGTAATTTATTATTCTTATTTTAGGTAAAGATATTACATTAAAGTCTCTGTGATAGTACAGCAGAGAGCAAAGAGTGAGGATATAGAGTGTGAATTATCCCAAAGTCATGCCTTCTTGGACATCAGTGCAGAGAAATTAGCACAGTGGAAGGGCAGGCAGCAATTTGGAATTTCTGAAAGGTTATCAGCAAAAAAAGTAGACAGGCATCAAAACATAAAGTGTGGAACTGATTTGCGAAAAATCATGAAACATTATCTCTTCCCCCTAAAAATACTAGAAGGAGATGATCTTTAGAAAGTGAAGGTGGAAATTGGTGTCATCTGAGTTAAGACTATAATAGCATTTTAAATGCAAAATAGTAAAATAGAACTAACTGGAATCCATGGGGATTAAGTTCCTTCTTTGAAAAAAATGCAGCATTTTTTTTCTGGTTTCTATAGCACAGTGTTTTGGACAGTCCCTTAAAAATTGACTGGATTTTGGGGAAGGTATGCTTGATTTCCTCCTTGACTTTTCTATTTAATAATTTTGGAGTCTTGATTGAAACATTTCCCTTCCTCAGCTTTATTTTCTACTTCCACATATTAAATATAAAATCAGTTACTTAGTTTGTTACAAGCTTTCAATGGAATGAAATATGTATACATATTTCATAACAAATATATGGCATATATTTTATATATGTAATTTAACAGGTCCAAGAATAATAGATTTCACCACATGTATGTAGGTTCTCAAAACAAATTCTAAAATAAACATGAAAATAAGACAAAATAATGTTGATGCATCACTATTATCTAATCCCAAAGATATACAGTTTTTCCATTTGCCCTAAAAATAATTCTTAATAGATTTATTCAGTTATAGTTGACATACAATAAACTGCACATATTTTTCAAAACATTATTTTTTATAACTTTTTAAAAATTTTTTATGTGGTGCTGAGGATCAAACCTAGTGCCTCACAGATGCTAGGCAAGCACTCTGCCACTGAGCCATAATCCCAACCCCAAAATGCATGTATTTTAAAGTGCACAGTCTGATATATTTTAACATCTAAACACATCTATAAAATTATGACCATCATTAAGAAAATGAACATTTATACATAACAGGACCCAAATTATCATCCTCCGTTATAAGCCTCTCCCTATAGTCTCCCCCATTCCTCCTTTGAAATGATGAAGAGTGGGGGAGACTGAGATGTCCACTTCCTCCAAATTCTCACTAAAAGTTAATATAATGAGTCTTTTTCTTTGTATCCACTCAGATTTGTTGTATCTCATTGTAGTTTACTTTGCATTTTCCAATTTACTAATGATGCTGAGAATGTTTTATTGTGCATATTTACCATCTGTGTGTCTTCTTTGGTGAAGTTTCTAATCAAATCAGTTTTTGCCCATTAACTGCATTATTTTCTTAATATTGAGGTTTAAGGATATTTTACATATTCTAGGACACATTTTTTTATCAAGAAGTTTCTCCAGACTGTCTTCTTTTAATTGGCTTAACAAAGCTTTTAATTTTGACAGACTGCAGTTTATCAATTAGTTATCCTATAAATAATGCTTTTGATATTTTGCCTAAGAAATCTTTGCCTAAGCCATAGCCCCAGAATATCTGTAGTTTGAGGTTTTAAATTTAGATCTATAATCTATTTTGACTTAATGTTTGTGTCTGTTATGAAGTATAAATCAATATTTATTTTCTAAAAATATAAATATATTCAATTTTATGCAATATTTATTGAACATGTTATCCATTTATTGAAGTACATTTGTGATTTTGTAAAAATAAATTTTTCATATCACTTCTGGACTCTTTCCTAAGAAGCTCCTTGATCTATTTTTTTTTTTACCTCAACACCAATACTACACAGTTGCTTTATAAGTCAGGAAATTAGACAATGTTAATCCTCCAATTGTCCTTACCAAGGTTATATTGACTATTTGAAGACTGTGACCTATGAATTTTAGAAATCAGTTTATCAATTGCTACCAAAAAAAATGAGATTTTGAGTGGAATATTGTTAAATCTATGTATCTTTTGGATAAAAATCAACTTCTTTCTTTTTTATTAATCCATTATAGATACACATAATATTGGGGTTCATTTTGCCGTAATTATACAAGCATGGAATATGGTTCTTCCCAATTCAATCCTCTGTATTTCCCCCTTCCCTCCCATTCTCCTTCCCCTTGTTTTCTTTCTCCTAATCCACTGATTTTTCTTCTATTTATTTTTTAGTTTTAACAACATTGAGTCTTTCAACATGTTTTCACTTTTAGCTTTTTAAACTTGTCTCCACAATACTTTCTAGTTTTACATACAGTTTTTATCAGATTTACCCCTAAGTATTTCACATTCTTTGCTGTGATTATGAATGTTATTTTTATTTCAATTTGTTATTTGTTGCTAGTATATGAAAATACATGGTTGGTATTAATCTTCTTTTTTTTTGGGGGGGGGCATAGGGAAACCATGGATTGAGATCAGGGGCATTCAACCCCAGCCCAGTTTTTACATTTTTAGAGACAATGTCTCACTGAGTTACCTAGTGCCTTGCCATTGCTGAGGTTGTCTTTGAACTCCTGTCTCAGCCTCCCGAATTACTGGGATTACAGAAATGCACCACTGTGCCCAGCCTGGTATTGATCTTATATCCTAAAACACTGTTGAACTCAATAATTTTGGTAGCTTTTAAATTTTATTTCATCAAATTTTCAACATAGATGATTGTATCATTCATGAACATAGTTTTAATTTTACTTGCAATATGAATTACTCTTAAGTCTTTTTCTTGCCTTAGAGCAAGAAATCTTCCCGGACAATGCTAAATAGAACTTTTCTTGAAAGTAGATATCCTTGACTTGTTCTCAAACACAGCAGGAAGCATTCATCTTTGTCATTAAAGATGGTGCCACCCTTGGGCTTTCTGTAGATGTCCTTTGTCAGGTTGAGGAAGTTCTTCTCGCTTCCAAGTTGCTAAGAGTTTTTATCAGAAATAAATGCTCAATTTTGTCAAAGGCTTTTATTCTGTGTAGGGTAAATTATCATAAGGTTATCCTTTAAAATTTGTTAATATGGTGAATCAGAAAAAAAATAAGTCGTCCAAATATTAAAGTAGCTGTATTCCTGTAATAAACCCCAACATAACTATTCTGTTTTATTTTATATATCATTGAATCTAATTTTCCAAAAATCTAATTAGAATGTTCACTTGTATATTCATGAGATTCTTTTGCAGCTTTTTGTTCTTATAATGTCTGTTTGATTTTGATATCAGCATGAGTCTGGCTTTCTAGAGTGTCTAAGAAATGATTACTGAAAGGTTTTGTGTAGCATTGTCATTTTTTTTTTAATTAAATAGTTGTTAAAATTCACAGGTATGGCTTTTTGAAGGGGCGGTGATTAATTTTTTTTCCCCCAGGGATTGAATTAAACTCAGGAGCCACATCCCCACCTCTGTTTTGTATTTTATTTAGAGACAGGGTCTCTGAGTTGCTTAACACTTCACATTTGCTGAGGCTGGCTTTGAACTGGTGATCCTCCTGACTCACACTTTACAGGTGTATGCTGCCTCACCTGGTTTCACAGGTGTAGCTTTCTAGTCCTGTACTTTACTTTTCTTTTTTTGTGGGGGGGATGTAGAAGGGTACTAGGGATTGAACTCACTGAACCATCTGAACATATCCCAGCCTTTTGCCTTTTTTTTTTTTTTTTAAATAGGGCCTCAGTAAACCGCTGAGGGCCTTGCTAAGTTGCTAAGCTGGCATTGAACTTGTGACTTGTGATCCTTCCTGCGGCTAGCCTATAATTTACTTTATAGGAAAATTTTACAAATTTACTGGATTTTTTTTGTACCAGAAATTGAACCCAGAGGGTACTTTACCACTTTCATTTAAGTGAATATTTGAGTGGAATGTGTTAGTGTCTTTCAAGGAATTTATTTCTTAAAAAGAGTTTATGAATATGCATTGTGGTCAAATAGCACATTCTTACTTTTATCTCTTCCCATTTCTTCAAATATGTAAGCTCTGTCCTCCAAACAAGCTCATCACACTCAGTTTCATTACACTTGATAATGCTTTCCCAAATGTTATAAGTCCTGGGAATTTCAATATTAGAATTTTTGTTAATATCATTTTATTGTCATCCTTTTGAAAGCTGCATACTCCATAGCAACATCAAATTCCTAGTGCTAGTAATTTGTGTCTTCTTTTTTCTGATCAGTCTAGCTAGAAACTTATCAGTTTTATTGATCCTCTCAAATACTAATTTGGGTTTTATTAAATTTTTCCTACGGATTTTTCTGATTTCTACTTCATTGATTTACCACATGATCATCATTGTTTTCTTTATTCTACTTATTTTATATTAAATTTATTTTTCTTTATTTAGTTTCTTAAGTTGTCCTCAGAAGTCATTGATTTGAGACCTTTCCTATTTCATAATGTAGGTACTTATTGCTATCAATTCAACAACCACTCCTACATGGTGGTACCCTACCACTTTTTTTTTAAAGAGAGAGAGAGAGAGAGAGAGAGAGAGAGAGAGAGAGAGAGAGAGAGAGAATTTTAATATTTATTTATTTTTTTTAGTTTTTGGCGGACACACATCTTGTTTGTATGTGGTCCTGAGGATCGAACCCGGGCCACACACATGCCAGGCGAGCATGCTACCGCTTGAGCCACATCCCCAGTCCCCCTACCATTTTTTCTGTTCAGAAATATTATTTATGCTTTGACTTCTATTTAGTTCATGTGTTATTTGCATATCTGTTATTCTATTACCAAACATTTGGGGATTTTCAAGGGATCCCTTTCTCAAAACCTGATCAGTAGTGTAGTGTTATTTTAATCAAAGAACATCCTTTTTATGACTTAAATAATTTAAAATTTATTCATTTTTTATGGCCAGAATATTCTCCATCTTAGTAAATATTTCATATGCATTGAAAACATATATATTCTGCTGACATCTGAGTAAATTGTTCTTATAGTTGTCAATTAGGTGAAATTGGTTAGTGGTATTAAGTCTTCTATATCCTTGCTAGTTTTATAAGCATCTGTCCTATAGAGATAATTATATTGAAACTTGACTATTATTCTATATTTATGTCTTTGCAGTTCTAGTAAGTTTTGCTTCCTTTATTTTGAAACTCACATTTGTGATGGTTATATCCTCTAGCTAAATTGACCTCTTTATCATTATGAGATGACTTATTCATCCCTACTCTGTGATATCATGTCAAATTGCCTCTCATCTTAGGTCATGTGAGATGGAATATCTCCACTCAAGGCACTCTAATGAATGGACATTCTCTACTGACGATCTCCTTCTCATTGCTCCTGAAATTGACACCACACAAAGCCAACCATTCTTCTACTCGCCCCCACCTTCTTCTCTACCCCACCATAGATGTCTTCCTTTTAGCCCTTCTTGGGGCTTCAAAATTCCAGGCTGTGCTACCCACATATACACAGTTTTGTTGTTTTTTTTTAACCTTAATCTTTCTTTGCTACTCTTTCCTATACAGTCCATTTTATCAAATGTCTTCCTTTTCCTTCTCAGGTTCCAATAGTCTCCCTAATCGACTTTTTAATGCAATCACCTAAACCAGGTTGACCATCCTGGAGGATGTGTCCCTGATATCACGTGGGTTCCCATATTATGTACCTACATCCTACTAAGCACACAGACAGACACCTCTTTAACCCAGTTAACCTAACTTCTTTTTCTCAGGTATTATGGATCCTGTGTCACCACCCCAGTTGGATGCCCACTGTGCTGAATCCTAAATAATGGCTTTTGATAGATTCATTCAGGAAGAGAAGAGAAATGGAAGAGAGAGAGAGAGAGAGAGAGAGAGAGAGAGAGAGAGAGAGACAGAGAGAGAGAGAGAGAGAGAGAGAGAGAGAGAGAGAGAGAGAGAGAGATCGAGATCTAACATGCATTTTTCACACTTGGCCAATTTTCTTCCTACATTTTATTCTTGACAAGAGATAATAGGTTTTTTAAGGTCTTTGTGTCAAGGCATACCATATGTATAAGAAGATTTTAAATGCATAGTAAAATACAGCATATCATAATATACCTCAAATGCCACATAGTTGAACATGGTGAATTTCAGAATGAAAGCAATGACCAAATGATGGGGTTCAGCACTGGATTGGGAAAATTTACATGGAATATGACAAAGGTAACTGCATCCTTGAGGGCAACAAGGATGTGTATCAGTGAAAGAAACTGAATTATTAAAATAATTTGTTGTTTCATTGGCTTTGTTGTCAATATTATTGCTGATATTCTTGTTAAGATTTGTATTATGTATTTCTAAATAAACCTGAGTTCAAATCAGTTTTTATGTTTCTGTTTAGATGATTTAGGCAAGATTTTTGATCATCTTATAAATCATATCATTTATACTGCAGATAATGAGACTTATTTTGTAGGACTCTTATGATAATTCAGTTATAGATTATCAAGTTCCTAGAATACTATAGACACTGAAGAAATAGCAGCTTCTTTCTTGCTCTCAGTACCCCATGCATTTTCTTATCTGATAGGAAGATTAAAATTTGGAGAACTCTTCATTTTAATAAATAATGCTTACTTAAGAAATGTCAATTCACTCTTTCTCTGTTGCAATAGTGATCTAAATAAATATTAAAAAGACAGATGCTCTGAGACTACCGAGATTGATAGTCAATCAAGAAGATTGTGACACTAATTAGGAAGAAAAGAACTCTAAACATTTAGTGAATAGTTAGTCTTTGTTCATGGCAAAGTTTTTTAAAGGACAAAATAAGATAACCAATTTTCCTACCTACCACTGTGCCTCTGCTATACTAATAACATTTCCCGAGGCAAAAATTCTTATTTTTGATGTAGATAATTTTGTATGATTTTAACAATCAATAGCACAATATATGATTATTCTATATCTTGATTTTTTTATTTAACAATATATTATGGAAATAATTTCTTTTCATGACTACAAAGTACTGTATTTGTATGAATGTAGCAGAATCAGTTAATCATTCACTTCATGATTTAATTTAGGAAATTTCCACCCTAAATTAAACCATAGTTTAGAATACATTTCCTTATATGTGCAGATTTTTCTCAGCAGTACAATTACAGTAGTTTAAAATAGTTGGGCAAAAGAAGATGAACACAAATATTCTTGATACATGTTAGGAACTGTATCCAAAGAAGTTCTACTACTTTATTTTCCACCAGCGTTTTTGAGGGGAAAGGTTTCCACCCATGCCTAACTATGTCAAAGTTGTTTTTCTGTGCCACTCTTTTAAAACTTTGTGCTCCTCTTATTAGGTTGAATTATGCCTATTTCCATAAATCTGAGCCACTAGTACTGCCTTTCCCATAGACTTCCTGCTAACCTGCATGTTATTGTACACTGTTTTGACATCAACTTCTTGAGGTTGCTGATATATTAAGAAAAAATGATTTGTTTACTTATACTATGACTGAATAATTCTTTTCATATTGTCATTTGTTCTTTTGACATAACTTTTTCCTTCTATGTGAACACTTTTTCTTCAATACATTTTGTTTTGTATCATATTAGAAAAGCACCTACATTTTGCAACCATTTAAAAACCAAAAGTATCTCACATGTCTTCTAGTCATGCAATCACACTTAGCTGGAAGGCTGAGAAGTAGTCTTGTTCCAAGGGGCCATGTACCCATCTAAAATTTGGCAATTCTTTTATTAAAGAAGGAAGAGAATAGCCAACCAGCACCTAAAGTGTGTGTGTGTGTGTGTGTGTGCGTGCGTGCGTGCGCGCGATGTGTGTGATTGTATATATGCATACATATGTGTGTATATATATATATATATATTTACATACAGTGTACACATATAACATGTAGAATAGAAATATACAATCAAATTTATATGAATTATTAAATCTCAAAAATGCAATATGATTATTAAAGTTTTTCTTCATTTACAAAAGAGCTTCAGATAATATCATTCAGTTTTCCAGAACCTTATTTATAAATCAGGCAGAATTGGGGTGGGCTTGCTTGAAATAGAACAGAGAATAAAGGGATCTGAAAATGATTTAATTTCTCTGTCTTCCAATGGCTTTGGAATTTCCTTCCACAGCAGGTTAATGGATCCCTTCAGACATTGGCCTCATGGAAAAGGCCACCGTATGGAATCATCTGCTTCCCACACTTTAAACCACAGGGAGTAGTTTTGATTGCAGAGGCGATGTGTGGTGGAAAATGCAATATAAAAATTAATGAGCTAGGGGAGTGCTTATCTGGCAAGCACTTCCTGGGAAAACACTAATGATGTGAATCAAAACAATCATTTAAATCTTGTAATCTGGGAAATACCATGTTGAACTCTGCTACTTCTCTTAGAATATTAAAAACCGAGTCCCAAAGCAAACTAGCTCCTCTAACCCCAGAGCCTCATGTAGTTTCTTTTTGTCACTTGCAAATTGATTAACAACCCCTTACTATGTTGGCAATAGTCTTCCTCCATAAGGAAAATCTCCTTTTTAAGAGTTTTGGTGAAAGAAAGTGAGATTATAAGACACATTGACTCCTCGTGAACTCCGAGGGAGGTTGGAGAGTGGGAAAGAAGGAAAGGAAAGATAGCAAATTAAGAGACCATGTGAACAGTTGATACCAAAGTTCCATAAATATTTTCTCTATGACATTCTCCCCTCTCTAATGACCTCAGAATAAACCTAAAGTCAAAAAGATGAAGAAAAATACCCAGCAGTAAGTCTCCCAAGGTCATTCTTTGAAAGTTTAAATCAGAAGTTCATTGGCTTCAATGACATTGTTTCATTGGGGAAAAGTTAGAGAAAAACTGGGATTTTAGCCATTGCTCAGACTCATTAGATTCTACAGCATGCATGGATATTTCATGTCCTGAAAAGGTTGTAAGACTATGGAAACATCCTGCTGCCAAAGGAGACAGCATGACCCTGCCTCTGTGCCACTGAATCACTCTCTAAGTGTGTCAGTCCTCTTTTAATACAGGTTCTCAAAGTTCTGTCCCTCAGGAGTTTAGATCACCTCCATACTGGTTATCAAAACTATGTTCTCTTTACTCCTTCCCTCAGCACTTGTCCACACCAATTCTAATGCTTATATAATGTTATGCTAATTTTCAAAAGTGTTTTGCAAAGAATGCATGGGGTGGGATGGATAGGTCCTGGTGTGGCTGATTTCCCATTAACCCCTTATCACTTCTTTAAACACAATCTGAAAGAAGAGAAATACTGACTCCCTTTGTAAACGTCCAAACCCGCATATTTCTAAATAAAGCCAGGTGGTCTGCTTGCAAGTACCAATATAATGGGTCATGAACTCAATAGAGAAACATGAGGTAAAGTGGAACCAGTGAGCCCAGGATCTTCTCTAGAACCTGCTGGCAGAGCATGTTGTGTTCAACAGCATGTGAAATTGGGGACTTTTCTGGCTGCCATAGGAAGAAAGTCATCACATTCATTTCCTTGGGATCTATTCTCAATAGGTCCCCTGCAGGTTTTCATTCCCAGCACTCTAAATATGCTCCAAGTCTAATACAGAACCAATGATTTCTTTCTTTCATATTCTTCATCTTCTTTGATAATTCTATAGTCCTGACTCCATGATTGATTGCCTTGTGTCTTTTCTCACCTTAAAGAACATCTACTATAGTAATGTGCATAATATTAAGCTGAAAACTGTGGTTAATTATTTTGTCTTTACATGAAAGTACAATAGGTAAGATTCTAAAATGAGGGTCCAAGGTAGGATAAAAATTTTCAAAAAGAAAATTTAGAAACAAGATAAATTGCCTAAAACCCATTGTTTGCATCAAGGATTTAAACCCGGTTGTTGAATATTAGAGAAGGATCCAAAGTGTCATTTTCAGGAGAGAGATACTATATTTTTTTTTTTTTTTGAGTCCAGTCTTTCCATACTGGGTGAACAGACTCAACAGAAAAAAAAAAAAAAAAGGTTAAAGAATTGCCTAATTGTTGATGCTAAGAACAGAACCAGATAGGAAAAAACCAATAGGGAAAAAAAAAAAAAAAAAAAAAAAAAAAAAAAAAAAAAAAAACTTCTCCAGTTACCCCACCAAAGTTTTCACAAAATAGACATGGATTAAACATCTCTAAAATTAAATGCTTGTGTACTGAAAGTCATCATCCTAATATGATTTTTTCTTCTCTTTTTTCTTTTTCTCCCTCACCTCCATGCAGAAGGGTCAGCCATTTCCATGTGCCAGCTGGGTAGGGGTGTGGAAATAGTAGCAGAAAAAGAAAGGAGTTGCCAAGCATATACCCTATTTTTTTTCCAATGTAGCATTTCTTGTGGCACTAGTGATTGAACCCACGGTGCTTTACCACTGAGCCATATGCCTGGTCCTTTTTATTTTATTTTATTTTATTTTATTTTATTTTATTTTATTTGAATTTTGAGGCAAGTTCTCGCTAAGTTGCTTAGGAACTTGCTAAATTTCTGAGGCTGGCCTTGAACTTAACATCCTCCTGTGTCAGCCTCCCAAGTCACTGGGATTACAAGTATGTGCCACAGTGCCAGGCCATTGTAACATTTCTAGTCTACTGCAATGCTTAGCTAGAGGAAGGGGAAGACAGTGCTTTGCAAATTCTCACAATGTTGACATTCCAATTTCTACATTGAAACAGTATTCTGTGATACCAGAATAAATGGGGAAAAAAATAGGATCTTGCCAATGAAAACAATGTGCACAGTGGATCAAATTTAAATGAACAATGGGAGGCAAAATCTATGGAATGATCATATTCCACAAGTCATGTTTGTTCAGTATACTAGGGCACACATATTTAATAAAGACAATTTAGAAAATACAGATAGACCAAAAAACTAAACTTGCATTTCACCATTGTTGGTTAATTAACACAATACTGCTATATATCTAATATATCTATATAATATGTATATATACTCACATACCCAAACTATCCATACTGTTGTATAATGTGCTTTTTCTTTAATAATATGACATGAATATATCCCCAAATCTCCAAAAACTGGACTAGCTGATACTTAAACCTATCACAACATTTTTATTTTACATTGAATTATTTGTTAAATTGTTGTCTTTCACTTTGGTATATAGAGTTATAAAATGACTACATAATAATTCTCAGCCTTGTATAATCTCCTCTCTGTGAGTAGAATTTGTGAATATGTTGAGATATCTCTACTATGATTATGTTGCATTATAATGCAAAATTAGATTATCCAAGTGGGTCTAATCTAATGACATGTGTCGTTTAAACAGAGTTTTCTCTGTCAAATGGCAGAAGTGAATGTCAGATTTCAATTATAAATATTCAGCATGTTGTGACTGGCTTAGAGGTAGAGTGGACCTCCTGACAGGGAACCTGGGAAACCTCCTAGGTCTAGGCTGACAACCACAAGAAAACAAGAATCTAATCCTATGGCCTCAAGGAATGGAATTTTGCTAATAACTTGAATACTCTCTTGAGAATATTCTTTCCTAGATCCTCTGAATAAGTTAGTAGACTAGACAACACCAGGAGTTTGGCTTTTTAAGTCCCTAAACAGAAAACTCAGTTGTAACCTGCCTAGATTTCTGACCTACATAACTGTGAGCAAACAAATAGGTATTGTTTCAAACTACTAATTGCTTTATTGTTTCCTGCCCAGCAATAGAAAAATGGTGGCAATGATGTCCTGGAACATTCAGCCTGACCCTGCCGGGGACAAATGGGAACGAAGCCATGATACATGTGAGAGGCAGCTAAGAAGAACCTGTGATAATGACCTCATGATGACCATAAATTAGGTCTGAGTTCATAAATTCTCTGTGTGAGACCAAGTCAGTTTTAAAAATTAGCCTCATGTAAAATAGAAAGCAAGGTTGCATTTATTCCTCATCTAAGACTGCTGTTAGGTAAATAAATGGAGAGTAACAGTAGCTTGAGGGCAATTTTTCAGCCCCAGAATGCCAATTTTAAGATGCATTAGGTGTAGAAATAGCAAAATTTGGTGCCTTTTAATTGGCTTGTTTACAGCGTTCTTTTTGAAGGAAATAATAGAATTATAAAATATATAAAATGGTATGATTATTTTAATTATGTCTACAATGCTTAAACACATTTTACTTGAGTGATTTAACTGGGGAAAGTTGTTAAGCATTGTTCAATTATGTCTTCATGCTTTTCTCATATATAAAAATCTTTATTTTAAATAATTTATGTTCAACTACAATTCAAGAGCACCCAGATGTAATTTACTTATTAATTTTTGCATTGCTAATTTCCAAGGGATGTAGGACAGTTTCACTCTGATTTTTCAGAAATCTCAGTGAATACTCCATTTTATCTGAAACTGGAGAACACAAGAAAAGAAGAAATCTAAATCAAAACAGTTCCCAAATGCAGTTAAGAAATCAAATTAACCATTAAAACTGAACAGTGTAACAACTTGAATTTCTAGGGAGAATGTTTTTGCTTTATATCTAGTACTTGGATTTCATTTATAAAAAGTCCTGCTTTAAACCATAGATAGCAATGAACACAACTAAAATAAAAAATATTTTAAAAATCCAACTGGTATGATGCCTTTATTGCCTACATTGATTTTCCTGTATGGTTTAAATTTGTAATTATATTAAGTAAAAAATTCAGGATAGAGTCGGAAATAGATATGCTGTTTCAAATCTAAGAGCTACACAGAAAATCTTTATATTGTCAGGTTCTGGCAAAACATAGTGAGAATTCAAAAGGTATGAAAATAGATATTTACTGGTAGCTGAATAAGAATGCATCTCTATGCATTTTTGTTTCCCTCTAATGTGGTCTTGGGGTCTCTCACTCTTTGGAGAGGGACTATCAACTCTAGCTCTGCCTTATGGAATTTAGTCATGAGTTTACACAAGGTATTTTTTTTAATCCTTCTGTATAGCCTAATGCCTAAGAATAATAGTCTTAACCTGATGCCTAAGTGTCTGACCCCTGACCCAAGTGTCCCCATCACAAAAGGTTGTTTATATTGGCAGATGTCCTATGTCTTTACTCTGCCCTGTATCCAGTTTATTCCTGCCATGACAGCTACTCTCTAGAAGTACCCTACCAGGAAAGAAGTTACATTCAGAAATTATTAGTCAGTTGAGACACACAGGAGACAACACATGATATAATAGAAGCAGTATGCTTTGCAAAGTCGAGGGGAAGTAGGAGCCAGGAGGGCCATGTATGCTCAATCAGTGGATGGGGAGCAAGAGAGAAACCAAGGGACTGTGGCCAAAATCTTCTGGGGACCTGGGCATTACCAAGCAGGTTTCCAATAAGGAGTTCTAATTATTGTCTTTTTAGCAAGCCAATGCAAGTTATGTGGGGCCACAGTGAGACAGAGAACTGCTACTGATGTAGGACAGAAGAGGCTCTACACCTGAGGAATTTTCAGGAAGCAGGTTTATTGATTGCAGGGTCCAGAGGGGCTATCACCTATAAGATTCTCTGGATGAAGTCTAGAAGAAATTCTTCAAACTTTATACCTAGTGGGAAGAGAGGCTTGAAGGTTTACATTTTTGCAGAAGTCTACATAAAAGTAATTTTTTTCTTTGAGTTCTCAGAAAGTGATTTTGGCTATTTTTTAGAACAGTCAGAGGTATGACACATATTACCACAAAAGCAGGAGTAATATCAGCAAGTCTGCGGTTAAACTCAGTTCTCGAAAGACAGAGCAACAGGAAATACGAAGTTCTAACCACCTCAATTTTTTTGTAGAAATCTTTGCTGATATTCTGTTATGAAGAAAAATTACGGTGAGGATCTTTTGGGTGGGAGTATCTGCTTCACTACAACATATTTACACAGTCTATGTGGGGGTGGGATCACTGAGGTGTGTTAAGTAGATTATTTCTACATGTCCCATAGGAAGGTGGTCACAAGGAGGTGGTAGCCTAATGCAGACGTCCAGTTCTACCCAACTGAAGAACTAGGAGGAGACAGAGAACTAAACCTGTGTCAAAGAGGCTATGCCCTGCTCTGGTATAAGAAGTAAAACCTAAATTCAGAATGGATGCCAAGGCAACACAGAATCAAGGTGATTCACTATAGAGTGCTTTGATTTTTATACTTAACTGGTAATGAATGACCTATCCTCTTACAGCAAGGAAAAATGTCTACTAAATAACAAATATGTGTGAGATATTTTACTGCATAGTATAGTATAATTTTTAAAAGTCACTTTGAGCAGGAAGGTATTATTAGTTACATTTCAAAGGAATTGGATATGAGACTGAGAGACACTAAATTATTTGTTCCGTGTCTGGGAAAGAAGTTATTTTCCTTCCTTGTCACATTTCCACAAAAGAGACTTCCCTCTGCTTCCATGAAGGAAGGATGTGGGCTGAAAGCCCCTGGTCTGTTGGTTCCCTGACTTTCCTCCAGGGTGACACATCAGAGACTCTGCAAGAAACTCTGCAGTCTGGCTCCCACCTCCAGAAATTCTTAGTTAAACTGGGGTACATCCTGAACACCCAAAATTGAGGACATGAGGATCTTTAAAATCTCCCTAGGTGATTCTGCCACAAAGCTAGGGAACAGCTATGCTTGCAACCTTGCCCTTCATTCCTAGCTAATAGGAATGTTGATAGCCTGATATTGACTGGGTAGGTAAAAGAAATTGGCTCCCTCTTTATTGACTTATTGTTTCACCATTTGCCTCAAGGATTTTAAGGACATCTAGGCTCAATGCAGACAGGTATCCCGCAGGTTCTGCTCCAGCTAGGTCTTTGTTCCCCCATGTCTAGTTTTTTAAGCCAACATTGAATAGGTAATCAGGCAAGTCTTGCTTATAGACTTAGCTGCCTTAAAATTGTTGTTGTAATTCATAAATACAAACCTAATCCTCCCCCATCCATAGTTTTATAGGTTATTAAGCACTACACAATTTATATACAAAGCTGATTTTTTAAAAAAGTCTACTTGAATTTCATCTTTTTATGTAAATGCCATATTTCCTATTTCCTAGAAGCAATGAGGAAAGAATAAACTATGGGCACCTCATAGTTTCAAGGTTGGGTAGTTACTATAGACTGGGTTGTCACTGTGGGACTTGCTATGAGAGAATGTATCTAGAAACTTTTAGTGGTGGGTCCCTAACAAAAGATACAGTGACAGGGTACCAGAGGAGTGTCATGTATGAAAATATAGCAAGGCCAAGCACCTATCACATATTACACTTAGGATTCAACCTAGAATTCTTTTTATTACTCAGAGGGGTGAAGGCATGAGACATTTGATTGAAAGGTGATTTGCTCGTTATTGTATATAGAACACAACAAAATCTCTACAAGTTTCTTGGGATAAACTTCTGGATCTAAGAGAGAAAGAGACATGATGTAGACAAAAGGGTCCTTGAAAATGTTTGCCCTGAACGTTACAGACAAAAACATGGATTAACCCAAGGAGAATGTTAAATGTATATAAAGCAACTGAGCTTACTTGACAGATGTTAAGGAAACAATAGAGAAAAATAACCAGACGGCCTTCAACTCTAAGAATATAATGTGACAAAAAGTGAATTTCTGTTTGCAACTGAGGTGGCTGACATCACAAAAAATTCAAATTTCTAAGAAAAGGCAATGTTTTGGAAGAATTATACTTGATATAGGACATATTAATAATCTTCCCTGGCTGACTGCAGGCAAGGATGGGATAGTTTTGAAACTTCCACAGAGCTTCAGATCAAGATTCATGGAAGATGAGTCTCCAGCTGACAGAGATGTTCTAGACCCAAAGTAGAACTCAAATGTTTCTTGGCATGTTTTAGGGAAGATAATATATCTGTAAAAATGTCCAGGCTTTTTAAACTTAGAATCGCATGGCAGGGGTGAGTGGGCAGGCAAAAGACTGTTTTGTGATATCTAATCATTTACATTTTATGTCTTCCACATCAACACCTATAATATAAAGAGTTACAGTTAGTAAAGAACACTTATACACACAAAAGCATAGGTACCACTGACTATCCTTCTGATGAAATTCCTATTCTTCCTCATGAGGAAGCCACAGGTCTGTTAGAAATTTCTCCAGATTGTTTTTCTTATCTGGGTAGTGAATACCTAGTGAAGGCAGGTAATGAATACCTAGTTAAGCTTAGCCATCTCCACTGTAAGCTGCCTTCTAAGCTGGTGTTAATTTTTTAATAGATGTTTGGCTCAAACTATAGAGAATATCTAATACTTCTGCCGGAAATAGCAAACATCACCCTTGAATGATACAAAGTGATAAGCAAACTTACTGCTATGGCTCAGAGCCTAAAATGGTCTTTTAACTTCTGTTAACTATCCACAGTTCACCAAATACTAAAATAGAAAGAACTTCATTTTACTTCTGCCTGCAGAAATGACTTGATATCATACAGCATCTCAAATTCAGATGCCTTTTAAATGTCCTTTATCCCTCTTACCACCCCTGTGTCTGTCATATTCAGGATTCCCCCCATTTGGACAAATAAATTTAATTGTATCTAGTCTAGCGTTTTCCTAAGCACATAGCCACCCATATATTCTGATACACCTACATTTTAGCATCAAACACCCATTTCGCTTTACCCTTTTAGGTGGTTGACAGCTTAAGAAATTCTGTTTTACCATTGCAAACTCATTTTTTCATAGGCCCCACTTAATCAAATTGGCTCTTCAGTTAATTCAATAGCTGTCAGTGGCTAGGCAGTTTCACTAAAATACTGAAAATGAATTGGGGCTACAGAGACAAAACCGCAGAGAAATTTGGAAATAGGGATAGGTTTCTTAAAGGGCTAGATTTTTATACTCTTACTTAACCAAATAAAAAAGACATTTTATGCCTATTGCAAGCTAAGCAGGCTTTCTCATTTAATTCCCAATATCTGCATTATTTCACAATGGGTACCAGATCTTAACTAATTAAACTTAGATTACCTTCAAGAGCATAAGTGCTCCAGAGCAGGTTCTGAGCCTGAAGGCTATGAATTGCCGCATCTTTACTACCAATCTCAACTAAGATTCAGTAGCAATTCAGTAGCACTAAATGGGTAAAAAGATCAGTTACTGAAAGCAAAAGTATTATTCCCTGTGAAATTAATTACTCCACCCATATAATTAGTTATCCCTGTCAAATGTTATAGGCTTTATCTTGAGGCCTGAGACTCATAAATGCAGAGAAATGCAGACATGGCTCTGAAATTTCCCTTTGGACTTGATTTAAAAATACATCAGTGCCAAACTTTATGAGAGTTAGTACTTAGTCCAAATGCATCGAATTTAATTCCTTCCTTTGCCCACTTATACTACAGGTGTGATAATAACAAAAATGCAAGCATCAGTAAAGCAAAAGACAAATGGAAGGCTTGATTCATCTTCAAATTGGAAAAATGGTCATAAAATAATGAAGATTGAACCAAACTTCAGTTGGTTTCACTGGGCTAATCCATGTGCTCTGAATATGCACTATTCCTGGTCAGGATATGAGTATGGAATATGCAAGTAATAAGTATGGAGGACTTTAATTTTTTTTCAAAACCCAATGTGATAGCCTCTTCAAGAAACAGTGCTGGGAAAACTGGAAATGCATTTGTAGTAGAATGAAATTTAACCCCTATGTTTTACCCTGCAAAAAAATTCAACTGAAAGTAGATCAAAGACCTTGAAATTAGACCAGAAACTCTGAACATACTAGAAGAAAATGTAAGACCAACACTCCAACATATCAGCTCAGGAACAGACTTCCTTAAGTAGACTCCTAAAGCACAAGGTGTAAAATCAAGAATCAAAAAATGGTAGGACATCAAACTAAAAAGCTTTTTCATAGCAAAAGAAATAATCAAGGGGCTGGGGCGGTAGCTCACTTGCCTTGCATGTGTGAGACACTGGGTTCTATCCTCAGCACCACATAAAAAATAAACAAATAAAATAAAAGGCATGCTGTACATCTACAACTACAAAAAAACTTTTTAAAAAACAAATAATAAATAATATGAATAGAGAGCCTACAGAAAGAGAGACTATCTTTACTACCTGCACATCTGATAGAGCAATTAGTCTCCAGGATATACAAAGAATTAAAAAAAAGATATATGAAAAAATGTTCAACATGTCTAGCAATTGGAGAAATTAAAACTACACTGAGATTCATCTCACTCCAGTTAGAATGGCAATTATCAAGAATACAAGTAACAATAAATGTTGGTGAGGATTTGGGGTAAAAGTTCACTCATACATTGCTGGTGGGACTGAAAAATGGTATATCCACTCTGGAAAGCTGTATGGAGATTCCTCAAAAAACTAGGAATGGAGCAATTTGACCCAGCTATCCCATTTCTCAGTGTATATCCAAAAGGATTTAAAATCAGTATACTACAGTGACACAGCCACATCAATATTTATAGCAGTTGAATTCATAATAGCTAAGCTATGGAACCAACCTAGGTGCCCTTCAACCTATGAATAGATAAAGAAAATGTGGTATATACACACAATGCAGTATTACTCAGCTGTTAAGATAAATGATTTTAGGACATTCACCAGTAAACGGATGGATCTGGCTAAGTGAAATGAGCCAGTTCCCAAAACAGCAAATGTTGAGTGTTTTTGCTAATATGTGGAAACTAACCAAAAATAAGATGAAAAGGGGAAGAATGGAAAATCAGTAGATTAGACAAAGGAGAATAAAGGGAAGGGAGGGGGACAGAAAATGGAAAGAATGGAATGAATCTGACCTAATTCTTCTATGTACATATATAAAAATGCACCATAGTGAGTCACACTGTAGTGTACATCCATAAGAATGGGGTTCTGTTTAGAATAAGATATATTTCATGCTTGCATAATCATATCAAAATGGATTCTACTGCCATGTATAACTAAAAAAAATTAAAAATGTCCTAGGACTGGGGTTGTGGCTCAGTGGTAGAGTACTTGCCTTCCATGTGTGAGGTACTGGGTTCAATCCTTAGTACCACATAAAATTAAATAAAGGTATTGTGTCTATTATACAACCAAAAAATTTTTTAATGTTCTAATAGAGAAAAAAAATATAATCTGAATAAGCATCATATTAAATAACTCTAAGGGTAGTTTGTCAATATTAATCACAAGCTTAAACTTTGATATATGATTTACTTCAAATTTCAACTTCTAACATACTTTATAGTTTAATAATTAATAATGATTAGCAATGGTCACAAAGTCCTGATTATAAGGGTGCCAAGTAAATTGTTATTTGTGGTAGCAAAAATTTGGAAATAATCCAAATGTTCAAAAATAAAAAATTGAGAAAATAAAATCTCTTTCATATATGTGAGTACTATAGGAGTATTAAAAGTCATATGACAGCATTTACTATAAGTATTTACAAATATAAGAAAAATTGGTACCATGATTTGTTGTGTGGGTATCATATTCTAGAATCTGGGAAGGAAGAGTTACTTCAAACTTTGAGAACACAAAAATAAGAACAAAAGCCAATGAAAAACGTCAGAGTCATCCTGTCTGGTTCTAGACTTAACATCAAAGAAATATCAAGGATTTCTTGCTAGTTACTGACTCTCCAATAATTTGGCAAAGCTAATATCTATTATATATGAAAAAAAAACTTTTAGATAGGATAATTATATGATAAAATTTTCATCTTTTCCATTATGAAGAAATAACTGCAGTCTTATGAAATTTTACTTAGTGTATATTTGCTTTATAAATCTTATTGAATGTACAGGACTGAAAATATTATTTATTAGTTCCCCAATAAATATTTATTATTATGTTTTAATAAATTATTACAAATTTAGTAGAGTAAAACGGATAAGTTCATCTAAGTTTGGAGGTCAGAAATATAAAAATCCAGGTGTCAGCAAAAACCTGTTCTTTGTGGAGACTATGGGGGACAATGTCTTTCCTTATTGGCAGCCTCTAGAGAATGCTGGTACTCCTGGGCTCCTGGCCACCTAGTACGCTCTGTCTCTTATTTCTTCCTGTTAAACTGATCTTCCTGACTCTCTCTTATAAGGACTCCTGTGATTACATTGTGTGATTATATCTAACCCAAATAATCCAGGTTACCCTCCTTTTCTTAGTGCATTTGTAATTAAGTTAAGGTTCTTATTTTTCTATGGAAGATAGTGTCACAGATTCCATGTATTACAATATGGACAACACTCATCCTCACAAGAATTCATGCTCTTCCCCCATACAAATACATGCACCACATTCCAAAATCCCCTGAAACCTCAACCCATTCTAGCACCAAATATCATTCCAGTGTCAGCAATGAGCACATTCTTTAAAAGAATATAAAGTCACCAAATAAATAACCTAACATCATATCTCAAAACCCTGGAAAAAGAACAAATCAGGCTGTACAGGCCTCTGTGCTGTGAGGTCTGCCATCACTGGCAAATTGGGCCCAGGATATGGAGCTGACTGTGCCTAATGGCGGGTCTGATGGGAAGTTGGGTGGGGTAGAGAATAGGGGGTGGTAGTCATGGGTGGTAGGAAAAGGAGGAGGAGTTGAATCACTTACAAATGGCACCCAAGCAGGACTCTAACCCCAAATTTCCAGTAGGGTGAGCAAGTGCTATACTTTCATGGGCCTTCTCTTTACGAAGCAATGTGTATTAAGGTTGCCATAAAGGACAAACAAGTGAAATACTTCATACATTACAGTGGTTAGAATAAAAATTGGGCTGAAAGGGTTGCAGAGAGCAGAGTACTCAAGTATGTGGGCTTTTAAATAACCAGGAGCAGTATGAAGAGGGGAAGATGAGAGGAGCTACTGCAGGAAAGAAGGCATCTGGTCTGCAACAGAAACATGTTGAAGTGGAAACAAGAAAAAACAAACAAAAAACACCTGGAAACTGAGATGGTGGCAATAAGAGTGAGACACCTCAGCCACCTGGGAAGAAAAGGGCCCCAGTAGACCTTCCTGTTGAAAATGAAGAAACATTTATGAACTGAGTTGAAGTTAAAGATTCCCAAAGAGGTACAGCCATGACTTGTTGATGACTGAAACTTAATTACCAGACAAAAACAGCTCTTTTATCTTCCTGTGAAGAAGAAAGTGGATTCTATTTTAGAGGATTATGCAAATTACAAGAAAACTCAAGGAAACATAGATAATAAGGAGTATGCCATTAATGAAGTTGTAGCAGGAATAAAAGAATAGTTCAATGTAATGTTGGGCACTCAACTGCTCTACAAATTTGAGAGGCTACAGTGTGTTGAAATCCTTGTAGATCATCTTGATGTACCCATGTCCCAGGAGTATGCGCTACATCTATTTATTATTTGTAGGAATTGGAGCAATTCTACAAATAATATTTTTTTTATTATTTATCATTAATAAATAATAAATCCAAATAAATTTGATGAGAAGAGCCTTGCTTTATTACTGTATTATCGTCATGATTTCCTCAAGTACCTGGCAAAGAATTCTGCAACATTGTTTAGTGCCAGCAATTATGAAGTGACCCCTCCTGAATATGAGGAGGCCTTCTTCACTGACCTGTGTTTAGATCTCTGTAAACACATTTTTGTTCTTAGTCCTTCCTTTTTACAAATGATGTACTTTGAAGATGTTTATATATAACAGAATTGATGTCTGCTTTCTATTTGAATTTAAACAGAGAAAATAAACGGGGTTACTACTCCTTTCTCCTTTTTTAAAAAAAAAAATTATTTTGAAGTTGCTACTTGTGTCAATGATGAACAACATAAAGACACGCTGTAGAATGTTTGCCAAGTGGACAAAGCTGCTTTTGAATGCTAGTGGTTCTTTTCCTTTGATGCTACACACTTTTATAATATGTGTTAATGCTATATGACAAATTGCTCTGTTTCCAAGAGCCAAAGGTTCAATTCAGTGTATATAACTGAACACATTCATCCATTTGTGCTCCTATTTTTTTTTAATGGTGCTTATCCTAAAGAGCCTGTCTTTCTAAAGTCATCCATGTTTTTCCTTAGGTATTACATCTTTGCTCAAATTGTTGAAGAATGGTGGCTTGTTTCATGGTTTTTGTATTTGTGTCTTATGCACATTTTGACATGATAGACACAATGCATTGTATAGCTAGAGTTTTCTGGAAAAGTCAATCTTTTAGGAATTGTTTTTCAAATCTTATAATTTTTTTCTTTAAACATCAAAAAAGAAAAAGAAGAAGAAATCAACACTAATAACGGTAGAAGACAATAAATATTAAAATCAGAACCAAAATCAATGACATCAAAACAAAAAATTTTAAAAAATAGATGAAACAAAAGGTTGATTTTTTGAAAAATTAAATAAAATAAACACTTAGCCAAGCTAACAAAACAAAAAGAAAAACTCAAATCACTAAAATTTGTGATGAAAAAGAAAATATCACCATAGATACTATCAAAATACAAAGGATAATCAGAAACTAATTTAAAAATCTATAGTCCAATAAAATAGAGAATCATTATGACATCTACAAATAATGTTCTAGAGATATGACCTATCCAAATTGAACCAGGAAAACATAAAAAAATTTAAACAATCCAATTTCAAGCAATGGAATTGAATATGCCATACAAAGCCTATCAACAGTGTAAAGCCCAGGACCAGACTGATTCTCAGCTGAGTTTACCAAACCTTCAAAGAACTTACACCAACACTCCTCAAATTATTCCATGAAATAGAAAAGGAGGGAACCCTTCAAAACTCATTACATGAAGCTAGTATCAGCTTGATACAAGACCAGACAAAGACACATCAAGGAAAAAAACTTCAGACCAAAATCCCTCATAAACATAGATGCAAATTTTTTTTTAAAGAGAGAGTGAGAGAGGGGAGAGAGAGAGAGAGAGAGAGAGAGAGAGAGAGAGAGAGAGAGAGAGAACTTTAATATTTATTTTTCAGTTTTTGGCGGACTCAACATCTTTTTTTGTGGTGCTGAGGATCGAACCCGGGCCACACTCACGCCAGGCGAGCGCGCCACCGCCTGAGCCACATCCCCAGCCCTAGATGCAAATTTTTAAAATAAAATCCTGGTATATCGCATACAAAAACATATTTAAAAGATAGAGCATCATGATCAAGTAGAGTTCATCCCAGGGATGCACAGTTGGTTCAACATGCAAATCAATGAATATAATTGATCATATCAACAGACTTAAAGTTAAGAACCTCACGATTATCTCAATAGATGCAAACAAAGCATTTCACAAAATTCAGCATCTATTCATGTTCAAAACACTATAAAAACTAGGGACAGGAAGAACATATCTCAACATCATAAAAGCTATATATCTTAAGCCTAAGGCCAATATCATTCTAAGTGGAGAAAAAAATGGAAATAGTTCCTCTAAACACTGGAATAAGACAGGGATGCCTTCTTTCACCACTTATATTTAACATAGTCCTTGAAACCTTAGCCAGAATAATTAGACAAAAGAAAGAAATAAAAGGAATATGAATAGGAAAAGAAAAGCTCAAACTATTCTATTTGCTGATGACATCATTCTACATTTAGAAGACCCAAAATACTCCACCAAAAATCTTCTTGAACTTATAAACAAATTCAGCAAAGAAGTAAGATATAAAATCAACACCCACAAATAAACTGTGTTCCTATACACCAATGATGAATCAGCTGAAAGAGAAATCAGGAAAACTATTCCATTCACAGTAGCCTCTAAATAAAATAAAATAAAATACTTGGGAATCAATCTAACAAAAGAGGTGAAAGACCTCTACAAAGAAAACTATAGAAAATTAAATAAATTGAAGAAGAACTTAGAAAATGGAAAGACCTCCCATGTTCTTGGATAGGCAGATTAATATTGTCAAAATAGCCCTACTACCAAAAAGTGCTATACAGATTTAATGTAATTCCCATTAAAATTCCAAAGACATTCTTCATATAGAAAAAGCAGTCATGAAATTCATTTGGAAATATAAGAGGCCCAGAATAGCCAAAACAATCCTTAGTAAGAAAAATAATTCAGGAGGTATCACATTACCAGACCTTAAATTTTACTACAGAGCTATAGTAACAAAAATGGCATGGTATTGGCACAAAAACAGAATTGAAGATCAATGGAACTGAATAGAAGACAGCAGAGACATACCCACCTAAATATAGTTATCTCATAGTAGACAAAGTTGCCATAAACATACATTGGAGAAAAGATATCCTCTTCAACAAATGGTTCTAGTGAAAACTGAAAATAAATATGTAGTAGATTGAATCTGAACCCCTATCTCTCATCGTGCACAAAAGTCAACTCAAAGTGGTTCAAGGATCTAGGCATTAGACCAGACACCCTGTGCCTACTAGAAGAAAAAGTAGGCCCAACTCTCCATCATATCAGCTCTGGAGCAGACTTCCTCAATAAAACTCCTGAAGCACAAGAAGTAAAATGAAGAATCAATTAAACAGGATGGCATCAAACTAAAAAGCTTTTTCACAGCAAAGGAAGCAGTCAAGAATGTGAACAGAGAGCCTACAGAATGGGAGAAAATCTTTACCACCTGTACCTCAGATACAGCATTAATCTCCAGGACATACAAGGAACTCAAAATACTTAACACCAAAAACAAATAAATAAATAAATAAATAAATAAACTAAATCAATAAAAGGGCATAGGAACTGAACAGGGACTTCACAGGAAAAATACTAATGGTCAAAAAGTATATGAAAGAATGTTCAACATCTCTAGCCGTTGGAGAAATGCTAATTAAAGCTACACTGAGATTTAATCTCACTCCAGTCACAATGGCTATTATCAAGAGTACAAGTAATAAATGTTGGTGGGGATGTGGGAAAATAGGTTCATTCACACATTGCTGGTGGGAATGCAAATTGGTGCAACACTCTGGAAAGCAGTAGAGAAATTCCTTAGGAAGCTTGGAATGGAAACACCATTTGGCGCAGTTATCCCACTCTTTGGCTTATATCCAAAGGACTTAAAATCAGCATACTACAGTGATGCAGCCACATGTTTATAGCAGTTTACAATAGGTAAATTATGGAAAAAACCTAGGTGCCCTTCAACTGATAAATGGATAAAGAAAATGTGGTATTTATACATAATGGAATATTACTCTCCTAATGAGTAGAATGAAATTATGGCCTTTGCCAGTAATTAGATGGAACTGGAGAATATCATGGGAAGTGAAATAAGCCAGTCCCCAAAAACCAAAGGTCAAATGTTATCTCTGATATGTAGATGGTAACCTATTACAAGGGAGGGGAGGGAAGGGAAGTATAGAAGTTCATTGGCTTAGACAAAGAGAAATGAAGGTAAGGGAGGGGAATGGGAATAGGAAAGACAGAATGAATCAGACATAACTTTTCTTGTTAACATATATATACATGACCAATGTAACTCCACATTATGTTCAACCACAAGAATGGGATCAAAATTGTAATGGGTTGCACCCCATGTGTGTATAATATATCAAAATACACCCTACTGTTATATATATATATATATATATAACAACCCCAAATTTCAAAAAGTAGTAAAAAATTTACAAAATTTGATAATCTAAATATTCTAAGTTAAATATGGGATAGTCTCTGAATATGGAAATAATCAATTCTGGAGCCAAATCCCTCTCTATCTGTAGGCCTATAAAACTAGCAAATAAGCTATCTGTTTCTGGAGTATAGAGGTGGCATAAGAATGGAGCAGCCTTCCTATTCAGAGTACGAAAATCGAAAGACAAAAGGAAAAACCATGGTGGGAAGGCAAAATGGTACAGTGACTTTGAAAGAGCTTGGCAGTTTCTTACACAATTAAATATATCTTGTCATAGGGTCCAGAAATGATGCTCCTTAATATTTGTTCAGGAGTCGAAACCACAAAACCCTGCACATTAATGGTTACAGAATCTTTATCATTGCCAACACTTCAAAGCAACAAAGATATCCTTCAATAAGTTAATGTATAAATAAACTGTAGCACATCCAGCCAAGGGAATATCATTTGTAGTTGAAATATCAAGCCTTGAAAACTATGGAGGAAATTGAAGAGCATCTTATGAATGAGGAAAGCCAAGGTAAAAAGGCTACATATTGTGTAATAACAGCTATGTTGCCTTCTAGAAAAGGAAACAAGAAAAATATTGGGTTCCAGATGTTTAAAGGAGAAAACAGGAATGAATAGGTGGAGCACAGAGGACTTTCAGGGCAGTGAAACCACTCTGCATGGTACTATAATAGTAGTTACATGTTGTTGTATATACATTTGTCCAAACTTACAGAATATGCTTCAGAAAAAGTGAACTTTAGTTAATAAGGCATTGACTCTGGGTGATATGTCATTTACACACCCATCAGCTGTAACAAATATACCACTCTGTTGGGAGATATTAATAATGGCAGAGGCTATGAATGAGTATGTTTCCCATACAAAGAATGCACGAGAAATCTTTGTATCTTCATCTCAACATTTCTGTGAACCTAAAACTTCTGTAGAAAATAAAGTCTATTTAAAATTAAGGGCTGGAGCTGTATCTCAGTGGTGGAGCCCTTGCCTAGCCTGGGTGAAGCACTGGGCTTGATTCTCAGCACCACATATTTAAATCTGGGTAGTAATGCAAACTCTGGTAGTAATTATTTGTGATCCCTGTGTCCATCCTCTGAGTTAAGGACTCTAGACCGAAGGTTTTACTCTCGGAACTATTTTTCAAGAAGTCTAGCACATATTTAAGGTTGAGTAGTTGGACCAACCTGTTTACTCCCTAGAGAATAATGGGACTCTGACAGCCTCTTTAATTTTTTTTCTCTTTTTTAATCCAAACTGGCAGCATTTCTGCTAGTATAAAACTCTCCAGAATTCAGTGAGTCTCCAAATGTCCTGGGGTTCACTTTGTTAGCCAAGAATCACCCCCACAGTATGTTTCCTGGATAATCCTTTCTCATGCTATTTTCTGCTTATATGGAGGGGATCCATCAATCATTTGTCTCACCCTTCAAAAATCCCTCTGTGCAACTAAATACTGTGATGTTTTGTGACTTCTTGATATTCTTCTAATTTTTTTTCCCACTTCCCAATTTCAACCAAATTCATTCCCACATGTTTAGGTATTTGTTACTGCAGCACTCCACAAACTCAGTACTAAAGTCTGTATTATCTTTCTACTGATACAATACATTCTACAGAATTTGTGTCTTAAAATAAGATAAATTCATTATTGTACTGACAAGAGGTCAAAAGTACTAAAATCAAGATATCAATAGGACTCTGTTCCTTCGGAAGTCTCAAGCAAAAGTTTTCCTTGCCTTTTCCAGCTTCTCCAGGATGCCTGTATTTCTTTAACTGTAATTCCTTTATCTTATTGCCCTGACCTCAATTGTCATCATACTTCCTTTTCCAATTCTGATCCTTCTGCCTGCTTCTTGGAAGGATTCTTTAGACTACCTTGGATTCACCCAGGTGATCAAGTATAATCTTCCCATGTTAAGATCCTTAACTTCATAACATAAGGTCACATATATGCAGGTCCACCATTTGGGGCATGGATATCTTTGAGGGTTGGTTATTCTGTCTACCAGAGTTAAAACAGGGAAAATAAGAATTTTTTTTCCTATTTGTTTTTTCAAATATAAACATCAGTCACAACTTCCACCCCTTAAAGACATCTCAAGTAGATTCCACTTTTTTCCATTCACGTTAAAGTATCAGACCAATTTCACTTTTGTTAGTTTGGATTTGTAAATGTCCAATTCATTATCTAGCTGAGAACTTAAACTCTTACATTCAACTTGAAGTTTCTGCATTCTGCCAATGAAGTTTTGCCCTTCAGCTTGAAAAATCGAGTGAGTGGGGAAGAGTTGGTCTGCCATTTACTCTGTTTGTTCCAGGCCTGCTTCCCTTCATTATTTGGTTTTGCAGATCAGTGTCTTTCCTTGGTAGCCAGTGTAATCTGTAGGGTTCTAAAATTGATACAAGTCTCCCACCAGATTTCCCAATATGGCAGTGGCTCTCTTGTAAAGAACATTTGCAAAGACTTTGAGGATCATATTGGGAACCTTAACAACATTATTTACTGTCTAAAATAATGTCCCATGTGCTAGACTTCTAATCTCATGCCTCAGAACTTCAGATGAACAGCAACCTAGTAGACTACTCCCTTAAATTGAACCCATTTAAATTTTTTGACTCAGTTAATTTTATGTTATTTATTGGATTCATGAAGAACTCTGTACCCTTGTCCTTCCAAGTGGTATGTATTCAATTTCTTTCAATTTATTTAAGCTGTTTCATCAAACTACAGTTTCAGATTGTTCCAACAAGTCTTTCCTCTTCTTACTTTTCTGAGCAAGGAATAGATATTAGATTTTATGTTGCTGAACACACTCTAACTCAAATAACTACCATTGGATGCATTAGTTTCTTACAAGGATTCTTTAGTAACAATATAATGTGGGCCTACAAACTTCTACTACTCAGAGTACTTAGCAATAATTGCATGTTCTATTTATTCTTACAGGCACTCTAATTCCTAGAAACAGTTATCTTGGAGGCAACTCAAAACAGAAAGCACCATTTTCACATATTTCTCTAAGCCAATAGTATATAGCGTATTTCTTAGATGTTTGTCTGTCCTTTTTTGTGTACATTTTCCTCTAACTGCCTTTACTCTGCAAATTTTATTAACATGTTCTGGAAAATGTATTTATTCCTTTTAGGAGAATGGATGTTAATGTTAAGATCCACTAACATGGATATGACACAGTAGAAAAGTAAAGAATTTGAGTCATAATCTGACCACTCCTGTTGTAGTTTAGAAATGAGGTGTCTCCCAAAAGCTTGTGTGTGAGACAATGCAAGAACATTCAGAGGTGAAATAATTCTGATTGTTGTACCTTATGAGTGGATTAATCTACTCATAAGGATTAACTTGGTAACTGCAGGCAGGTAGAGTATGGCTGGATGAGGTAGATCACTGGGGATGTGCCTTTGTCCCTGGTGATCTGAGCTCCCTCTCTACTTCCTAATTGCCTTTACCTCTGCCGCACCCTCTACCATGACTTCTGCCTTACATTGGACCCAGAGTAATGAAGTCAGCTGTTAATAGATTGAGACTTTGAAACTGTGAGCCCCAAATAAACAATATTCCTGAAAGAAGTGTGTTTCTGAAAATGTATCATATGTGTTTTCCTAAGTACAAGCCCTACATTATTAACAACAATGAATTCATTGTAAATCTTTTTCTGCACAGAGAGAATAAATTAGCTCAGCAAAACTCTGAATTTGACAGCTTTTTTGGAGTGCAAGTTAATTTTAAAAGGAAAAAATCTCATTTGACAAAAGTCAGAATATTGCCTTTCAAGCCCTCGTGAGTCAATGTGCCTGAGGTATCAATAGAACTGGGTGCATGCAACTTAGAAACTGCATAGAAAACACTAACGCATTGACTGTGTGTTTGCAAAAATCAGTTATTCTCCAAAGGCATGAAGGATGCTTCCCAATCCAAACTCTTTTCTGCTGGTATTTCCTAGGTAGAAGCTGGCCATATGGTAGAACAATTTGGATAAAATTTAGATCTACATGATTGCTCAAGTATTTAAGGAGTGGCAACAACAGAGTAGGCTCTGGAGATACAGAGAAAAATAGACCCATGTCCTATTTTCATGGGCTCTAGTGCAGGCAGGAAATAGTATTGAAGTAAACACCCATGCAAAAAAAAAAAACAAAAAAAACAAAAAAACTGCCAAATGATGATAGTGCTGTGGAATTGACAAAGGTCTGAGAACGTGGCTGTAAGAGTCGGGATAGTCAGGAAAAACTTCCAAAAGCAGAATAATTAAGCAGACATGAGCAAGATGGAAAGGGCTGGAGATGGAAGAAACATTGCTGCATCATTTGCATGATTCTAAGAGAAAAAAATTACCTCAAAATATCATACACTCACTAGTTACAGGGGCTTAAAATGCTTCGATTAGTGTTTTTCATTTATGTTGAGGCATTTATAACATCAAGTTTTTCTTTTACTGTGTAACTCAAGAGTTTCAAAAAGTAATACCATAGAATTAAGATGGTGCTTTGGAAAGAACACAGGACTTGGAGCCAAATTTACAGTTTCTATTCAAATGTAACAATTAATATGTTGACTTTACCAGTTAATAAGCATACTTCATGACAAATCACATTGTCTTCAAGACAACATCCTCAACTGTAAAGCAAGGTAATTACATAATCAAATGAAGTAATGTCTATACAAATATTTTTTATAAATTATGAAGTTGTTACTATTGTCTTTAAAGAATAGATGGGAGAAGATCTGACCACCCTAAAATATTGTCATTTGTCAATGCCAATACCAATATCTAATATAGCCCAATTATAGCTAATTCGAATAGAAGGGATATTAATGAGACTAAAGAAAGACTTGATTCATAGTTTCTGATTGATACCTTCTCCATAGGAAAGCAGTCACTAGTCATTTCTTCTTTTAAAAATCTGTCTAACCAGGATGCTAATATCTGGTAGCATTCTATCTATTCTATTTGTTAGAAAGTTCTATTTTCATCACTGAAACATGAAAGAAAAACGGTTGATAAATTGAGAATCAGAGGTGACATTAGTACAAAATACCTTTGTTCCTTATGCCCATCTACCATGATAGTCTCTACAGTATGAAAGTAGGTTCTCAGTACCTTTATATATTGCTGGTGAGTTTGTAAAATAGTAGTTGTTTTGGAAAATGACTTACTGTGTTAATATTTTCAGGAACTAGTAATGTAACTCAATATCCCATTGGTATATAATCAATAAAAATTAACATATATCCACAGAAAACGCTGTATACACATGGCTATGGCAACATGATTCATAATTTCTAAAAAGCGGAAACCATCCAAATGTCTATCAGATAACCAATGAATAAAATACATGTGTGATGTCCAGGGAAATATTCATTCATAAACATGATTACATACAACATGTACTGGTATGTGCTAGAACATGAAGAAAACTAAAAAACATTATTCTAAGTGTAGTAATCCAAACACAAAAAGCCATATAATGTATGATTTCCTTGATATGAAATGTCCAGAATTGGGTAAATTTATAGAGGCAGAGAATAGATTAGTGGATCTTGAACTGGGAGAAGAAGGAATGGGGAACAACTGCTATTGTATACGGTAGTTTTTTTCTGGTTGATGAACATATTCTAGGATTAATTGCAATGGTTGTACAACCTGTGAATATACAAAAACTTCTTAATTTATAGTGCATGAATTATACCTTAAGAATTTTTGTGTTTTAAAAAAAAACAAAACCAAAACCAAAAAACCTCTTCTCCCATCTTCCCAAGATTCTAATGTATTCCCCAAGAGGTTTGCTGCACACTGTGTGTTCTGACTAGCCTTGGAATTTCCTTTACCATTGAACATCACTGCTTCAATGAGCAAATGATAACAGTAAAATGCAAGTGGTTTTCATCCCCCCAGTATGTTTGAGTTAAGTGGGGAAGATTTGCAAGCTTTTACAACCATATTGTATAAAAACTACAAAGGATAGAAATAGTTACTCCTATGCCCATTCTAAAAATCAGCAACTTAAGATCATTGAGGTTTAGTGACCACCCCAAAACCATCCCACCCAGAGCAATTTCTCTGATGAATAGCAGAAGAGAAATTCAAATGCAAAATGATAACATCACATCTCTGTCCAGCTACCTTGCAAGATATAACTAGAAGCAAACATTTCCATGTGATTTTACTGGATTCCAAGCTCATAAGCATTTCCCATTTTAATTAAAAAGCAAAGAATAATAGCAGATTGTAAACCTTGATTTTGATTAAAATTGTAAAATGATAACTCTATAAAATATGAGCTGAATTAAAATCAAAAACAGATATATTCTTAACTATTACCTCAGTCCCTCTTAAGTTAAATACACTAAGCAGACTAGTATTTGAGCTAACTGATGTTGCCTAAACTAATCCCTACCTATCTCTTTTTCTTGACACCGATGTCTTTAGTGCCAAATCTTACTTAGTTTCATTTTGTTTTCTGCCTTGAACTGCACTGATATAACTAATTGGCAGGAGACATCTCATGACTATTACTAATTAACAAAAGAATTAATTTTGCTTTTCATTTTTTACTGGCAGGATGCAGAGTCTTGTCCTCACATTCCCTGGGCTCCAGGGCAATCATCATTCTAAGGAAAATTTTGCTTTCTTCCAGGGACAGAAACAATGTTTCCTGCTTTGTTTTATTTTTTTAATTTATTTTTATTGGCTCTATTTAGTTATACGAGACAATAAAATATACTATGGCATAATTATAAAAGCATGGAATATTCTAATTCAGTCCCCAGTATTTTCCCTTCTCCTCCCTTCTTCCCACTCTCTGTTCCCTTCCCTCTACTTTATTGATCATTCTGCTATTTACTTATAGTTTTAATTAGTGTCTTGCAGATGTACATGATGCTGAGATTCACTGTGACATATTTATATGTATAAATAGAAGAGTTAGGTGAGATTCATTCCACTGACTTCCCTATCCCATCTCTACTCCCTTCCTTTCATTTTCCTTTGTTTTCTCCTCTGATCTTACTTCTAATCTTTTTTTAATCCCCACCCCTTATTTTGAGGTAGCTTCTGCATATCAGAGAAAACATTCAACCTTTGATTTGGGGTGATTGGTTTATTTCACTTAGCATGATAGTCTGCAATTTCATCCATTTACCAGCAAATGCCTTGAAGTCATTCTTCTTTACAGCTGATTAATACTCCACTATGTATATATACCACATTTACTTTATCCATTCATTCGTTGAAGGGATCCTAGGGTTGGTTCCATAGCTTAGCTATTGTGAATTGAGCTGCTATAAATATGGATTTGGCTATGTCACTGTAGTACACTGATTTTAAATCCTTTGGCTATATAATGAGTAAACTAGCCAGAGTAATAAGGCAAGAGAAGAAAAGTAAAACAATATGAATAGGACTGAAATTATTTCTGTTTGCTAGATTTCTAAATGCAGAAATATTTTTAAAACCCACCAGAAGACTTCTAGAGCTCATAAATGAATCTAGTCAAGTAGCAGGACACAAAATCAATACTCATAAATTAATTGTGTTCCTGTACTCCAATGATAAATCTCAAAAAGGAATTAGGAGAACTATCTTATTCACAATAGACTCAAATGTACTTAGGAATGAATCTAAGAAAAGAGGTGAAGGACCTCTACAATGAAAACTATAAAACACTAAAGAAAGAAATTGAAGAAGGCTAAATTAATATTGTAAAAATGGTCATACTACCAAAAATGCTGTACAGATTTAATGCAATCTCCATAAAAATTCCAATGAAGTTCTTCACAGAAATAGAAAAAGCAGACATGAAATTTATTTGGCTATTCTGGGTTTCTTATTTTTTCAAAGCAATCCTTGCCAAGAAAAGTAAAGCAGGAGACATCACAAAAACTTTACCTCAAATTATACTACAGAGTAATAGTAACCAAAAATGCCTGGTAATGGCATCAAAACAGACATGAAGATAAATGAAATAAAGTAGATACAAAGCCATATACATTTTTCACATATTAGTCAAAGGTAACAAATATCTATGTTGGATAACCTCTTTAACAAATGGTGCTAGTAAAACTGGAAATCCACATAAATACAGTTATCTCATACTAGACAAAGGCACCATAAACATACATTGGAGAAAAGATAGCCTCTTCAACAAATGGTGCTGGGAAATCTAGAAATCCATATGTAGCAGATGAAAGTAAACTCCTATTTCTCACCCTACACAAAACTCAACTCAAAGTGGATCAAAACCTAGAAATTATACCCAAAACCCTGCACTATGAGAAGAAAATGTAGGCCCAACACACCAACATATTGGCTTAGGAACTGACTTTTTCTGCTTTGTTTTTAAAGCCTTCTGATTTGACAGCAGCTTCATGGCCCCAGTCTACATTAACACACAGTTTAGAGCCTAGTAGTCCTTTTCTCACCTAAGCAAGATAATATTGTTATTAATGGGCATAGGCTTAGACTTCAGATACCTGTGTTAAGTCTCAAATCTCTTTCCTTCCAACTTTGTGATTTTGAGAAGGTTACTAAACCATGTTGAGGTTAATGATTGAATTTTAAAATAAAATGTAAGATATTAATTATACGCTTTACCTCATCAGTTATTATGAAGACCTACTCCAGTAAAACTACTTCAAATAGACCCTGATGTTCACTAAGAGTCCACGGGATGCCTGTAACAAGTGATTTCCTGCATTTGGTTGGCTAAAATAAGAATATGTGAAGAAGATGAAATTGAAGAACAAGGTCACTTGTTTTAAGTATTCCTTCATGATTTGCTACCTTGAACAATTTTATTGTAGCATAATGACAGAACAGTGCACATAAAGTGTAAAATGACATGAATTGAACATACATACACATCTGTAAATCTATCACTACAGTTAATGAAATAAACATATCCAAAAAGGCATTGAGATACCACTATTCCTCCCTGCCACCTCCCAGCCTGGGTCTCCCACAACCACACATATGCTATGGTCACATAGATTAGTTTGTGTTTTCTAGAATTTTATGTAATTCAGTTATTCTTTTTATCTGTTCTCTTTCATTCACATTTCTCTGTGTGAACATATGCTTTTATTTCTCTTGATTAAATATATGAAAAAAATGGGATGGGGATATTATACAAAAGGTGTGTATTTAACTTTTTTAAAAGTGGCAATTTTCCAAAGTTGTGTGATATTGCATTCCCTTGGAGAGTGTTTGAGAGTCAGTTGGGTCCCACTCTCACTAGCACTTGGTACTGTCAGGATTTTCATTCTAGCCATTGTAACAGAAGACAGAAATTTATTGTATTATTTATTTTACTGCATTTTAACAATCCTTGATAAAATATAGTGTAAGTACTTTGACACGTTTTGCAAACATTTTCTGAAGTGTGTGCCTTGCCTATTCATTTAAAAAATTATTTTGAAGACAAATGTTTATAATTTTGACAAAGTAGAAAATGTGTTTCTATACAGTTCATGGTCTTGTCTGATTTAAGAAATATGTTTCCAAATGCCTAGTCAACATGAATCTCTCCTAGTTTCAGCTGGATGTTTTACCTCTTTATGTACATGAACCTTTTAGATAATATTTGCATAAAGAGTGTGAGTAAAGTTTTATTTTAATTTGTTTTTGTATTTTGTCTCAGCATCATTATTAAAAATATCATCTTTTCTCCATTAAATTTCTTTAGACACTTTGCAGAAAATAAATTGACCTTATGTATGTGGGTCTGCATTTAAAGTACCTATTCTGTTATATTAATGTGTTTATCTAGCTTTATGCCAATATGATGATATATTCATTATTGTAGCTTTATGTAAGTCTTAAAATCAGATTAAGTCAAACTTTGCTTTAATTTAAAGTATTTTGAATATTATAGATATTTTTCATCTCCATGTTAGTATCAGAATTATTACATAAAGTCTTTCAATTCATAGGCACACTATATCACTATTTCTTCTTTAATTTCACTTAGAAATTAGTCTCCAGCATGTATATCTTGAAAGCTTTAATAAAATTTAACTATAATTATTTTATAATTGATTCAACTGAATTCATATTTGTTTATTTTCTGATTTCTTCTTGTTAATAAACATAAATATAATTGATTTTCATATATTGACTTTTCATCATATAATAATCCTAAATTTGTTTCTTGGTTTTATAGCTATTTTATGAATTACCTAAGATTTTCTACATGGAGTATTTAGGTCATCAATGATATTTTTATATCTCCAATGCAATTATGTATATCTTGCATTTCCTTCTCTTTCCCTCTCTCCCCATATCCTCCCCACCCCTCTTTCTCTCATTACTTTTGTCTTATTGCACTGGGTATTTCCTCTAGCACAATATAGTGAAGTAGAAGTGATTGCAGCAGTTATTCTTTATCATCCTGATAATAAGGAAAGGCAGAAAAGCATTCAGTCTTTTACTATTAAGACTGATACTGATTCTAGGCCTTTTATAAATATTCTTTATCAGGTTGGGTAAGTTCACTCTGCCCCTAATGCCTTGAAGGTTTCCATCGTATGTTAGGTTTCTTGTTAAATGCTTTTTTTGAAATCTAATAAGATGATCATATGTTTTTTTTTCTTTAAAAACTTGTGAATATGGTTAAATACACGAATTCTAAATGTAAAATCAAATTTAATCTTTTGGGGATGAATCTCACTTGGTTAGGAAATACTATTCTTTTTATACATTGCTAGATTGGACTTACTAAAATTTTGTTAAGAATTGTTGCCTCTTAGCTCATGAGCAGTTATAGTTCTGTACTTTTTCTTACTTGTAGTTATTTTTTTTAATGAGGACAGTATTGATTTTGTAAAATTAGTTTGGAAGTATTCCCTTCTCTCCTATTTTCTGGAAAGATTTGTCGGGGGATAAATGTTTTTCCCTTCCTAAAATATTACATTGAATCCACTAGTGGAGACTTCTGAGACTGGCGTTTCCTTTGTAAAGATATTTTCTAATGTGTATTCTATTTATTTAATAGATAGAATGTTGTTTAGAATCAATAATTATAAGGAATTTGTCCATTTTGTTTAAGCTGTCAGAGTTTATAGGCAAGATTTTTTTTTACAAAATATTCTCATTGTCAATTTAATACACTAAGTCTGCAGTGATCCTTTTTGATTTCTAATATTGATATTTTTTTCCTCATCAGTCTGCCTACAGGTTAATCATATTTATAGATTTTTTTCCCAAAGTACTAGCTTTTGGTTTCATTGATTTTTTTTCTCTGTTTTTTTCTGTCTTCTGTTGCTCTGTTTTCTGCTCTTTGAGTGTAATTTGCTGCTCTTTCATTGATTACTTCAACATGTTTTAGATTCAATCTCTGCTTCTCCTTGGTTATAACATTAGAAGCTTAAGTCATTTCTTCAAAACCATTCCTTTAGATTCATACCATAAATTTTGACATACTGTTTTTGTTTCCTTTCAGTCAAAAATACTTCCTATTTCCCTTTTGATTTCTTTTTAATGCATCAGTTACTAAGACATCTTTTCCTTAATTTTAAAATATTTCAGAATTTTGCATACATAACTTTTTAATTATTTGAATTTGAATTTATTTCCATTGTGATCAGAGAGTATGCTTTGCCATATCTGAATCCTTTCATTTATGAAGACTAATGGCAGAGGACAGTCTCTCTTGCAGAATGTTCTATGTGCACTTAGGAATGTGTATTGTGCTGTTATTTTGTTGAATATTCTAGGTCATTGTGGTTGATAGTGTTTGCAAGTCTATTGTATCACTGATTTTCTGTCTACTTGTACTATTCATTATTCACAGAAGCGTATTAAAATCTGTGTGTGTAATCATGGATTTGTTTATTTCTGTTTGTAGTTCTATTAGATTTTGCTTTATGTATTTTGAAATGCTGTGTAAAGTAGCATAAACATTTAGAAAAGTTATGTCCTGATTAATGGGCACCTTTATCATTATAAAATACCTTTTTATCCCTCATAATATTATTTGCTATGAGATGTACTTTGATAGAAAAAAATCTTAATCTTACTCTCCTATATATCACTCTGTACCTTCATGTATTATTGTCCTAATTCACATAAAACAAAAATATTATTACAGTAGACTTTTAATTTCCACTTCTCAGTATTTGAACTATTGCAACCATCCATGTGTAGTATCAACTTTAATTGTTGTTTTTTTATCTTAGAAATTTAATTATGTTTTAAAGAAATTTAAAAATAAGAAAATTATATTTTGTTTTTGTTTGCACATTGACTATTTCTGTTAATATTCATTCCCTGATTATTTCTGTTAATCTCCATCTTCCCAGAAGGTTTCCTTTAATAACATTTTTTTCAGGGCTACTAATGAGACTTTTCAGCTTTTATATATCCAAAAATTCTTTTAATTTTTCTCATTCTTCTTAAAGGATATTTTTGATAAGTTTTTTATTTAAATACTTTCAAGGATTTTCCATACTGATATTTGATATTGATTTGCATTATTTTCTTCATTTTCCTATACAAAATGTATCTTTTTCTTGTGTTTTCAAGATTTTTTCTTCATCACTGGTTTTAGGCAGTTTGATCAGGATGTACCTTCTTGCCATTTTTTCTTTCATGTTTCATATGTTGAAGTTTGTGAGCCCCTTTGAACTTGTGGTTTCCTCTATCAATTGAAAAAAATTTGATCACTTTTAAAATTTTTTTCTTTAGTCCTTTGTACTTTGGGGGATGCCATAATTAGAATGCCTTTTAGACTGTTTGGCAGTGACACTCTTGTTTTTATCCAATATTCTCTCTTTGGCTCATTTAGGGTCTTTCCATAGATATGTTTTCAAGTTTGCCAATATATTCTTCCACATCTAATCTCTGAGCCATCTCACTCAATGACTTTTTCATCTGACCATTGTATTTTGCATTTTTCAAGTTCAATACTTGTCCACGCTTCTCCTTCACATGTTCATGTTTTTCTATATCTTTTTGTGTATGAGGAGTACATAGAAATTTTTGTGTTTTCTTTTTTTACTAATCCTATAACATTTGCCATTTCACTAATGACTTTCTTCTTCTGGTCTTATTGTGCTTCTTTGAATATCTGAGAAATTGTTTATTGGACACCAGACACTATGTTGCTAACTTTTTTTTAGGTCCTACATATTTTATATCAGTGAAATAAATTTATATTTTATTCTGGAACACAATAAAATTATTTGAAAATATTTGATCATTTCAAAACCTTGCTTTCTTTGCTCTGTTGGGTACAACCAGGGTAGCCATTAGTCCTGAGCTAATTTTTCCTTGTCAAAAAGAAATGTCCTATTAAGTACTCTTTTTGATGTCCTGTATATTACAGGATTTATTTTCACTTCAATTTATAGAGATACAAAATATTCCTTTCTCTGACTGAGCTATAGACACTGTTTTAATTGTTTCTTTCTGGTGATTTTTTTTAAGCTTCAGGTAATTTCCTTGTCTGAATGTGCCAGTCAGTACTCAGCTGAAGACTTTAGAGAAACCATTTGCAGACTTCTAGACTCTCTCTGTGCATCTCTTTCTTCTTCACTGATCTGCTCTGAAAACTAGTGGTTTGGACTTCTTGAAGTGTTCAACTCTGTCCCTACAATTTGCACATAGCCATACTCTTTTTGAGATTTTGCTTCCTATGCTATGACCTGGAGACTTTACAAGCAGAAAGTAAAGCAAACCTGGAGCTCAGTAGGTATCACTATCCTGCTCTAATTATTCTCTAATGCCTGATACATATTATTTTTATCTATTTCTCTGATTATTTGTTTAAGGAACGAAGGCAAAATTGTGCTCTGTTACTCTAACATGACTGGAAATAGAAATTCCAGTCAGCTATAAATTAAAATATGCCAGCATGGTGATCAAGTATTTTAAATTTTAAAAAGTAATTAAACCTTGGAAGAATTTACATTAGACTTTTATAATTTTTACCAATTTTAAACATCACATATAAGTCACCCTTTAATCCACACATTCCACAAATTGTTCAGAATATGAACCATGTCCTTGATAATGTTCTAGAATTTGGATAATACAGAAATTAACAGACACATCAGCTCTCTGACCTCATGGAACTTACATGTACGTGTAAGCTATAGATAGCCATTCTATATGTAAACACATAAATATGATAATATAAAGATAAATGCGACAAAGAGAAGACCCGGTGAGGTCAGAGGTGGCACTAGCAGGGGAAGATGCTCTTCTAGCTAGGATGATGAGCAGAAGCCTTGGTGATGAGGTGATATTTAGCAGAACAGGTGTGTACCCTAAGAAGTGAAAGCCTGAAGATAAAAATGAGATTGATGCTTTTGTAAAACAGAAAAAAGCAAGATACTGGAACTAAGTGTAAATTTTTCAGAATAAAAGAAAAAGGTACTAGAGAGGCGGGTTTCAGATTGCATAAAAACTTGTAGGCTGTGATTTATGCTTTCAAAAGAGCGACATGGCAAATAGAATACAGAATGGATCCTATGGGGGAAAATGGAAACGAAAGCACTACTAGTTAGGAAGCTAGTAATTCAGTTAAGAAATCATGGTGGCTCAGCCTTGATGATAAGTAGATATATTTTGGAAGTACAGCCAATGAAACTCATGGATGAATTTGATCGAACAGTGCACAAGGAGAAGGATGGCTTGAGGTAGAGATGAATCAAGATTGCCAGGTCTCTGACTTGAATGACTGGGTACATGGTAAAACATGTTACTCAACTGGGGGTTGTAAGAGAAGCAGGTTTAGGAGGAAGATAACAAATGTTCTGTTTTTTGGTGGTTTAAGTTTGAATGAGTTAAATTTCCAAGTGGAAATTTCAAGTATGTTGTTGTATATGTTTGAACCTCAGGGGAAAAGTCAGGAATTGGAAAAAAAACACTCTTCATTTGGCATTATATAATTTCATTTGCTTTTACCTGCTGGCATTATTTTATTTGAGAAATATTTGGCCTGTTTCTATCAGGACCCCAATTACTCACCTTTTAGAGGTCTAATGGTACCATCAATCTTCCAGCCACAGTTACATGCAGGCAGAGATGGAGTGCCCCCTGGTGGATGAGCAACAAGGTTTAGGCAATTGGGGAAAAGACACTAAAAGAGGTGTTAGAGACTTTCCAAACAGGCAGGAGGAACAGCAAAGGAACACAAATAAATGACTGAGCCAATTGTTAAGGAGAAACATGGAGCAGTTGAGGCCAGTACAAATGTGAGAATGTACATTGTGTAACAGAAATGCTGTTCATTGTGTAGTAGAAATTAGATCTAGACAAATGCTATGGATAGAATGGAGGCCTCATAGTTTTAAGCAAAATCAGAAAACTTTATTATTAAGTGAATGTTCTGATCTGTAACTTTAAGCTACTATTCAGATTCAGAAAATTCTACATGAGTGAAAATTTTGCAATAAAACACACCTCTGGGTAGGATGGTGGATTGTGGCAATGCCATATCTTGCTATTAGACTTTACTATTGTTCTGTAAGATGTGACTATGGGAGGAAAACTAAGTAACGTGTACATAAGATCTCTCTGTCTTCATGCCTGTAACTATATGTGACTCTATAATTCACTCAAAGCAGAGTTTAATTTAAAAAACTCATTTTTTCTCAGGGTCAAATTCAATTCTACCACCACAGTTTGTAACATTTATCTTTAGGACAGAAGCCTACATAGAGAGTGGTAACCCCTAAGATCCTACCTCAGAAAATTATAGGGCATTTTTTGTTGGCCTAACAACTCATATCTTAGGCATATCTCTAATGAGAAAAAGAGGCTCCTGTCCTTTGCCCCCAAACACTAAAGCTGGCTCAACTTGGGAAGCCAGAGGGGTTGAAACATCAAGTTACAAAAAATTAATATGCTTCTTTCTGGTTCCTTCCAGCCCATTCTTTTGAAAAGATGCTTATATCAGAGGAAACTTCACAAACACATAAGAACTAAATGGACACTCTCTGGAGGACTTTTTCATTTGATCAGTTAATACAATTAGAGAACATATCATTCTTAGAACACCTCACTTAAACAAGAATATTTTATGTACATGAATTCAGAATCATGCTTGGCTTTGAGACAATGATAAATAATAGAGTCCTTGTATATAGAGATTCTGCCACCTAGAAGACATAAAGCCAAGATAAACTTAATATTTAAAAAGAATTGTATGAATGTCATTATTATTATAATTTATGCCTATTACATTATATAACTTCTCAGTAAAAATCATTTTAAATATTTAGATAACCATAATTTGTCCTCATATGTATATTTATTTTTACTTTAATATATTCAGAGTTATCAACTTTCCTTCAAGGTATCATATGATATATATATATATATATATATATATATATATATATATATATATATAGTGATATTAAAACTCCAGTCTACCTAGTACATTTACATTGTTTTCAAAGGGGTTTTTATATGGCTTTTGAACAATACAAGTACCCTTAATGTTTATAGCCACCTTTTCAAAATGCATTCAGAAATTGAGTTTAGATACACCCACTTATGCTACTGGGAATTTTATCATGACCAAACACAAATGTGCAAGTGAAAGGATGCCCTCAATTTCAGTAAAACCTACTCATATTGACAGATGCCTTAGTGGCTCTGGTCTATTCTGTGTCAAGTTTATTCCTACCACAAGTCCACTTTCTAGGGACATCCTGACTGGAAGAGTCAGGAATTTCAGTCAGGTGACAGAGGAGTCAATATGATGATAAAATATAGTAGTGAATAACTCACAGGTACACAAAAGAAGAAGGGAACCCTTGAAGGCTTGATGGGAAGGTCACAAGACAACACATTCAACCAACATGTGTTTTGTTTTCATTTGACCAGTTAATACAACTAGAGAACATATCATTCTTAGAACACCTCACTTAAACAAGAATATTTTAAGTGGGGACAGAGAGAGAGAGAGAGAGAGAGACCAAGACCAATGGGCTAAGACCTTACTGGGATCCAGTGCATTACCCAAGCAGATTTCCCTCAGAACTTCTAATTGGTAAGTTCACAGCAAGTTATGCATAAGTTCTATGGGGTCACACTGTGATTGACTGGTCACTGAGGCATATTTTCTCAGTCTGAGTGGAATGCTGAATCAGTGAGGGAGGTCAAATAGATTTCATCTATAAGTTCCTAGGCAGGTGATACCAGGAAGTTGTTGCAGATGGAAGATATCTGGGTCAACCACACTGAGAAAATGGAAGAGCACTGGAAATTGTGTTAAAGATAATGAAGCCCATCTTTTTTTTTTTTTAGAAGTGAAACCTAGATTCAGAATGGATGCCAACAAAACATGAAATTGAAAAGATTTACTGTACTCTGCATTCTATGGAGAGGAAATTGGCCTTTTTCTTTGAGGTAAAATCTTCCTATATTATGAGAGAGAAACTTTTGTTGGATCTTTTTTCCAGGTAAAGATGAACTGGTAGTACATTAGCTGAATCAAAATGTCATTATACTCTTCACAGCAAATCATTCACTGTTATATATTTGACACTTCACTTACAATTGTATCTATTGGATCTCAGTAGGTGCTTGAATTGTGTCATTATTACTATTAGTAGCTTCCTCTATTGGGGGGAAGGTCCTGATCAAGTAAATCCAAGTGCAATTCCTTTATTCTTAGAGTATGTGTTTCATTTATTCATAGAAATGAATACATAGATTCCTAAAGATAATTTGTCTTAGGTTATTGGACATATATAGGTATACATGGTTGTTTACAGTCAAAGCCCTATCCTTTCTATTGAAAATCTAAGTAAAGTTTTACAGAGATCTATCATTGTACTTTGAGTTTTTGTTATTTATATTCAAAAATTTCTCTCTTTAAAAGAAAAATCTCCTCTACTGTCCTTATCCACTTCATCCTTAAGTCTATTTTTCTTCCACTGACAAAAATCTACTCAAAATATTATCTTGGTGCTTGGGCTGTATGTAGCTCAGTGGCAGAGTGCTTGCTTAGCATGCGTGTGGCACTGGTTTCAATCCTCAGCACCACAAAAAATAAACAAATAAAATAAAGACATTCTGTCCATCTACAACTGCAAAAACTTTTTTTTTTTGAATTATAAAAAATATATTATCTCAAATTTGGCATATCGATTGTTCTCACTTTTTTTTTTGCAATAAACATAAACTTAAGCTGCTATCCTAAAACATAAGTCAATGGTAACTAAGGCCAATAAACCAGTCTAAATTACAAGTGGAGGATACTGATATCCACCTATATTTTATGCAAATTCCTTCTAGTAAAACTCTACCTAAAAAAAACATGGAGGTCACTATTTGTCATTAGTAAAACTGGGTTATTACTCTCTGAGTGGTGTAGAGCCTCCATATGTGAAATATCCCTCAGAATGAATTGTCTCTAAGAAAAGGAGAATGCCATATCCAAATGCCTCTGACTTCCTGCATGTGTCCTCAGTGTGTGTGCTTAAATAACAAAGATTTCAGTGACGAGTACAAATGAAACCAATGGCTATTCAAACCAGAAGAATGACATTCTATATCAGCAGCATTCATGTCAGGTCTTTGTACAGAGATCCCTATCCCATGACTAATTTATTAAGACATCTAACAAAATCAGGTTCAAAGAATTATTCATTTCTCCCATCAAACTGAAAAACACAAAGTCTGTCCTCTACCACTTTCCCTGGTGTGAAAATTGAGGGTGTCCCCAACAAAGGTCACCAAATAAGTAGGCTAAACAAAGACAAATTGGATAACTAGAATCTGTGCAGCTTACGTGTAACTTCTTATCTTTTAACTCTGGGGATCTTTCTAAAGTAAAGATATTGTAAATGATGACAATAATTTTATATATTAAACATTTTAGTTGCTAAGTATTTTTTTAATTTATCATTTGTCCTGCTCAATATTCATCCAACGTAAGCACTTATATGAGTCAGACAGGTCAGGAAATAAAATAGATTAAAATCTCTATCCTCGTAAAGCTACTATTCCAGAGGAGGGCTTGATAAACAAAAAACTTAATAAATAAAACAGTTTTATGGTTTGTTAAAGAGTGGTTTAATACTTTAGGGAAAAAAAAATGTCTTCAGATAAAATTAGGTAGCCTGCAATTTTCACTGGAGTGCCCATGGAAGCTTTCATCAAAAAAAAAAAAAAAAAAGAATTTATTTTCACAAAAAACTTGAAAAGCTTGAGGAAGTCGGCCAAGTGTCAACTCTGGAGGAAGTTGCCCAGCAAAGATGGCAGCTACCACCAACACAATGATGTCTGTTGATGGGGAAGCAAGGGGGTATATCTGGGGATATAAGGAGAGAAGCTCTTACCTGCCTCATCTTAGATTGCATTATTGGGTCTTAATAAGTGACTCTGGAACATGAAAGGAGCACATGAAACAAGGAGGATTCACTCAGGTTCCCATGTCCAGTTCTTATTTTTCTATATTTATTGACTGGGCAATGTCTGGCTAGATTCCTCTGGCTTACCTATATTCTACCTTCCCAAAAGAAGGAAAGACAAAGCAAAGAAAATCACATCAAATTATTTAAACATATTTAGCACTTCAGAAGACAAACCTAGAGATAGAAGGAACACAGAAATTGTGGTTTAGATGCAGATAATATAGCTCAGAGAGCTGGGATGATACTCCAGGTTAAATTGGAGGAAACTTGGCTATACAGTTCTGACACTGAAGCCAGGTATTGTGTCTGCTACATACCACCACGTAACACCACTAAAAGACCCATTACTCACGACAAAAACCTTATCAATCCTGGTACTAATTAGATGTAATAATTGAGGGAATCTTTATTTGATCAACATAAGTGTTAAAATATTGAGGCTCATAGGTGCAAACTAATTTCAGCACCAAATACTGCATCATTGAGAAACTTCCATTATTATCATGAGGCCAAAGGAGAAAGACCTCTCTGAACATTATCCATATCTATTTAAAAAACCCAGAGTGCTGACTTATATTCTTAATCTATGCTAAACAAGAACAAGGTATTAAAAGACATATACGAATATAACACCATCTCTCTCCTTTTAACTTTGCAAAAAGTTTCCTTACAGTCTGTGTCAGAATATTGTAGGAGTGGCAAAGAAAGAAAAGCTTTACTTCCCACCCACCTCCACTCTGCCAAGATGGAGCACACATCCTCTCTATATAGACGACCTTATCTGACTCACTCCCAATTAAAATTGTAAAACATTGTCCCCATGTTCAGTGCTGAAGATCAACTTTAAACTCTAATCATTAATTTTCCTTAACTATATGTAAATATACTTGATATCATATATCCACATCCATCCAATTTTTTACAATTATTTTCTCTTAAACCCTAGATTTCAATATTAAGTCAAGTTTTGCTAGAAAGAATTTATACTTGCGTGCACATTGAAGACAAAAGCTAATACAACCCTTTTAAGAGTGAAACATTTTACTTCTTTTTACCTTCCTCTTTCCTCTTGACTTCTGGAAGGAAACTGAGTTTTTTTTTAAACTGTTAATCTCCATCCTAATTGTCTTCTATTTGCATCTCTTTCCTTTTAAGTATTTTTATTCCCTCTGGCTTAAGACTCTTAGGACAGGGTATATTAGGAACTGGTTCTATGAAATTTATGAGAAAGGAAATGGAGAGAAGGGATTTTTTTTTAATTGTCTAATTAAAAAAAAATGAACAACAAATTATATTCCTACATCTGGTAAACATTTTTTTTAATATTTCTGAAATTCATGATATTTCTTTCAGAATGAGACTTTCACTTCTTTTTTGTTTTTTTAGTAATAAGAATTGAAAACCCAGGGTCTCACACATGCAAGGCAAATGTTCTATCACTGAGCAACACTTCCCAACTCAAGAGATTTTTATTTTTACTTTAATATATTCAGTGTTATCAATTTTCCTTCAAGGTATCATATGATATACATAGTGATCTTAAAATTCCAGCCTACCTAGTATAATTTCATTATTTTCAAAGGGGTTTTTAGATAGTTTTTGAACAATACAAGTACCCTTAATGTTTCTAGCCACCTTTTCAAAATGCATTAAGAAATCGAGTTTAGATATACCCACTTATGCTAATGGGAGTTTTATCTTTACCAAACACCAATGTGCAAGTTTGAAAGGATGCCTCCATCAGCAAAGAGTTTAATTAAAATGCTGTAAGTATTATTCTGAACTTCTATTTTATTCCCGTTGTGTTCCCAAATCATTTTGAATACAGGAATGAAGAAATCTTAGTTCCAATAAATTCAGAGAATAGACTTTGGGTCCTTAAGTCCTTGAGGAATAACATTGGATGTATTAAATGCTGCTACAACATGTAATTATATCCACACAATTCCATTTCTTTTGGTCTTGCATCAAAAGCTGATGAGAGGCAAATGTGAATAGAAGAAGACTGCTTTCTTGAGTGGTAGATCAATTATTTACACAGTAATTATAAGTCAATGTCAGAAAGTTCTTCCAAACTATCATATATGCTTTTTAAACTAAACATTGTCTGTTTAAAAACTCCATAGAGTAATGGTGTTGAATCCTCCAGGGTTTTCATTTTTAGAGACAATGACAGATTTGCAAAGACATCAAGAATAGAGCAAAATCCTATGAAATAAAAGAACAGGCACTAAAGAAAGACGATCCAACTTTTCCATCAACACCTTAAAACTGAATCTGTAAAGGAAAAGTGTCCCAAAGGCCATTTCCTACCTTTCTTATTTTCTTAGTGTCATAACTTAATACTGATGAAGCAGAAACCAGTTTAACTTTTAGAATCTTATGCAATTTTATTGAGCTTGGGTTACATAGATGTTGCTATGGCTAGCTAAATAATTTCTATTTAATTGAACTTTAAAGCCAATTGTGGTTCTTGTTGCTGTTTTGTGGTGTTTGCATTTGTTCTTTCCTGTGCCTGGAACATGTCTCATCAGATGTTTGCATGTTTGCCTCCTTTTCACCTTCACATATTTTCTTGAATTATATTTTTCAGAGAAGCGTTTTCCTCCAGCAATCAGTGTCCATTCTACTACCTTGCTTTATTTTATACTTTACATTTGTCTCTGTAAAATTATCAGTGATATTTGGTCACCTGTTTTTTGCTGGTTTTCTCTCATTATTTCCCCATTACTTGTTTTATTCATTATCTTGTCTCTAGGACTCATGCAGTAGTAGCTCAATACTGACACTGAATGAAAGGATAAATAAAAGGAATCGTATAAGCCAATATGTTTTCAAATCCACTCCTCTTAGGAGAATAGTTATTAAATCTTTAGCCTACAGAAAATGTTACATGTTTGAAAGCTTTCTGTTTCAAATGAGACATTCTTCATTAAAGTGGCTCATAACTGCTCTCCTAAATAGTATCTTGATTTTAGAGTGAGTTCTCTTCCTTCTATCAATTTTCACTTATTCAGAAATGCTCACGCTACCAAGTTGCTTTGCAGCTATTGGCCAGCTATTGGTTAGAACATTGTTACACAACCTACTTGTGTCTCAGCACACAAATGAGCCTTTTTTGACCTGTACATAAATCCTGGCATGAGCTATGAGAACTTAATTCTAAAAGGTATGTGTGGAAAGCCAGCAGCAATAGCCATAGAAGTTATGGACTTGGGAAATGCTCTGCAGCTAAAAGCTTAAATAAGAAAATAAAATATTTAAACAGGAAATAAGAACTTTCTAAAAGAACTATTATTTGGCTGCAGGATGGGAATTTTTTCCATATCTGTGAGCAGTTCACTAACTTTTTGGTTTGAGTTATTTTCTTTTTTCCATAAAAGTCAGTGATGTTGAGAAGTTTCACTTACCTAACAAATAACAAGATGCTAGAGTTGCTGATATAGATTCTAAGCACACTGATTATATATATATATATATATATATATATATATATATATATATACATATATATAATCACTAAACAAGTATGTGCATGAACGGAATTATAGCCATACTCTCGGACTCTTATGAGGGCAAACTGGAAACTCATTAAAGAAGCATAACCCCACTGAATGGTTTCTTCCTAAAAAGATATTGCAGAGGTTTTTCTGAAATGGTACTGACTTTCAGTGACATAAGTGATAGTGCCTCTATAAAACTTTATCCATGATAAGATATCAACTTACATCAACAGTTCCAGGGACTTCCTTCACTAGGAACCATGCTATGTTTGAGTAGGCATTCAACTACCAAAGAATAATTTAGATACAAAATGAATACCATGTTTCCAAGTTGCTCTTATGAATAAAACATCTTCTTTTCTAAGCTAAATGCATTACTGAGAAATGTACAGCCCACCCTCCTAATTCACAAGTTCCACATATGAGGATTCCAACAACTGCAGATCAAAACTATTCGAAAAAATATTATGTTTTGAACATGTACAGGCGGTTTTACTTGCCATTATTTTCTAAACACGGTATAACAAAAGTTTACATACCATTTACATGGTGTTATGTATTATAAAATTCTTGATGATTTAAAATATACATGCATATTGTATTGGTTGTAAACAAACATCATACCATTTTATATAAGGCACTTAAGCATCGGAAGATTTTGGTGTCCATCAGAGTTCCAGTTCCTGGAAGCAACCCTCCATTATACAGAGGGACTTCTGTATATCCAAAATTCATTATTATCTCTTTCTGGTTTCCACATATCTTTCACACTTAAAACTGCCATTTAACATTCCAAGATAATCAAGATAATTTGTTTTGTGAGAGGCTGATAAAGGATGAAAATGTGTAAAGCAGGAAACTTTGAGTCTATAAAAAGTGAAAATGATATTCCCAGTTCTTGCCTGGGAATAAATGGCTAGAAAATGCCTAGCATTTTCACTAATGCTATTGGATAACTGGCAGTAATGCAATGTGATACCTTATTTATTATTACTGTTATTTTTTCAGCTTTGAAAAAGGTAAACATTTTGGTTGCTGCAGTTATAGAGAATATTTCTTACTTTACTGTATAGTGTAGAGCTGAGCCTTTCTCTCCACTGGAAGTGGACAGGCGTTAGATTTACGTTCGTTTTTTTTGTTGTTGTTGTTTGTTTGTTTGTTTGTTTTTAAGTTTAAACCAGTTAGGAGTTTATTTTCTCATGTAACATGACACTTAGAGATAAGCAGTCCAGGAAAGGTGCAGCCAGATATTATGTATCCTCTGTTGTGTCTTTAATATCTTGTAGCTGTTATCCTTTTTTTCCTTAAGAAATACATCATTAAGAGGATAAAAGAAAGGGCCAATAGTGAAGAGAAAATGCTAGAGGAAATGTTCCCATTTCCATGAGCTTCCTTAAACACCACTCCAGTGACCTCTGTTTTCTCACTGGTGAGGACTGTGGACATCTGACCAATTATAAAGCTGCAAGACAAGCTGGGAATTGAATGCTTAAACATTGTTTCCAGGGCTGGGATTGTGGCTCAGCAGTAGAGCGCTCGCCTAGCAAGGATGGGACCTGGGTTCGATCCTCAGCACCACATAAAAATAAAGGCATTGTGTTGTGTCCATCTACACCTAAAAAAATAAATATTTTTTAAAAATTGTTTCCATATTGCCAACTTCAACAAAATTGGAAGATTTTTACTTTAATGAACATGGGGGAAGCCAATATTGGAACAGTAACTAGTTGTATCAGCTACAGTACAACACACAGCAAATTTCTACCAAATTTTTGCATAAACTCTATGCATTCTGTCCAAAATGAATTAAGGTTAACTAAAATAAGTATAGGATCTGCCTATGAATAAACTTACTTCAAAATTACCTGTGAGTCTAACACATGTTGATGGGAATTAGATAATATTGAGTACTAACTTATAATATTACATTATCAAAACATTTGTCATGTGAGTCAAGCAGAGTTTACGGATATATTGTCATGAATGCTTACAAATTAATGAGTTATGGCACTTTAAGTGCCAAACAGTCATTAAAGATAAGATCATAAGAGTTGTGCCTCAATGCTTTTTCCACATTGTTTATAATAGAGTTTCTCTCCAGTGTGAGTTGTAGAATGAGGAATGAGATATGAAGGACAAAATAAACTTTCTCAAAGTCATTTCCTTCATAGACTTTCTGCCCTGTACATATTCACTTGTTAGTGCTTGGGCTGAAGGCTTTTCCTCACTGCATGCATTTATAGGGCTTCTCTACCATGTGCATTCTCACATGTACTCTCAGGTAAGAAGAATTACTGAAGGCCTTTCCATACTCATGTGATTTATCTCCAGTGTGGGATCTTGTGTGTTTCTTAGGGGGTGACAGATCAGTGAAGGCTTTTCCACAGCATTGCATTGCTAGGGTTTCTCTCCAGGGTGGGTTATCATGTGTTTCTGAAGGGATGAAAGAACAGTGGAGGCCTCCCACACTCCTGACAGTCATAGGGGTTTTTGTGCACACTGAGATGAGAGCTCTGGCTGGAGGATATCCCACAATGATTACACTCGGTTTCTCTCCAGTGAGGGATCTCATGTGTTTATTAAGGGAGGACTGAAAACGAAGGCTTTTCTATAGTCTGAGGTCTCCTAGAGTTTCTCTATAGAGTGAGTCCTGACAAGTTTCTAAAGAGACAAAGGGTCAGTGAAAACTTTCCCATATTTGTTGCATTCCAAGCTCTACTCCACAGTGAGGTTTGTGTGTGTGTGTGTGTGAACACTAAGACAAGACCTTGTTCTGTAATTGGCGTGTTCACAGCATTTCCCTCCAATATGTATTTGCTCACATCCTAAGAAGGAAGATGGTAGGCTGAAGGATATACCACACTGATTACACTCTTCAGGTTCTCTCCTGTGAGAGTTCTTAAGTGTTTCTTAAGGCATGACTCCTGATTGAAAGCTTTTCCATAAATCATTAAATTCTAGAATTTTCTCTGCAGTGTGAATAGTCACATGACTTTGAATGATGTCAAGTTGAAGGACGGTTGAAGGTTTTGCCTTATTCTGTACATTTATAGCATTTCTCTTCCTTGAAATGCCTGGTACAAATAAGGTAAGACTTCTTTCTGAAGAGTCTTTTGTGATAATTACATTCTATAGGTTTCTTGCCAGGTTGGGTTGGTACCATTTTTATGCCAGTGGATGTTGCGTTCCTAGGAACATTTTGCGCAGGAATTGCATCTTTTAGTTGGGTTTCCCAGTCTTTCGAGGTGCTTTGGAAAATTCCTTTCTCCTCTGTCCTCAGCTCTTGCTGTTCCACCTTAGAAATCAGACTGTATTTGCAGAGCTGATTCCCCAGTGAGCCCAGGTTCCTAAAAGCATCTCATCTCTGTATAATTTTTTTTTTTTTTTGAGCAGGGTCCAATACTCAATCTTCTTGGGAGAATATCACTGCCACTTCCTAGAAGGTCACTGAATTCTGTGACCAAGCTGTCAGCAATCCTGCAGTCATTCTTTCTCATATGTATTTCTGTCCTAGCTGGACACGGTCCTAAGCAGGCAGAGCTGGCAGGAAGTATTCCCCTGTGGAAGTCTAGGAGGCCAGCAGAAAGTTCTAGCACACACTGTTGGAGGAAAAAAAAAATGAGTACAGATGTATTGAACAGAGCCTGTACCCTAACTGTATCATGGTAAAGAATGAATCCCAGTGAATCCTTGTGTAGGTCAGCTGGACCCAGTTCCATCATATTGGATGTTTTTCCTTGTAAAGGATTCTATTGAGGGGCTGACCATTTGGTATTAATACAAATTTCCCAGTCTTGGGGAAATTTTTCCACTGTCCTCAGCTCTTTTCTTTGAACCACATGAAATGTCAGACCAGGTCTACATGGCTGGTTCTCTGCTCTTATCAAATGCAATTAGATTCTTGTAGTTCTCCAGCATCACATCCCTGTTTAAGTTTCTCTGAGTTGGTCCACTTCTCCTGGGTCAAGTTCACATCCTCAAAGGACACTGAATCCTAAAAATAATTTGTCAACCATTCAGTCACCATACTTTCTTCTTCTGATTTTGCCTCATGAAGACAGAAAAGGTCTTGAAGATCACATGGGGAAAGATCAATGGCCAGCATCCAGGGAGTCTTTAAGACAGTGTTGAGACACTAACCACCGGGTTTGCAAGGCCAGGAGGTCGTCCGGGCTGGAGTCACTGTAACCAGGATAGCAAGGATGCTTTTCCTTAGACATAGGAGGGAGCCTTCGGCTAAGATGGCTCTTCCCCCACATACACACCCCCCAGACAATGGTTCAGGGAAGTCATAAAATTGTAACTGTTGTAGATAAGGACATGGGTGATTATTTCATAGTCTGTATAAATGGAATTGTGGACAGTGGGATCTAGGAACAGCTCAGGATACCTAACAAAGCATTTGTCTACCTGTCATTTTTTTTTAGGTTGATTTGCCTTAATACACATTTTATATATTTTTCTATATTGAATTTAAAACACTTATAAATTTTTACAACTATAAGATGAGCTCTTGAAAGACATACCAAGAATATAATAATAATAATCATATAGTTCTCTTAATGTAGAAACTGTCATGCATTCATTTTAATAATAACAATCCTGCAAGAAACTCTCATGACAGGAGAAGAAATTAACTTAACAAACTCATTGAAGTTGGACAAATTCATACCAAGTAAGGTTTTTTTTTAATTTTACTTGTTTTTTATCAAAAAAATAACGTCTTCTAATCCTATTTGTTATTAGGATAAGATAACTTTATGTAGAGTACAAACAAATTAAGTTTCAGACATAGAGTTGGGAAGACTTTAGCAAAATGAGTCTAGATTAGTAACTGCCTGAAGCAGATACATTCTGTACTCATGGTAAAGTTTTTCACTTGTTAAGTTTGATAAGATAGACTTAACTTCTAAAATCCTGATGGAATGCAAGAATTAGCTCAACCTGAACTAACACTGTTCTTTTAGTTTCTCCAGAGGATAATAGGGACTAGGAGATGATAGACTTTGTACGCAACAGTGCCAATGTAACCCTTTCTAATTCTGACTCAACTTTCTTACAGATACTAGGGAAAAAAACGATGATTCTCAAGGATAGCTAAGGAAGGAGAAAAGAGAAAATGCTTTTTCTTCCTTAATACTAGTCAATAGAATAGTATGTGAATGAAGACTAAAGTATAATAATTATAATACAATCTGAATCTCAGTTAATTCTCCTTTTTTAAAATGATCATATAAAATAAAATTGAATTGAAAAAGTAAATTCTACCAAACAGATTTTGGATTTCATATTGAGCTTATGAGACAACACTTAAATCCCTGTACCTGTGGTGGCTTCTATTGCTAGATACAGATTGCTTGGCCTGGAACCCAGATTAATAGACTGTGAGGGGGAAAGAATAACCATGACATGAGACAGCTGATACATCAGCAACTATTTGGCCTGAAGTTTCCAGAAGCTGGAAGGATTTATGAGTAGTACATTGGTTTAACATGATAGGTAGGTCTCTCACTACAGCCAATCTCAACACAGGGAATTATGGATCAACACTTATTAGTTCCTCAAGGAAAAAAAAAAGTGTACTCCACTAAATTTATTTCCAAGGAAAATACAATTTCCATGTACCCTTCTTGAAAAAAGTATTAGAGAACCAACCTCCATGGAGTAAGAAATGAAGCCATGGTAACAGGGATAATAGAAGGGCCCTAAACCCTGATAGTGTACAGGGAAGGGGGAGGGAAGATGAAGGACAGATCAATTACAAAAAATGGTCCCAATTTTTCAACATACTCTGGATCCATGCTTTTGCTCTTTAACTTTTCAGGACCTTCACAATTTGGCTTGATCATTCTGCCCCACCTCTGATTTGGACTCAGCTATGTTAGATGTTTCAGCAGAAAGAATTTTATGATTTATTGAATATAGATATAGATATATTATAGTTGATAGATATTGGATTTGGGGTGGGCAAATTAGAGTAGGAATGGGCAGAATATAAGATGGAGTGCATGCAGTTTTCTTTCCTTGTTGATGTGTTATGTATACTCAGAAGTGCAAGGACTAAGTCAATCCTCTTGAAATTTTCTATTTTTTTCATTCTAATTTTAAAATGAAATATTTATAGCTTATATAATCCAAATTAAAATTTAGGCTGGTATCTCTAACAAAATGAATTAGTCACTAATCTCTTTTTTGAAGAGCTATGCTGACTCCATTTGCATTTACAAAACAGATCATTTTCTTAATTAACAATGGTATCAAGGAAGCTCTTTTCCTCATAATACCCTTGGCAGAGAAGATTAAAAGTTGTGTGGAGAAAATTAAAGTGGAGGTGAAATTTTATTAAGTCTGTTAGCATTATTTAAGAAAATTTTCATTGTGGGAAAATGCATGTAAACATAATTTACATCAAAATGTTATAAAGAGAAACAGGATTAATAGTGCATACATTTGGGACAAACCCATTGTTTTGAGTTCATAAAATTTGATCTTGCCTTCAAGTCAAAGAATTGGAATGGGAAAAAAGTCCCACTTTTTCCTTTCTCCATTTTTTCCTCTGTCTATACCAACCAAAGTTATGTATACCTTTTGAAAAACTTATAAGAAATACATTTTCAAAGTCATTAACAATTGGTCAAAAAAGGAAATGTTATTAATGAAATATTTTTTTTGTGAGTAAGCATATGTGTTATTTACTTTGTAGTTGAGTAACATATTATATTTTCCACTATATCATATCTATCATCCAGCCAAAATCAGAAAAGTAGACATGCAATAATGTATAATTACTCCAGAGATTTCAAAAGCAGTATATGAAAGTGTGATATCTAAAGAAGGCTGCAATAGTGAAAAGAATGAGAAATATAATGGTTCAATCAAGATAGATATTATGCTTGGGAACAGTCAGATTAGGGCAGGTATAGGCAGAATATAGAATGGAATGAACACATTATTTTTTGCTTATGGAACAATTACAAGATACAACAACATTCAGGGTAGCTGGGGACTGATACTGCTACCATTAAATTGAGGCTTCTCTGTTTGCTTTGATCCTTATCATTTCTGAGCTAGTCAAAACAGGCCAAGAAAAATCTATAACAAGCAAACAGCTTCACTTTAATGGGGGAATCTATTTAGATTTTTTATATCCTCTCAATTCTTAACTCCCAGGACCTTATTTGGAAATAAAACCATTGTGGATATAATTAGTAAAGCTGAGGTTGTATTGGAGGAGAGTTGGCCCCTTATTCATAATGACTGGTGTTCCTCTAAGAAGATTGTAGGAGTTCTGTGTTTGGGATTGGGGTCCCTGATGACTTCATGGCTGTGGCATGCTTGGTGCTTGGGAAAGTTTCTGTGCAAAGGCATAGGATGCCTGGTTGCTATGGTAATGCTGCCTATTCTAGAGTCTTATCAACTTTGACCTTAATTGTGGGTACATAACTCCTGGAAATAAAGAAACTTGCTTGCTTGATAGCTACAATGTTTCGCCAAGGTCGGGTGCTCCTGGAGCTGCCCACCTAATAGTAACTTCAGACAACAGGGCCTTCTTGAGAACTGCACAAAATTCCTAACATTGCATACTATAACTATGAAATGTAACTGCAAAATAAGCATCCTTACTGATACTCTAAACCATTATGTGGTTATGGTACTAATGAACTAATGTAAACTATTGTTATAAATAAACATGGCCAAAAGAGCCACTCTGCCACATTCCCTGCCTCTGCACCGTGTCTCTCTGTCTACTCTTTATTATTATTCTTTACAGAAGATGGCCACATGAAGACAAAGACATACAAAAAAAGGATGTGATGATGGTGAAAACAGGAACTGGAGTGAGGCAGATGCAAACCACGTAACAATCAATGTTGCTGGTAAAGCATCAGAACCACAATTTAGGCAAGGAGAAACCCTCCCATAGGTCTTAGAGAAAACATGGCCTTGTAGCTATCTTGAATTTGAACATCTTTCTTCCAGAACTGTGAGACAATAAATTTCTGTTTTTAACCAAAACAAACAAAAATCAATCAATCAAACAAGAAAAACCCATAGTACACATATCACATCTACTCATTCTTTGGCTGGGGTTCATTTTTATGGCTGCAATTGAAGAGAGAGAAGGAGAAGTTTGGGGGAGAAAATGCTAAAAAAAATTACAGTCTCTGGTTAAATAGCTATGGGCCCAGTAATAACTCTGAAAATTTTTCTTTAAAGAATTGAGAAAATGAGTATTCTAAGACAATGAGCATTAATCATAGAGGATGTGAAAGACTATATTTTTCTAAAATGGGCTAAAAATATATCTCCTTTCTTATGCTCTTTTCAATGTCACCTTGAAATTCCCACATCAAAAGATTGAGTCCAATAACTTACTTTTCATGTGAGGTATTTGACCCTTCAAATGTGGCAGAAATGACCCTTGGTGGCTTCTGGGACTAAGTCACAAGCAGCTTTAAGCTTCTTCCTGGATCTCCTGGAATACCCTTTCTTAGATCCTCCATTTGTAACTGAGCCATCTTGCTGTGGAACTTAAGACGTATGGAGAAGACATATGCAGGTTCTTTAGTCAACAAAACCACCTGGGCTCCCAATAGACAGCCAGCATCAATCACCAACCATATTAGTGTCTCCTTTTTGATGTGCAGCCCATCCTCCATCTGACTACAACTGTATGGAGTCAACAAGACAAATCACCCAGAACCTTAAGAAATGACAATAAATTATTGCAAACTTCTTTATTTGAAGGCAGTTTGTAAAACAAGAATAAGTACCTGAACAGATGATAAATATTTACTATGGATGTTGAGTAAATCTCAGCGTTGGCTCCCCTCAGAGTTGAATAATAAGTATTATGCTAGCCAAAAACATGTCTCCTTCTACTCTCCCTTTAATCTTTAAGTTTATGGAGGTGTGGAGAGACTTCAGGGTCCTTGGCTGGAACATCTTTCTTCCATATCACTCTCAAACTTTTGTCACTAAAATTCAAGTATCCCCAGGAGAGGAAGATTTTAGATCTTATCAATCATCTTACTTTAATCAGAATAAAGAAGTTGAAAGTAGGTATAAAAATGAGGATGGGACAGATTCAACTTTAGGCTTTGAATATGTGAGGAAAGCCAAAAATGAGACTGTAGCATCAAATGGAGAAGGAACTGGGAGGAAACTAGTACAAATTTCATTCCTTTATAATTTTATCCACAGTCTGTCTCTTATTCAATAGTCACAGTGAAGGAAACTAGGAAGACATAATAAGAATCAACAAATTATTGTATATCTTGAGTTTTTTTCTTCTATAATAATATATTTTGTTCCTTTTGAATTATTTTTAATCTATGTGGATGCCTGTAGTTGTCAATAATAAGTAAGATGTGCAATGTGTGGTAGTTTGTATGTGACCACTTCCTCCAGCAAGTTTCAAAAATTGGTCATGCAAAGAGGCTGCATTATTTGTTTGGCTGAACCTACTTGTCATTAGGATATCAATTACTTTCCAGTAAATGTTTGGCCAATTCACTCTTTTAAAATTCAAAAAAATTATAATTTAAAAAATTTCAAATGAAGATGACCATGTCTAAATTATGCAGAGACATTTAATGACCCATTTACTTCAAAGGATCTACACTATAATTTGTTTTACTTCCAGGGATATAATCCAGTAATAAAATGAATAAAACACACACACATAATATATATATATATATATATATATATATATATATATATATATATATATATAAACATATCTCCTTGTGTTTCTGAGAAGGTTATTAGTTTCAATTCCTGAAATTGAGAAAGTCAACAATCTATCGACTGTTGCCTCCTTTTTTCTGTCTGATTCTCTTCCCTTTGATACTCTGGAATTCATTAAGATGAACCTTACTTAGCAGTCAAAAATAACCAGAGCATGAGTTGGGCTCTGTAGGAAAAGAAGCTAAACACAAACTGTTAGAATCATGTTAAAGGAAGGTAGACACGAAGATATGTCACCAATATTAAGATGTCATATTTTTGTGACTTGCAGAATGAAAGAAGAAAATAGAACTAGTGTGTCTGTGTGTACATAAAATGTTTAGCAATTGAAAATCTGCAAAGTATAATTCTAAAAATGGATTGTTTTCATGTTAAAATTGACAGGGAGAAAAAGGCATTGCCCTTTCTGGTACAAAATATTACAAAGCTCAGCTGTGCAAAAAAATAGTTGTACCTACAAGCTAAATGTATGAACTCCTTTAAGATTGCATTCATCTTTCTATAAGAGAATCCAAATGCTGGTGATAAAATATAACTGCCACTTTTCATTACTGATGACAATCAAAAGACTTTGATGTATAGCATTTTTTCTCAAGAAGTTCAGCTGTAGCCAGTACAGAGCTCATAGTTTGGCTCTTAGAAATGCCATAAGGGACTTAGTATCAGCAACCTTTTAAAATAGTTTCATGCTCATATTCACAAGATGATTGTGGTTATTCCATATCATATATCATGTTCACATATCAGAAAAAAAAGAAGTACGTCCAGAGAAAGGCAGAGGTAAATACAGAACAGTTTGTCCCTTTTTATGAAGAAAACAAAAATTTTCACACAATGGACCTCTGCTTATATTATTCTGGTCAGAGTTTGGACACAAAGAAAACAAACCTGGGAAATTAAATGTGAAGTTGGAAACTATGCAACCCTCAATGAAGCAGTGATCTCCTTTGTTAGTAAAGCAGGGAGAAATGAATATTGGTAGCAAAAGCAACAGTGTCATAGTACTAGATGTTCCCTATTCCTATAAAATTAAAGATTTTCCCAGAGAAAGATTTTTAATCTTCCAAAGCATTGTTGAGAATTTTGCTATGATAGGGCAGCAGGGAAAAACCTTTGGGTGGCAAAAGTGATCAATCATAGAAAAGAAGTTGGACAGGTCAATAAATATAACGGTGGCAAGCAGACTTTGATGTATGAGGGAATAACACACTCTAACTTCCTATAGTGCTGTACCAGGTGCTTTGAAGGGAAACAAATGCATCTTTCAATAGACTCTTTAGTTTGGAATTACCGTACATAAATTGTGCAACCACTTTTCATTACTGATGACAGTCAGAAGTGCTGAGATGGGCCTATAATCATAGATGTGAATATCCTTAAGGGAAAAGAAATAACCTTTATGATTGTGTTTTTTATTGTTCATGGAGTAGTAATTTGAGGGAAGCAGCAATCATTAGCACCCATAGTTGGATCGTTCCCTCTTCTAGAGGGACACCTGTTAAAATAATGATGGTGGAGTGGCAGGTCTATATAAACTATTGTCTACTTACATTGTCAAAAAATAAATCAATGAGGGAGAGACAGATGCCGCAACTGAAGTCACAGGGAAAGCAATGTGCAGCATGAATGGTTGGACAGATGAACTGATTTTATCTCAAAGACTCTTCTCATATTAGTTCTTTATTCTTCTGTAAAATTCACTAGTGGGTTAAACAGTTTGCAAAGTTCCTTATTTTTCATATTTGTGAATCTGTCTTCCTGTATTGCTATCCCTAAATCATTACTATTTTTGCTGTTTTATAGTCAGAGCATGGTAGTTATATGCCGTCAGAAGAATTTGACACAGAATTGCTTTTACTGTTGGGTTGTGTTAGGAATATTGCCATTGGTCAATGTTATTTAATAATCATACCCTACGTTCAGGTTCAGGGACTGTATGAAAATTTTAAGAAAAATAAAATAAAATTGAAAGACATTCTCTCTCCTCAGAAGACTTATCACTTAATGGAGGTGATGTAATGAAACTTTGAAAAGAATATATATTAACAAGAAACATAGTGTTGATGCCTGCATAATCATTTTGCATCTTATATTTTCATTTTTCTTAACCTCAATATGATTAAATATTTTCTTCATATTGGATTTTTTAAAATCTCCAATCCTAAACTCTCATTCCCAGCCTTTCCACCTGCCTTAGGAGTGTTCTCTGTCATGCCACGCTCCACACTCACACTATTCATCTTCATTGTCTTCCAATTCCTTGGTTACTTTCCTTGGCCTATAAACTGGCTCAGACTCTCCCATCTGTATTTGATATGGGCTGCCATATCAAGGTATCTCAAACTGGGTGAAATCCACCAGACATTAATTTTCTCACAGTCCTGGAAGTTCTAGAAGTCCAAAATCATGGTATTAACACAGTCAGATCCTGTCAAGAGCTGTAAAAGAAGGATCTGTTCCAAGTTCTCTCTTGTGTCTCTTCCTGTAATTTACCCTGTAGGTGTGTCAATTCCTGTGTCCAAATGCCCACCCTCTTTAAGGACAATAGCCATCTTGGATTAGAGCCCACTCAACTCCAGTATCACCTCATTATAACTAACTATATCCAGAGTGATCCTATTTGCAAATAAGGCCACATTTTGAGTATTGCGGTTTAGAGTTTTGAAAAGAAAAAAGTCTTTAGATGTCCTCAATTTTGAAGGAAGGAGGAGAAGAGAAGATTCAGCTAAAACCTTTGTCCCAAAACAAAGCAGACAAACAAAATTGCTCCATATTCCTAAGTCTATATGGAAACCCTTGACTGGAAACCCCAGGAAGACAACAAGCCAACTACTACTCAGCTATGCCACAGGTGACATGGGGACCAATCCTGGGGGGGGGGGAATCTTGTTTGCTGCATTTGTTATGGCTCAATAAAGCCTTTTATTTCAGAGATGTCTTGTTGTCTAGAGTTTTGATTTAACAACTGGAATGAATGAAATTTTGGAGGATGCCATTCAGTCCATAGTCCTATCCTAGAATGTCTTCCCATCTTTGAACTTCCATGTCAGCTCTCACTTTTCCTCTAGGGTAAATGTCTTAGAAATATATATAATTAGTGATATGAAGTTTCCCAGAATGTGGTTACATTCACTTACCCCTTTTGATCTTGCAGCTACAATGCAACATAGTACAGAGTGAATGTTGTCAGACCTTTGTGAGTAGGTGAAATAATATCCACCTGGAGATTTTATGTGGTTAGGCCATTGGGCAAATAACTTGATAAGTCAGGACACAAATTCATGTTTTCTGACCCCAAAGTTCCAAGATAATTCCAGTATGTCATTCTTTCACTTCCTTACCATTCACGCATATCTTGATTTCAGATATTATAGTCTAATGATTTGTGTTTTATTTTGCTTGTTTTTGCCTAAACTTTTGTTCACCCATGTTTTTCAAAATCCTTGGTCTATAATACTATGATATATATATATATATATATTACAGAGTTTAAAAAAAAACCTTAAGAGAAGTAAAGAGCCTAATAGGCTATATAGTAAGCAATTTATCATAATCTTTATCTTTTCTGGACTAATGTGAATTTTTCCTAACTCTTCCCAGTCATCTCAGCCAAATAGCTTCTCATTTTATAATATTCTAGAGAAATGTTATAAATTTATATGTCTGTGCATATTTTAAATCCTTAATTCCAAGCCACAGTGGTCTCATTGCACTCATAGGAAAATATGGGGCATATTTCTTCCAAATATATTATAAAACATATTTTGCATAATATACTTCTCTTCCAAGATCACCTATATGAGATGTGAGGTAATGAAATGGTGTGACTTATTTAATCTGTTACAACCACAACTTCGTATGGACTTTAATAATGTTTGATGAATTTGAAGGAAAAAAATCTGTTAAATAAAAAATCTGTTAAAATCTGTTAAATTAATTGAATGGAAAGTAAGTCTGTTTTTAAGTCCTATGGGTATAAACTGGGTCAAATGATTGTTCCAGTCCAAGTTTTCTGAGGAATCTCCATACTGCTTTCCATAGTGGTTGCACCAATTTGTAGTTTCACCAGCAATGTATGGGTATGCCTTTTCCCCCAAAATCCTTGCCAAAATTTATTGTTGATTGTATTCTTGATAATTGCCATTCTGACTGGAGTAAAATGGAATTTCAGGGTAATTTTTATTTGCATTTCTTTAATTGCTAGAGATATTGAACATTTTTTCATATATTTGTTGGCCAAACATATTTCTTCTGTGAAGTGTCTGTTCAGTTTCTTAGCCCATTTATTGATGGGGTTATTTGTTTTATTGTTGTTGAATTTTTTAGTTCTTTATATATCCTGGGGGATTAATGTTCTGAAGTGCATGTGGTAAAGACTTTTTCCCATTCTGTAGTCTCTCTCTTCATGTTATTAATTGTTTCCTTTGTTGAGAAGAAGCTTTTTAGTTTGATTCCATCCCATTTATTAATTCTTGATTTTATTTTTTGTGCTTTAGGAATGTTGTTAAGGAAGTGGGGGTCAAATCCAACATGATAAAGATTGGGGCCTACTTTTTCCTCTATTAGGTGCAGGGTCTCTGGAGTAATAACTAGGTCCTTGAACCACTTTGAGTTGAGTTTTGTGCATGGTGAGAGATAGGGGCTTAAATTCATTTTGCTACATACGTATTTCCACTTTTCCCAGCACCATTTGTTGAAGAGGCTATATTTTCTCCAATGTATATTTTTGGAATCAAAGGACTTAAAATCAGCCTAATACAGTGATGCAGCCACATCAATATTTATAGCAGCTCAATTAATAATAGCTAAACTATGGAACCAACCTAGGTGCCCTTAAACAGAAGAATACATAAAGAAATTGTAGTACATATACACAGCGGAATATAACTCAGCCTTAAAGAAGAATTTAATTGTAGCATTTGCTGGTAAATAAATGGAACTGGAGAATATCATGCTAAGTGAAATAAGCCAATCCCCAAAAACCAAAGGCCAAATGTTTTGTCTCATATGCAGATGCTAATTCACAATAAGGAGAGGGTGTTTTAGGGAAAAATAGAGGTACTTTGGATTAGGTACAGGGGAGTAGTGAAGGGAGGGGAAAGGATATTAGGGTAGGAATGATGGTAGAATGAACTGGGCATTATTACCCTGTGTGCATATATGATTACATGACCAGTGTGATTCTATATCCTGTACAGCAAGAAGAATGAAAATATACTCCATTTATATAATGAAGTTTAAAAGGGCATTTACTGTCATGTGTAACTAATTAGAACAAATAAAAAAAGAAAAGGAAAAAGCTCAGTCAGTGTGATGGTGAAGACCACGAATGTGGACATTCAAGAGTCTGTATTAAAAGGCTGGCTTCACCTCTGACTTACTACAAAATTATAAGAAAATAGTTTCACCTCTCTTAGTTTACTGATCTGTAAAATGGAGACATTATCTCATATATTCTTGTGAGATTAAATAAATGAATGTGTCTATACACTTAGAACCTTGCCAAGGATATAATACTTGTTTAATAACATCCCTTACAATCAGATTCAACATCATACAAAAGCCTGCATTAAGAGTTGGACTTTTCTTTTGAAAAACCAGCCTCCAACTCAGAGCAAAGCCTGTCCAAGGAAGGGACATGACCTTTGTCCTTGAAAAGACCCACAGAGCACTCCTAGGCACATTCCCACCCTGCTAAGTGGCTTATCTACAAATAACAGGAGAGATCTGCTGTGCCAGGTGTCCCTGACTCAGTCAGGCTAGGTGGGGATCCATAGCAACCCCCTAGCAGCCACCAATCAGCATAAGACAGGGCAATACCTGGGATGCCAGATGACCTTCCCAATAGTTTATGGTGGTTGATAACATGTTGGGAAACCATGTAGTTCAGCACGTACACCCCTCTTGGCTTAAACCAATCAGTTCAAATGAATACCCCTTTTGTACTGACCAATCACCCCTACCCAACTTGTTCCCGCCAGTGAATGTGCTAATCATGTTTTAGAGTTGTTATTTGATTTTCCCACGGTGTGTGATGACTTGCTAAGATATATGTGAAATCCCTGCCTTCCCCAAAGAGTGTATAAAACTGCTGCAAACCCTGGGCTCGGGGCCTCTCAGCGTCACCAGTTGCTGTGTGTGCGCGCGGAGGACCGAGCTAGCTCGCAATAAACACCTCTTCGCTGCTTACATTGACCTTGGGTCTCTGGTGGTCTTTTGGGGGTCCTGAATTCGAGCATAACACTTTCAAATCATGAAGTCTAAATACAGTTACATCAGATGTTATTATTAAGGAGATAGGTACACGAAACCTCTCTGGTCTACTTCGTGACTTCTTGTGAGTCATTATTCAAAATAGAAGTTGGTTGTGCTTTGTTTAAAAAAAGAAAGTAAGTCAATTAAGACTTCAAACTCATAAGTTAATATTGCAAGTTGATTCTAAAAATAACAAACTAAGCTTTCAAACCTTAAGGAATAGTGATGGGTTGGGGGTTTGCCCAAATCAGGGTTATCTATTTACCTTATTTTGAATATCATATATTAATTTATATATGCTTTAAGTCTTGGGTATATCTTAGAGGGTGACACTGCGAGGATGAGCACTGTTTCATTATTACTATTGTTTTTATTATTACTATTTTATTATTACTATTGTTTTTATTATTACTATTATTACCTCGGTATTTAACAGAGTACCTTGGATATAGTAGATGCCCAAAAATATTTATCAAATGAATAAATGAGCACAAATACTATTAAAGATTTTCCTAAATATCAATTTAAAGTAAAGGAACTTTTATATAATCTGCCTACCACAAAATTACCCAATTCATTCTCTCTCACAGGAATAGCATTCTGCCTAAACATTTGATCTACTTACTTACCTATCTATGCAATCATTTACTCTTTTATTAATTTGAAACTAATTTGACTCTTCAGTAATAACAAAAATCTTGGAATATAGTGTATAACATATTCAATATGCATATGCACAAATTTGTTTTCATATATGGGACATAGATGATACACACATGTATACTACCACGGAGTTGCAAAGTATCAAGACACTAACTTTGCACTATAGGAAGTAAACAGCAGGAATAAAATCTTCTAAGTAAAAGCATCAATAAAGAGGCATCATACTGTTATTACTCTGATCTGGTTCTTATTTAAATAGTGTTACTGATTTAAATAAATGACAGGTCAGTATGAAAAATACTGTTCAACTAAGGTCTTTGCCTTTACCTTTGGAAAAGCTTCAGAGTGTGGGGAAAAAAACAGAAAATCAATTTTCTGCTCCAGAGACATCAACTACAAAGCCATAGGCATTCCTTGACCATTGTAGCATTGAGAAGAATAAATAAGTTTGACAAAGAGATATTATATTTGCTACCCTATTCCTTAGCTGGTGTTAAACTTTTCAGCAGCATTATGTCAAAAAATGCTCTGGTTAAATGTCTGGCTTTCATCTTTTGTTTTATTTATGTATGCATATAGTTGTATATAATTATATTTATATGTTTTATATAACAATTGTCATATGGTTTGCATACATAGTTACTAATTTAAAATATTTAGGATAATCAAGATTAACCTAAACCAATAAAGACCCTATTAAAATATGAAATCATCTAGCAACACCTAAGTTAAAAGGCTTAGTGGAAATGCTGCTTACAACTTCCTTCCACCAGGTGGCATTTTTTTAAAGCGTTTTTGACCCTCACAAGAACTTTGAGAAAAGTTTACATTGGCCTGTTTTACAGATGAGAAAACAGAGTCTTTGCATGACTAGATAACTTGACCCACATCACTCAGCTGAATCCAGATCTCCAATATAGGTGTGCTCTTTTCATTCTCTAATGAATGGTCCATAACCTACTGGAGAACTTTATGAGTCCTTTGGGTGGAATAAAGTTAAACTACAATAGAAAGTCTTCCTTCAAGAGCTTGTAGATGGGTAACATGGAAAGTTTTGTGTTTGCTTGTTAGTTTTCACAGTATCCAAGTGAGGAATCATCTTTTTCTTATCCCTTACATTAAATACTTCTAAATTTCTTTTGATTCTAATATGTCTCTTGAATCTACTTAGTTTTTTACCACTTGACAGCATGTTAATGCTCACTGTCATCTTGCCTGGCTTTCTGGCTCACTGTTTTCATTAGGTTCTCATTCTTATAAAGCGTAAAGTATGTGGAACTTAAATTTCAAAAAAGTCATCACTCTAATTTCTGTAAGCATATTTAAAAGACTTTTGAAAACACTGTATGAATATTTTTATAACAAATATGATATTTCTAGGGCACTAGTGTCCTACACATATATTTCTAATTAACAGGAGTAAAGGACTTGATGTATCTTCCAAATATCATGAAACCATTAACTATAACCCTAAAAATCATCAAGTTTGGGGCCAAAATTAACTTGGACATACTCAAAATTTTTCAACTGGGAAAATATGGTCTATGTGATAAAGTCCAATGATATGATTTAATTTGCCACATCTGGATTTTGTTTTCTAATTTTGACTAACAGCCCATAAAGGCAATTTAAAATGATGTGTGAGGACTAGACTCTTATTTCTGTGAATGCATTATTCCCAAATCCAAATAAATTTAAAAAAAAGGGAAAATGAGGTTTGTGCTGTGTTTACCTGACAGCTATTGTGTAGGCGGGAACAAATTTTTGAACATCATTGCTTCCCTGTAATTTAAACAAAGTTCTCTTTAGAGAGACATAATTGATGTTAAGATTTAGGGATGAGGTGACCCTAAAAAGCTATGTTTGAGACAATGCAAGAAAGTTAAGAGGTGAAATGTTTGAGTTATGAGAGCCTTAATCTAATCAGTACAATTCTCTACTTGGATTAACTGAGTGGTAACTGCAGGCAGATAGGGTGTAGCTGGAGGAGGTATGCCTCTAAGGATGTGCCTTTGGAGGCATACATTTTTTTCCTAGTGAGCACAGCATCCTTCCCACCACCCACCTCCTTCCTGGTGGCCATGTTCTGAACTGCTTTCCTCTACCACACTCTTCCATCATAGTGTTCTGCCTCACCTCAGGCTCACAGCAATGGAGCCAGCTATTATGGACTGAGACATCTGAAGTTGAGTACCAAATAAACTTTTCTCCCTCTAAAATTCTTCTTGTCAAGTTTTTTTTGGTCACAGTGGCAAAAAGACTCAACAACAATAATCAATAGCTACAATCTGACGATTTTTAGCAAAAGCCATCTGTTAATCAACAAGTTGATAGGGAATAAGAGATTAGGTAATCACCAATATATTGTTTATTTCTACAGGTGTTTCTTCATGCTCTTTTTTCTTGATATGGAAAAATGAAGCTCAGTCATCCCCACTCCATTTCTAGATTGGACAGCTTAGACTGAAAGTCTGTTGAAACTGAAAATAATCAGAGACCTCTCAGAAAACAGCCACAGAAGAAAGAAGAAGATTTGGGAGCAGGGAGTGAATGAAATAAGTTTGGTTAAGTTTGAATTATATTTCATATAACTATTCTAGTAGCCATTAATTGTCATTGAGAAATTAGAAAATGTATGTTTCTAAAATATAATTAAACTACTAGGCTCTGAAATGTCCATGGAAGAAATCTAAGATAGGTAATTACTAGTTTGTCCTTGCAATCTGATTGAAAGATTTAAAAAGTTGGCAAAATCCAAGATAAACCAGAGACGAGCAACTAAATCAATAATGCTTGTCTTTCAGGGAAGGGTTATTGGGGATACTGGCATTTGAAATGCATTACACCTGACTGGAGTAATTATCCAAAAGAATATCCAGAGAACAAGTGCCTATCACTCTGTTGATTGTTTAATTTACTGTGCAGAAGTAATCTAATTTGTCATTTTTTTTCCATTTGCTGACTGTTCTTTTGAGGTCTTATTTTAAAAATCCTTGCCCAGACCAGTGTCATTAGCGTTTTCCCCGTGTTTTCTTTTGAATTGATTTTTATGTACAGTACAATATAGTGGTCAAGTTTCATTCTTGTGATTGTGGATATTAAGTTTCAGAGAACCATTTATTGAAGAGATTGTTCTTTCTTCCTTGTGGGTTTTGACACCTTTGCCAAAAACCTATCAGCTAAAAAAGTGCAGATTTATTTCTAGGCAGCCTATTCTGTTCATCTATCTATGTATCTATTTTTATGCCAATACCATGCTATTTGGATTAGTACAGCTTTTTGGTGTATTTTAAAGTTAGTAGTTTCATGTCTTCAGCTTTGTTCTTTTTGCTCATGATTACTTTAGTTATTCAGAATCTGTCATAGATCCATGTGCATTAGTATTTTTTTTTGCTATTTCTGCAAAAATTGTCATTGTTGTATTGATAGGAATTACATTGCGTCTGTAGATTGTTGGGGTAGTTTAAACGTTTTGTCAATATAAATGAAAATATATTTTTCATATATTTGTTGGACATTTTGTTTTTGAGAACAATTGAAAGAACTATTAAAATCCTTCAACAAAGAAAAATCCAGGACCAGATGGATTTTTAGCTGAGTTCTACCAGACTTTTAGAGAACTAACACTAGTGTTTCTCAGATTATTCCATAAAGTTGACAGGGAGGGAACACTCCTAAATATATCTTATGAAGCCAGTGTAACTCTGATACAAAAACCAAAAACACATCAAGGAAAGAAAACTATAGACTAAAACTCCTGTTGAACATAGGTATAAAAATCCTCAATTAAATTCCAGCAAAACACATTAAAATGACATTAAGAAGGTAGTACACCATGGTCAAGTGGGTTTCATCCCAGGGAAGAAAGGTCAGGTCAACATAAGAAAATCAATAAATATAATTCACCACACAAATAAAATTAATAATAGGAATCATGTGATCATTTTAACGGATTCAGAGAGGGCCTTTGATAAAATCTAGCACCTATTTATGTTAAAAAAAAAGAAACTGCAGAAACCTGGGTTAGGGGGAACTTTTTCCAATAGCATAAACACAAACCCAACATCATACTGAATGCAGAAAAACTAAAAGCTTTTCCTCTAAAATCAGTGACAAGACAAGAATGTTCACTTTTACCATTTCTATTTAATATAGTTCTAAAAACGAGCAATCAGGCTAGAGAAGGGAATTAAATAGATACAAATAAAAGAAGTCAAATTATCTTTGCTTGCTGATCACATAATGTTATATCTAGGAGATCTTAAAAAAAAGAAAGAAAAAAAAAAACTCTGAAGAGTTCTAGAGCCGATCAATGAGTAAAAACAAAAACTAGAAGGTTAGGAGCCAAACCTTGTTGTAGCAGCTCTCAGCTTCCCATCTCCCAGTGTAAGGTGGAATAGATTGGTGAGTACTGACAAACTGTATATTCTTGTCACAGGGATAGTACAGAGTTGTAAATCATAAATTTCAATAGCTAGGGTTTGGTCTTGGCTGATCCTTGGAACTTGGTCAGTTGGTATTTGAGATTGGATCTATATGCCCTGTTGATGGGAAGATGCCCATCTCTGCTATATATCTGGGACGTCAGCAACAAAGGTAGCTCTCTCCTTGGTGTCCTGTATGGTAGCCTGTGTGCCCTAGGCACAGGTTTCTTCGAGCCTATTTCAATCATACTTGGTTGAGGCAGACTCTGGGGCTCAAAATAGGCAGGCAGCTGGAACTTCCTTTATGAGTTCCCAATCTCCCACCTCTGCTTGCAATCATACAGTGCTTATAAGTTGTTCTTACGCCAGTGTTCCTGGTTCCCACCAAACATAGGCCAAGCAAATTTAGTTGCTTTTCACTCAGTTACTTCCCCTACCAACTCTGGATCCATTTAGATCAACTTCCCTCTTTATTATACAAGATCCCCCAAACCATTTTTTGTGTGTTCCATCATGCTTTCCTCTCTCTCTTCTTTCACCTCTTTCCACTCCTCCCTCCCCTCAACAGACACACTGCCACCAGCCAGGCTGGCACATCACTAATGTGTCATATCTTATGTTGGCAGTTTCTGACATTCTGTTTCTCTATCATTTCTTTTACTGTCTCTAATACAGTTTCATTGAGTTCCCTTAGTTACCCGCCTTAATGAGAAGCAGTTTTCTTTCTTTGTAGGTCTGGAGCTAAGGTGTTAAGGAACTGCTGGAAAGTGCACTCTTCCTCCACCCCATCATCTTCTGGGCTCTCAGCAACAAAGTATTTTTGAGATTTATCTTTGTGCTTGTGTGTTGGTAGTTGACTTTTGTATTGCTAAATAGCACTCCATTGCTGTGACTGTTCCACAGTTCATTTAGATTTTCTCCGACTGAAGGGCATTTGGATTGTTTCTAGAATCAGGCTATTATGAACTGAGCTGATATCAATATTCTTATACATGTCTTTTGGTAGAAATATAGGATTGTTTCCCGAAAACCTAGGTGTGTAATTGCATCAGAGAACATGTTTATGTGCAAGCTTGAAAAAAAATGAGAGTTTACCAAATAGCAATTGTATCTGCCAATCCTACCAGTGATTTATAAAGTGCATTTTGTTCTTTATTCTTAACCATGATCTCAATAAAAAATTACTATTACACATTCCAGAAGATGTATAATGTTATTTTATTATAGGTTTTGTTTTTTCCTGATTATGAATAATGTTGACAAAATTTTTATATGCTTATTTATCATTTGGAAATCTTTTTTTTTCTTAGAGTAATTATTATTCTTTTATTTTTTTTGTAGAATTTTCTATGGGCTCTGAGTATAAGTTCTTTGATTCATATCTATTATATGATGCGCCATAGCTTATATTTTCACTTTTGTATGTGATATCTTTAGATGACAGAAGTTTTTAATTTTAATAAATTTCAATTTACATGTTTTTTCTTTTATGATTAATATCTTTTCTGTCCTGATTTTAGAAATATTTGCCTGCCTGAAGGCCACAAAAACAGTCATATGTTTTATTTTTATAAAACATATAATTTTTGCTTTTAGATGTATATAAATGATTAATTAGGTTTTATGTGGTGTGGAATGGGTCAATGTTTATTTTCTATTTCAATATAGATAACCAATTGTTCTGAAATCATTTATTTAAAACAATATTTCCCAAAGCATGTACCTTGGAGACTCTTGACAATGCAAGTTTCCAAACTCCATTGCACCTATAGAATGAGACTCTATATAAAGTTGGTGGGAACATCTTTGGATTCTGGGATACATATTTTAATTATTTTGATGTTTTGGGAAACCCTGTTTGAATGCTTTATAGTTCATAAAATATTTATTTTTAGTTCTTTCTGCTCTTGATCAGCACAGTAAACTTGTCTATAAGCTTCCAGCAATCCCATGCCACTCCCTGAATGCTGTACTGTCTTGAAATTTTCTCCACCAGATTGTTTAGTATATCAACTTTAAATTCAGCTGTTGAGGGCCATAGCTGAGTCAGGATGACACATGGCATTTTTGCCAGAAGTAGTGGTTGAGAGGTGATGCCAGCGAGCCATTAAGATGATGACTTTTGAGTTCTCACGGAGTTCCTGTTGAGTTCCGGTTGAGCTCTCGAGGGGATTCCTGAAGCGTTTGCATTGGTTGGGGAAGTGCCAGAGGAGGGATTTTCCAGTTGGTGGTTCCTGGAGGGGCCACGTGGCATTCAGGAGAGTTCCTGGGGAGTGTGTGTGCACTGTGCTGGTGGAGTTCAGAAATAAAGTTTGTTCCTCTTGAGTGGCTCGTGATTTGTGCCCAGCCAGACTGTGGCATTCAGCCTCACTGAAAGTCTCGAGACACAAACAAAATGTAGACAATTTCTTTGCCAGAATGTAACATGAATGGCCTATACTCTGATTCTCAACTGAGTTCTCTCTCTCATTTGAAACTTTGTGAGCACTTTTTTTTCCTGTCTGCATTTTTTTTTCCAGTGGTCTGGTCTTCTAAGTTCTTATTAGAATTGCCCATTAACCTCTGCTTACAACAGTCTAAGGTTTTTCCATTCTGTATCTCCAAACTTTTCCAAGTTCCTCCAGTAGTCATAGCAATGACTCCACTTCTTATTACCAATTTCTGTGTTAATCAGCTTTTCATTTCTGTGCTGAAAAGACCCGACAAAAACAACTTAGAGGAGGAAAAGTTAATTCTGTTTAATGGTTTCCTAGTTCTCAGTTTATGGTGTGATGATTCCATTGTTCTGGGCCCAAGGTGAGAATAAACATTATGGTGGAAGGGCCTGTGGAAGAAAGCTACTCAGTTCATGGCAGCTAGAAGGGCAGGCGGGGAGAGAAGACAGGACAAAATATGTAATCCCCAAGGCATGCCCCCAGTGACCCACTTTCTCCAGCCATGCACCATCTGCCTACAGTTACCCCACAGTAGTACATTTAAATTATGAATTTATCAAGTGTGTTAATCCATTGATTAGGTTATGGCTCTCAAAATCTAATAATTTCACCTTCTGTATCAAAACAAACACTTTTGGAACCATCTCAAATCCAAACCATTACATCATCAAAATGTTTACATGCAATAGTTGGTAAGTTGCTATTTTCTACCAATATTTGGATGAAAAAAAAGTCTCAAAGAAATTAAGCAAATTGTAGCAAAGTACAAACTTCAACTGTCTCCAGTCTCCAGTCAGAAGACAGTATGAACCAACTAGAAGAACAAAAGAAGTGATGGTGCTTTAAATAGTTCTGCTACAATATATAAAATGTAAAAGAAATTTAAGTTTTTCCTTCTTTATTTTCCTTAGGCAATTTATTAGGTTGGATTCTTGGAAAAACCAACTCTGAGATGAAGATTATTGTACAAGTGATCTACTAAGGAACTGCTCACAAGAATAAGCAGTGAGGATGTGGAGAAGACCTAAGAAGTAGATGAAATCAAATAAGGTTATGATGACCACCCACCAAGGAGTTCTGGAGGATAAATTATATATCAGTTTGTCCTGACTCAAGCAAGGGAGAGGGGTTGGACACTTTGCCCCAGTTGTTGACTTTGAATCATCATAGAAGACAAAATTTGAACATCTCCATTCCTCAGTGCTTACAAACAAAGTAGCTTCAGTTGCCTTTGGGCAGGCCTCCAAAGAAGCACAGTTGTAGGCTATTAGATATAAGAGAATGCAGAAGCTATAGAAATATGGATTTCTTAAAAGTAAACATGTTTTTGAAAAGAAAATATCACAAATTCCAACACTAGTAATAGAGCTTACTAGCTATCAGTCCTATTATGAATCATTTTATTTTGACTGTTTTATTTTAATTTTTTTATGTAAAAAGTTTTTAGTAACCTCTGCCCTGCTTTCTTATAGTATTGTTGATTGGACCAAAGAGAATAACAAATGTTCTACAATATTTTGTAAAAAATATGAAATGCTGTTCTCATCAAAGTTTCTTTTTTTTTATTATTGAAGAAATAGTTGTTGAAAAAAAACCCTTTCCTGAGGTTCATATGCGGAGAGTCCTTTGTTCTTTCTGGGAGCAAGATAAATAAGAATCTTTTAACATAGCTGTTCTGACACTGTTGCAATATGTACCTTTAAGTTTATTATTGGTCACCATTTTTAAGACTAGTGTGTTTAGACAACTTCCTGAGTATTAAAAATCTCAGGATTATTAAAAGCACATTCCTCACCAAGACCAACAGTCAATGTTTGCTGAATTATCAGTTAAAATTAAGTCAAGAAATTCTGATTTCTGACCTGAAATATAAGAACCTTAACAGAAAATAAAAAGTTGAACAAACTGAAAAATCAATAATACCTCTTAGATAAATCAAGAGATAGGCAAAAAGGGAAAAGCACTGCCTCCCACCAAATTGGAGGTGCCCACAATCTTATGTTTCATCTCTAGCAGCTCAACCATGTTCTCAAAAAATACCAGAAAAAGAATCTATTTGAGTTTCTGATAGGAGGAAGAGGACAGGTGAAGGGGTTCTGACTGTGGGAATATACAGAGCAGCATTCCTCTGGTGAGCAAACTCCTGGGCGGGTAACAGGTGACCTGTTTCCCATGGTTGGAATATTTTGCAGCTTTTCCCAGGCACTCTTGAGGTAACCAATGCATGCTTGGCTGGAGCACATATCTAACCATAAACAAAACATCTTGCATTGTAACCTACTGTAACCTTCTTAGTAGTATAATGCAGCAGTCCGGCTGCAGCAAAATAACTGGGGGGTGAGGAGCAACTTGTGTAGATTGATACAGCTGGAGTGGGAACCGTTTATTGTAGGAAAGGAGGGGTATATATACATTACACACAGCTTATCTTAATTAACATAAACTAGATACAGCATTCAACCAATAAGGAATCTCCACACTTAATGGCTCGCTGGGGTTACTTCACAAACCACTCCCTCTGGCAAAATGCCAGGCGCCATCTTGACTTGTTTACAGACCCTAACAATATAATAAACAGTAATGTACCACTGATGCAGGTGACCAAATTGTAACTTATTGGTATAAATAAAGCCAACAGCTTGGATGAGCAGCCATTTTGCTATTTAGCCATTCTGCTTCTACACCTTGCTTCTGTCTCCTTCTGATTTCTTTGCAGGCAGGGGTAGGAAGCTATTTTGAAATACATCAGAGCATTTTCTTTATAACAATATCTGTCCTCAAGAGAAATTACTTAGCCAGAATCTAACCTGTTGAGTTTTTACCAGAGCCTAACCAACCTTAAGGGAGGAAAATATTCAATTCCAGTTCACTTTAGCCTTCCAAGTGGGTAAAGGGAAATACTCAATTTTAGTCTATTCATTCTGTCCCACTGCAGGAAAGTAGAGAAGGAAGAAGGATAAACACTTGTAAAGCTCACAATTGTAGAAGTAAAAGCTCATTAAAGACTGAGATGTACTCAGAGGACACATCAGTGGTTTCCCCCGCCCCTTATATCTTGTTACCACATTATCAAAGACCCAGAAATTCCTTTTACCTGGTATATCATGTGTAAGAAAAAAATATGAGATATACTAAAAGGCAAAAAAAAAAAAAAACAGTTTAAATCTCAGAACCAAACTCATATATGACAGAATATTGTGCTATAAGACTTGGAATTTTAAAACAACTATAATTGCCATAGTAAGTGATAGGTTTCAGACAGATATGAGCCCTGGGAATATTAGGTTAAGGGAATAAATCTATAAACTGGGCTCACTGTGCTGACCCCTAAATCCTTGCTTGCTTGCTTGCTTTAAGGCAATTTACCTGCAGTCTTGTCTAACTTAAAATGACAAAATATGTTACATTCCTCAGCAAAGAGCAGTTATCTGCAGGAGAAATGCAGGCCCCAAATGCCATTAAATAGAATATAAGTTACCTTCAAAGGAGGGCTGTCTTTTGTAACTCTTACACAGAACATATCCCAAAGCTCAGAGAGATAAGGATAATTCATCCTATTCATAAAATCTATAAGAACAGATTCCAATTTAAACTGGACCAAAGTGACCTAAAACTGTTATGCACATTGGGGACTTAAATGCTACTTACATAATTCTTTGCAATTTTTTATGGTAATTACTCATTTTCTCATGTATTTCACTTTTGCATGTTTTATACAATTTTTATTATGTATATTGCTTTTATTTTCTTCTTGAAGAAATAACTATATAATGTGCATTCTGGTATCCCTGTCCTTGGTTCCTTTCACAGAAAAAAAAATGATGTTCAATAAATGCCTGTCAATTAGAAGAGAATTGAAAATATAATGAGACTGGTTATACTTCATCAAAAAGCTCTGAGTTTTAATATTTAATATTTAAGTAAAATTCTAAAGCCATCAAATATGTTGGGACTAAAAAACACCTTTATTCAGTAGACCAAGTCCATATAGTGTTTGCTGTCCTTGTTGGGGAATTTGCTGACTTTAACAAATTTTTCAAAAACCAACTAAAAAACTAAACAGTTCCTTATATTCTAAGTTACATCCTCTCTATTCAAAATTTATCTTGCTCTTGAGATATCTTCCCCAGTTATCTCTGAAAATAGCATCTTTGTATTCCAGATATAGAGAAGATGGTTCTTACTATGGGATCAACACAATTATATTACTCATAAGACTTAAAAATACACATCACCCAACACAATTATATACTCATAAGATTTAAAAATACACATCACCCAAATGAGACATGAGAAATTGGAAATTAAAATCCCACATCATCATCTCATTATAACTGATATTTTTTAAATCAATTTTTTAAAAATTTAATCTATTATACACAAGAAAGAAGGTTAAACCTTCCTAAATTCCTCACTGCTATGAAGATTTTGAGAAAAGATAATCATTCATGAATAAATGATTGTCCACTAAGAAGTATCTTAAGAATTAATCTGACCTAACTTTTTCCTATACATATATGAATATACTATGGTTAATCTCACCTTTATTTATATCCACAGGACATGAATTTAAAAAAAAACTAAGTGAATACCAGAAAAATCAGTAGAATAGAGGAAAAGGGGGAAAGGGATGGAGAAACAAAGAGGAAGGCAAAATACTAGGGACTGAATTAGAGCAAATTATATTTCATGTTTTTATAATCATCAAGATGAATCCTAATATTGGTATTACTTAAAAGAATTATTAAGAATTTTTGCTTACAAAATAAAGAACCTGGTCTATTCTCTCAAAGTTTCCACTAGTGCTTAAAATATTACACAGAAGGGAATATATTCTAAATTATCCATCTTGTGGATGACAACTCACCAAACCAAAAACAGTCTTAGTCTTCTCTCAGGACCATGGAAAAGGAAACCTGTTTGCAGTGTAATATATCATCTTCAAAGCATAAGATAAAAAGATCTCCAAATAAATATTATCATCAATTAGGTTTTGAAAGCAGAAGTATAGACTTGTGGGAGGATTATAAAAATTATAAGGACAATAAGTAAGAGAGCTTATAATAAATAACTTAAGTACTTTTTAGAAAAGAAAAATGAGTGACTTACATCCAAATCCAATGGGTATAATTCTTCCTTGACAAAAAAAAAATCTCATTTTTGGTTATTTACTAAATATAAAAAGTAGATGGTCTGGGCTCTGAAATATGATTTTCTAATAAAAAGAGGAGAGTGGTTTGATTCTATAATGAGGATGCAGTATTTAAAAGTAAGAAAAAATAGAAGTGTTTCTGTAAATTCCACCATTTTTATTCAAAAATCTGATGTAATAAGCCTGGCAGGCCTTGACCATGTTTAAGAAATAGTTTCAGACACGAAAAATAACCAAAACATTAAAAAATAAGATATAGTCATTCTTTTTTTGCATGAAAGATTCATTTGAAGACATACAGATTATTGGACCATCAATAAAGCCAACAGTCTTCTTTAAGACTTGACAATAAGGCCATCTTCAATAAATATTAACCACAGTGCCTTTGAGTTGCCCTTAACTTCAAGAAACTTCAAGAATAGAGGCCTGCTGGGTGCAGTGGTGCATGCCTGTAATCCCATAAATAGACAGACACTTAATTATACCTACCAGTAATCATTCACTCACCCAAAAGAGGAATATGTTTTATTTTCATCTAATTCTTAAAGCAACCCTAAAACAAAAGTACTGCTATTTTCTTAATTTACAACTAGGAAATCTGGTGCCCAGAGAGATTAAAAAATTGCTCAATATCACAGTTAATAATAATTAGTGGTACAAAGCTCCTAATGCAAGCAGTCGGGTGCCATCGTTTGTGCCCCTAACCACTTCCTATTTCTGTAATCCAGGAACTAATCATGAAGCAAAGCAGAAGGCACCAAATTCAGAGAACTTGTTTTGATGATTAGGTTGCAAAACAAAAAGAGATGCAAATTTAAGTCAAAACTTGAAGGAATTATAATACTTTTCTCTAAACTCCTATGACACTGATGTATCAGTGGCTTTCTGGTTTTTAAAATGTATTTTATATGAAGTTTCACTGTTTAAAGCAAAAACTAGAGCTTCCCTGCCTAAAGCAGCGATTAGAGAACCTGAAACACTCCCCCAGTCTGTCCTGTCATCTCCTTGCAATTTCCAAAGAACCGAGGATTCTTCAGAACACAAACTGAAACTGGGAACTTCAGATTTCAGGGGGGACCTTTAAACCAATCCAATATAACTAGTCACTGGAAAAACAAGAACTATTTACAGTTGTTTCACATTTTGAACCAGGATTAAATTATGTGTCGATTTATTTAAAGTGTTGTAATGCAAGAACCATGGTTTGTTCATTCAGTTTGACTCATTTGTCTTAGGACTTAATATTTATTAAATGGAGAAAATGTGTACTGCTGTATTTGAAAACAATGTAAATATCAATGATTGCCTAATTTCAAAGGTGGGAGAAGCAGCCTTCAGTTTTCACTTGGGAGAAATAGGATGATACTCACACCTAACTTGGAGGGTAACTGAAAAGGTTAGAAATAAAGTGCCTATTAGTGCCCAGCATACAGGTATCAGTAAAGATAGCTGCTATTTTCATTATTCCCACTACTGTATTTTATAAAAATACAATATGCTGAGCTTAAAATGCGCTATACATTTTGCTCAATTTTCTCTGATGAGTGACCAAGTGTTATTTTTTCTAGTTTTGTGTCCTATTACTTTTAAGATGAATACAAAAATTCAATTGGATTTCTGTAGAAGGGCATGGATGAGAAGAGAGAGCCAAATGTATCACAGTAGAAGCAATTTGACAAGGGTTATCTCCCTTTGTGTTAGGAATACAATTTTATCATTGTGCTCAGGGATATAATCAGTAAATGCTCTAATAACTCATGTTGAAAAAAATAGATTTGCTTCAGAGAAGAAATGAAATACCATGTTATCAGAGTAGATAAGTTGTTCTGGAACAGTAACTGGAGGTCTGAATTCAGGGAATGGATATAGCAGATGTGGATGCTTGAGCCTGTCTGCCACTGGATTTGCAAGATGTCCAGGCATGACTAGTAAAGAAGTAGAATGGAACAGCAATGACAAAAGGGATCAGGAAGTTTCCTAGGGCAGAGCTCATCCTCAGAAAAGAGGCTGTTGGGCAGACGAAGATGGCCCAGTAGGAGTTAGTCATCCAAGGGAAAGAAAATCATGATTTGTATTCTGGCATACATCCAAATGAACTTATATCTCCATATCATACAGGGAAGTAAACCATCCTGAAATGCTGACCAAAGTTTTTTCACTGAAATTTCTCTATATAAAATCTGGGTAATGCTAAAGTGATGTATATGTGATTATTAGGTCAATATTCAACTCTAAACAGACTCAGGGAGAACTTGTCTTCACTTTTACATGAATACTACATAACTTTATTTCACTTAAGAAATTCACATGCCTAGAAAAGTATTGACATCTCTACAACCCCATACCCCCACCCCCCCAAAAAAAAAATGCTGCAGGAAGAAACCAGTAATGGTGTTGAGTGGATGTAGATTGGAATGGAAGAAATTTTAAAAATCAGATGTTCTGAAGTAGTTGACAGGATTTGGATGTGAGGAGGAGGGACCTTCCTGCAAGAATCCAGGAAATTATGTAAAAAATGGGTATTTCAGGGAAGTAAAAATTACTTTGAAAGTAAGTAAAGTAAGCACCAGCTGCCCACCTTGGGTTATGTGGATGGCTACATGCTGCATGGAACTTCTCCTAGGTGCTCCTGTTCTGGGGTGCAGGTTGTTCCAGATGCAATTATGGAGTCCAGTCAGGGCAGCTTTGCAAGTTGGCAGTTGTTCCAGTTTGTGGTTCCACAGTGAGAAACCTGGGCTCTCTTCAGGAGGAGTAGAAACTCTCACTTTTAGGTAAAATTTGAGTAGAGCCTTCTACAACTACCAGAGCACACTTCCTTCCACATGCTCTACTCTAAGGAAGATATGGAGATTTGCTCTTTGGTTTGTAAGAGTGCTCCTTCATTTACTAAAAGGTTTAATGTGGTGGAGATAAAATGTGCCTGTCTGTAATTCCAGTGCAGAGTGTAGTAACTGGCTCTGCTGCTGCACTCTAAAGTCTACTGCCGAGTTAGGGCCAGCATTATGCTTCTGATGGTATGCTCCTAGCTGACAGCTAGGGGTATAAGTAGGGGTACTTAGGCAGAGACACAGCACGATACTGATGGGCACCTTGGCTTAAAGACTCCTTGTCAAAGTTTCTAAAATTCCCTTAATAATCTGCTATAGTCTGATGATCTTTTCTACCCACCCACCTACCCTTCCTCCTCCTCCTCCTCCTTCTCCTCCTCCTCCTCCTCCACACAAGTAGATGTACATCATGGTCTTATGGATTTTACAATCTCTGGTTCCCTTTTTCTTTTCTTTTCTTTCTTTTACCCTCACAGACATTGTCCTTAATATATCTCATACATTCATAATTCTGTATCAGCTTCTGCTTCTCGGAGACCCAAACTAACAAAGTGGATAAATGAAAATATTTTCAATAATCACCTTTGCCATTCCTGGAAATTGAGTAGAGATTTGATGTGTGAAATAGATACTGGGATCAAATCCCATGGCAGTTGTTATGGTCTGGATGTGAGGTGTCCCCCCAAAACTCATGGGTTTCAAAACACAATACTTTAGAGGTGAAATTATTGGGTTGTGAGAGTCTTAACTTAATCAGTGAATTGATTCTCTGATAGGAATAAACCAGATGGTAATTGGAAGTAGGTAGTGTGTGGCTGGAGGAGATGCATCCTTGGGAGCGTGACTCTGGGGTTTATACTTTGTCATGGTGAGGAGAGTACTCAGTCTCTCCCAGCACCCTTATTGTCATGTTCTGAGCTTCTTCCCTCCACAACACTCTTTCACCATGATGTTCTGCCTCATCTCGGCACCTGAGGAATGGAGTGGCCATCTAAGGGTGGAAACCTCTAAAACTGTGAGTCCCAAAATAAAATTTTCCTCCTCTAATTGTTCTTATTAGGTCTTTTGGTCCTAACGACAGTGAGAAAGCGGACTAAAACAATAGTTGAAAATATAATTGAAACCTAGGCTCCATTTCTACTGTTATTTCATCTATAGCAGATTTTTTTGTACCTCCTCAGATTCCAGCCATACTGTGGTACAGATACAAGCTTAAACATGTCCAGTATCTACTTTTTTCCCGGAGATTTCTTGAAGCCATGGAAGTTAACTCAGGCCACCGACAGGGAAAGTCTGGATATTGCAGGGAATGATTACCTCTGGGGAAACCCTCAACCAATAGAATACTGTATCTATGGATAAATGTCCCAACCTCCCATCCTTTAGATAGATAATTCTAGAAGGCATTCTCCGTGCTTCTCACAGGTCTCTACAGAGGGAAACCCTTTGCTTAAGCCAATAATATCAGCAGCACACCCATGTTTGGTTTTCTTCATTCCCTCTCCTAGTCTCCTGCATGCTTAATTCCCATTTCCTGAGCTATTCTGTTAGGTGCATATTCCAGTTATGCCAGGGCAGGGGGATAGGTTGCCAAAAAAACAAAAAGAAAAAGAAAAAATACCTAGAGACAGTGTAAAAGGCAAAGGCTTTATTGACAAACACTATCAGGGAAGCTCCAGTGGTGATGGGCTGAACAGGTAGCACTTCTGTCCCTCATGGTGATTCTCCAAGCTGTGCCCCGCTCCCTCACAATATTTTGTCCAGTGCCAGCCAGGTTGACAAGTGACAGTGACAAATATCCTTTCCACAGTACACTCAGTTCTGCCCCAGTCACCACCGAGAAAGGGATGTGTCAGACTAAAGAAGCAGTGACATGATCAGCATCCACTTTCTTAGCTTGCTTATATGACCAGCATCCCAAGTCTTGTAGCAAATGAAAGAAATTGTCTTTCTACGGATAACTCTAACTTGCCGGAATTCCCAGCACACATGAGAGAAAGTCAGTGTCCTTCAAGATGACATGTATTTGGATATTCAGGCCCAGAATCACTTTCATTGTTCCCTTAACTTGGCTAGATTTCTGGGAATTGAAAGGGACATCCAGAGACAGTGGGGTTTTTTTTATTGGTTGTTCACAACATTACAAAGCTCTTGACATATCATATTTCATACATTAGATTGAAGTGGGTTATGAACCCCCAATTTTACCCCAAATGCAGATTGCAGAATCACGTCGGTTACACATCCACAATTTTACATAATGCCCTATTAGTAACTGTTGTATTCTGCTACCTTTCCTATCCCCTACTATCCCCTCTCCCCTCCCCTCCCATCTTCTCTCTCTACCCCATCTACTGTAATTCATTTCTCTCCTTGTTTATTTTTCCATTCCCCTCACAACCTCTTATATGTAATTTTGTATAGCAATGAGGGTCTCCCTTCATTTCCATGCAATTTCCCTTTTCTCTCCCTTTCCCTCCCATCTCATGTCTCTGTTTAATGTTAATCTTTTCTTCCTGCTCTTCCTCCCTGCTCTGTTCATAGTTGCTCTCATTATATCAAAGAAGACATTTGGTATTTGTTTTTTAGGGATTGGCTAGCTTCACTAAGCATAATCTGCTCTAGTGCCATTCATTTCCCTGCAAATTCTATGATTTTGTCATTTTTTATTGCTGCATAGTACTCCATTGTGTATAGATGCCACATTGTTTTTATCCATTCATCTATTGAAGGGCATCTGGGTTGGTTCCACAGTCTAGCTATTGTGAATTGTGCTGCTATGAACATCGATGTGGCAGTATCCCTGTAGCATACTCTTTTAAGGTCTTCAGGGAATAGTCCGAGAAGGACAATAGCAGGGTCAAATGGTGGTTCCATTCCCAGCTTTCCCAGGAATCTCCAAACTGCTTTCCAAATTGGCTGCACAAATTTGCATTCCCACCAGCAATGTACAAGTGTACCCTTTTCTCCACATCCTCGCCAGCACTTGTTGTTGTTTGACTTCATAGTGGCTGCCAATCTTACTGGAGTGAGATGGTATCTTAGGGTGGTTTTGATTTGCATTTCTCTGACTGCTAGAGATGGTGAGCATTTTTTCATGTACTTGTTGATTGATTGTATATCCTCCTCTGAGAAGTGTCTGTACAGGTCCTTGGCCCATTTGTTGATTGGGTTATTTGTTATCTTATTGTCTAATTTTTTGAGTTCTTTGTATACTCTGGATATTAGGGCTCTATCTGAAGTGTGAGGAGTAAAAATTTGTTCCCAGGATGTAGGATCCCTATTTACCTCTCTTATTGTTTCTCTTGCTGAGAAAAAACTTTTTAGTTTAAGTAAGTCACATTTGTTGATTCTTGATATTAACTCTTGTGCTATGGGTGTCCTATTAAGGAATTTGGAGCCCGACCCCACAATATGTAGATTGGAGCCAACTTTTTCTTCTATCAGACACAGAGTCTCTGATTTGATCTCAAGCTCCTTGATCCATTTTGAGTTGACTTTTGTGCATGGTGAGAGAAAGGGATTCAGTTTCATTTTGTTGCAGATGGATTTCCAGTCTTCCCAACACTATTTGTTGAAGATGCTATCCTTCCTCCATTGCATGCTTTTAGCCCCTTTATCAAATATAAGATAGTTGTAACTTTGTGGATTAGTCTCTGTGTCCTCTATTCTATACCATTGGTCCACCCGCCTGTTTTGGTACCAGTACCATGCTGTTTTTGTCACTATTGCTCTGTAATATAGTTTGAAATCTGGTATCACTATACCGCCTGATTCACACTTCCTGTTTAGAATTGCTTTTGCTATTCTGGGTCTTTTATTTTTCCATATGAATTTCATGATTGCTTTATCTATTTCTACAAGCAATGCCGTTGGGATTTTGATTGGCATTGCATTAAATCTATAGAGAACTTTTGGTAATATCGCCATTTTGATGATGTTAGTTCTGCCTATCCATGAACAGGGTATATTTTTCCATCTTCTAAGATCTTCTTCTACTTCTCTCTTTAGGGTTCTGTAGTTTTCATTGTATAAATGTTTCACCTCTTTTGTTAGGTTGATTCCCAAGTATTTTATTTTTTTTGAGGATATTGTGAATGGAGTGTTTTTCCTCATTTCCGTTTCAGAAGTTTTGTCGCTGATATACAGGAATGCCTTTGATTTATGCGTGTTGATTTTATATCCTGCCACTTTGCTGAATTCATTTATTAGTTCTAGTAGTTTCTTTGTAGACCCTTTTGGGTCTTCTAGGTATAGAATCATGTCATCTGCAAATAGTGATAATTTAAGTTCTTCTTTTCCTATTTTTATGCCTTTAATTTCTTTCGTCTGTCTAATTGCTCTGGCCAGTGTTTCGAGAACTATATTGAATAGAAGTGATGATAGAGGGCATCCCTGTCTTGTTCCAGATTTTAGAGGGAATGCCTTTAACTTTTGTCCATTCAGAATGATGCTAGCCTGAGGCTTAGCATAAATAGCTTTTACAATGTCAAGGTAAGTTCCTTTTATCCCTAGTTTTTCTAATGTTTTGAACATAAAGGGATTCTGTACTTTGTCGAATGCTTTCTCTGCATCTATTGAGATGATCATATGGTTCTTATCTTTAAGTCTATTGATGTGGTGAATAACATTTATTGATTTCCGTATATTGAACCATACTTGCATCCCAGGGATGAATCTTACTTGATCATGGTGCACAATTTCTTTGATGTGTTTTTGTATTCGATTCGCCAGAATTTTATTGACGATTTTTGCATCTAGGTTCATTAGAGATATTGGTCTGTAGTTTTCTTTCTTTGAGGTGTCTTTGTCTGGTTTCGGAATCAGGGTGATGTTGGCCTGGTAGAATGAATTTGGAAGAGCTCCCTCTTTTTCTATTTCCTGAGATAACTTGAAAAGTATTGGTATTAATTCTTCTTTAAAGGTTTTGTAAAACTCCGCTGTATACCCATCCGGTCCTGGGCTTTTCTTGGTTGGTAGTCTTTTGATGGCCTCTTCAATTTCATCCATTGATATTGGTCTGTTCAAATTGTGTGTATCCTCCTGACTCAGTCTGGGCAAATCATATGACTTAAGAAATTTATCGATGTCTTCACTATCTTCTATTTTATTGGAATATAGGTTTTCAAAATAATTTCTAATTGTCTTCTGTATTTCTGTAGCATCTGTTGTGATATTGCCTTTTTCATCCAGTATGTTAGTAATTTGAGTTCTCTCTCTTCTTCTCTTCATTAGCATGGCTAAAGGTCTGTCGATCCAGAGACAGTGTTTTATTGCCCCCTTTTTCTTTAAGGATAACACAAGTACCTGACAAATAAACTACCCAGGCCAAAGTCTGTTTCAGGTTCTACTTGGAAGGAACTCAAAGCAAGACATCATCTGTATAAAATCAGGAAAGTGATTTGGAAGATGATGCTCTATCTTCATTGTGAACATCCTTCCCAATGTTAGGACTGCATGGGTAGCACTTTATACCTTGGTCCCTTGGCTACCTTTTATGTTGTGGCCCAGTTCTACAAAACAAAACAAAACAAAAGATCTGAATTACCTCCATCATCATATCTTTCACATGTGAGTCTGTCCTTCATTGTTCATGTGATTGAGGAAGCCATAAAAACTCATTCAATTCTGACCCTGACATTTTTTTGTTTCCACCTCCCCGCCAGTTGTAGATGTGGGGGCCTTTGCAATAGCAACCATTGCTCTGCATCATGATTGTTGGTTCCTTTGACTAACTTCCTTATTAGAATAAAGGATAAAGAGGGAAAAATATCTCTTCCGAAGTGGCTTGCACATTTTCCAGTGCTTAGAACTTTCTCAATACATTCATTTGCCACAAAATGTTTAAGAGAATATTTAAGTGGAGTAAAATATGGTATAGAGAGGGTATTGTTTTCAATTCCTATCTTGTTCTGAACACATGCAATATGATAATAATTACTTTTAGTTCATAATTAAAGTAAATATTTATTTTAATGATTAATGAAGTGATTTTGTCATGGAAATTCTCTTCCATATAATCCAATCAGAGTCTCATTTACCCATGAATGTTTTTAAAATGGGAAGAGAGAAAATTCATCATCCCTGACTCTCACTGTATGGTGTCAGTATTGCAGTATCTCCTTTTCTTTTTATCAAGCAACAATAGAAAAGTTGCATATTATTATTTCTATTTAAAAGATGAACAAAATCTTTAGACATTAAAAAGCAAATCATTCAAAAGTACATTGATGAGCTCAAGTATCCTAAAACTCAGGGCTTTTTCTTTCATTTGACTCACACCTTATATTCTTATCACTATCTTAGCTGATCTAAGATCAAATGACAGGTACCATAGAGGGGGAAAAGCCAACATATTTTGCTAATATAATGCCAAATAATTATTGAGGGGGATGTATTCTAAAGGGGAAAATTTTATTTTAAGAAAGTTTTTTAAATTAGTAAAGGAAAAAGTCTACATATTATATAGCATGAAAATAAATTCATCTGCAACTGAACTTAGCTTCAAAGTCAACCCATAGAGTAATGAAAAAAATTAAATCAGCAATTACTCTAGGACTTTACAAAATTGCAAGAAATCAGTGGGAGAAGAAGTCTAACAATACAGCTAATATGATTTTTCTAATTCTATACAAAAGAACATACAGCAAGAAATAGATACTAAACATTATTTTCATTAATACATGGAACACTTATAACTGACTGAGCAACTAGACCAAAAGGAAACCTCAAAGGATTCACTATAATTTTTATTAAATAGACCATGTTCTCTTACTGCAGTACTGAATCCATTACACTCAGAGATAGGTTTAATGTGAGAATATACATATTTTAAAATTAAATAATTTGAAGTTTCAATTACTGACCTTATGAAAATTTTCAAATTTTTGAAATGTCCTTTATTATTTTTATGACTTTACAGTAATCAGAAAAACTATCAGTTGCCTGAAATTTTATTCCTGGAAAAAGAATGGTCCATTGAATATAATAAATAGTGATTGGTGGGAGTGAACAATAGGAATTTTTTTTCTTTTTCAGATGCTGGGATCAAACCCAGGGCTAATGACCAGTATAGAGCAACAGCATATTTTATTCTTTTTTTAACCTTGCTATTTTTTATTTGTTCTAATTAGTTATACATGGCAATAGAATGCAGTTTGACACATCATACATAAATGGAGTTACAGCTTGTCATTCTTCTGGTTGTAAGTGATGTAGAATCATACAGGTCATGTAATCATATATGTACATAGGGTAATAATGCACAATTCATTCTAATATCTTTCCTACCCTGTACCCCTCCCCTTCCTTCACTCCCCTCTGCGTGTTCAAAAGTACCTCTCTTCTTCCCTAGCTTCCCACCCCTTATTGTGAATTAGCATCCACATATCAGAGAAAACATTTGGCCTTTGTTTTTTTGGGATTGGCTTACTCTGCTTTGCATGATATTCTCCAGCTCCATCCATTTACCAGCAAATACTGTAATTTAATTCTTTAAGGCCGAGTAATATGCCACTGTGTACATATGTATATACCACATTTTCTTTCTCCATTCATCTGTTGAAGGACATCTAGGTTGGTTCCATAGTTTGGCTATTGTGAATTGAGCTGCTATAAATATTGATGTGGCTGTGTCACTGTAGTATGCTGATTTAAAATACTCTGTCTATAAACCAAGGAGTGGGAGAGCTGGGTCAAATGATGGTTCCATTCCAAGTTTTCTGAGGAGTATCTATACTACTTTCCATAGTGGTTGAACCAATTTGCAGTCCCACCAGCAATGTATGAGTATACCTTTTCCCCCATGTCCTTGCCAACATTTCTTGTTGCTTGTATTCTTGATAATTGCCATTCTTACTAGAGTGAGATGGAATCTTAGAGAGGTTTTGATTTGCATTTTCTAATTCCTAGAGATTTTGGACATTTTTTCCATATATTTGTTGATTGATTGTATTTCTTCCTTGAAATGTCTATTCAGTTCCTTAGCCCATTTATTGGTTGGGTGGTGGTGGTGGTTATTTGTTGTTGTTGTTGTTGTTGTTATTATTATTATTATTATTATTATTATTATTAATGTTGAGTTTTTTGAGTTCTTTAAATATCCTGGAGATTAATGTTGTATCTGAGGTGCATGTGTAAAGATTTTCTTCCATTCTGTAGGCTCTCTCTTCACATTATTAACTGTTTCCTTTGCTAAGAAGAAGCTGTTTAGTTTGAATCCATCCCATGTATTGATTCTTGCTTTTACTTCTTGCACTTTAGGAGTCTCATGAAGTAAGTCAGTTCCTAAGCCAACATGGTGAAGATATGAGCTACTTTTTCTTCTATTGGGTGCAGGGTCTCTGCACTAGTGACTAAGTCCTTGATCCACTTTGAGTTAATTTTTTGTGCATGATGAGAGAGAGGGGTTTAGTTTCATTTTGTTATATATGGATTTCTAGTTTTCTCAGTACCATTTATTGAAGAGACTATCTTTTCTCCAATGAATGTTTTTGGCAACTTTGTCTAGTATGAGTTAACTGTGTTTAAGTGGGTTTGTCCATGTATTTTTTATTCTGCACCATTGGTCTACTGTTTTGGTGCCAAGACCATTTCGTTTTTGTTACTATGGCTCTGTAGTATAGTTTAAGCTCTGGTATTGTGATCCCTCCTGCTTCACTTTTCTTGCTAAGGATTGCTTTGGCTATTCTTTTTTTTTTTTTTACATTTGAATCAAATGGGGTATAATTTCTCATTTTTCTGATTGTACAGGTTGCAGAATCACATTTGTCATACAGTCATTTATATACATACACAATAATAATGTCTATTTTATTCTGCTGCCCTTCCTTTCTCCCCTTCTCCTCTCCTCCCCTCCCAAGAATTTGGCTATTCTTGGTCTCTTATTTTTCCAAATGAATTTCATAATTGCTTTTTCTATTTCCATGAAGAATGTCATTGGGATTTTAATAGGAATTGCATTAAATCTATATAATACTTTTGATAGTATGGCCATTTTGACAGTATTAATCATGCCTATCCAAGAGCATGGGAGGTCTTTCCATCTTCTAAGGTCTTTTTCAATTTCTTTTAGTATTCTACTGTTTTCATTAGAGAAGTCTTTAACCTCTTTTGTTAGATTGATTCCCAAGTATTTTATTTTTTTAAGGCTGTTGTGAATGGGGTAGTTTTCCTAATTTTTCTTTCAGTGGATTCATCAATGATGTATAGAAATACATTTGATTTATGGGTGTTTATTTTATATCCTCTTAGGTTGCTGAATTTATTTACTAGTTCTAGAAGTTTTCTGGTTGTGTTTTTTAGATTTTCTAAATGTAGAATTATGTTGCTGGCAAATAGTGATACTTTTTCTATTTGTATCCCTTTTTTTCTTTCATCTGTTTAATTGCTCTGGGTAGATTTTCAGGAACTACATTGAATAGAAATGGTGATAGACAGCATCCTTGTCTTCAGAACAACAGCATTTCTGCAAACTAAATTAACTTGATAACAACTCATGGATTCCAGAGGAAAATGCAATAGAAATGACAAATATGTAGAACTGAAAGAAAATGAAGCAACTTTTTGTTCTAATTTGTGTGGCATTGCCAAAATTGTGGTAAAGGATATTGCTAACCAGAAAATCATAAGTCATATACATATTCAAGTAATGAAGAAATAATTAAAGATATTTTTCTTTTTAACTTCACTTAACAAAAATACTGAAATAGAAAAATATTTTGAATGTCAATGATCAACTATAACAAAAGTGATCACTTTTTTAAAAATTAATGAAATAAGCACATCTTTAATAAGGCTACTCAATGAATCAGAGAAGGAAAAAAAAATGACCACTATTCAAAAGAAAATAGTATACATAAACTATATGTATAGTTAATGTTTTAAATTAAACAATAGATGTTTTCCAAGTTAGAAGAGAATTCTCTAAATATGTATTAGAAATATGTATGAACTCAGATTAAATAGAGGTAGTTCTTAAAATATATTAATTGCTAAAGTTGACTCAAAATTTTGAAAATAAACAAAATGAAAGAATATAAAAGACATATAATTTACAAAGTGTTTCCTATTTCAGTGGTTAGCAAGAAACACACACGTTGAGACTATAGGAAGAGTGGTAGAAATGGCCTATACTCTGATGTAGTGATTACACGACTTTATACATTTGTCTAACTCATTGAACCATACATGTTTAAATGTATATTTTTATGCCTTATACTTTATATGTAGTTTATACATATTCTTTAATAAACCTGAGTTTTAAAATAGAATGCATATAGTACCTATAGAATATTTGAATAAATTAAAAGATATATATATATATATATATATCTTTAGAAAAGAATTATTAAAGATCTAAATTATTTTCAAATTAATCACAAATTTTAGTGCAGTTACAATCAAATCCTTTGTAGTTTTTCAAGCAATTTCTAACATTCACATGAAAATGCTAAGGAGTCAAGTAGATCCAGCATGATATTTTGACGGTAAACAAGATGAGGTGACTTTCTTTAATCAGATATCAAGACATCATAAAGTTATTGTAATAAAAAAAATATAGAATATTGGTTCAGGGAAAGATAGAGCAATAAGAAAAAATTGAACATTCAAGAAGAGACTAAAACTTTTATGGAAACTTTATATAAAGTAAAGGAAGCATTAAAATTCAAAAGGAAATGTAGTTAGTTAATAAATAATGTTGGAGTTCATAAGTTTCCATTATAAAATAAAATACCTAAATCAAATTATATTCAAAATTATTATGGATATAACATAGCCCTAAACAAGAACAAAGAAAAGATTTAAAACTATATTTACAATTAATATTGTTATAAAATTTGGACAGACTAGGTTTTTCTTGAAAAAGACTTCTTATTTCATTGCTGGGCATGGTGGCACACACCTATAATCTCAGCAGCTTTGAGGCAGGAGGATCCAGAGTTCAAAGCCAGTCTCAGCAAGGGCAAAGCGCTAAGCAACTCAGTAAGACCCTGTCTCTAAATAAAATACAAAATAGGGCTGGGGATGTGGTTCAGTGGTTGAGTGCCCCTGAGTTCAATACCCAGTACCTCCCCAAAAAATATTTCAATCATAAGACATAAGCAATTTTAACTAAAATAACTTCTATACTAAAAGAGACTAAAATGTTTTTTAAAGCAATACATTAGAAAATATAACCAACAGATATTACAAGCAATAGAAAAAATTCAAATAATTCTTATCAGTCCATGAAAATGTGATAAACAGCCCAACAGAAAATGGACAAAGAATATGTATTGGCAATATTTTAAAAAGGGGTGGAGGTTAATAGGGAAATAATAAAGCAAACAGATAGTAGTGGTTGGGAGACAAAAGCAAAATAAAATGAGACATCATTTCAAACCATCATATGGGCCAAAGTTATAGCAATTTCTTTTTTTTCATTTTTTTATTTTATTGTTGGTTGTTCAAAACATTACATAGTTCTTAATATACCATATTTCACAGATTGATTCAAGTGGGTTATGAACTCCCATTTTTACCCCGTATACAGATTGCTGTCACTTCAATTAACAGAAGGATGGGAGAATGGAAAGCTAACACACAGCATTTGGTAACATAAACCAGGCAACCATTTTGGAGGGAAACTTATAAAATTGAAAATTAACATATGTTACAATTCAGCAGTTCTAGTCTCAGCATACATATCTGTATGCTCATGCATGTTACATGTGAAGACATATGTACAGGGACATCCATTAGCATTGTTTGGTATTTGAGTTGTTTGTTTTTGTCTATTACAGTCAATAAAGGATGGATAATTAAACTGTCCTATGTATGTGTATGTATGTATGTACACATGTATGTACATTATGTAAATATATTCACACATACATAATAGAATAATATTTAGCATCAAAATAAATAAACCAGATTCACTATATCTAAAAGGTTTGATTTACACAGAGTAATTTTAAAACATATGTTGAGTAGAAAAATGTATATTATAGATGAATCAAAGTTATGACATTAAAAGCACAATAAATACTCTGGTATCTTTTCAGGGACATATATGAATAAATAAAAATTTTAAAATTTGGGTTGGGAATTTCTTAAGATTAATGGTAGTAGTTTTCTTAAAAGGGAAGGGTAGATAAAATCTGCCTGTTGTAGGGGAACATCCAGAACTTCAATTTTATGTACACTATTTTATTTGCTTAAGAAAATGAGCAAACAACAGGCTAGTATATCAGGTTAACCCAAGTTTGACTAGTAGAGACAATGTGCAGCCATTTTTTGTAGTTCTCTATATAGTCTCTGTTGATAATTTAAAGGAATTAAAATGGGACCTATTGTTAGAACAGAGTTTGCAACTTGGCAGATCATAAAGAGGCAGTCCTCAGCTGATAATTGGATATTTACCATTTCATCTTAAAACAAGACTGGTCAAGTCCAAGTTGATTGCTTCATTTGAGGATTTCTTCCATCCCTCTGCCTGTCCTACCATGGTTACCTTTACATAGGATGCTGGAATCTCCAACAGGAAAGGTATCCCAAAAATCATGGCTAAGGCCTCCTCCCCTTGGTCTCCTGGGAATTTGTTTTTAGATTCCCTTCAGGTACCTTCTTCAGCTCTGAGGAAATTAGAAATAAATTATTTTTACAGTGATAAAATTTGTATGTTAGGGTTATTTATCAAGTGAGTTATTATTTTCTTGGATTTTTACATCAGAAAGATAACTTTCGTGATAGTCACTAATATCTGGAATGACATGGAATGAAATAGAGTTAAGTGTACCCAAACCACTGACTAAAAAAGAAGTTAGGGAATGTAAATATGGTACTCTCAGTTTTGCAAATACAAGTTAAACATTGTTGAATATTCTGACTCCTCAAATAATGTGAATTGTCATTGCCATATTTGTGTTATGAATTTCTCATATGTTTACTTCAATATGTCAGAGCTAATAAAGATTCCACAAAAAAATTATATACAGATAGCAGAAGTGCTAATTCTCATGGCTGGTTTCGGGAGTTATGGAAAGAGCAGAAGTGCATACATATTCTGTAATGCTGATTGCATATAGCTATTCTATCTGAATGAAAGATGGTGCAATATTGCTTTTAGAGTATGGAAAAACAAAATTTCCCTTCTCTTAAGCTGTCAAGAGAGAGCCATGAAAATGACTCACAACTTTTGTTTTTGAAGAAACAGATCTAGGTCTTTCATTAATATGAAGGAATAAATGGTTAAAGTCATAACATTCAACACAATAGGCACACTTACTTTATCTGAATTATTTCAAAATAAATATTACTTATAACAATAACAAAATAGATATTACTTATAACAATAGATTAATATATTTGCCAAAAAATATTATTGCACTTAAAAAACTTCTCAGTAACTTACTGGTGAATACATTACTGTACTCTTCTTTTGTAAAATGCATCCTGATATAAATAATGTTGTTTTTTTCTACAGAGTTCTAGGCTTTAAGCAAAAGGTATTTTGGAGACTTTTTACCAAAATGGTAATTTTACTATTTTTGGTGGTCACTTATTTTACCTTGTAGAAAAGTAGTCAATATATATTTATTGTAAAATCTAGTTGAAAAAAATTAAATCAGTCTAATCAAGCATACTACCTATAAAAGAAGGATCTGCATTAAAATAATCAAAAAGCTATGTTCAAAATATGATAGAAGATTAATAGAGGCAGTGCAAAAGAAAGCCTGTTCATCTGTGCTCCTTGAATCCGTCATGTTTTCAGACCTTGCTTTTGGATCTTGACTGTTCACCCTGGGTGCATAGAAAAGCATCCCATGGTGGAGACTGAAATGGGTTCCCATACGACACCTCTGTTCACAACATTGAAGACAGAGCAAAGAAATGTGAAATTTAGTCTGTGAAAAATATAATAGTTCTTAATAGAATATCTCATAAACCATGGGGAATGAAAAAACTAAAACAGCTTAGATTAAAACAAAGCCTTCCTGCCACTTTTAAAGAAAATTAGCCTAAAAACTTCCTATTGGGAAGGATATAATTGGTGCAAAGTCCAGACCTGCTATCAAGAAATATACTATTTTTAGTTAGATAGGAGTAAGAAGCTGTGCTATTGCATAGTAGAGTGAATACGAATAATGTTCATATTCTGTATGTTTTTTAAAAGCTAGAAGAAAAGTTTAGAATGTTTTCACTATAAAGAAATGGTAAATAAAATGCACATATGTACCAAAAAATCACAAGTAATCCATAAATATGTATAATTTTCATGTTTTTATTTATTGCTTTTAAAAATTTAAATAAGAATCATACTGTTTTTAGTTAAGGGTGGCTGGAATTTAAAAATAAGATATATTTTTGGCTGGGGGTTGTATCTTGGTGATAGAGTACTTGCCTAGCACAGTCAAGGCCTCTGGCTCCAGCATGAAAAAGTAAAAGTGAGATATATTTTATTTTGCATACATCTAGAATGAAATATGCTACTAAGGTTATTATTGTTAAATAGAGGGTGTAAACATCAAAGCCCAATAAAACTTATCAATTATCAGCTGAATCTTAGCTTCTGCACTCTCATCAAAATTATGTCAGTAATAACCTTGTAAATCTGATTTCATTTCTCTTTCTAAGGTTCAAACTCAGAATTTCACGCGTCTGTGAAACATTTGTTAGAGTAGAATGCTATATATTCAGTTTCTACATAACAAATAAATGACTATAAACTAAATATGTAAATAAGGCTTCACTCATGATGGTTTCCTTACACAAGTTTTTACTATACATTAAAACATTTAGATGGTAAAGCAATTCCAATTTTACAGATTTTGCAGGAAAGACTACTGAATGGAAAGAAGTCGAAACAAAAGAACTGGAAAGGAGAACAGTATTGCTGTTAATACTTTTCCTAATTTCTAAAGTAATATATGAAGGAAAAACGAAAATGAAAGCAGTCATTGAAAAAAGTTTAAATGAAATTTTCAACATGGATAACAAAGTATTTTTACAGAATTAACTGGATTTTTTACTTCACAAATTTAATGCCCAAAGGTCAGGCAAATAAATTATTTTAATGCTTTCTTTCTTTCTTTCTCTCTTTCTTTCTTTCTTTCTTTCTTTCTTTCTTTCTTTCTTTCTTTCTTTCTTTCTTTCTTTCTTTCTTTCTTTCTTTGAGTGTAAAGTGGGATTTATTCAAGTGTGCATAGAAACATAATACCCACAGGGCAAGAGGAGACCCAACAGGGTCTTCCTTATCTTTTAAGGAAGAAAAGATAACTTGTGCTCACTGCATTCAGGTCTGCCATCAACTGCCTGTCAAGGTCTTATTGGAAACATTAGAGCAATTTGTAGTTTGTGTTTCCTGGAGATATCCCATGGGGAATATAAAGCATTTGTTTAATTATACTCCTCAGAAATTTTCAAGAAGATTCAATAGTTCAATCAACTTTTGAGGTTTGGGCATATTCAAACTATAAGAAAACTTCAACTCTTCATTTAACAACTAACTCAGAAATTATACACATACAGATAAGAGTGTAAAAATAAATTAAAGAGGATAATAACAGTTTTATATACCTGCTTCCCTTTTTAATAATACATTCATTTTAAAGGTGTTGTGGCTTAATAGGAAATACATAAGTTTGGGGGCAAAAAAGATGAGAGTATAATCATTGCTATACTTCTTACCAATTGAAAGACTCTAGGAAACTTTCTATTTCTGAATTGCATTTACTTCTTTAAAGTGGAAATGAAGATGTTTACCTTAGAGTAATGGCTTTCAAACTTGAATTGAATCAAAGTCACCTAAAACCAAATATAGTGGCACATTCCTGTAATCCCAGCTACTCTGGAGGCTAAGACAGAGGAACTACAAATTCAACGCCAGACTGGGCAAATGAGTAAAGCCCTATCTCAAACAGAAATTTTAAAAAAGGGCTGAGATGCTTAGCATGTGTGATGGCCTAGATTTAATCTCCAATACTAAAAGAAAAAAATTAAAAACTCACCTGGAGGCCTTGTTCAAACACCAATCTTTGGGCCCCAACCAGAGAGAGTGATTCTGTAGGAACTGCCAATTTGCATTTCTGACAGTTTCTGGGGGTTGCTGTGGCCTTTGCTAGCCACAAAAACTACCACTCTCTTACAGAATTTGAAATAAAAGTCACAAACTATAAATATTCAGTGGATGGTTGCATTTGTTATTGCTACTTATTTTCTGCTTATAGAAATAGTTGATCATTTTAAAACATCACAAAAATCAACAAAATACATAACATTAAAATTTCAGAATCTTCCCATGATCCTTGAATGATTTGGTCTCTTAACTATTTCTTCAACTAACCAGCATTTCCACATGTTTGTGTTAATTCCAACCCTCTATCCCTGACTAGTGGCTTACACATCTGTATATGTGCCTATTAAGGTCTTTACATTCTTCAGTACAGAGCATATATATTTTCTCTATAAACATTTTCTAGTATGCCACTTATAGACTATATATATATATGTCTTTCCTCTGAACTTCTATAGATATAAAGACAAACAAAGCTCTTGGAGATAAAGATTTAGTAACCTAGGCTTTTAGCCGGTACAGTGGTGCATGCCCATAATCCAGCAATTTAGGAGGCTGAGACAGGACACAAGTTCAAAGCCACCCCCAGCAAAAAAAAAAAAAAAAAAAAAAAAAACAACTAAGGGATATCCTAAGCAATTTAGTGAGACCCAGAGACTGGCAATGTTGTTTGGTGGTTAAGCACCCTTGGGTTCAATCCCTGGTACAAAAAAAAAAAAAAAAAAAAAAATCACTTTTAAGTTAAAACAATCTACAATTGCTAAAATATCATTGTAAACAGACCCAGGTGTCATTTCATCATACTAACTCCTAATTTTACCCTAACTCTTAGAGACCCTTGGGAGTTCAAAAGGAAAAACAATGACTATATCTGTTTTCCCTTTGTAGCTCATGTTCCAATTTGTAATTATACAGTCATTTGTATATTTGGTAAATGTTCACATTCTTCTTGGATTATGAGATTCACAGGGCCAAAGATCATATTCCAAAGGCCCATGTGTTAAAGATTTGGCCACCAGGGCAGTGCTTTTGGGAGTAGTAGAACTTTTTGGAAGTGGGACCTAGCAAGAGAATATTAGATCACTGAGGGTATGCCCCTAACAAGGATTGTCTTTCCCCTTCTCTTTTGCTTCCTGACCATGAACAAAGTGGTTTTACTCTGCCATACACACCCTTCAGGAAGTGTTGCCTCACTACAGGCCCAAAGTAATGCAACCAACTGATCATCAACCAAAACCTTCAAAATTCAAAATTGTGAGCCAAAATAAACCTCTTATCTTATCTCAGGTATTTTGTTATGGTGACAGAAAATTAACTAACACTTACTGTTCTGATTTACCACTGTGTACTTGTGGCCAGCCCCCATCTGGGCAATATGTTTCCTTATCCAGATTAGGAGTAGAGGAACCTGGAGAGTAAGGATATATTTCCTCAAGTGCAGAAGGAGTTTCATTCTTTTCAGTCTGTTGGAGTAAATTTTGCAAAGAAAAGACTATGCACTTTTTGGCTTAGGAATGGTGAAATACCAATCTTTTAAATAATAACTCTGACAAGAGACATTGGAAGTACCTAAATGTTTTCAGTGTTTCAGAACAAATTCTCCAAGGTTGAGGTGAGTTTATTCAACTTAAAGCAAACAGATGTCAAACAAGAGGAGGACTTGGCATCCATCTTTCCAAGAAATCAGCATCTTATTAGAGAAACATTTTCAGATTCTCATCACAGTATCTTTTCTTCTCCTCCACTTTCTCAACTGTCGAGAAGGTATTGAAGCCACACACTTATTTCAGTGGTATTATTATTGGTGAGCATCATTTCAGAACTCTTCTCTAGGATTACCTTCTAAGGGCTAGTCCAGTTTTGATATTCTAAGTAAAGGCAAATTATCCCTTATAACCAAATTTTATATTAAATAAATTACATGAACTGAGACAAGCAAAAAGGAGAATTATGTTGAAAATTCTGCTAGCTTCAGAAACAAGAGAAAATTATTAAGCAGGTGGAAATATTTTCTAGTGTAATTTGTGAACTTCCTGTGAACAATAGCAGCATTATTCACTTGGGTACATTTTCTCTGAAGGTGTTGCTTTGAATGGGAATGCATACATTTGAATATGACTAAGTTAGAAAATTCTGGTTTAAAAATGTCTTAGAGGAAATCATCATATACTTTTATTTTTGATGCATGAAACATTAATATAGAAATGCCCTCAACTGGAATATTATGGATCACTGACCTATATTGCTAAATAGTCTGACGAATGTTAAGTGTAATTTATTGCAATGGTTTATAAATTTAAATCTCTCTCTTCTCTTGGCAGGCTGGTTGAATCATGAAATACCACCTCTTGTGGATATCACAGCTATAAAATGTTAGTTGGCTGGATTATCCCATCTTACTTGATGAAGGAATAGTGACATTTTATGGCATTCTGGTACATTAATAATAAGGGATCCAAATCCTTATTTCAAAACTGAAAAATTATTTCATAAAAAATTAGACAGGATCTTAGTCATTTCCTTTCTATTCCTACAGATAAAGGTGTTGTGATGCTTCATTTTATGTATCAATTTGAAGGATCCATTTAGCACTGAGATATTTGACTAAACATTATTCTACATGGTTATAACAGTGTTTCCAGAGGAGATTGACATTTTGATTAAATTTATTTCAACTGATGCAAAAATGGTATATATTAATTAGGTAATCTGATGTTTAGGTACATGTAAATACTGTAATAGTGTTTAAAATGGTTAAACATATCACCTCAAACACATACAAATACATATTGCTTCTTCACAGTAAAAGCTTTTGAAATAATTCTGGTTTTTCAAAATATACAATTTATTATGGTTATCTATAGTTATCCCACTCTGCAAAACTAAAACATAACTTATTGCTCCTTTAAAACTATAATTCAGTACATACAGATCAATCTTTCCCCATTAATTCCTCCCTCCTATTCTTCCTGGCTTCTGGTAACCACCATCTCAACTCTCAACCTCTGTGAGATCAACATTTTTAGACTTTGCATATGACTGATATCATGCAGAACTTGTCTTTCTATGTCTGAATTATTTCACTCAATATAATTGAATTGGTAGACTTAGTGAAGCAGATTGCTTTCCTCAGTGTGTTTGGACCTCATCCAATCCATGAAAGCATTGAACAAAAAAGTAGAGGAAGGGAGAATTCACTCTCTGTTCCTGATTGTGTTCAAGCTAGACATGGGTTTTCTCCTGCCTTCAGACTAAGACTAGGAGTATCTCTGGTCTCCAGCTTTCTGACTACAGATCATGGAACTTAGCCTCCATAATCCCATGAACTAACATCTTAAATCTATCTATCATCTATCGATACCATTCATTTTTTTTCCTCTGAAGAGCCCTAATATAGATGTGAACAAGGACAAAAAAAGCACATTTAACATGAGAATCATTTTTCAATGTCATTCTATAATCCATACTGTGTATATATACATATATATGCCAATGGATTATTTATATACACTGTTTAATCTGTAAGGCTTTAACAACTTCTACAACTAGAATTCTAGTTTCTTTTAATCTGGTGCATAATTTTATGGTAGGGAATAAAATATTCCTTTGTAATACATGTGCTCAACAATGCTTTTAATTTACTTAAAACTACACTGAAATGGAGCAAATTATGTTCCATGTTATGTATGATATGTCAAAATTAACCTGACTATTATGTATAACTATAGTGCACTAGTAAATATTTTAAAAACACTACATGCTATCTGACCCTTTCAAGAATAGGTTCCTGGGGCTGGGGTTGTAGCTCAGTGGTAGAGCACTTGCTTGGCATGTATGAGGCACTGGGTTTGATTCTCAGCACCACATATAAATAAATTAATTAATTAAATAAAAGTCTAGTGACAACTTAAAAAGAAAAACATTAAAAATAATGGTTTTCTGGTGACTTCTCTCTTCTCCTATCCTGTTTTCAAATGTTCTTTGTTCTCCTGTGAGCTTCCTGTGGTTGTGGCTCACCAGTTTGTTTATGGATGCTGCTCCCAAGGCAGTTCTCTAAGGCCTTTCACATCCCTTGATGGTCCTGGTTTTCTTCTGCTGGAATTTTCCACTTCCCTTGGCAGCAGAGGACTACCATGATAAGTGATGATTCAGTACATACAGATCAATCTTTCCCCATTCATTCCTCCCTCCTATTCTTCCTGGCTTCTGGTAATGGTCTTGAATGGTCTTGAGGGTCAGATTTCTCCACTTCACTCTGCCTCTCCTCCACCAGTACTCACTCTCTTGCCTCACCACATCCATTCCATTTATCTAGTGCCACTCTGACAGCACAAGGGATACTGTGATAGCAAGAAAAATAAGACAGGCTGGGGATGTGGCTCAAGCGGTAGCACGCTCGCCTGGCATGCGTGTGGCCCAGGTTCGATCCTCAGCACCACATACCAACAAAGATGTTGTGTCCGCCGAGAACTAAAGAATAAATATTAAAAATTTCTCTCTCTCTCTCTCTCTCTCTCTCTCTCTCTCTCTCTCTCTCTCTCTCTCTCTCCCCCCCCTCATAAAAAAAAATAAAAAGAAAAATAAGACATGTGCCCCAGAATCCAAGGAAGATTCTGACTTTAAAGAAATAAACAAATGACTATAAAAGTGTAAATTGGATCATATTCTACAAAGAAAAAACAAACTACCGAATATAGGCAACCTTCTTCACTTTTGAACTCCTTCATTATTAAGCCAAGGGTCTCTTATTAACATGCTTAGGTAGGCAAATTAAGTGTTAGGGTAATGGAAAGGCTATGTTTAACTCATTTTAAGTAATGTGAGAGGTTAAACTGAATTTTGACCTCTTTTTTACTGAGAACCCTTTTTATATGAGTGAAACTATCTAATTTAAATAATTTCCTGTCTCAAAGCTTCATGTAAACTTTATCATAAATTTGATTCAAGCTACAGTAAAATAATTGTGAACTTTGATCACAAATGACTGTGTGGGTTGAAGTATTGTAAGTGAGTCAGGAAAGAAACTGTAAGATAAGAAAAAGGAAACATCAATATCAATATCAATCTCTGCAGGGTGAACTTTGATAAAAATTTCTGTGAGTTTTACTTATGAAAAAGATTTCATTTTGAGGTAATTGTATTATCACAATTTATACAAGCTAATTCATTGGTAATTAAATAATCCTGAGTTCTCTACAAACATTCAGGCTATGTGAAATAAATTATTAAAACAACATATAACAAGAAAGAGTTAGTGATTTTTGCTGTGCTGTTGTTGTCTCTTTTTAGAGGTAAAAACTTAAATAACTTTTGAATTCTCATTCAAGCAAAATTCCTCTATAAACAATTCTAGCTTTTCTAAGCCTAATTACTGTTTCCTTTTTTTCAGATGACTAGACTCTCTCATTTGTCTTCATTTTCCCTGTAAGTAACTATATAACTGACCATGATTCAAACTCATAACTTTCACAGGAAAAGCAATTATAGCATGAGTAATGTAGACCAAGAAGGAATATAAATCTGTTATAAACCATATTTAGGGCTGAAGATAATCTGACTTTTGCATAATTTAAGCTAGGAAAATATGTGACTGACTAGAGTCGACTAGGAAACATTTTCAAAACCATCTTTTAGTCTGAAGTATAATAAAGCAGATCCATTGTGGTACAGTTTTACTATGATATATACTAGTACTAACGGGAATATATAAATGATGACAAAGTTACACTCCCTTTAATGTTCAATTCCTAGAGAAACTAGTACAAAATTGTGAAGAGAAGGGGACGTCTCACTGAAAGAGCATATTCTAAATGATGAAGGTAGGAGGTCATTCCCAAGTCTCCAATGACAGTCTTTCAGATCAAACCCAAAGGATTAACGCCAATGCTGTCACCAGAAGTTTCGGAGTTCCAGTTCATCCATATCTTCTAAGTTCAGTGCTAGATTGTCTGTCCAAAACGCTTGCTCTCACTGCTGTACTACTCTACCTTTAGGCAAAATTCCCTAAGATCTTTATACATGGAACAAACAATAAAGGTCAGAGTTTACAGAAATCGCAACCAACATGAGATTAACCTTATATCTTCTCTATTTTAAATGTCCTTGGAAGAAGTTCTACTACAAATGTTCCAACACATGCAAAGAAGGAAATTTGAACATATGTGAAAGCAAAAGAAACTTAGTTTAAAGATTCTTACAGGAAAAAGCCAGGTGATTGTTTCCCCACTTTTTAAATTGAGAATGTGCAATTAAGGAACCTTTATTTACATAGAAGAGATTGAAAATGTATGTTTCAGCATATGGTGATAGCTATTATGAAGTAAAGATAATAGCGTGGGAAAGAGGAAATTTCAGGAACATTGCAGTACATGTTCTACTGTCAGTTAAATGTCCATAAACCTAGAGGGGCCTCCATTCTCCGTGGGAGTCAGGATGTGTATTGCACTGCCCTCTGAAGTTCTCATACACTCCTCAGGCAGCATAAGCCTTCCTTTTGCCTGGGGTAAAGCTTTTATTCTCATTTTCAGGCTGCAAAAATGTTTTCAGGATAAAGACTTTTTGTTTTCTTCCTCCCCTGAGCGTTTGCACCTGTATATTTAAATGAATCAAACATTTTTGAAGCATGATTTATCTTAGAAAAATTTGTGGTTTCTAGGAAAGTTTATTTAACCTTCAAAACCTCACAGGATGGATTTAGGTCAGTTTCTTTTGGATTGAATGCTGTTTATTTTGGTCTTCAGGCAAACCTCTACACCTCTATGGACATTGTTTTGCAGTTAGAAAATCACTAAATTAAGTTGCATGATCTCCATGGTCCAGCCTAGCTCTAACATTCAATCACTTTCTAAACTTGCAGTTGGAGTCAGTATTTAATAATTATAAACATCACCTCTACAAATTTCAAAGTTCAAATAACATCCGGTTTTCATTAGTCATAAAAAGCATAATATATATTCTTCCCTGAAGTAGAAATCTGAGATAAATCTGAAATTCACTGATTCTCAACTGCTCTTCCAATTTGAGTGGAGCACTTATTTCAAAAGCCTCCTGAGAGGAAAGCAGCTTGGGTGCTATAGCAGCCTACTTTGGTGTCCCCATTTTCTTTTCCTGACATTTCACCATCTCATTTAGGTAAATCCTGGATATCCTTGGAGTCTCTTCATTAACCATCAATCAAAATTTCTCATTATTTTTCTAAGATAAAAAACGAACAAGCCCAGTGCAGTTGTACACACCTATAATCCCAGTGGCTCAGGAGGCTGAGGCAGGAGGATTGAGAGTTCAAAGCCAGCCTCAGCAATTTAGCAAAGCACTAAGCAATTAAGTATGACCCTGTCTCTAAATAATATACCAAAAAAAAAAAAAAAAAAGGCTAGGGATGTGGCTCAGTAGTGGGTAAGTGCCCCTGAGTTCAATTCCCAGTACCAAAAAAAAAAAAAAAAAAAAAAGAAGAAGAAGAAGAAGACCCAATTCTTCCCTCAATTAGTTTAACATTTAGAACTAAAAGTTTGGAAACTATTATCTATAAATATGTGGCAGCAATGATGGAAGTAAAAAGAAAGAAAACTGTTATTTGAACATGGAGAAATGTCACATTATCCTCAGATTGATAAAAAGAAGGCTTCAAAATCAAGATTACTTTTGTTATTTTATGCTTCCCCATAAAGAATGTTAAGGTTACTATTTATTACAGATCTGGGTATTTCAACCAAGTGGCAGATGTAAAGATTCACATTGTAAAGCATGCACCAGATACTGTTGAGAGCCACAGTTTAGTTGGAATGATGCCTGGCATTTTGCTAGAGGGAATGGTTGAAAGGTGACCCTGCTCTGGGATTAGGGCAGCTCTGGGATTAGGGCAGATCCTGCCACCTCAGGCTACTTTGGAGTTCCTGTTGAGTTCTCACAGGGTTCTGAGAGAATTGGCGCACAGAGCCTAGTGGAGGCAGTGTGTTCCCGGGAAGTGTGTGTAGAGCGCCAGTGAGAGTTTGGGAATAAAGGTTGCTGTTTGAACCAACAAGGCTGTGTGGTGGCTCGGTTATTTTGTGCCCAGACAGACTGCGGCAAGATACAGTAGAAGAGCAAGAGAATCCCAAAATTATTGATAGAAGACTTCTGAAATAGATACAATAAGAAGAACAAGAGAACCCCAAATTATTGATAGAAGACTTCTGAAATGGACCAATTGACTCAGACATATAATGGGTAGAAATAGTTTTGACACACCCCTAAATGTATGGAAAAATATTTAACTCATGTATGATGTATTACTATCCTTTACACAAGACACATGTCACTAAGCGCACAGGTGCTTTCCTAAACTTAGTCTTTTTTTTTTTTTTTTTTTTTTTTTTTCAGAGTAGAAATTAGAAGTTTATTAAAGGACAGCAGAAAAGACTTCTCCGGGAGGAAGAAGGGGACCCAAGAGGTGGAATCCCCTAAACTTAGTCTTAATACAACATCATAATCATTAGTATACAGTTAGTGCCCTGAAACTATTTGCGCTCAATCAGAATTAATTAACAAATTAAAATCTATTTATCATGCATGACCTTGCCCAAATATGTCATTTTACAGATGTGGAAACAAGATAAAAACATTTGAGATTTGTTCATTTATTTATTTTTTTGATGGTACTGGAAATTGAATTCAGGGCCTTACATGTGCCAGGTGAGCACTCTACTGCTAAGAGCCACAGCCAAGTAATATGATGCATGGCACTTTTGGTTGAAAGGTGATGCCAGCTAGCCATTGAGATGGTATGATTATGTTAAGATCTGCATTCATATGGATATTGGACTCCTGCTGTTTACCTCGGCCTGCTAGGGACTCCTGGAGAGTTCCCATTGGTTGGGGAAGTACAGTAGGAGGGAATTCCGGGGGGAGGTTCTTGTTCTGGGGTTCAGGGAGAAGGCTGCTGCGTGTGTGGACCGGTTTCTTCCGGGACATGTAGGAGGTATTGGAGGCAGTTTCAAAAATAAAGTTTGTTCCTGATTGAGTGGCTCGTGATTTTGTGCCCAGCCAGACTGCGGCACTCTACCACTGGGACTATAGCCCTGCCCCCATTTAACTATAAATGGCAAGGCAAAAATAATACCTGTTTTTGTCCAAGTCTTTTCTTTAAGAAATAATACTTATTATATTATTTATTATTATTATATTTATTGAATATTTACTATTTGGTAGATAATAAAATAGGTAGATATCAGATTACACACATGAAAAAACTATCATAAAAGTTTTAATGGCATATAAAATCATATATATAAAATCAGTAGAGTAATTTTTTGTGATTGAGCTGTGAAAATTTTAAACACAAAATAAAGTTATAAATTTAGGCATATCTAGTCATCTTTGAAACACACACACATACCCATATATATATATATATATACTCCTAAATATTTCCAAAGTTATCTAAAGGAAATGCGTAATGGATGTTTAATTAATGTTTATTTATGGTAGACTGCTTGTTTTAAATATATCAAATTTTTATAATCCAGAACTCTGCTTTTCTGTATGGTACTTCATACCATATAGTATATTAAGCCTCTTAAATAATTACTGTGCTCAGAACACTTCTGTTGAAGTTAAAGGCTTGGGATTTGTTATGAAAGAATTTAAACTAAGCTGGAATCAAAAACCACTGTTGTAATATAATTTCTGACACTAATTAGCCATATGACACTGGTTTAAAAACTCTCATCTTTCTGGAAACTCAAAAGTCTTAGTAAAGTGAAAGAAGTGGGAAAAGTGATATTAAAGATTTTTGGTTTGGGGGCTGGGGATGTGGCTCAAGCGGCAGCACGCTCACCTGGCATGCGTGTGGCCCAGGTTCGATCCTCAGCACCACATACACCACATGTGTCCACCGAAAACTAAAAAATAAATATTAAAAAAAAAATTCTCTCTCTCTCACTCTCTCCCTCTCTCTCTCTCTCTTTTTTTTTTTTTTTTTTTTTAAAGATTTTTGGTTTAGGCCCACCAATGCAGCAGGACCTCTGCTACTGTGCCTACACTGGACCCTTGCCACAGCGACCATGTGACCCTCATCTACAAACATGAGGCTCCCCCAGTTGCCTCCATCTGGGACACTGCAACCCCTTCCATAGTCCCCTCCACACAGTAGCCTGCACCTGGGGATACCAGGCAGGGTCTGGAAACAGCCAACTGTCACAGCAATGCATGCCACAAAGCTGTGAATCCAAACACACGGCCCAACACCACTGTCCAGCATGGCCAGGCCTGGCCCAGCCCAGGCCCCATCTCTGAAAGCGGCCACCTCCATCTTGGGACACCTTATTGCCATCTTGGGTTATCCTTGCTACTGCCATCACCATCTTTAGTTGGGACAACTCCCAGTTTGGGACACTGGCTGGGACCTAGAAGCAATATCAAGGTATCTATAGTCCCCCAATTCTTCCCACGCCCATAGCCACTCACCCAACACAGTGCCTGCAGCTATATGGCTGGCCAGTAGCCTGCAAAGCCTCATCCTCATCAGCCTGATACAAAACAGCTCTCCATGATAGGTGTGCAGGCCCCAGAGTGAAGCCTACAAGACCTCTGGAGAGAGACAGGTTACTAATTGGTGAGTAGAAAGAGAAGGAGTGATACAGTTTAGACACTAAATTAGAGAACAGAAATTGTGAGGTCTACGGGCAATATAAAAGCATAAGATCAGGCACCCACATCACATGAGCGGGCCCCAAAAAGGAGATCCTTGGGGTGCGGTCTTCCAAAGGGGACCGGCAAGTGCTATACCCCACCTCCAGGAGTTCCACCTCCAAGACCAACCCTCCAACACTAATAACCTTCACCACCCTGTGGGTGGAGATACCAGCAAACAACAGATAACCCCACCTATTGGAAGAGAAGAAAAGCAGGAAAGATACTGAACTCCAATAGAAACAATCCTTCAATTTTACTTTGAGATTTTTTTCTTTTCTTTCTTTTTTTTTTCTCTCTCTCTCTTCCTGCCCTAACATCCTCAACATTTGTGAAACCAAGTACTTTTCATGCATTAGGCTATGAGGACTGGAATATCTAACATTTGTGTTGTAAATTCTTTTATCTTTTATTTTTACATTTTCCTTTTTCTTAATTTTTTTTTAGTTTGTTTGTTTTTGTACTCTCTCTATGTATATTGTTTTCTCACGTCCTTGTCTTCCCAAAGTCTCTTTCTGTCTTTTCTCCTGCTACTAGCTAACATCTTTTGATTTCTCTTTCATGCTTCCTAAGATCTAATAACTCTATGTCCTTACCTTCTGCCTCCTTAACATCTCATCCTATACCCCACACCCAGTTCTTTGTCCACCATTAGAAACTGTAGACCAGTCTGTAAACCTGTTTATATTGTAGATAATTATTGAACTCACGATTTCAATCTATTGTGACAAAACTGTAAATGTCTTAATGGAGCTATTTGGTTTAAGGCTGTATATTGTTTGCATTTGGATCTGTTAATATTGATCTCCCCTTAAAGGAGAGATTTTAGAACCTGCAGGGACACTATAAGTCTAAGGTAAAAACTGTAACACCTCAGATCCACACTGTAAGAGGGGAAGACAATCAAACAACATGAAAAAACAAGGGAAGAAAGTTCCCCAGACAAACCAAGATATTACATTATTAGAATCCATGGCCTGCACAGCAGAAGAAATGTCAGACAAGGAGTACGGGATGTATATAATTAAAATGTAGTGGGCTGTGGCTTTAGCTCACTTGCCTAGCATGTGTGAGGCACTGGATTTGATCCTTAGCACCACATAAAAATAAGCAAATAAAATAAAGGCATTCTGTCTGTCTATAACTACAAAGAGCTACATAAGCAAATAGGAAGCAAAACATTACTTCAATAAGAAGATGGAGATTCTGGAAAAAAAAAACAGAAATCCTTGAAATGAGGGAAATAATAAACCAAATTAAAAACTCAATAGAAAGCATCCCCAAGGGCTATATCACTTGAAAGACCAAACCTCAGATGATGAAGACAAAATATATAATCTTGAAAATAAAGTTGACAACACAGTGAAGATAGTAAGAAACTATGCTCAGACATGATGAAGATTTGAGTATTCTTTTTCTTCTATTAGGCACAGGGTCTCTGGTCTAATTTCTAGGTTCCTGGTCAACTTTGAGTTGAGTTTTGTGCATGGTGAGAAATAGGAGCTTAATTTTGTTTTGTTGCTTATGGATTTCCAGTTTTCCCAGGACCATTTTTTGAAGAGGCTATCTTTTCTCCAATATATGTTTTTGGCACCTTTTTCTGCTATGAAATAAGTGTATTTATGTGGGTTTTCCTCTGTGTCCTCTATTCTGTACCATTGGTCTACAATTCTATTTTATGCCAATACCATGATATTTTGTTACTATTGCTCTGCAGTGTAGTTTAAGTTCTGGTATTGTGATGCCTTCTGCTTCACTCTTCTTGCTAAGGATTGCTTTGGCTGTTCTGGGTCTCTTATTTTTTTCCAGATGAATTTCATAATTGCTTTTTCTATTTCTATGAGGAATGTCATTGGGATTTTGACTGGAATTGCATTAAATCTGTATAATGTTTTTAGTAGTTGGTCATTTTGATAACATTAATTCTGCCTATCCAAGAACAAGGGAGATCTTTCCATCTTCTAAGGCCTTCATTAATTACTTTATTTAGCATTCTGTAGTCTCCCTTGTAGAGATTTTTCACCTCTTTGGTTAAGTTGATTCCAAAGGATTTTTTTTTTGAGGCTATTGTAAATGAAGTGGTTTTCTTAGTTTCTCTTTCAGAGGAGTTGTCACTGATACACAGAAATGTATTTGATTTATGGGTGTTTATTTTATAGCTGTAACTTTGCTGGATTCATTCATTAGTTCTAAAAGATTTCTGGAGAATTTTTTTTGGATCCTCTAAGTATATCCTGTCATCAGCAAATAGTGATAGTTTGAATTATTCTTTTCCTATTTGTATCTCTTTAATTTCTTTCATCTAATTGCTCTGGCTAGAATTTCAAAGACTATGTTAAATAGAAGTGGTGAAAGAGGGCATCTCTGTCTTGTTCCAGTTTTTAGAGGGAATGCTCTCAATTTTTCTCCTTTTAGAATGATGTTGGCCTGGGGCTTTCATATAGATAGCTTTTACAATGTTAAGATATGTTCCTATTATCTCTAGTTTTTCTACTGTTTTGTCCATGAAGTGGTGCTATATTTTGTCAAATGTTTTTCCTGTATCTATTGAGATGATCATATGATTCTTTAAGTCTATTGATTTGATGACTTACCTTTATTGATTTCCATATGTTGAACCAATCTGCACCCCTGGGATGAGCCCTATTTGATCATGGTGCACTATTTTTTTTGATATGTTTCTGTATTTGATTTGCCAGAATTTTATTGAGAATTTTGCATCTATATTTATTAGAGATATTGGTCTAAAGTCTTCTTTCCTTAATGTCTCTTTGTCTGGTTTTGAAATCAGGGTGATACTGGCCTCATAGAATGAGTTTGGAAGTATTCTATTAGAATACCTGAACTTTTGTAATGGACAATTAGTATGTTCAAACTTTATTATAGAAAGAAACATTATCTTTATTGTACTGAACTCTGAAAAAACTGCTCTTTTCTCTGGTGAAAGACAGTGTGTTTATCTTTCAAGGCTGTTTGCTATACAAGTATTTTGAAAAGGTTGTCTAGAACAAAAAAATCAATGTCTCTGTTTGCAAGTTGTTAAAAAAAATGTGAGATCTCTAAAGAGTTAGCTCCTGACATACACAAGATAAAATTCAGTTACATGTACTAGAAACCTGACAGATGATGTCTTAAACTAGATAGTGTACAATCACCTCATTGTCTATACAAAAAATGTTCAAGAACAAGTGGTCCAGGACTAGTTGGATACCTTGAAAACATCATCAAAAAACAAAATAACCCCTTTTTACTTTCAGTGATGCTCCCTAATGGCAACATGACTGTCAAATTTTGCACATCATGTCCACACACAGGACAGGAGGAAAATGGAAAGGTCAGCTCCTCAATCTAGAAAGCCAAAACCTTTCTAGAAGTCTTCAGCTTATGCCCACTCACCAAAATCATGTCCATATTTGCCAAAACTGCAAAGCAGTTTGAAGAGGCAACTATTTATTTGGGCATTTTATTCTTAACTATTTATTATATGATAATCCTTCTTCTCTAATGGGCCTCAGTATGCTATTCCAAGTTCTGATCTCCAGAAGCTTGAAAAATCTCTTTGTGATCCTGTGTTAGTGGTGGGCCCCACTGCTACAGTTTCCTTTGTCTTATCAAGTACAATACCTGTTGTCCCTGAGTTCAGTAAAATGAAACAAAGCAGATTGCTTTCCCCTGAATAGCTGAGGTTGGTACATTATAGCACCCATGGTATTTGTAAAGAGGAGAATCACTCCTCATTTCATAAATATTGGAATAGGGACAAAAATATTTAGTGATTTTCAAAATACAAGTCAATATCAGAAAGAGAACCAGAAGCCAGCGTGCAGAATTACTGTTTTATATTTTATACAGTTTCTATGGTTACATTACTCATTCATTGATCTTTCTCTGAAATAATCTCTTAAAGCACTGTTCAGCTATATCTTCTTGGTGTAGATGTCTAGATCTTTACTGGAGCATGGAAATAAATGTGAAAATATTCTTTTCTATATTTCTCTCTTGCATATTGAGTTGAATGGGTAATACTCTTACAAATAATGACTAGAGGAATAGATACTCTTTTCCAATCCACCCGGCTTATATTTTTGTGTGAAAGTTTGATTTTTGCACCTCTACATATGAAACTTAAAGCAAGAATTCAGTCCAACTTTCTGCAGTTTTTACAATTTTAACTTATCTATAAAAATCTCTTATAATTAAAATATTAATTAGAAGATGTGAGGCCCATCTCAAAGATCATTTCACACGAAAGAAAGAAAGAAAGAAAGAAAGAAAGAAAGAAAGAAAGAAAGAAAGAAGGAAAGCCTAATGCCTCTAGAGACCTCTACAAGACAGGAACTCACTGAGAAATCCAATCCACTCCTTCATCCCATAGGTATAACTTTATACACTATTGTTTTCCAACTATATTTTATATTATAGTGTAGTAGTTGCAAACAGAATCTTTGGAATATATAATACTTGTGTTTGAATTATCACTTTTTTTCTTTCCTTTCTGGTTTTTGTTGTTGTGTTGTTTTGTTTTGTTTTTTGCAACTTTGGGTAGGTTATTTAGTTTCTCAGACTAATTCCCATTATCTGCAAAATGAGTATGTAACAGTGCCTTTCTTACTAGGCTATTATAAGGACCAAATGAGGTTTATCAGCAAAATTTTAACACAGTTCCTGGTAGTGAGCTTATGCTTAGAAAATGGTAGCTGTTACTATAGCTCTAGAATATCTTACTAGTATTTCCAACCTGATTTGGAAAATACTATATATAATATCCTGTATACTATATACTTTATTTAAATATTCCCAATACACATTAGAACACTAGTCCTAAAGAGTTCTGTAACAAAGAAAGGCACTCAACTGGATTAACCTATTTGAGATTTGAAGTATTAATTAATTGGTATCTAAGAGAGCAGAGACACAAGAAGTCAGGTGAAAACTAAAGTGTCAGTTTATTAGTGGAGTTTGTTAACTCCTGAATAACAATGCTCAGATTTATGCTATATTCAAAGCATATGTAGAACATGAAAGGGGCTTTATACACACACACACACACACACACACACACACACACACACACTTACATTGTTTTGATATTTGTCTTTTGATATAGTAAGGCAGTCACCTAGTTAGCCTGATTCAATAAATTCCAAATTCACAGAAAAAAATCAGAGAAGAGAGTGAGTACCAAAGAAGGAGAAGGAAAGAAAGAGAAATTCAAATATTATTTCCAATATGCTTTCTTTTAAAAATATAAGAATGAGAGAAAAAGTGGCCTTTTTATATAAAATTTAGCATTTTCCAAATGTTATGGAAAACAAAATGTTTTTAACAAACTTGATAACATCCTAGAATAATATTTTCCAGTATAATAGCTCTGTAAAAACTTCATTATGTATATATTTGAATAAAAATGCTTGTTTACAACTATTAGGTGAGATTTAAATAAATAAGTAAAATATCTTGGGATCAGTTTGGGTCTTGACCTTTGCCCAGCACTTAAAATGCCTTGAATTGCTTTATAGCTGTCCAAGGACAAGACTCATTTGCTTGAAATCAGAAACCCTATCTTATCTATATGAATTCTACATAATACTCAGTACTGGGTTGTAAAGATAACAGATAGTGATATAATAATTATAGCATAAATGAAGTGGTCACAGCCAATTAACTTCTCAGTGAACTAGCATTATTTCTGCCTAGAATATCTGAGAAAATACTAGGGGATGCTGGCCATATACTTTGTGTCAATGAATATGAGGGTGGTTGTAATTGACTTAGAGCAGATCATTTCCTAACAAATGGATTTACATGTATAGGTGTATACTTACACAGTCTTGCTTAACGTGAGGCCCATCTCAAAGATCATTTCACACACAAGAAAGAAAGAAAGAAAGAAAGAAAGAAAGAAAGAAAGAAAGAAAGAAAGAAAGAAAGAAAGAAAGAAAGAAAGAAGGAAAGAAGGAAAGACAGAAAGAGAAAGAAAGAGAAGGAAAGAAGGAAGGAAGGAAAGAAGGAAGGAAGGAAAGAAAGAAGAAGGAAAGAAGGAAAGAAAGAAATAATAACCTCTAAAAGACAGGGACTCACTGAGAAATCCAATCCACTCCTTCATCCCATTTACTTTTTCCTCTTTCTAGAGAAGTTTCCATACTATCAACCTTTCTCCTAGTTCCACAATTCTCTCTAGGGTTTCTAATTCTAAAGTTCCTGAGGAAATCATACTAACATCCAAATTCTGCAAGGGCAGAGTGTGGCATTAAACAAATAAAAGTTCTTTGACACCATGAATAAGCAGGCAAATGTAAAATAAAAATCTGACTTCGAAGTGTAGTCTAAGATACTGAAGTTATCCCTGACCTGCTGTTTCTCTTCAAACACACTGTGATTTTGATTTAACGTAGTAGCTGGGGGACAGCATATGAATTTCAGTAAATTTAAACCCTTTTATCCCAATACTGATAGAGTTGACCACAAATGGGTCATTTAATATTGGTCAATATAAGCAATCATTTGATTTGTTTTGAATATTTAGTTTAATTTTATAAACCAAGGTTTAATTCCCCCCAGTGTTTGGATACATCAGATTCAATAGAACTGCCAATAAAAAGTTTTAATAGAGCCTCATACTATGTAGCAGTGACTGTTGTCTTTAAAACATCATCTTTATGCTAAGACATCAAGAAAATTTCTTAACTCTGGAAGAGAAAGTACACAATAGTACACAGAACTTTACTATTAAATTTGGAATGAAAAACGAAAGCCTAATATTTGATCATGACTGTGGGTATCAGTAAGTATAGTTATTTGTGAATAATTCAAGAATATTTTATAATGTTCCATGATTAAAAAAAAAAATCTTAGGAGACAAACTATCGAAAATTTACAGATAGCAGCCACTTATGGCTGTAGAGCCTCTGAGGTGGTGGAGTTGGCTCTCTCCAGTGAGTTCATTTTCCATTAAAATGAATTTCAATGTGGTTGTTTTTTAAGATCAATACTCATACTTCCTTTACCATTTGGTTTCATTTTTACATGAATTTCTATGCATTAACTCTAGGCTTCAATATCTACCTTCTCTACCTGTCTCCACCATTCCAGAAAGGAGTTTGTGTCCTTAATTACCTGTCTACACCTATCTTTATCCAGCAGAGCCTGCAGCTTGTCAGAACAGCAGACTTGCAACATGCTTCCTGGTAATAAAATACAGCCTCCTAGAGAGAAGCAAGAACTCTTCTTCATGGTCTGGCAGAGCTGAAAACTAGTGAATTGCCCTCAGCTGTAAAAAGATGATTCTTAAAGCTCACATGCTGGAATTCAAGTTTTCCACAGGGGTCCTGTTATCCTTTCTGACTCCACTATGTAGGCTTCTTACAAAGCATGACCTACAGCCAGACGCTTTCTGTGTCAGGCACTTATCCCTCAGGCCTGTTGCTACTTAGTCAGACACACACATGAGAGAGAGAGAGAGAGAGAGAGAGAGAGAGAGAGAGAGAGAGAGAGAGAGAGAGATATCCCACTGATAGTATATGAGCTGGTCCAAAACAAAACAAAACAAAACTCACTCTGTGAGAATTCTACTGCAGAGAAGCATATACCACAGCCCATTCTGAGTTTGAGAAGTGATGCTCAAATGTAAAACAACAAGGGACCATCAGAATACTTGAGGCCTATTTTTTCCTCTGCCCTTATATCTTATCAAAGGCAGTCTAGACAGGACAAGAAGAAAAAGATAGAGTGAAGATTCTTAAGAGAAATTCCCTAGAATGTTCTATCCTATTTTAACATTACTGAATTGCTGTATAATTACAAGAACACCTGGCATGCTGAATTCTATTGAATGTATCCAGATATAAGATTTTTTTTTCTTTATTTTTTTATTTTTAGTTAGTAGGGTGTATTTTGGCAGAATATACATACATAAAATAGAACTTATTCTATTTAAGTTCCCACTCTTACAGCTGTACATGATATAGAGTTGCCCTGGTCATGTATACAAATACAAAGCTAGAAAAGTTATGACCAATTAATTCTACTGTCTTTCTTATTCCCCTCCTCCTTCTTTTCCCTTCATTTCCCTTTGTCTAATCCAATAAATTGCTTTTATGCCCCCCGCCCCAGCCACCCTTGTTTTGGGTTAACATCCACAAATCATAGAGAACATTCAGGCTTTGGTTTTTGGCTTATTTAACTTAGCATGATATTCTTCAATTCCATCCATTTACTGGAAAATACTATGTTTTTTTTCTTCTTTATGGCTGAGTAATATTCAATGATGAATGGATAAATACATAATAGAATATTAGCCATACAGGAGAATTGAATATAAGATTTTTAAATTTATATATATATATGTGTGTGTGTGTGTGTGTGTGTGTGTGTAGATATATTATATATATATATATATATATATATATATCTTTTAAAAAGATATATATAATCTTATGGCCTAATCAGTTGATAGATGAAATTCTAGGAATCTGGAAATAAAATTTAGAGGCAAGAATTTTTTCATTGTACTTAAAATATTGGTCAAAGGAGTGATTTATTTTATGCCTAAGCAAGTTACCTCTAGTCTCTATCTTTTGCTTATTATTACAACTGTCCTAAAACTCCAGGACTCTAAAGAGTTTATACATATGCAGATTATATTTTAGAAAGTAAGTTAATTACCAATTATTGGTAATTAACCTTCATCAGATAGTCAAGAGAAAAAATTAATTTGGAAGTTAGATAGTTAAAAATTCTGCCTTACAATTATACAAACTGTACATGTAACCATCAGTCATTTGAAAATGAAACTTTTTCCTCTTTCTTTTTGATGTGCTTTTTTTTGTGTAAATTACTCATACTATAATGCAAAGAATATTTTTACTCCAAAAAGATCTATTGAACCAATAAAATTCTGTACATACAAATTGGATATCCTCATGTAACACCCACAAAGTTATACCTTCCATTGCGGAATTTCTTTTTTATTGAGGAGGCTAAGTAGAGAGAGCACGGCTTGATTTTTGCACCAACAGGCTAAATTCTCAGCACTTACAGTTACTTATTTAAATCAGCCTGTGATTTAGAACCTGTAGAAATACAAAGAACATATAATTATGAAAGAATGAGAATGAAAATCCACAAGGACAAACTCTTGAGGTTCTTATCACTTTTCAAAACTTATACTTTAGCAGAAATGTTCAAGGATGTTGTACCTGTACTTCTTTCAATTATTTATTTAGTTGCTCTTCAAATACTTTGTGTCTAGTATTTATTGGGTCTATTCTATCTGTAAATATGATGATAATAAATAGGCACACCTCAATTTCTCATGGAACACAAAACATTATTTTTTAAAATGTAAGATTCTTGGGAAATTATGACAGAAGAATCTGATTATGAACATAAGGAAATTCTTTGCCAAGAAATGTCATCTGAGCTAGAATCCAAATAATGAGTAGAAGTGAAAGAAGTCAGGAGGCTGCTTAGAGATGGTGTGTCAGGCATAGGGACAGCATTTTCAGTCCTCAAAGTGTGAGAAGACATGGTTCCATGGCATGAAAAAAAGAAGGTAAATATTATTGGCATGGGTAAGTTTATGACAATGAAAATGGGTAGCTGAGAAGCTACCAAAGGTTTTAAAATGTGAATGTAATAAAGTGAGATTTAGGGCTTGAAAAATTGTCTGTGTCAATTGGAGATTGTTACCAAAAGTGCATGGAGACTTACTAGGGGGCTATAATAGTCTACTTTGGAGATGAAAGTAGTTTGTAATTAGATTGAAGCGGATTATATCCAAAGGAGAAGTTGGATTCCAATTAATAAAATTAGTAGGACATAATGATAGGTATCACACAGGAATTGGGGGAAGGAGAGAAGGAAAAGGATATATAAAACATATTCTTAGGGTTTTTTTTAATTTGTGCAAATGAAAAATAACTTTCTTTATTGAACTGAGGAATACTGCTGGAGGGCAGGTTTAAAAGGAAAATCAGGAGTTAAACTTTAGACTCATTGTCTAAGAGGTGCTTTTAAGACACCTGAATAGAGATTTGGAAAAATGGTTGGATAAAAGGGTGGTATCTGAAATGAGTGCACACATTTAAGAGTCATTGGCATCTTGTTGAATATTGAAGCCATGCATGTGTGACTATTACTTAGGGGATAATAGAGAACATTATAGGGAAAACTAGGACTCACCTTTGAGGAACTACAGTATAAGGCAGAGGCTGATAAGCCAATGAAAAGGTAAATGAAGAATGATCCCTAAAAGAGCCATTGAATTTAATGCCAAAGAGAGCAGCAAGGACCATTGGGGTAGAGTTGTTAAGAATGGAAGACAAACATGAACAGTTGAGGAATGAATGAAAAGTGGAAAAAATGGAGACTGTGACTATGGACTGTATTTCTAAAAGATTCATGGACAGGAAAGAAGGAAGTGAAGGAAAGTTTGCTAATGGTTTTTGATTGTTGGTTTGGAGGGATCTGATCCTCTTCCTGAGAGAATAAATTATGGACTTCAAAAATAGTTTATTTTCCTAGAAGATACATGCTATACTTTTGGCTTTTAATTCATGATTATTTGAGAAAATGATAATATATTCATAGACTCTTTTCCTTAAAGAGTATTCATCATGTGAGAAATTTAAAATTCACTAGAGTTAATTGATTCAAGTTTTATAAAATTTCTAGTTAAATGTGTACATAACAAACCAAGTGTTTAGAAGATGATTTAAATCGATTGCTGAGATATGAACTATCTAATCCAATGATAACTTGTATACTGTTAGTATAAAGTTTGATTTGTTTTTAGTGAAATATTATTCAAGGTTCAACTAGAAAATCCAGATCAGCAGAACACATTAGATATTATATATGTTTATATATCTAAGTAACTATATATCTATACACTTAGAGAAAGAAATTAAAGAAATTAATTCTTAGTATTTGTTTCTTCATTTGTGGGGGTTTGGGCAAGCAAGTCAGACAGCAAAAGAGAAGATCTCAAGCAGGTTGGATCATCTAGGGTATAAAATGAAACTTCTTGTCCACAGGTGAGAGTCTCTCTTTACTCAAGGAACAACCCAAGATCTGTTTTAAATGTCTTTCAACTAAGTCAAGCCTATACAGTATAAGTTACCTTTTGATTTGCTTAAAAGTCAACAGATTAGGAACTATAATCACACCTACAAAAATCTCTTCACATAGTGCTGCCTATATTAATGTCCACAATTATGCATTTTATAAAATGGCTACCACCTCACTTCCATCCTCTAACTCACAAAACAATATCCCTTGTAACCTATTCCTATTGAAAACTAGTAGAATCATCCCAGTGTCTCAAGGTGGGGGTGGGGGTCAAGGCAGGAGGATTGTGAGTTCAAAACCAGTCTAAGCAACAGTGAGGCAATAACCAACTCAGTGAGACCCTGTCTCTAAACAAAATACAAAATTGGGCTGGGGATGTGGCTCAGTGGTTGAGTAACCCTGAGTTCAATCCCCAGCATTCCCAAAAGAAAAGAAAAAAAAATTAGTAGAAACAGTGTGGAACTTTACATAAAAAAACCTTTCCACATTCTAAAAAGAATATTAGAGAGTCAATGAATAAGTAGATAATCCTAAAAAGAAAAATAGATATCAAAAGAACTCTAGATAGGGCAGAGAGGTGGAAGGGAAAGGAGGGGGCAGAGAGTTAGAAATGATGGTGGAATGTGATGAACATCATTATCCAAAGTACATGTATGAGGACATGAATTGGTGTGAATATACTTTATATACAATCAGAGATATGAAAAATGTGCTCTATATGTGTAATATGAATTGTAATGCATTCCACTGTCATATACAAAAAAATCAATAAATAAAATCTAACACTTAAACAATAAAGTAATTTTGGAGAACCAAACCAAGCAGGGATAATAGTGAAGTTAGTTTAGAGCATAAGAATTAGAGATAAGCTTGTTTTGTCCTTATATTTTTAAATAAACTCAGATGAATTAAGTACAGCTATATATATAACATTGCAAGCATTTTGTTTTATTACCTGCCTATTACTACATAACAAATTTCCTCAAAGTAGTGCATTAAAACATCAATAAATATGGATCACATATTTAGAAGTGCATTAACTGAGTCCTCTGGTTAAGGGTTTCTCATGGGTTTATGTCAAGATGTCAGCTGGATCTGCAGTCAGCTGAAGACTTGAAGGAATTGAAAGAATTTTTCCAACTCAAGGAAAGTTGGTGCTGGATTTTGGCAGAAGTAGCTATCTCCATGGAACCACTTGAGTGCAACATGGAGGCTAGATTTTCCCAAAGCCAGTGGTCCAAGAGAAAGCAAGATATCCATAATTAAAAACTACACAAGGTATGAATACTAAGAAGCAAGAATAATCGGGGGCCAACTTGGAGGTCAGTTATCATACCAGGAACTATATGTTCAACTTCTAGGGCTATATATTTCCAAAGAGCAGGTGTTGAATTGAAGCACAAATTAAATTTCATAATCAAAGTGAACTATTTAAAAATTCTTTAAGGACTTTATGATTTTTTAACTAGTATATGCTGTATCAAAATACAATTAACCGGGTGACTTGAAAAACAGAAAGTTATTCTCCTTATAGTTCTGGAGGTTAGAGATCCAAGACCAAGGTAATGGCTTGTTGGACTTACGTATAGTGGCCTTGATACTGTGTCCTCACATGGTCACCCCTTGAACTGTATATTATCTGTGTCTTCATTTCCTCCTCTTCTAAGGTCACTAGTTATATTGAACTGGGGCCCACCCATATAACCTCATTTTATATTAATTACATTTTTAAAGGTCCTACCTCAAAACAGTCATATTCTGAGATCCTAGGTGATAAGACTTCAACATATGAATTTTGGGAGATATTATTCAGTCCTTAGTACCATGCACCCAACTTAACCTTTCAAATAATATATATCCAAGATCCAATTATTCAAGTTTTTCCTTTACTTACATGATTAGGTATGTCAAATTTTCAAATAGCTTATTATTACACTCAACTGAACCAAAACTAATATTTTTTTTTTGTTTTTATTGATAAAGAAGCTGTATCTTCACCTTCAAAATATATAACTCAAACTCAAAGAAGAAAGAACTACTTGGGTAACTCTTCTTACTCAACTATGCTGTTTTTAATGAGGTCCGATATGATCACATTTGATTATCCTCAACTTCTATCACAACCATTTTTTTTACATTGATCTATATTTTCCTAGTATTATCCAACATAATTTATTTATTATGTTTATTATTTGTTTCTTCCAACTGAATCTAAAACTGGATCTAAATTCCATGGGGGAAGATTTTTGTATGTCACTTAGTAAGACTCAATAATAGAATTTGTCCTATTCCACTAAAAAAACTCTGATTCACCTATTTGCATATTTTCTGTTATATCTTCACTATATAGATCCAGCCCTCCTCCACTGATATAACTAATCATAGATAACTAAGAAAAATTGAGGAAACAACACTCTAATCTGAAAACCAGTATCTGCATTCATTTGTCTTTCAACAGACAACTGGAAAAAGGAGCTTACACTCCCTTGGAAGATAATTTATATTCAATTAATTTACATAACCAATAATAACAGATCTTTTTCATTTACATATGAATAATGTTTTCCCCACTGAAGTAATATAGTCTATAGGGAAGCTATAAAAGAAAAAAAAATGACTATAAAATAATTAAATTATATGTCCCATAAAATACTTAAAAAGTAAAGAAGTAACATGTCTAGTTGTATGATTGTAGGAAGTCTTCCTAGAGAAGTCAGCTATTGAAATTGATGGGGGAAAAATGCTATTTTGACAAATGGAGGTGGAGGAGGGCCTTCCAGGTGGCTAGAATTAAATTAGGAAATCACAAAGCCATAAATGCCTGGGAAGAGTAAACATTATGCTAATTTGGCTGAACCCAGAGAATTTATTGATGCATAGTAGAAAACATAACTAGAAATGCATATTGGAATAAAATCATAGAAAACCCTAAATGGCCATCATAAGTTGGAATTTGATCTGTTAACAGTAGGTAATAGTTACTGAATATTTCTTAGTAGAAGACTCAAATGCCAGGCCAGCAAGTACCTCAAGGAAGTTTAAATTGGCAGTATTGAACTGATTTAAAATTTATGAGAAATATTTTGGGGTAGCAATTCCCCATTATAAAAGTCAAAATGCTTACACTTGTTTAATTAACTTTTAACAGTAAAATATTAAGAGTGGATAGATATGATCAATGCATGCTGTATAGAAATGTATAGAAATGTCATGTATAGAAATGTATACATGTATAGAAATGTCATAGTAAAGCCCATTAAGATGTACAATTAGTATGTGTTAATTTTAAAAATTAGATATTTTAAAAACTATTTTTTTAAAATAGAGAGAGAGAATTTTTTAATATTTATTTTTTTAGGTTTTTTGGCGGACACAACATCTTTGTTTGTATGTGTTGCTGAGGATCAAACCTGGGCCGCATGCATGCCAGGCGAGCGCGCTACCACTTGAGCCACATCCCCCAGCCCTTTTAAAACTATTTAGAGAATAAAAATGCTCTCAAATGATTATCTGTTTCCTTATTTCTAAAATGGAGGTAGTAATAGCATTTAATTCACAAGGCTGAGATAAAGGGATTGGCTGGGCTGCATTCTTTTCTAGAGCTCAGGATTCTCTCTCAAGCGATTCAGGTTGTTGGCAGAATTCATTTCTTTTCAGTTGAGGAACTGTGGTCCCCATTTCTTGCTGGCTGTGGAGGTAAAAGCTGCTGTCTGGTGCAAGAGTTTACCCCTTAAGTCCTAGCCAAGTCACCTCAAAAGTTTTTGCTTCAAAACCAACATGAATATCTCTCCAGTTTGCTAAGAAAAAAAAAATCTAATTACATAATAAAATAACTTGAGAAAATTTATACCACCATATCTTCACTTTTCCAGATATCATCACTTTATCATATTAATGTGTCCGACCACATTCAAGGGTATGAGATTATACAGGATGGATATGATAGAGGGCAGGAATACTAGGGGCTATCTTCGAATTATACCTTTTATAACATGTAAATTTAAAAATCTGAAATATAATGGTGAAAACTACAGGGGAAAACCCTGGGTGAAAGGCTGTCAGGAGAGAGAGGAGAGAGAGAAGTTGTGGGGGGGAAATTCTACAGGAAAAACAGAAAAGTCAAATTCATGGAGACAACAGTTCCACTACAGCCCCTTGTTTCCCTCAACTTCCTTTTATTCTGGAATGTTTAGACTCACTTTCTATGTGAAAAAAAAAATTTCTTTTCTGCCTTCCCAGAAACAGAATAATGGGAATTTTTGTAGCATGCTGGTATTTTCAGAGGACTTTCTGATGTATCATCTAACATTTTTTGCTTTTTAAATCCTACTTCAAGTACTGAAAACCACCCTTGGCCTCATCCCCATTTCCTGCGTTTCTGACTGCCACCCTTCCTGAACTCCGAGGCCAAACTCAAGGCTGCTCGCTCAGCATTCTAAAAGTCAGTTTTAGATTGGAAATCAGAAAACAAGAGAGGCTCCTGGAATGGTTGTTGGTTTTGTGAGATCAACCAAGCTAGATCACCTTAGTGACCTCCATTTCAGTTCAAGTGAGCAGACCCTTTCAATAAGTGGTTTTTCATAAAATCCTTCAACACTGTCCAGTGAACAGGCAACCCAGAAGATTGCTAAAGAATTGTAAAGAAGATAGTTAAAGTAGTGAACTTCCCATTGTTAGGTCAAGGCCCCGATTTTTTTTTTTAACTGCCCAACTACCATTATATTATGGATAGCAAGAGAAAAAAGTCTTCTGAGTAGAAATTGTATCCCCGCAGTTGTAGAAATAAAGCATCATGAATGCATTCCAAAACTTCTATTAAGGAGCTTGTCATTTTTGTTTATGTGTTTTTTGCTGGTCTTATCCATACCCTTCAAGAAGGACAATAGCAGGTTGTCCTGCCTAATCTTTTGTTTTTTGAACACAATGTGCAATTTTCAGGCTATAAATAATCATACCAAGGAAAAAGAAAAAAAATTCAAATATAGAGATAAACAGAAGTTTACCCTCAATTTAAAACCTTCAATTAAAAAAACAAAAAAAACTCCTTTGTATGGAGGAATAAAAATGTAACTAACATTAGCTTATTATTTACTTATATAAATGCAAAGCCTTCTATTAGATGGTTTAGAGAATATTATACAAAATAAAGCAATAGAAAATTAGATTCAGGGTTAGATAAATAAAATTTAGCCATAATATGAAACTGGTGGACATGGATTATTAAGAGAATAGGAAAATCTAGGTTGGGATACTTATGACAGAGCACAACAAATAAGAATTAAAAAGTCTGTCTTGCATATTTTATCTATTCATTAATTCCTTCCACAAAGAGTTACTGAATATCACCATATGATAAGCCCCATGCTATGTGCTTTTTCTATTCTTTCTGAGTTTATTTACTCCTCACAATCAACTCATGAGGTTAACACAATTAGTATTCCTAGTTTAGGGATGAAAAATTGAAGGCTAGAGTAGACAAATCACCTAAGATTACCTCGATAGTAAATCAGAGTTTGGTTTAAATCCAAAATAAATGGAATTATCCAATGAACAATGATGAGAGAAGACACTGGAGAATATCATTGAAAACAATGTCAATACTAGGAAGAATAGTTCAATTTCAATACAGGATTATCATGCTGGAAATACTTTTAAGGACTATTACTTAGAGATTAGAGAGGGCTGTGGCATTATTATTTGTAGTAGCAAGAGTAGTAGTATTGTTCTCAGAAACATACTTCTCTGTTTTGGATAATTTTCTGCTACTCTTAACCCACTGCAGTTCTAACCCAAATCTAGTAATCTAGTCCCCTCTGATTTCCCTGGGTATAGTCTCTTGACCAAAGTAGAGCCAATCACAACACTTAGTTTTCTTTCTTTCTTTCTTTCTTTCTTTCTTTCTTTCTTTCTTTCTTTTTTTTTTTTTTTTTTTTTTTTTTTTTTGCTAGATCTGACAGGAAAAAATTCTTTCCCGTTAGAATACTACACTGGAAAAAAATGTGAATATGGAGGTCATGTTCCTTGCCCACAAAAAGAAAGCTCATCTACAGAAAATGAGAATGAAACTAACCAAGAAAACTGGAGATAGGGGCACCTACAAGTCCTTAGATTCACTTGTTCCAGAAGTATTTACCCCTTCATTGTTACCAGGTTAGTTGTATTTGCCAATACACTTTCCCTCTTAACTTAAACTGTTAACTCCATTTAAAGAGTTCTCAAGAGTGTACTAAACAGAGATTTATATATTCTACAGGTAATAGAGAACTATGCAAAAAAAAAAAAAAAAAACACTGTGTAATAGAAACAAAAACCTGAGCAAAATCATGGAAAAAGATTCCACAGAATTTAAAAACAGTGTGACCTTCACAGGCTAGAGACTGCAAATTTATGGAAGAAACAAGATCATCAGTTAGGACTTGGTGATACCTTCTGATTGATTGTGTCCTACAGATACAAGGACATCAACTAGATATTACTCTGTGCCTGGGGCACATATCAAATGCACACACACAAAAATCCTAGTAACTCTTCGACTAAACCACCGTACAAGCTGAACCAACGACTCCTAATCAGCCATATTTTTCTAATTTTTACAATTCTCTGCAGAGCCCCATTACCACAAAATTCTCATACCATTTTTTTATGAACTTGTTCTTTTTCCTCTTGGATGTCTCTTCCACTAAGGGCTTTAAGATGAAGTCAAATCATGAACTTCTGTTTTTTTTTTTTTTTTTAATCATGTAACTTCTATAAAAAACTTTTCTAAACCTTTCAGGCCATCTTTGTTAGGAGATAACACTCCTATTTGGGGTTTAATATTTGTGTTTGTAATACATATATATTTGTATACATGTATGTGTGTGTTTTTATATATTTGTGTGTGTGTATTTAAACCCAAAGGCAACTGAAACTTGAAGAGTCATTTAGGTTTGGGCTCTGGTTATTTATGTTATTTATATTTATTCATCAACAGTCTAACTACTAGATAGCAAAAGTAAGTTCTGGTAATTAAAGTAATTATTGTCACCATTAAAATAAAAATATATTATTATTACATATCCATATCAAATAACTATGTACATATGTAGATATTAAATACAGCATGCATATTATGTGCGTGAGCACACACACATGTTTTTGGCACATTTCAAACTGCATATAAACTAAAACATGCCCAGGACAAAACCCCGAGTCCTGAGTATAAATATTCTGCCAAATTAAATTATAATCCCTTTATTTCTATTTTAATTATTTTTAGATCTAAATGAAATAGCCCCCTTTTATCAAATGCATTTCTAAATTGTCATGGTATTCTAGAGGTAGGTCATGGTCATTTCATTTTTCATTAAATGTGTCAAGTTTAGAGTTCATGTCTGAGCTCTGCCATTTTCTGGTTTTGTGACAGTAGGCAAGTTAATTTTCCTACATACCTCATTTTTTTCCTCATAAGACTGAGGTAACAATAGTAATTATCTTTCCTCTCTCCTAAGAGATTGTGTGAAGATTCTGTAAGTTATGTGTAAAGCTTTTTTAAAAAATCTGTGGCACATGGAAGATCTCAGTAGCAGCAGCAGCATCATTATTCCCTATTACTCAGAAATACTCTAGGACCTAACACAGTTTTTTTGTTTTGTTTCTTTTTTTTTTGGGGGGGTGGGTACCAGGGACTGGTCTCAGGGGCACTCAACCACTGAGCCATGTCCCCAGCCCTATTTTGTATTTTATTTAGAGACAGGGTCTCACTGAGTTGCTTAGCACCTCAACATTGCTGAGGCTGGCTTTGAACAAGCGATCCCTCAATCTGCTGGAATTACAAGCTACCACACCCAGTTTAGGACCTACTATATTTTTGACAAAAACTTGGTTCATATACTGAAAATTACTGGGTAGATATATATCATATTTAAATTTAAAATAAAGGATGAGAAGTGACAATATTTTTTATGGAAAATGAGTTCTGAAGATACATAACTTTTTACCACTACAAAGTTCAAATATTCTGTTCTGAGAGAGCTACACAAATGTTCCTCTGCTGTAAAGAATAAGCCTTTCTGGAGGCTGGGGTTGTGGCTCAGTGATACAGCACTTGCTTCACACATGTGGGGTACTGGGTTCAATCCTCAGAACCACATAAAAATAAGTACATAAAGATATTGTGTGTATCTAAAACTAAATAAAAAATATTTTAAAAAAGAATAAGCCTTTCTTAGAAATCAGGAAAAGATTCCCATTTACAAAACCTCAAATAAAATAAAATATGTAGGAATAAATCTAAACAAGGTGAAAAACCTCTACAATGAAAACTATACAATATTGAAGAAAAAATTTAACACACAAGAAATAGAACAACCTTCCATGCTCATGAATAAGCAGAATTAATATTGTTAAAATGGCCATACTACCAAAAGCAATGCACATATCCAATGAAATACCCTTCAAAATACTGATGATATTCTTCACAGAACTAGGGGTGGGGGGGGGAGTCCTAGAGTTTTATTTGGAAAAATAAAATACCCAGAATAGGCAAAGCAATTTTAAGCCAAAAAAAAACAATGCTGGAGGCATAACAATACCCAATTTCAAACTATGCTACAGAGCTATAGTAACAAGGCAGTACCAGCTAAACCAAGTGATCCAGGTAAACATCAGCCAATAAGACATACTGCCAGTATGAACCCCTATATATTATGCAATTACAAGTATGCTTTTTTTATTGCCAAAAATACTTAACCTCTTTCCAAGTGTGAGGAAACCCCCAACAGAGGGACATCCTACAAAATAATGTGCTCTTAGAAAGTGTTAAAGTCATGAAAAACTAGGAAAGACCTAGGGACTACTATAAATGGAGGGATTAAAGGAAATAAAACTAAATGCATTTTGCAAAGGCAGATAAGATCCAGGAACAGAAAATAGATGTTAAGGGGAAAATAATACAATGGTTGTATAAGATGGTAACATTGCAAGTAGAGAGGTGAGGGATATAAAGAACCTTTGTATGATTATTTACAGATTTTCTGCAAGTATAAAATTGTTTCACATAAAGAGTTAAAGAAATTCTGCTAAATTCTTCTTATGACCTTGCTTGACTTTGAATGTCGAGAATTTGTTTGAGGTTAGCAAGTGCTTGTGTGTTTTCTATCCTTGGAAGAATATGTCTTTCTTTAAATTTTAGGTGAGTTCTTTTCCCTGTGACCTCAGTTCACCAAAAAATGTTTTGAATTTGCAGGTTATTTAATAATTTATTTTGTTGTAAATGTGGGAACAAGTATTTGACCAGCCTTCTACATGCTTAACAGAAGCTAGAAAACTCAAATATCCAAACAGTCTTTTAATTGCATAAGTGAATTCTCAAATAAAAAAGGAAAATCTAAAGGGACATCAGACAAAGACAAAATAAAACAAGTTCATGGATATAGCACAATAAAGATAGCTGTCATTAACCAGTATGTGAAAAAAATTATTGTGCCTTTTTCATGAATTAGGATCAGCTGAATTACTAAGAAAAGTATTAATTATGTAAGCTTAACCAATGAATATGTTTGTGATTTGGAAAAATAGTTGATCAGAGTGTAAGAGGTCAAAATGCATAGATTTTATAATTTATAGGATTACCCATATTTCTCAAGTAACTGAATCATTACTGTTCCTGTAAGTCATGTCATGGCTTCTGTTATTAACATTATTGGTTATTGGTTATAGAAATAATTTGACTTATTGAAATGAAATCCTTATAGGAATGAAGCTAAAGGACATTCAGATAATTTTCACTAAAGGTGAAGAAAATTATGAGCAATGCACTTATAATAATAATTTTCATAAATTCTTCTCTGGGACTAAAATTTTGGAAAATTTTATATTCTATAGGGTCATTTTAAACATATGCTTTGCAATAAGGATTTAGCCATGAAGCAAGCTAGTGAATCACCAAAATCATAAAGTAATAGTGAATTTCTGAGATTTCCAATGACTATTAGAATTTCAAAGAAATCTAAGGACATTTTTGAAGTGCTTCTAATATAAAACATATAATATGATCTTGTATGTACATATATGTTATAAAACATACAATAAAATAAAAACTTACTAAGTACATTATCAGTTTAGAGACTTCTTACCCATCATAAAATGAAAAATAGTTTGTGACTATTGTGTTTCCAAATGTTAATATTGAACTGATGCTGATGGAAAGACCAAACAGAACCATTTCTTGAATATGTCAAAATTTACTCCTCTAAAAGATACAGAAAGTAGTAGAGGTGTATGTTTCCATTGCCCTAAAATTCTCATCAGGGCTGAGGTGCACAGTTGCAGTTGCTAACATCTAAGTGAGAGTCACATTCAGGAGCACAAAGCCTTGGCTCTAAAGGCAAACTCATCTCCACAAAGCTGAAGAAGCTATGCATGTCAAGTAGTCTAGAGAGCACCTGATCTCAGCCAGATGTTTTGCAATCTCCAGGTTATTCAATGGAAAATATGGGTACAGAGCGTCGTGCATTATTTCCATTCAGACACCAGCACAGCTCACTTTTCCCTCAGTCACCTGTGACTCACAAAGTCTGTCTGAGGTGCATTCCTACTCCTCAACTTGCAGACCCAGAACAAAGAACATCTTTCCAGTTTTTCTCAGGGAATAAACCTTGGATAAGTCAACAAATCTTGGATTAGTGGTAAGTGAGCTGTGCTGGCACCTGGGTGTACAGTAATATGCCAGGCTCTATAACCATATTTTCTATTGAATAACCCTGAGATTGCAAAACATCTGGCTGAGATCAGGTGCCCTCTAGACTACTTTATATGCAGAACTTCTTTAGCCTTATGAAGATGAGATTGCGTTTGGAAGGGAGCATTTTTTGCTTTCTGAATGTGAAAGTGTTTACACAGGTGTGGTTAGAATGTGAGGAAGTCAACCAGGGATAATACTAAGTAGTCGGGAGCAAGAAGAATGGAAGTCCCATTCAGCAAGTGAATTATAGTTTTATATTTTCTTCATTTTAAAAAGTTTATCAACATGACCATTTTATTTTTACTTCTTACCTGTTAATCCTGCAGTTACTGTAGAACACCCTAAGACTATATGTTATTCCATATAAAGAACCAGTTCATTGATTTGTTTTTCACTAAAAGTAAAATAAAAGTCTTTCTATAATTATAAAATGCTAATTTTTTATATTAGTTTTTAGAAAAAAAATTGTACATTATACTTATATTCCTAATAAAAGGAATTTATTAGGATATATTTATATGTAATGAATAAAATTACAATTGAGGATTTTTTAAATCAAAATGTGCAAGTGTTTAGTGAATTCATGGGAAATAAAGAAAATATTTCAAAAATTAAATAAATTACTTAAATATTTTTGGATGAAAATTAGATGGAAACATTTGCCCCTCTGGTGATGGCAAGAGTTCCCTTCAGCGGCACATTGTAAGCAGAGAATAACCTGAATAATTTCTGGCTAAACATTGTGAGATTTCTATATTATGGAATATGAAAGGGATACTGATTAAAATTGACCTATTTAACATGTCACTATCTCATTATTTTAAAAAATTAGTAGCTACATTCTTAATAGACAAAGAGAAGAGTCCTTACCAGTATCACAGCAGATTTCAGATTGAAGGATGACCCATATACCAACTCTTTTCACTCACACTTCCACTTGCCAAACACACATACAGAACCATACACACCTATGAAACTCACACTTCCTGAAACAGGTGGTGGGGCCAAATCTAAGAACAAAGGGACACAGTTTAAAATACATCTAAAAATTTTCTCTCATATATTTCTTTGTGTGAGTGTGTTGTGCGTGTGTGTCTGTGTGATTGGCCTTTTTAGTATCCCCCTTCCCATCTGTACTAACTAAAAGATTATGACTAAAGGTCAACATAAGGGAGACAAAATGTTACTGACAAAATGTAGGCTATTATATACAGAATAACATAGAGCTAAGTAGACTTTCTAGTACAGAATTCTATAATTAAAAATATACATATATGTATCAGCCAAGACCCTTCACAGAGTGCTTACATAGATGTTGGAATGTAGAGAAGCCATGATAAATAAGACACCTGTCAGGAGCCAAAAAAAAGAATGGAAATACTTCACTCCTTAGGACCAAGTGAAGTGGAGGAAAAGAGCAGGTGATAGCAAGGAGCCGCTGTAGATAACCACCTTGAGCAGAACTTGCTCAAGAGATGCATGTGGCCCGCTGACCTAACAAGGGTGGACCTAAGGGAATACAGTCCTTGGTCTCATTCTCTTTTCTGATATCCTGCCAGGATCCCCCATTTGGCTGAACCTAACTGAAAGTTAGATATAAAGTTTTTCTGTTAATGAATTCCAAAAGTGCAGCCACCTGAAACAGAAAAAAGGTGAAGAAAAGATTCTTCTGAAAGGACAAACAGAAGTCACCAGACACACATAGTAGTCAGACCTTCTTGGTCAAAGTAGCAGAGGAGAATATACCCTCCCTGTAGCCACCATTTCTCTAGGAAAAGGTCTCAGCTATGCAAGTCAGATATGCCACTACTCCTTCCCACTTAGGGAAAAAACACCGAGGAGTTGAAGACCAAAGTGTTAGACTACCATGTCTCCTTTCACACTGAAGGTAAAGAGGAGATAAAGAGCAATAAGAATTTTCAAAAACATTTCTCCGATTTTTTATGTAATAATCCATTAGGTTTAAACATTAAGCTTTTGGTCAACTAGGAATGTATCCGTTCCCTATTAGGGGAGGATATCTGGTCTAACAGAACACACACACACACACACACACACACACACACACACACACACACACGACCTTCCTGATGTCACACTACCAATACCAACCACTGACCCCATCAAATATTCTACAGAATACTGAAGATTTTTGCCCACAGAAGGCATAAAACATTTGTTAACTCAATTCCTAGCCATTCTTAGTTCAAGGCTAACTATGTGTTAACTATTCACTTCCCACTCCAAGCCATGCCTAGCTATATTTTCCAATGGAACCCACACAGGATTAATGAGATAAAATTTCAAAATTAATGGGTTCAAATTAAAAATGTCAAAATAAAAATGTCCCCAAATTTCTTACTGTAAAACTCCCTATCAAAATCCCAGAGAGAAATTCAAGTCCAAAATTTAAATCCTCTTTAAACTTAAAAGAAAATTAACTTTCTCTTCAAAAAGTTGAAAATTAAAACTTATTCCTCCCCAACTTCTTATGCCTAGTCACATTTTAGAGTGGTTCTCAGTGTTCTTTAAGCAACTGTATCCTGGGCTGATTCTTATTGTTATGGACTTATTTACCCAGACTTATTCAGGTCAGGTGTTGGCAATCCTACTGGTTTAATATCAGATTTTTAAGACTACATGAGTTCAAATATACATATTAGATTATCAGAGCCTCCATGGCTCTGATAACCACATTAGAAAAACTCTCTATGCTCAAGAACAGTTATCTTAGGATTATGCCCTAAGTACTGCTGATACTAAGTATTGCCACACTGTAGTAGGGACTTAGTGGGTTTAACAATGGAGCAGAAAAATAGAGAAACGTTAGTTTCAGCTTCCCCAGGGTACCAATAAATTATGTCCCTTCTGTAGAATCGATAATATGTTATTTTAAAACTAACCAGGAGTAATATCTTAGCAAAGAAGTTAATATTGGCCTATGAATTTAACACATATGGAGAAGAAACTCATATGTATAGCTTTTCTCAGATCATAGACATTCCAGACTTAACTACAAATGGTATATATATTTGCAAAAATAATGATTCTGCCTTTGGTCTAATTTGAAGTACCATTCTTTAATAGACAATAGATTTTAAAAGTCTTAATTTTGCTGAGCCTGGTGGTTGTGCTCACCTGTAACCCCAGAAGCTCTGGAGACACAGGCATGAGGATCACACATTCAAAGCCTGCCTCAGCAACTTAACCCTAAGCAACTTTGATATCCTGTCTCAAAGGACAAGAAAAATTAAAAAGGATTGGAGATGCGGTTCAGTCGTTAAACACCTCTGGATTCAATCCTTGGTACCCAAAATTTTAAATTAAAAAAAAAAACTGTTAAATCCCCAGTACAAAAACATAAAATAAATTACAGTCTTAATTTCCATATTGCCTTTGGGTACCATGAATGGAGTATTAACTTTATTTGGTGACAGTCATCATACTTTCACACTGTTGAGTTGTCCTATGCTATAGTGGCTGTTTCTGCTGTCTCTTGCCATAGAGCTGCTATAGACCCAGCAGGGTCCTTGGTTATCTCTATATTGGTGTCAGGTGTACACTGGTTACTTACTGATGATGAAATACTTAACTCCTGCTTCAAAAGCCTTATCTGAAAAATAATAACACTAGCTCATACTTTGGTATTAATTTTTATTTGTTGTCAATTAAAAAAACTCAACTTAATATTCTGGAATTCTTGGAAAACATATGCTCATTCCCATAATTGATACTATTCTTAAGGACCACTGAGTGTTTTTTAGTGAGTATACATGGTTTTGTAGCAAAACCACATGGAACCACAGCCTCTGAGCTGATATTTAATTCAAGTCTATATTGTTATACTAAGGACTAAACAAAAAAATTTAAATAACTAATGAGGAAAATATGCATGCGTATTTATAGACACACACATCCTTCACTCTTTTAATCCACATCATTTAAAATAATCCCAAGTGTATAGGGCCTACCCAACACATAGTGATGTAGCCCAAGATTCACCAGACTGGCTCAGCAATGTTGAACAGCTAACATCTCTGAAAACAGGAAAGGAAAACACGGTATTTGAAGGTAATATTTGGAAACCTGCATTTTTCAAACCAATTACTAAAAATTGTTTTATGCATTTCTGCCTTTTCTGTACTTCATAATCACCCTCATGGAATTTATATTTAGCTTCTATTTTATATATTTACACTGTCATTAAATTATCGATCAGATACACAGCAATACATGAGAAATTCAACTAATCATTTATGGGGGAGGGGGCAACGTGGACCTTACTTTTTAGCAAGAATAGATTATTATCATGACAATTAAATAAACTATCTCTACTTCCCCTAAACTTTGGGGAAAATTAGCTGTTGTAGTCCAAATTATGCTTTGTTTACATGCCCTGTTTGCTGTTTTAAAGTACTTTTAAAAACAAACTTTTAATTTTTCCAAACATTTTTTATAGCAAATGTGTTGCATTTTTCAATATGAAAGGGTAAGATTAAGTAGGTTCCTGAAGACTGTTGTTCTAAGAAACAAAAAGTACTAAGAAGTAAAAGAATGAAAGATAAAAGCAATCATAAATCAGTATGGATTGACTTCTAAAAATAACACACACACACATACACACAAATGTTAAGAAAGTGGTAAATGTGGCAAATGCTATTACCTGACATTCTACAAAATATTTCATAGAGTTTACCAACTACCTTATATTTATGGGTTAATTATATGTCACATGTAAAACATAGTTTCTAAAAGGATTATCATGAGACAAATCTAACAGTTCTACATTTCTCTTTTATTTTATTTTTTTAGTTGTAGTTGGTACAATATCTTTATTTATTTCTTTTTTATGTAGTGCTGAGGATTGAATCCAGTACCTTTACACGTGCAAGGCAAGTGTTCTCCCACTGAGCTACACCCCCAGCCCCCTACATTTCTCTTTTAATTAGAAAAATAAAAAAAAGACTGTTCCCAAAATCTCCTTTTTATATGCCAGAAAGTATAACTTCTGAAAGGAATGATTACCTGCTTCTCAGCAAGTGATGTGGGAAAAGCAGAGGCAGTTTAGAATTAACCCAATATGTGACCTTGTTCCAACTTCCCACAGCACCTGCATTTATTACTTAGTGGAAATAAATATACAAAGATTTGAAGTACAGTCCTTCAAAGTCATGAGGAAGTTAAAGAAATTCAGACTATATATAAAAATTGCTTTTTATTCTCCAATGTCTTCTGAAGAAATCTCATGAAGATTTTTTTCACAAGTTTCAACTGAAAAAAGGAAATCACTTCTGTCTTAAAATCATCTAAGAAATATAAATGGCTGGGGTTTTTTGTTTTTTGTTTTTTTTTGTTTTTTTTTTTTGTTTTTGTTTTTGTTTTTTTAGATAGAAAAAGGAAGCAAAAGAAGGGTTACGGAAGAAGTTATGTGCCATGGTGAACAAGGCTTACTTACAGACATTACAAAAAGTGTGGTCAACCTTTGGCATGCAGTGACTGATTTTGTAATTGAGACCTTTGAAGGATTTGCTCATTTCTAGGGGTTATACATATAAAAAATTCTGCAATCAACAAAGTCAGTGTATTTTATTTTCTTTATGCAATCAGTAAAAAATAGTTGTTACAAGGAAAAAAGCATATGGAAAGCCCAGGGATTTAAATTGGAAATTAGTACTATGAAATAGATAAAAGAAGCTTTGGCATTATCATCTGCAGAGTTGCTGAGATATCTAAGAAATTAAAAGTCATACCAAGTGTTAGATGTCCATCACAGAGGATGTGTTCACACAAGTTCAAACTTAGAATAAAAACATAAATTCCAGTCAACATTCTGAATACTCATTCCCAGACAAAACAGAACACATTTCTAGGAATGCATGTGGAAACATTCTTCTCATTCTCAAATAAATCTAAATATGCAATCAAAATTTTCACTATCTATTTGAATGGTGCCATGCAGACAGACACAGCTTCTTTCCTTTCATGATTTCTTTTTCAGTTTCAGAAAAACTCAAAGTAGCAATGTTCTGATTTGAAGGAGAAAAAGGCAAATTAAAACTAGAGCAAAGGAATAAGACAACTTAAATATCAGGGGTATAATAAGAAGACAGATAAAAGAAGGGGGCATAAGAAAGGCAAATCAAAATGGAAGAAAGTAACAGATTCAATACCCCAAACATGCTCCTGAACCAATCATGGGAGTCAGGGAAAGAGGCAAGCTCTCCTGAGGCTCAAAACCAGCCAGGCCATTGCTTTTACCCATGTTCTGTTAACCAAAGACAAGGCAAGGCCTAATGCTTGCTGATCAGGGATAGGCAGATTCTTCCTTTTAGTGAGAGGACTTGCAAAGACACATCATGATGAACTTGATTTCAGGGAGAAGTGAGGAATCAGGGCCTTTTGTGTCATTAACCTACCGCATGAATTATCTGACAAAAAAATGAGATGACAAACTGTATAATAAATCTAGTAAAGCTTTATTCCCTTATTTATAGATAAAAATAAATTTAAATAACAATTCAAATATTTTCTTTCTGGAGCCCTGGAATCCACTTGCATATTCTGTTTTTAAGAATGAGTTAAATTGTTTTAACAGTTTACTAATGAAACATAAAATAAAAAAGAAAAGAAACTGAAAGAACTTCTGATTTGCAGGCATATATTATTTACTAGAAAAGATATTGTTCCAAAAATATCACTTCAAGCTTAAGGATCATGAAAAGTACTTTAACTATGTTTCTATTTACAAGACTGATTACTATCATGAGAAATGAAGACAATGTTCTCACCAGTTTTCACACCTTCCCTTCTACTGCCTCCTATTACTGGTGAGTTGTACTTTTTTACATATGCTTTTTATAATGTTCATGTCTACGATTCTCATGCTCTATTCTGTAACCATAATATGTATAATTGTTTTGAATTGTTCTGAATTTCAAATAAATTCTGAATATGCAACCAGGTCTTTAACCCTAATGCCTCAAGTCTTGAACTCTATTTAAATTTATTTTTTTAGCTAAATTTTATCAACAAAGAGTTTTTTGTTTTAACTCCAAAAAGTATACAGTTGGCCCTTGAACAACGAGAGGGTGGTCAGTGCCAGCACCTATACAGTGAAAAATCCTCAAACAGTTTTGACTCCCCTAAAACTTACCTCCTAATAGCCTACGGTGGACTGTAGTCTTACCAAAAACACAAAAAATCAATTAGAGCTTTACTTTTAAATTTGTGTTATTTTATTTTTATTTTTTAATTTAATTATATTTATTTATTTATTTTGTTGGCTGAGGATTAAATCCAGAGTCTCCTGAAAGTGAGGAGAGTGCTCTACCACTGAACTACATGCCTAGCCCAAAAGACATTTTGTATGTTATAGGTAGTATATACAGTGAAAAGTACACAGGAATTGCTAGCGATCACTTTTCATTGAAAGTCACACTGCTTATGCAGAGATGCCTAGCATCACATAGCATTTTAAACAGATGCTCTCAACACTGGAGCTTATCAAAATAGCAATAGGAGGCACCTGCAAAATCATTAAAGTGGTGTAATAGGTACTATAGTTAATTCATGCAGTTATGATTTACTACTGCGTCTTTATGTTTGCTTACATTTCTCTGGAAAGTCAATGGCTTCATTTTTCTGTAAAATTTTGATAAATATTAACTTTATAGCTGTGTGTGTTTATGAATTTATGGCATAGCTTTTTCTTTTTTTTATTGGTTGTTCAAAACATTACAAAGCTCTTGACATATCATATTTCATACATTAGATTCAAGTGGGTTATGAACTCCCATTTTTACCCCAAATACAGATTGCAGAATCACATCGGTTACACATCCACATTTTTACATAATGCCATATTAGTAACTGTTGTATTCTGCTACCTTTCCTATCCTCTACTATTCCCCCTCCCCTCCCCTCCCATCTTCTCTCCCTACCCCATCTACTGTAATTCATTTCTCACCTTGTTTTTTTCCCATTCCCCTCAAAACCTCTTATATGTAATTTTGTATAACAATGAGGGTCTCCTACCATTTCCATGCAATTTCCCTTTTCGCTCCCTTTCCCTCCCACCTCATGTCTCTGTTTAATGTTAATCTTTTCCTCCTGCTCTTCCTCCCTGCTCTGTTCGTAGTTGCTCTCATTGTATCAAAGAAGACATTTGGCATTTGTTTTTTAGGGATTGGCTAGCTTCACTTAGCATAATCTTCTCTAATGCCATCCATTTCCCTGCAAATTCCATGATTTTGTCAATTTTTAGTGCTGCATAATGCTCCATTGTGTATAAATGCCACATTTTTTTATCCATTTATCTATTGAAGGGCATCTGGGTTGGTTCCACAGTCTAGCTATTGTGAATTGTGCTGCTATGAACATCGATGTGGCAGTATCCCTGTAGCATGCTCTTTTAAGGTCTTCAGGGAATAGTCCAAGAAGGGCAATAGCTGGGTCAAATGGTGGTTCCATTCCCAGCTTTCCCAGGAATCTCCATAATGCTTTCCAAATTGGCCCCACCAATTTGCAGTCCCACCAGCAATGTACAAGTGTACCCTTTTCCCCACATCCTCGCCAGCACTTGTTGTTCTTTGACTTCATAATGGCTGCCAGTCTTACTGGAATGAGATGGTATCTTAGTGTGGTTTTGATTTGCATTTCTCTGACTGCTAGAGATGGTGAGCATTTTTTCATGTACTTGTTGATTGATTGTATGTCCTCCTCTGAGAAGTGTCTGTTCAGGTCCTTGGCCCATTTGTTGATTGGGTTATTTGTTATCTTATTGTTTAATTTTTTGAGTTCTTTGTATAGTCTGGATATTAGGGCTCTATCTGAAGTGTGAGGAGTAAAAATTTGTTCCCAGGATATAGGCTCCCTATTTATCTCTCTTATTGTTTCTCTTGCTGAGAAAAAACTTTTTAGTTTAAGTAAGTCCCATTTGTTGATTATTGTTATTAACTCTTGGGCTATGGGTGTCTTATTAAGGAATTTGGAGCCCGACCCCACAATATGGAGATTGGAGCCAACTTTTTTTTCTATCAGATGCAGAGTCTCTGATTTGATATGAAGCTCCTTGATCCATTTTGAGTTAACTTTTGTGCATGGCGAGAGAAGGAAATTCAGTTTCATTTTGTTGCATATGGATTTCCAGTTTTCCCAGCACCATTTGTTGAAGATGCTATCCTTCCTCCATTGCATGCTTTTAGCCCCTTTATCAAATATAAGATAGTTGTAACTTTGTGTATTAGTCTCTGTGTCCTCTATTCTGTACCATTGGTCCACCCACCTGTTTTGGTACTAGTACCATGCTGTTTTGTTACTATTGCTCTGTAGTATAGTTTGAAATCTGGTATCACTATGCCACCTGATTCACACTTCCTGCTTAGAGTTGCTTTTGCTATTCTGGGTCTTTTATTTTTCCATATGAATTTCTTGATAGCTTTATCTATTTCTACAAGAAATGCCATTGGGATTTTGATTGGCATTGCATTAAACCTATAGAGAACTTTTGGTAATATCGCCATTTTGATGATGTTAGTTCTGCCTATCCATGAACAGGGTATATTTTTCCATCTTCTAAGATCTTCTTCTATTTCTCTCCTTAGGGTTCTGTAGTTTTCATTGTATAAATCTTTCACCTCTTTTGTTAGGTTCATTCTCAAGTATTTTATTTTTTGGGGGGATATTGTGAATGGGGTGTTTTTCCTCATTTCCGTTTCAGAAGTTTTGTCGCTGATATACAGAAATGCCCTTGATTTATGTGTGTTGATTTTATATCCTGCCACTTTGCTGAATTTGTTTATTAGTTCTAGTAGTTTCTTTGTAGACCCTTTTGGGTCTTCTAGGTATAGAATCATGTTGTCCGCAAATAGTGATAATTTAAGTTCTTCTTTTCCTATTTTTATGCCTTTAATTTCTTTCTTCTGTCTAAATGCTCTGGCCAGTGTTTCGAGAACTATATTGAATAGAAGTGGTGATAGAGGGCATCCCTGTCTTGTTCCAGATTTTAGAGGGAATGCCTTTAACTTTTGTCCATTCAGAATGATGCTAGCCTGAGGCTTAGTATAGATAGCTTTTACAATGTTGAGGTAAGTTCCTATTATCCCTAGTTTGTCTAATGTTTTGAACATAAAGGGATTCTGTACTTTGTCAAATGCTTTTTCTGTGTCTATTGAGATGATCATATGGTTCTTATCTTTAAGTCTATTGATGTGGTGAATAACATTAATTTTTTTTCTTTTTTTTAATTATTATTATTTTTTTATTGTTTGTTCAAAACATTACAAAGCTCTTGACATATCATATTTCATACATTAGATTCAAGTGGGTTATGAACTCCCATTTTTACCCCAAATACAGATTGCAGAATCACATAAGTTATACATCCACATTTTTACATAATGCCATATTAGTAACTGTTGTATTCTGCTACTTTTCCTATCCTCTACTATCCCCCCTCCCCTCCCCTCCCATCTTCTCTCTCTACCCCATCTACTGTAATTCATTTCCCTCCTTGTTTATTATCCTATAGATTTCCGTATATTGAACCATCCTTGCATCCCAGGAATGAATCCTACTTGATCATGGTGCACAATTTTTTTGATGTGTTTTTGTATCCGATTCTCCAGAATTTTATTGAAGATTTTTGCATCTAGGGTCATTAGAGATATTGGTCTGTAGTTTTCTTTCTTTAAGGTGTCTTTGTCTGGTTTCGGAATCAGGGTGATGTTGGCCTCATAGAATGAATTTGGAAGAGCTCCCTCTTTTTCTATTTCCTGAAATAACTTGAAAATTATTGGTATTAATTCTTCTTTAAAGGTTTTGTAAAACTCCACTGTATACCCATCCGGTCCTGGACTTTTCTTGGTTGGTAGTCTTTTAATTGCTTCTTCTATTTCGTCCATTGATATTGGTCTGTTCAAATTGTGTGTATCCTCCTGACTCAGTCTGGGCAAATCATATGACTTAAGAAATTTATTGATTTCTTCACTATCTTCTATTTTATTGGAATATAGGTTTTCAAAATAATTTCTAATTGTCTTCTGTATTTCTGTAGCATCTGTTGTGATATTGCATTTTTCATCCCGTTATGTTAGTAATTTGAGTTCTCTCTCTTCTTCTCTTTGTTAGCATGGCTGAGGGTCTGTCGATCTTCTTTATTTTTTCAAAGAACCAACTTTAATTTTGTCGATTTTTTCAATAGTTTCTTTTGTTTCAATTTCATTGATTTCCGCTCTGATTTTAATTATTTCTTGCCTTCTGCTACATTTGCTGTTGTTTTGCTCTTCCTTTTCTAGGGCTTTGAGATGAAGTGTGAGCTCATTTATTTGTTGGTTTTTTCTTTTTTTGAGTAATGACCTTCAGGCGATCAATTTCCCTCTTAAAACTGCTTTCATTGTGTCCCATAGATTCCGATATGTTGTGTCTGTATTTTCATTTATCTCTAAGAATTTTTTGATTTCCTCCTTTATGTCTTCTGTAACCCATTGATCATTCAGTAACATATTGTTCATTTTCCATGTGATGTAGGATTTTTCCTTCCTTCTTTTATCATTGATTTCCAGTTTCATTCCATTATGATCAGATAAAATGCATGGTATTATCTCCACCCCTTTATATTTACTGAGGGTTGCCCTATGGCATAATATATGGTCTATTTTTGAGAAGGATCCATGTGCTGCTGAGAAAAAAGTATATCCATTTGATGATGGTTGATATATTCTATATATGTCAGTTAAGTCTAGGTTATTGATTGTGATATTGAGTTCTATAGTTTCTTTATTCAACTTTTGTTTGGAGGATCTGTCCAATGGTGAGAGAGGTGTGTTTAAGTCACCCATAATTATTGTGTTGTGGTCTATTTGATTCTTGAACTTGCGGAGAGTTTGTTTTATGAACGTCGCAGCACCCTATTTGGTGCATAAATATTGATAATTGTTATGTCTTGTTGGTGAATGGTTCCTTTTAACAGTATATAATGTCCTTCCTTATCACTTTTGATTAACTTAGTCTTCAAGTCGATTTTATTTGATATGAGGATGGCCACCCCTGCTTGCTTACGAGGACCATGTGTGTGGTATATTTTTTCCCATCCTTTCACCTTCAGCCTGTGTATGTCTTTTCCAATCAGATGTGTCTCCTGGAGGCAGCATATTGTTGGATTTGTTTTTTTAATCCATGTTACCAGCCTATGTCGCTTTATTGGAGAGTTTAAGCCATTAACATTTAGCGTTGCTATTGATATATGGTTTGTACTTCCAGCCATGTTTGATTATTTATCTTTTTTTTTATTTAGTTTGTTTCTCCATGATTAGCTTCCCCCCACCCTCTGTCTTTACTGAGGTACTTCCCACTGGTGGTTTTGGTTATTGTGTTTCATTTCTTCCTCATGTAGTGTTTTGCTCAAGATGCTTTGCAATGCTGGTTTTCTGGCTGCAAATTCTTTTAACTTTTTTTATCATGAAAGATTTTTATTTTGTTGTCATACCTGAAGCTTAATTTTGCTGGATACAAAATTCTTGGTTGGCATCCATTGTCTTTCAGTGTTTGAAATACGTTGTTCCAAGATCTTCAAGCTTTCATTGTCTGTGATGAAAAATCCGTTGTTAACCTTATTGGTTTACCCCTGAATGTAATCTTCCTCCTTTCTCGTGTAGCTTTTAATATTTTCTCTTTGTTCTGTATATTGGATATCTTCATAACAATGTGTCTTGGCATTGGTCTACTGTGATTTTGTATGCTCGGTGTCCTGTATGCATCTACAATTTGTATATCCGTTTCCTTTTTATTTCTGGAAAGTTTTCTATAATTATTTCATTCAGCAGGTTGCTATTCCCTTTGTTTGAACCTGTAATCCTTCCTCTATCCCAATGACTCTTAAGTTTGGTTTTTTTATGTTATCCCATATCTCTTGGATGTTTTTCTCATGATTTTTTACCAGCCTTTCTGAGTTGGCTAGACTCTTTTCAAGATGATATATTTTGTCTTCATTATCTGATGTTCTGGCTTCTACTTGCTCCACTCTGTTAGTGATACTCTCATTTGAGTTTTTAATTTGGTTTAAGTTTCCTTCATTTCTAGAATTATTGTTTGATTTTTTTTTATAATCTCTACCTCCTGATAAAGATGCTTATTTGCTTCTTTTATCTGTTTATGTAATTCATTTTCAATGTGTTCTTTCATTGTTTGAATTTGCTGTCTCATATCCTCTTTAAGATTCCATTCCATCTGTCTAAGGTATTCCTTGAGTTCTTTATTTCACCATTTTTCTGATGCCTCTAGGTCCTCCTGAATATTTAGGCTGTCCTGCATTGTTTGTACTCCTTTTCTTCCTTGCTTTTTCATGCTGCTCATGTTACTTCTTGTTCTGTTTGACTGCTGTGTTACTGTTTACTCCTATAAATTTATTTGATGCTTGGGAGGAAAGGTATTAGAAGGGAAGGGAAGAAGTCACTAAAGAGAATGAGAGTAAGCAGGTAGAATTCAAGGAAGGGGGAATAAGGAAATTGAAAAGAAATGAAAAGACAAAATAAAAAAAATAGAAAAAAAAGAAAAAAAAGATTTAAAAAAATTAAAAAAATAAAATTAAAAAAATAGTAAAAAAATTTAAAAATTTTTTAAAAATAAAAAAATAAAAATGAAAAAAAAACCCAAATAATAATAAAAAAATTAATAAATGCAGTCTTAGAGTTTGATTAACTTCTCTTCCCGTAGGTGGAGCTGTGCCCACCGGGCCAAGCTTCTCCTCTCAATACGCGGGAACCAATCACTGTGCAGCAGTTCCTCCTCCCAGACTGGGTGGGTCTCTAATCCTGAGTGCCTAGGGCCTTCACTTGTGTCTAGTCACTTCCCCACTTTTCGTCAAGCCAGGCCCCGCTCACCGGTGAAGCTCACCACAATACTGGCTACACGCCAGGTCTGCTGCTCCCGGGAGCCCTGTTTTCATGAATGACTGGGCACACTCTCCCTGTTTGCCATTCCCTCAGACCCTAAGTTCGTGGAGCTTGGGGCTGAGAACTCTCAGTGTATTTTGCTTGCACTCCGGTAGCCACGTCCCCGGTAGCTGGTGCAAGAGACCTCAGTTGTCAGCACTGGTGGGAGCGGTAGCCGGGGGTTCTGCGCCGCTCCTGATTCCCTGGGTCTGACTATCACGCTCGCCAGAGAGCTGGGAGGGGCCCTTAAGGTTTCCCCCACTGTGTGGAGAGGGAGGGCTAGGGGTTTACACACCTGTCACCGCCGGTTTCAATGAAGTTATCTCCTCCACCGCATTCTGGTGAAGTCAGTTCTCTGCCATGGTAGTATCCCATGCAAATGGCAACAGTCCGTTCCCTTTTCTGGGTGACCAATGCAATGGGTGGGTCCTGACTGGCTCTCCCAAGTCCCGTCTGAATCCTGTGGCCACTGCCTATGAAGGCTCGGTTGGTATTAACCTCCACAGGTTCAGAAGGGCCGACCAGTTGTTTCAGCGGGATCATTTAGTGCTGAGTCATAGCGGTTTGTCTGAGAGACGCAGGAGAACGGGAGCTTGAATTCAGCCGATCTGGGCTCGTTCGCATAGCTTTTTCTTTATTGTTTTTCTTTCTAGGCTATGCAGTTTATGAGTTGCTTCTTTGTTTTGTTTTGTTTGTTTGTTTAAAATTGCCACATAGTCTAAAAAACAAAAACAAAATAAAACAAAAAACCTACATGTAAGTGGACCCACACAATTCAAAGCCATATTCATGGGTTTGTTTTATTACATGAGTTCTTTCCTGGTTGAAAATGTATGTTTGTTATCTCAGTACCAAAATTTAAAATAGAGTGCATATAATAGTCATGAGTTCCAGTTTCTCTGAATTTTATTTATATTTATAATCATTTGACTTTGAAGAGAATTTGGAGAAAGCTGACAGCAGATTCCGTTGTTATAGGTTTTTTTTTTGATAAATATTATTTTTTTCTAATTTCACTTTTGTGTAAGTGAAGATAGTTACTATAATACAACTCTAAACTACTTTTTATACCATAGAAAATTGTCCGCCCTACTTTTTATTCTGCATAACTTTTTGGCAATGCATTCATGCTCCATTCTAAGACCTGATGGAGTCATAAAGAACCAGATCACAAGTTGGGTAGGATGTGAGCTGGAATTTCCACATAAACCTCAAAAGCAAGGTGGAGGAAGTATTTTTGGTTATGACTTATTTATAGAATCTGTATTTCAAATGTATACCTATCATCTAGTGATAGATAATGGGATATATTTTAGCTAATGTCTTTGTCAGTATCTATGTCATTTATCTAAATAATCGTAGTGAATCTGTATTACATCCATCAACTCCTCAAACTTATGGTGATATCCTCTCTCCCTAACAACCTATATTTTATTTAACATGCTCAATTTACTTGCCAAGATGAAGATTAAAAGACTGCTGTTTTTAGATATTTCTCCATGAGAGCACATATTATATCACATGGCCAGCTCAAAAAATATGCCTTGTGGTTTCTATTTGAAACTTGTGAGAATCAATTTGACAGCACTGAGATGTGTATGTTTGGCAATATAGTGGACCAATATAGAAAGAAACCTACTTTAATGCATAAAAATAAATGATACATAAAATCTAAGAAGTAGTCTGAATTAAGAAAGTGGAGAAAAGTAAGAAGAAACAAGGATCTAAATCCAGAATTTTACAGGGGTAATGGAAGATCTGAGCTTTCAGCTTCCCTAGGGACATTTTTCGCTGGGTTCTAAAGTGTTCACTGAATGGGAGGCCAGAGGGCAACCTGAAGACTGAGAGTGGTTGGAGACACCCTATAAAAGCAGGGCCACAAAAGATGGCATATCAAAAAATACATGCTAACAAAGGATGCTTTCCTATTTCAGTTTGTCTACAGATGATAAGAAAGGAACAAACAAAATAAGGCCTTATCTAAGAATTATTCATTATACTAATATGGGTTCAAGGTTACAATTCAAATCTACACTGAAGATGTTCAACATCAGACTCAGAATTGCCATAGATAAGATAGCTCAAAATAGTGAGCTCATAATAAAAAAAATATGCAAAAAGAAATGAGAAAACAAACCTTTATGACTAATAATATAGATAAGCTACAAACAACGGCATCAGATATACAAAGCTCACAGAAATTGAAAGATGATTTATTACAAAAAATGAGTGTGATAATAAAAAAATGTAAAGTTTAATAAATATACAACAGACTATTAAATATGACCAGGTAGAGTATTTGTGTATTCATGAATGCACACACATATTTAGATACAAAAGAAACAGATGCTTCTGGCATTGGAGGACAAGTTTCTTTCAAACTATCCTTCTGATGTAAACAACTAAAAGCTAGGGACAATATCTACAAATATCTGTTTAAAAGCATCAACAGAATAAGTAGGCAACAAGAATGTGAGTGGCTAAAATCTGAGAGAAAAAAGAAAAAACAAAAATCATAGGTCAGATGTGTAGTTCATTTGTTCCAATTGAGACATTTGCAGATGCAAAAACCCCTGCAGAGGAGCTGACAAGCTGAACAGAGCTTTATAAATTTCATAGGGCTGGGAACACAAAAATTCCACCTTGGGATTTTCCTAGAAGAAGGGGTTCTTACAAACATTTCAGAATTTCACTTGAAATTATGGAAAGGCAATACCCAAGGAAACCAATAGTCACAAAAAAATAAAGCCCAATCTGAACTGGGGATTTACTTCTACCTAAGTACATGAAAGACACAGAAGTAAATATCCTCTGGAGGAAGAGAGTCAGAGATTCAAATTATAGTGAAAGTTTTCATACAAATGCCCAGCATTCACCCCAAATAACCAGGATTGCTAAACAAGAACTCAAAAAATTAAAAGGAAAAATAGAAGTATGTGGAAAGTATAGCAAGTCTAGGTATTGGGGTTAAGAGGAGTAGATCTTTCAATAATAGTTACTAATGTGTTTAAGAAGTTAGATGAATAAATGGAGAATTTTAGTTAATAAGTGCAAAAACTGAAATTCAAATTTGTAAAATTCAAGAACTTATGACAAAATGGCTGGTAGAATGAGACAGGCTATTATTACCCTATGTAGGTGTATGATTGCAGTACTGGTGTGACTCTACACCATGTACAGCCAGAGGAATGAGAAGTTGTGCTCTATTTGTTTACAATGTGTCAAAATACATTCTACTGTAGTTTATAACTAATTAGAACAAATTAGAAAAATAATAAATACATTGTAAATATATGTGTGTATATATCATCTTTACAGATAAATAAATTATACTATTTGTATTTATATACATGTATCAGAATAACTGGATGCATGGTGAAACATGACACGGTAATTAATGTGCAAATTAGTACTGGTGTTTAAAAAGCTAGACCAAAATGCAATTCCAAATGGAATTTCACTGGTTTCTTTTATGGAATTTGATAGTGATTCTAAAATGTTGCCTAGTAAATATCAAAGCAATTCTAAGACCATGATGAAAAAGAACAATAAAACTTCCCATACATGACTCAAGACTTAAGGATAAAATTATAGTAATTAAGACAATGTGATGGGTGGATGAAGATGGCGGCGATGGGAGTGCATCACCCCAGTGCGCCGCGTCACTGTGCGAAAGAAAGACTAGGTGAAACGGCTGAAGGCTACCTTGTTGGGAATTTCCAGTGAAATCGAGGTGCTCCAGAATCTAAAGGACGGATTTCCAGAGTGCGGGATTCGACTGCGGGGGCTCGGTCACGGGCGATTTCTCCACACGGAGGGTAGCAGAACCTGCTCGGCGGACCGCCCCGCGGATGGAGTCTGGGGCGCGCGCTGAGTAGCGGCGAGGTACTGAAGCGGGAGTACAGCGATGCGGATTCTGGGGGCTCCTGCCAGCGGTGCACTGGCCGTGCTTAGTGCTGAGTTCCGGCTTTGAGACAGAGGAGAGAAGCGGTCCAGTTCGATTCTCGACACCGGTCGGACCACGGAGGAGGACAGCAGCCGCCATCTTGGAGAGCTGATGTAATGATCCCTGTTTTCTACTGATCTCAGCTCATTCAACTACGGAACAGGTGATTCCAGGCTGGTATTTGCCTGCGTCTCGCAGACAGATCGCTCAGGCTCGGGACTGGAGAACCTGAGGAGAATTCTCTTCGGGGCTCGCTCTTGGCAAGGCGTGTGCCGGAATTTGAGTGGCCAGATTCTGGTTCCCCGGGCTGCTTTGGTCCAGGGCGGGGGAACCTGCGGGGACTGCGTGCCGACGCCAGCTCCAAGTGGAACGTGCGCTGAGGGGCGGCGGGGCTCTGACTCCCGGAACAGTTTTGGCCCGGGGCTGGGGAGCTCGCGGGGACTGCGTCTTTGACCCTGCTCCTAGCGGAGCGTGCACCGAGCCGGGAGAGTTTGGAGCACTGGGCTCGGGCTTCCGGGGCTGCCTTGGCCTGGGGCTTGGGAACCCGCAGGGGTCGCTCTGTGGAGCCTGCTCCTAGAAGAGCGTGGCTGGGATTGGAGAGGCCGGGTTCTGGCTCCCGAAACTGCTTTAGCCCAGGGCTGGGGAACCTGCGGGGACTGCGAGCTGACGCCAGCTCCAGGTGGAACGTGCGCTGAAGGGCGGCGGCGCTCTGACTCCCGGAACAGTTTTGGCCCGGGGCTGGGGAGCCCGTGGGGACTGCGTCTTTGACCCTGCTCCTAGCAGAGCATGCACCAAGCTGGGAGAGTTTGGAGTGGCCAGGCTCGGTCTCCCGGGGCTGCTTTGGCCTGGGGCTTGGGAATCCACGGCGGTTGCTCTGTGGAGCCTGCTCCTAGGAGAGTGTGGCTGGGATCGGAGAGGCCGGGTTCTGACTCCCGAAGCTGCTTTGGCCCAGGGCTGGGGAACCTACAGGGTCTGCTTCTCGGTCCGGGTCCTGCTGGGTGCTGTGGGGGCCTGGGGGGCAGAGTGGAACTGCCACCTGTGCTCAGAGCAGGCCAAGTGACCCGCCGGCGAGGTATCACGACACCCCAACTGCAGCTGGGGCCGAGGAGAGTAGCCGCCCATGCCTGGAACAAGACCAGCGACCCGACTGCGCGGTAGCCAAGTCACCCCATTTGGAGTGGGGGCTGTGAAGAGCCGCCGTCTGAGCCTGCAAGGTAAGCAGACCTGCGACCCACTGGCAGGACAGGCCCGGCAGCCTGCCAGTGTGGTGGACAAGTAGCATCGAGGCAGTCACGTCACACTGGTTGGAGTGGGAGTTGAGCAGAGCCGCCGCCCGTGTCCGGAAAAGGCCCAGCGACCCGTTGGAGAGGCAGTTAGGTACCCCCAATGGGAGTGGGGATTGAGCAGAACTGCCGCCCGAGCCCGCAAGGTAGGCAGATCTGCGACCCACCGGCGGAACAGGCTTAGAGGCCGACCAGCGTCACACCAATTGTAGTAGGGGCGGAGCAGAGCTGCTGCCCACATCCGGATCAGGTCCAACGACCCGAGGGCGTGGTAGTTACATCACCACAATTGGAGTGGGGGCAGAGTAGAGCCGCCACCCGCGCCCGTAGGGTTGGCAGACCTGCGACCAACCAGCGTGGTAGATAGATCACCCTAATTAGAGGAGGAGCACAGCCACTACCTGCCCTGAAAGAGAGATCTCCCAACTATACAAGAGCAATATAAATAAATAGGGGAAAAATTTCAAAAACACAACAGTTTCACCAAGCAGAAAGAAACGCGAGCAGTATGAAATGACAAGGAAAGAAAGGACCACAAGCAATGCAGGTCAACTCAACTCTAGAAGAGGTAATAGCTGCAACAGATGGAATGTCTGATAAAGAGTTCAGGATATACATGCTTCAGATGATCTGGAGTCTCAAGGAAGAAATGAGACAGCAAAACCAGACAATGAAAGATCACTTTGACAAGGAACTACATAAACAAATCCAGGAAGTAAAAGACCAGTTTCACAGGGAGATAGAGGTAATAAAAAACAAACAAATAAAAATCCTAGAAATGCAGGAAGCAATAAACCAACTTAAAACCTCAATTGAGAATACTACCAGCAGAGTAGATCACTTAGAAGATAGAACATCAGACAATGAAGACAAAGTATTTCAACTTGAAAAGAACATAGACAGCTCACCAAGTCTGCTAAGAAACCATGAACAGAACATCCAAGAAACTTAAGAGTCATTGGGATTCAGGAAGGCACAGAGCTCCAAACCAAAGGAATAAACAATCTATTCAATGAAATAATACGAGAAAACTTCCCAGACTTGAAGAATGAAACAGAATCCCAAATCCTAGAAGCCTACAGGACGCCGAAAGTGCAAAATCATAAGAGATCCACACCTAGACACATTATAATGAAGATGCCCAACATACAGAATAAGGAGAGAATTTTAAAAGCTACAAGAGAAAGAAAGCAGATTACATTTAGGGGTAAACCAATCAGGATAACAGCTGATCTCTCAACACAGACTCTGAAAGCTAGAAGATCCTGGAACAACATATTTCAAACACTGAAAGAAAATGGGTTCCAACCAAGAATCGTGTATCCGGCGAAATTAAGCTTCAGGATGGAAGATGAAATTAAAACCTTCCACGATAAACAAAAGTTAAAAGAATTCGCAGCTAGAAAACCATCTCTTCAAAAAATCCTTGGCAAAACATTACGGGAAGAGGAAATGGAAAATAACATTGAAAACCAACAGTGGGAGGTAGGACAGTAAAGGGGGGAAAGTAATCAAAGAGGAAAACAAATCAGGTTTAGTAACATTAAAACAAATATGGCTGGAGGAACAAACCATATCTCAATAATAACCCTAAATGTTAATGGCTTAAACTCACCAATTAAGAGACACAGGCTAGTTGAATGGATCACAAAACAAGACCCAACAATATGTTGCCTACAGGAGACGCATTTGATAGGAAAAGATATACATAGACTGAAGGTGAAAGGCTGGGAAAAATCATTCCACTCATATGGACTGCGGAAACAAGCAGGAGTGTCCATACTCATATCAAACAAAATATATTTCAAGCCAAAGTTAATCAAAAGGGATAAAGAAGGACACTGCATACTGCTCAAGGGAACCATACACCAACAAGACATAACAATCATAAATATATATGCCCCAAACAACGGTGCAGCTACTTTCACCAAGCAAACTCTTCTCAAGTTCAAGAGTCTAATAGACCACCATACAATAATCATGGGAGACTTCAACACACCTCTCTCACCACTGGACAGATCTTCCAAACAAAAGTTAAATAAGGAAACTATAGAACTCAATAACACAATTAACAACCTAGACTTAATTGACATATATAGAATATACCACCCAACATCAAGTAGTTACACTTTTTTCTCAGCAGCACATGGATCCTTCTCAAAAATAGATCATATATTATGTCACAGGGCAACTCTTAGACAATATAAAGGAGTAGAGATAATACCATGCATCTTATCTGATCATAATGGAATGAAACTGAAAATCAACGATAAAAGAAGGAAGGAAAAATCATGCATCACTTGGAGAATGAACAATAGGTTACTGAATGATCAATGGGTTATAGAAGACATTAAGGAGGAAATTAAAAACTTCTTAGAGTTAAATGAAAACACAAACACAACATATCGGAATCTATGGGACACATTGAAAGCAGTTCTAAGAGGAAAATTCATTGCTTGGAGCTCATTCCTTAAAAAAAGAAAAAACCAACAAATAAATGATCTCATATTTCATCTCAAAATCCTAGAAAAAGAAGAGCAAAACAATAGCAAAAGAAGTAGAAGGCAAGAAATAATTAAAATCAGAGTGGAAATTAATGAAATCGAAACAAAAGAAACAATTGAAAAAATTGACAAAACCAAAAGTTGGTTCTTTGAAAAAGTAAATAAAATCGACAGACCCTTAGCCATGCTAACGAAGAGAAGAAGAGAGAGAACCCAAATTACTAGCATACAGTATGAAAAAGGCAATATCACAACAGACACTTCAGAAATACAGAAGATAATCAGAAATTATTTTGAATCCTTATACTCCAATAAAATAGAAGATAGTGAAGGCATCGATAAATTTCTTAAGTCATATGATCTGCCCAGATTGAGTCAGGAAGATATAGACGACCTAAACAGACCAATAACATTAGAGGAAATAGAAGAAACCATCAAAAGACTACCAACTAAGAAAAGCCCAGGACCGGATGGGTATACAGCAGAGTTTTACAAAACCTTTAAAGAGGAACTAACACCAATACTTTTCAAGATATTCCAGGAAATAGAAAAAGAGGGAGAACTTCCAAATACATTCTACGAGGCCAACATCACCCTGATGCCTAAACCAGACAGAGACACTTCAAAGAAAGAAAACTACAGACCAATATCTCTAATGAACCTAGATGCAAAAATCCTCAATAAAATTCTGGCGAATCGGATTCAAAATCATATCAAAAAAATTATACACCATGATCAAGTAGGATTCATCCCTGGGATGCAAGGCTGGTTCAATATACGGAAATCAATAAATGTTATTCACCACATCAATAGACTTAAAAATAAGAACCATATGATCATCTCGATAGATGCAGAAAAAGCATTTGACAAAGTACAGCATCCCTTTATGTTCAAAACTCTAGAAAAAATTAGGGATAACAGGATCATACCTCAACATTGTAAAAGCAATCTATGATAAGCCACAGGCCAGCATCATTCTGAATGGAGAAAAATTGAAGGCATTCCCTCTAAGATCTGGTACAAGACAGGGATGCCGTCTCTCACCACTTCTGTTCAACATAGTCCTCGAAACACTGGCCAGAGCAATTAGACAGACGAAAGAAATTAAAGGCATAAAAATAGGAAAAGAAGAACTTACATTATCACTATTTGCAGATGATATGATTCTATACCTAACAGACCCAAAAGGGTCTACAAAGAAACTATTAGAGCTAATAAATGAATTCAGCAAAGTGGCAGGATATAAAATCAACATGCATTCTTGTATATCAGCGACAAATCCTCTGAAACGGAAATGAGGACAACTACTCCATTCACAATATCCCCCAAAAAAATAAAATACCTGGGAATCAACCTAACAAAAGAGGTGAAAGACATATACAATGAAAACTACAGAACCCTAAAGAGAGATATAGAAGAAGACCTCAGAAGATGGAAAAGTATTCCTTGTTCATGGATAGGCAGAACTAACATCATCAAAATGGCGATATTACCAAAAGTTCTCTATAAGTTCAATGCTATCCCAATCAAAATCCCAACAGCATTTCTTGTAGAAATAGATAAAACAATCAGGAAATTCATATGGAATAATAAAAGACCCAGAATAGCAAAAACAATGCTAAGCAGGAAGTGTGAATCAGGTGGTATAGCGATACCAGACTTCAAACTATACTACAGAGCAATAGTAACAAAAACAGCATGGTACTGGTACCAAAACAGGCGGGTGGACCAATGGTACAGAATAGAGGACACAGTAACCAATCCACAAAACTACAACTATCTTATATTTGATAAAGGGGCTAAAAGCATGCAATGGAGGAAGGATAGCATCTTCAACAAATGGTACTGGGAAAACTGGAAATCCATTTGCATCAAAATGAAACTGAATCCCTTTCTCTCACCATGCACAAAAGTTAACTCAAAATGGATTAAGGAGCTCGATATTAAATCAGAGACACGGCGTCTGATAGAAGAAAAAGTTGGCTATGATCTACATACTGTGGGGTCGGGCTCCAAATTCCTTAATAGGACACCCATAGCACAAGAGTTAATAACAAGAATCAACAAATGGGACTTACTCAAACTAAAAAGTTTTTTCTCAGCAAAAGAAACAATAAGAGAGATAAACAGGGAGCCTACATCCTGGGAACAAATCTTTACTCCACAAACTTCAGATAGAGCCCTAATATCCAGAGTATACAAGGAACTCAAAAAATTAGATAATAAGATAACAAACAACCCAATCAACAAATGGGCCAAGGACCTGAACAGACACTTCTCAGAGGAGGACATACAATCAATTAACAAGTACATGAAAAAATGCTCACCATCGCTAGCAGTCAGAGAAATGCAAATCAAAACCACTCTAAGATACCATCTCACTCCAGTAAGATTGGCAGCCATTAGGAAGTCCAACAACAACAAGTGCTGGCGAGGGTGTGGGGAAAAGGGTACACTTGTTCATTGTTTGTGGGACTGCAAATTGGTGCAGCCAATTTGGAAAGCAGTATGGAGATTTCTTGGAAAGCTGGGAATGGAACTACCATTTGACCCAGCTATTCCCCTTCTCGGTCTATTCCCTAAAGACCTAATAAGAGCATGCTACAGGGACACTGCTACATCGATGTTCATAGCAGCACAATTCACGATAGCAAGATTGTGGAACCAACCTAGATGCCGTTCAATAGATGAATCGATAAAAAAATGTGGCATTTATACACAATGGAGTATTACTCTGCATTAAGAAATGACAAAATCATAGAATTTGGAGGGAAATGGATGGCATTAGAGCAGATCATGCTAAGCGAAGCTAGCCAATCCCTAAAAAACAAATGCCAAATGTCTTCTTTGATATAAGGGGAGTAACCAAGGACAGGGTAGGGACGAAGAGCTTGAGAAGATTAACATTAAACAGGGATGATAGGTGGGAGGGAAAGGGAGAGAAAAGGGAAATCGCATGGAATTGGAAGGTGAGCCTCAGGGTCATACACAATTACATATAAGAGGAAAGGAGGGGTAAGAGAAAAATAATACAAGTGAAGAAAAGATTTACAGTAGAGGGGGTAGAGAGAGAAAAGGGGAGGGGAGGGGAGGGGAGGGGAAGGGGGATAGTAGAGAATAGGATAAACAGCAGAATATATCAGTCACTAGAATGGCAATATGTAAATCAATGGAAGTGTAACTGATGTGATACAGCAATCGGTATACGGGGTAAAAATGGGAGTTCATAACCCACTTGAATCCAATTGTGAAATATGATATATTAAGAACTTTGTAATGTTTTGAACTACCAACAATAAATTAAAAAAAAGACAATGTGATGAGAAAAAAAATTAATGGATAAATAAACAATGGAATAGACTACAAAGTTAAGAAACAGTCCCAGAATAAAACTGCTGTGCCAGAATTGCAATTCTCCCTAAGAAAAAGAGCAGCAGTCTCTAGGTGAATGCAATGCACTCTAACAATTGGTAACATGAAACTTACAGTGTCTGGGGATCCAATTAAAACTAATAATAGGCATGAAAAAAGAAGGAACATGTGACTACATTCCAGGAGAGGGAAAAAAAGTTTTAAAAGACTTGGGAATTACAGAAATAATGAAATTCACAGAAAAGAACATGCAAATGGCAATTGTATTACTCAGCAATTAAAAAAAGGAACCACTACTAGATGCAATAACAGGAATCAATGTCCAAAACATTATGTTAAGCGAAAGAAACCACACACATAGAATTTCACATTGCATTATCCCCTGTCCATAAAATGCCAGAAAATGCAAAATTATAGGAACAGAAATCAGATTCAGAGGGTGCCCATGGAGTTGAGGGATTTGCTGCAAGGTTGAAGTGATTAAAATGTTTGTTTTTTTTTTTTATTATGGTGGAGGTTATATGACCTCACTATTCCTAATTTATGAAAATACACCTTGGTTGTGGTGGTAGTTAGATAAAAATATATACATTTGTCAAAACATACTGAGCATGTTGAAAGAATAAAATTGCATATGACTTCTATTTCAATAAACTTGAAGTTTGTTTTTTACAAAGAAGATAGTTTCCTGAATGTAATAGAGCACTGAAGTCACACAAAACTAAGAACAGGCAATCACCTCCGAAAAGTAAAATGTTAACAAGGTACAAAGGTCCAGTGTAGGTGAAAGCCGGAGGGTAGAACTCCTGAAACATGGACAGGAGTGGAGTTTGAATCCCCCTCTGGGGTTTTCTGCAAACTTTCACCAAGTGACAAAATCAGGGCAGAGCAGCAATGAAAACAAGTAACTCCAAGCAGCCCTGCCCAGGTCCTCCCTCCCTGAGATACAATGGCCTTAGGACTGCAAGGGAAGGACAGCAAAGGCTGTCATCTCCAGGGCACTGGTGAAGACCCCATTGCAGTTGATAGAAAAGAAAGGAGAAGATACCCTCCATCCTAAGAGGACAGACACCTGTCCTGGGCCTACACCTGAAGAAACTTGCCAGCAGGCCTATAATCCAAATTTTAAGAGACATTCTTCAGAAGAAAGGAGAACGATATCTGGTGAAAGCTTGAGTCTACATTCAGGGTCCAGAATTAATAAATTATTTTACATTCTATAGGCTGAATGGATTCTGTTTGCAAATTCTCAGCCTAGGCATTTGTAGAAAAAAAATGGAGCTACATGTAATGTCTTAGTCTACTCAGGCTGCTCTAAAACAAATATCATAGACTGGGTGGCTTGTAAACAGCAAAACATTATTTCTCATAAATGTTGAGACTGGGAAGTCCAAGATCAAAGTACCTTCAAGTTCGGTGTCTGGTGAGGGCTGGCCCCCGCACCACCCGGCTCACAGATGTTATTTTTCTATGTCTTCATGTGGCAGAAAGGATCCGGGGTCTTAGGCCTCTTTCATAAAGCACTAACTCTATTACTTCTCAAAGGGCCCACGACCTAACACTCTCAGATTGAGGTTAGGGTTTCTGCATACAAATTTTAGAGGGACACAATCAGACCAGAGTGTACACTATGCAAATGGGTGAGAGGGGCTGCAGGCTATGAAACTATTCATAAAACGGCAGCAGGGTATTGTGACCCAATCCCTCTCCTTCTCAAACAGAGGAGAGCAACAGAAATAGTAAACATGCTAGTTAATATTTATTTTTAAGTCTTTTTTCTCACTTAAAATGTTTTAACAATCAAAGACTTTAAGCATTACTTCATCAGCACAACTTCATAAAGTCAGAGACATAAGACTAATGTGCTCTACTGTGGAAAAATAGAAATCTTAGAAAAATTAATCCAAAAGGATACAAAACAAAATGGGTGGAACAAATACAAAACAAGTTGCAAAAGAAAAAATTTGCCCTACCATATAAAAAACCTCATAAAATTTTAATTATATAAAATAGAAATCACCTAGCCAAGCCAATTAAAAAACAGATTGTCAGACTGGTTTAAAATCTTGGCCTCGATATATGCTAGAAGTGCATCTTAAATATAAAAACACATGGGTTACAAGTAAGGGGATGGAAAATGCCATAACGGATAAACATGAAGAAGAAAGCAAGAGTGACTATAAAAATGTCAAGCAAAGTAGACAAGGAGTATTGCCAGAGATACAGAGGCCTGCAGAGTTTCTGATAGAGAGTCACTAAATGTTCTTCTTGTTTTATCGGGACTGGATGCTCTTTAATATTTTAATATTTTCATTTTCACCAGTTTTTCAGCAACATTTGATGAGTGCCATAGTAGAAATAAAAATGGCCAATTCAGAGAAAAAAAAACTCTTAAGTATATATGCACCTAAAAGGAGAACACCAAAATATATGAATTAAAACCAGCAGAACCAAAAAGAGGCATCAATATATGTGATATTTTTTTAAAGAATATGATAAATATATAGATGAAAAGAATCTTAAAAATAGAGAGAGGGCAAAGGATACAAAAGACGTGAATAATACCATCAAACAAATTTAATGAACTGATATGTAATCTTCACTTACTAGGTGAAGTGTTATATCTTTTTAGAATGTATATTCAGTGGATTTCAGCACATTCACAACATTGTGCAACTATCTATCTAATTCCAGAACAGCCACTATCTAATTTCAGAACATTTCCAGCACCCTTAAAAGAAACCAGTAGTAGTCATTCCTTGTTCCTCTCTCCCATTTTCTCCTGGCAACCACTAACCTGTTTTCTGTCTCCATAAATTTGCCTATTTTGGACATTACATATGAATGGAATCATTGAACTTACGGCCTTTGGAGTCTGGCCTCTTAACATGATACTTTAAAGTTTCATTCTTGTATAGAATCAATACTCCATTTCCTTTTATGGCTGAACAATGTTACATTTTATGGGTATACCATGTTTTGTCCATTCATCCATTGAGTCTTTCCTCAGCGTATTTCATTATTATAATCCAATAGTGGTGTCTAAAAACCAAAGAAAATTCCAAGGAAAAGAAAGGCTAGAAATAGGAAGGACAAATGAAGACAATTGAGATATCAGTCTGCTTGATTTTTTGCTTGCTTTAAAAATTAAATTAAAGCCGTCTATAAAAGGTCTGGGCTGGGCTGGGGTTATGGCTCAGTGGTAGAGTGCTTGCCTAGCACATGTGAAGTACTGAGTTCAATCCTCAGAACCACATAAAAATAAATAAAATAAAGGTATTGTCTCCATCTACAACTACAAAAAAATTTTAAATTAAAAGTTTTTTTTAAAAAAGATCCAGTCCACCCTTCCACTCCATGGCATCCCATCAAATTTCAATTCCAAAATGATATACCCTGTTAAAAATGTACATATTGTTTCATTCACTTTTACTCATATTGTTTTAACTGTCTATGAGGATACAATGAAGCTAAAGACTTTTTTTTTCAATTTTGAATTTTCTGAGAATAATTCCTTATATGTAATATTTAATTAAACTGAGACCACAGTACTCCCCTATAAACTAGCTGTAACTGGAATTAGTTTAAGCTGAAAATATCTTAGTTATTTTATGTGTATTTATCACCAATTGAATGGTAACTGGTTGGCAGAATTATCCAGGAACATAATTTTTTTGTGAATATCCCATAAATCTATGTAAATCTTCTGTTTCATTCCAGAAGCTCATTTTTCCTGGTACCAAGGATTGAACTCAGGGGTGCTTGAACACTGAGCCACATCCCCAGCCCATTTCTGTTTGTTTGCTTAGAGCATCACTAAGTTGCTGAGGCTGGCTTTGATACTGCAATCCTCCTGCCTCAGAGATTACAAGCATGTGCCATTGTGCCTGGCTCAGAAGCTCTTGATCTGCATTTTCCTGAAGGTCATACTAAGGACGTTTTTCAGGAATTGACATCTAGAATCTAATAAAGGACTCTGTTAAAGAAGAATCTTTTAGGCATAAATTAAACATCTCTAAGGTTAAGTGATAACAAAAAAAGGTTTTTCATATGCTTTCTTGAGAGCAAGAACATCAGTATTAGCAACCAGAATTTTTTTTTCTCACAAATGCTATTCTCACCATAATAATATACCATAATTTTTGACTTTGCTAATTTGAATATAAACATTTGAACAAGCAAGTGATATTTTAAATTTCCTAAGTAAATCTTACCTTTATTTTTTAAGTAGTATGGACAAGATTGTAAGGAAACACATTTAGAATTCTTTAATGAACAAATGATGCTCAAGAATTTTCAAAACACCTATATACATATGTTCACGTACAGTTTTGAACAAAAAAATAGCTCTTGTTGTTAAAATGCAACTCCTATGAATCATTTAGGAATAATAATTGAGTCATTCAACAAATATTCATTTTGTACCTACTGTGTCCTCTTCTGGGTGCCTGGGAAACAGATGAGAAAAACAATTGGGGAGGGAGATGAAGTGTAAACAGAGTGAATGAGTAAATCATTTTGTATTTTAGAAGGTAATAAATTATATGAGGAAAAGAAAAAGTAGAGCTAGGTACTATTTACCAGCATATCTTATTGCCATGAATCCTTGTGCCAGGCTACAATTAGCAGAGACAAAAAATACAGAGTTTTAACTCTGCAGTTCACTTAGCAAGTAGAACACAGCCCATGGTCCAGAGGGTCTTGAATAAATGTTTTCTAAAGAGGGTAGCACACTTTACAAAATAATAGAATTTGAAGAAAATCTCTACCCCTAAGATGGAATGTGATTTCCTTCTCTCTCTGGTCCATATCTACTAGCACTGAGGAGATGTGCATTGATCTGTCATGCAGTGAATATCTCTCCAGCCACTATTGATTTCAATTTACCCGATCGACAAGGTTCACAGACTTTGTTTTAAAAATAGTTTGAAGGCATATGTGCTACCAGAGGGTAACTACTCATCAAGGGAGGCTTGAAGCCATTGGATAAAATTCATTTGCCAGTAGTCTTTCCACTGTCTGCTGAATCCATCAGAGTTGGGCAAGTGTGAAAATGCTTCAACTGAACAAGCCCCTTTCTCCTCTCTTTTGCTATTCTAATGCCCCAACCAATTGCAAACTATTTACTCTGGTTAAATAAACTGGGATCTTCATTTATTTACTTCACTATGTATAACAAACTAAGCTTACACTAAAAAAGGGAAATTTCAATGTAAAAAACTACATCACCATGGTTCCCCAGGTTGTTCCCAGGTCACCTCCATGCCTATGTTTCTCCATTTACACAATGCATTCGATGGTGGCCAACCCTCTCAAACTAACCATCATTTCATCTTCCTCTGTGTCACAGCAAAACAGGATAAATAAGAAGAAAGACTCTATCCCCAAGCAGAAAGTCCTTCCAGTGGTCTCCTTAAGAAAAAAGAAGATGAGCTTTGTTATACTACCACTATAGCATCCTCTGTTGTCTAGCTTCTGCTACCTCAATGTCTGCTAATATCTAATGACAAAAATGGGAATTATGTTGACATTAAAGTGAGCAGAATTTTATTTTCTGGATCACTGGACAGGTAATCAACTTTTCTGATGCTGATCAATTCCCTCTTATGGTTTACATTTCCACCTAAACATCAGAATGCCTCTCTTGAATAAGCAAAAGTAAATTCAACCTGACTTCTTATTTTTTCTTGATTAGTAGTATTACCTACTGAATCATCAATTCTTATTTTAAATGTTACCCTCCAAACTGCCTAAATCCAGTCTCATCATCATAGCCTGTCATTTGTCCTGCAATGTCTCTTAAGTCTGTGGTTTCCCTTAATATCATCACTTTTTCTTGTTTGGGCCCTAATTCTTTTTTTCCTACACCTATTACTATAGCTATAAATATGAAGAATCACTTCTGTTTTCCATTATTATAAGAACTACCTTTCAAAAGCCCAAACTTATTCTGTCATTCTCCTACTTACAATCCCATAATGGCTTCTCATCACTTATAAGAAAAAGACAAAAGTTATCAGAATATTAAACAAAGTTTTTCAACATCTGGCAAGTTTCTCTGATTCTTATTTTGGTACTGGGAATTGAACCCAGGGCCATTTAACCAGTGATTCACATCTCCAGCCCTTTATTTTTATATATATTTTCCATTTAGAGACAGGGTCTCTCTGAGTTGCTTAGGGCCTCACTAAGTTGCTGAGGCTTGTTTTGAATCTTCCTGCCTCAGCCTCCTGAGCCACTGGGATTACTGGCATACACCACTGTGCTTGGCAAGCAATTACTTTGGGGGGCTCAAATGTACACTGTTCCCCTTCAGACACTGGGTGACATATGAAGCACCTCATAATCCCACCCAAAGGGACCTGGAATGTTTGCTTTTTAATCTCCATCAGTCATACTTTGAAGGTAGTTCCAGAGAGCATTTACACCCTGAAACTCTCAGCCTGCAGCTGAGCGAGCTCCTTTGTGTAGGGAGGCCATCAGGCAGAACTTCAATGCTGGCAATAAGGAGCCACCAGCATGAATATGGATAGGACAGATTCCTAAAGTGTCTGCTACACACAAATCTGTAAATATGTCATGCTCTTTACACCTCAGCCATGCTTTTCTAGATCGGTTCATTTTCAATAGTGTTATTTCTATCTGAAATATCTTTATCTTACTTTTTTTCCTGATTAAAAAGCCCACATCTTGCAAGACTATTCCACACATGAGGCTGGTTGGTCCCTCTGTTTTCTGGGCTGCATAAGATTCTGTGCAGACCTTTAGTAAACCAGCAGCTACATAACATCTACTTTATTATCCTCCCTTGCATAGTATATGTAACTTAGAGTAGGTAGCTCTCTTGTATCTTTGTATCTCCATTACCAACCCCAAGTGAGCAATATCCAATAAGTCATTTGTAAATACTTTAAATGAAGGACACATGAAACAATTGTCCATGTCTGATTTCTTCAGGAGGTACAGTATTACCTTGAGATTCAGATTTTTAATGAAGCATGAAACTACTATTTCTTAATGTATTTATTGTTACATGGAAAAAGTCCATTACTCACCCAGACCTATAATCTTTCTTAAAATTGCAACTATGAGTTGACATTTAATTGACACATAACATTGTATATATTTATGGGGTACCCTGTGATGTTCCAATACATGTACATATTGTGTAATATTTAAATCAGCATAAGCATATCTATCTCTCTCCATTGCTTTGTAGATAAAACATTCAAAATCCTTTCTTCTAGCTTTTTAGAAATATATATTACATTGTTGTTATCTATAGTCACCCTACTATGCAATAAAACACCAGAACTTATTTCTCCTGTCTAACCATAACTTAGTATCTATAGAACCTTCCTTCCTATTCCCTCCAGCCTCTGATCACCACAAATCTACTCTCAACTTCTATGAAATTGGCTTCTTTAGATTCCATATATAAGTGAGATGATGTAGTGGGTGTCTTCCTGCCCTGTATTTTTTGATATTTGATGTTTTGTGATTTTATTACAAAATTTTCATATATATTGCTTTTCTTTTTTAGATCTTAATATTTGCTAAAACTTTTAATTGAGATCATTTCCCTACATCATAGACCAGTTATGTGGAAAGAGTTACCAAGCATACCCTAAACTGTGTACCTGGTCACAGAGAAAAGATAAACATCTTGGGCACACACTACAGATTCAACCCCTTTTTGTTTTGCTTTTAAAAGCAATAATGTAATACATGTAAAATTTTGGACTATAGGGAAATTATCAGCCAACTAAAAATAACATTACCATTTTAGACATTTCAGTACAGGACAAGATTACAAGTCAGCAAATTTTTTTCTACAAAGAGCCAGATAGTAAATAATCTAGGTCTTTCTGACAACTATACAACTCTGCCATTATAGTGTAGAAGAAGCAATAGACAGTATATAAATCAGTTGTGTTTCAATAAAGCTTAATTTAGAAAAACAGACAGAGGACAACTAGATTTGTCCTGTGGGACATATTTTTGCTGACCCCTGGTCTATTGTTGCTCCTATACCCTTCTTTACAATCTTTCATCTATGATGTCTAACAACAAAAGACAAGTTATACAGGATCAATTCACAATAAAACAACAACAATAAAAAGACAGTATAAGCAGAATCACAGGTGATTAATTACAGTATTTGAATTGTGATAAAATACCTACAGCACAAAAATGGTCTTACCATAATGTTTGATTTTACCCACACCCATCTGGATGCCTCCTCACCCAAATGCTAATTCTTTTTCTTATCAGTAAACTCACTGTCCTTCTCTAATGCACATTTTGAAATATATTATATATATATATATATATATATATATATGCATATATATATATACATACACACACATATATATATCACATATACACACACATATGTATGTATATATATGTATATATGTAATCATTTTCTTTGATAGTGAATAAGAAGAAAAAGGAAATGGCAATTTTTGACATTGGGAAGCATGTTATCTGGCTAAAACATTTTGCTTTCCTCCTTTTTCTAGGTTTCAAATCTTCACTAGGTAAATTAAAAAAAAATCTGGAGAAATACTTCATATAATCTTATCATTGAGAAACTTTACTTTTGGGAATGAGAACTTTCAAGCTTAATTCTATTTTATGTGTTTATTTTTCAGAAGAAAAATTGTCCTAGCCTACATAAATTATAATTACCATTTCCCCCTCTACTTTAAAAAAGACAAAAAAATATTTTTAATTATATGCCTTTTTAAAAAACCATGCTTTTGAGTATGTTTTTGAAATAGAATCCATTGTTCATTTTCAGGGTGAAACAAAGGGATAGAATCTTAAGCACAAATAGGAAATACTATATTTCTTCAGCTAGTAAATTAAAAATTTTCCATTGTAGGAGAGAAGTTCATCAAATTAAAATATATTAATAAAATATTTTAATCTTATTTAGAATAAAAGTGATGATAATCCAATAAAAATGTTTTTGTAATTTAAAGATTCATGTGTCCCAAATTGCAGGATAACTTGGTTTCAATTCAGAAACCGTTGGAGTTATTTTGATTCCTTCAGGCCAGGGTGTCTTGATATATCAATTGGTTTCCTCAGGGGTTGCATGAGTTTTAATGAACTAACCAAGGGGAATTAATAATTTTTTTAAATTGCATTGCTGAGATTGAGCCATTTCCCTGTTGATATATAAGAGCTAAAAGGAAAGTGTCAATAATCCAAACACCAGAGACAACTCTCAGTCTCTGTTCAGGAAAAAAATATTAGTTGAGTTCTTGGAATTTTTTACTGCTTTTTTTACTAAAAAGTCAATAGTCCTAACAGTTTCTGAAGTTAAGTAATATAGTAGTTTTAGACTTCAGACACAATGAAGAAATTTCATTCAAGAAAAAAAAAACCTGCATTATTTTTGCAGAAGCATGCATGTAGTGGTATTGCTGATGAATATGAATGTTATCTTTTGAGACAATGCTAATATGTTTGAATTTGGAATCATTAACTAAGATTATTCCTGAGAATAAGTTTCTTCAAAAGCATATAATCATACTTTCTCTAAATCTGAGACATTTCAATTTAAGAAATTATGAATTTAGAAGCATTGGGGGAAAGTGGAAGGCAAAGCTTTCATGGTTACTTATTTAGAAAGATCTGCCAGGAGTGGGGTGGGGGATTGGGGTTTGCTGTGTTGAGAAGGAATTCCCTAATAAAAAAACATAAACTCATCCTTATTCAGGGAACAAGAATGTCTTTCTCTCTTGCTATTGGGTTATCTTTATTTGTGATGTTTTGATAACCTTTTTGAGAATCAGAATCCAGTCCCACTCCCCCTGTTGAAGATGGAACACCTGAGAAACCCCAAGGCAAAGCAAAGTTTTTATTTAAAGGATAGAACAGAAAGAGGGCCCAAAGCTCCTCCACAGAGGACAGGGTCCAAGTCGGTGCCCCAGGAAGTAGGGGTGTCCTCCCCTTTCATAGATTTCAGATTTCCTTTGTTCTCCTGCCCCCGCTCCTCCCATTCTGTCTAGTAGACCAGTGACCAAAAGGTGGAGTAATCCAAGAATAGAAGGAAGCCACTCAGGGGCTACATATTAAAACTCTTTGCAAGGAGGAAAAATTCCCTAGAGACCGGGAACCCTGGCAACAGGTTGGAGGAGGGGAAAGTACTCTTGAATCAGCCCCCATCTTCCTGACTTGATCACTCATTACCTACACTGACTATCCTTTTGCATCACCACCTCCCAGTTTCACTTGCAAACTATTGATGCAATTATTTCCCAATTATATCCACACCTCTGATTATGTGGCTTTGGAGATATTCTCATCAAGAGTTTAATTTTCTCACCCATAGACTTTGGATTTCATTTTGATTTGCTTGGGCTAACTGAATGAAATATTCACTATTCACTTCAGCCCCACGGCAGGGCCTTAAAAGCCCTTGAATACTTCTGCATTGCCTTTTACAAGTCTGATCATCTGCTATTTTAAAAATCTCACTTAATGCATACTTCCAACATCAATCTAAAAGAGAAGCAGATGTTGAAGGTGACATCACTGAAAATAAATGGAAGAATCATATAAATCCAGAAGAAAAAAAATGGAGAAGGCCCCAATTTCAAAATATCTGGGCAACCCCAAAAGTTTATATCTCCTAAGAAACAAAGCAGTGATTCAAATTTATACCATTATTCTCAGAATATATGAAAACTGTGGCTCAGAGAAGTAAAGGAAATTACTAAAAATTCCTTAGCTCATAATTTCAGATACTACAGTCTCAAAACTAATTTCAAAACAAGGTTTTTAAAAACTCTATAAAGATTTTTTACATTTAGTTTAGAATATCTTATTTTTAAATTAATCTAATTATTTAGCCCTTTTCTAAAAAAATGTGGCTATGATTTTTTTCAATCTATTTTACATCGAAACCTACTATAGATACCTGGTATCCTTCTACCCACCAAAATTATAATTATCACATTTTTTTCTAAGGGATTAGCAGAAGGTATTGCTACTAGAACTTGGTATTAAATTTTTACCATTTTATACCAATGTTGATATAAGTTTTCAAAAAAAAAAAGGATTTGCAAAGCTAAAACTGTAGGCATCAGGCAAAATATGAGTCAGAGATTTGAGAAATGACATGATACTTTATAAAATATGTTAGTTGCCTTCCAGATCAATTAATTATTCCAAAATTATAAAATAAATTATACCCTACAATACAATGAAAGAGGAAAAGAGAACAAGAGTATGTATGAGTCTTATTAATTGGTTAAACACTGTCCTCTGTGTGTTTTTGTTTGTGCTTTGCTGGTTTCATTAGTTTTTTCAAGAAAAAAATGAAAGGTTTTCATTGTCTTACATGAGACTGGCAAAAACTGAATAGGCTCATTTGTTCTGGAAAATGGACATCTTAATAAATATCTGTGCCATACTGCTATGGTAACCACATTTAGAGAACAACTGCATTTCCTTGAGAATATAAATTATGTTTGTTAAGTATTACAAAACAATACCACATTGTTTGCTAATAATATTCTAACAGGTAGGGATCAGGGAAAGTGACAGAATAATTTCTAATTAACTTTTTATGAAGACGATACTCAAGTTCTGACATTGGTGTTTCTCATGTTTCCAAGGAGTTTGTGAAGAGATATTTATGGAACATCTTTTGTACTTACAGAGCTGAGTAAGAGATATAAGGGCAATAAGACAAGTTCCACAAGAAGCTCAAAACCTTAGAGAGATCCACAGATAACAGCAAGATGAGGGAAGAAACTAAAAGTGCCACTGGGAAGGGACAAAGAAAAGTTTATGAATAATTATACCTCCAGTAGCCTTAGAAAAAATTGAGAAGCATTTGTTCAAGAAAAACTACTAAATCATTGGCACCAACATATATTATATATAATAATTATAATAATTTTAATAATATACTATAATCTTCTTGGAGCATGCTTCTTTGGTAACCTTATCCCAGGTTCTACAATGGCAAGCCAAGCCATGAGAGCCAGCTGCTTTGCTGCCATAGGGGCTCACTAGATTTGGAGCCAATAGTAGAGAAATTTCATCCTCATATACATAGTCATAATCAGTAGCAATCTCTAAGAGACAGACAAGCCAACTGCACAATTAAATTAGGGTTGCAACCCTGTTGGGGCAAGTTATAGAACAGCCAGATATTTAACAGGGAGATTCAAGTAATGGGATAGCAATGAGAAATCTTAATAAGTTCCACATAGCCCTTGAGGTCCAGAAAGCTGTGTTCATGTACAAGGCTGTGTGCATGCACAGACAAAGCCAGATAGGGTCCTAGCCATCCACTTGTGCCTGAAGGAACATGACACCATGCACACATATAGAGGAAATACAAGAGGATCCAATGGAAAGTGCTAAACTGAGATTTGCATATATTCCCAACCCATGTAAGATGCACATACAGGTTCCATATAGTAGGTTTACTTGTTCAAGTAGTTTGGATACAACCTCTATTCAATGACTGCTTGAGTTGTAATGTTATGGAAGTAACTATTAAGAAGCTGGGTTTTATAACAAAAAATAAAAGTGATTTTGACCAGAGACATGAATGGATACACAATGAGGGAGAAACAAACCACATAGCTTGAATTCAAGTATATTAATGCTTACATTTTCCTAAAACATCAGAATCCAGAGTTGCTATACTATTTAAAATACATATTTTTCAATAAAATTATGAAAGATATGCAAAATAATAAGAAACTGGTCAATACCCTGGACAAGAACAGCAAACAAAAACAATCTTTTGGGGGATAGGTACAGATATTTGATTAAAGGCACTATTATAATTATACCCAAAGAAATTAAGGAAACCTTCATCTATTGGGATAGAATTAAAACCTTTATTTTTGGGGATATAGTTCACATAGTATGTAATTCTCCCACTTTGTTTTGATATAGTTCTCACAGTACTGGGATATAGTTCACATAGTATGTAATTCATCCACTTTAAGTGTACAATTCAATACTTTTTAGTTTATTCACAAATATGTACCACCAATTAGTTTTAGAATAGTTTTATCCCCATACATGTTATATCCTTTAAGTAAAATAACCTCCTAACTCCCATTCCACACAGCAGTTCTAAGACTTTTTTAACCTAATTTTTATCTTCTAAACTCATCTATTCATATAAATGGAATCATATTATATCTGAGCGTTTTTAGTTGACTTCCTTCATTTAGAAGATTTCCAAGGTTCATCCATGTTTATCTTAGGGGAAAGCATACACATTATACCATACTTCTCTTCATTCCTTTTGTGGCCTAATAATATTTCATTGTATGGCTATGCCTAATTATATTTAACCATTCATCAGACAATGTGCTTTGGGGTATTTTTACCTTTTAAATATTATGAATAAAACTCTACAAACATCCACACACAAGTTTTTGTGTGAATAAATGTATGTATATGTAAAAATTTCTCTCAGATATGTATATAGAAGTATAATTGCCACAAGGCTATGTTTACCTAATACTTATACAAAAACTCCTAGATTGTTTTCCAAAATGTTTGTACTACTGATAGTGTATACCATCAGTGCACAAGGGTTCTGATCTCTCCCTGTTTTCACCAATGCTTGTTATTATCCAAATTTTTTATTCCAGACATTCTAATGTGTATGAAGAGGTCTCTCATTTTGATTTTGATTTGCATTTCCTTGATAATTAATGATGCTGAGGATCTTTTCATGTGCAGATTGCTTATTCATATATCTTCTTTGGTAAAATAACTATTCATTCAGGTCCTTTGCCATTTTTTAATTGGGCTATTTATTTTTTATTATTGAGTTATATGAGTTATTTGCATAGATTAGAATAAATAGTTCTTCAGATATGTGATGATATGTAATTTATAATTATTTTTTCCTTTCTGAGGGTTGTCTTTTCATGTTCTTGATAGTGTCTTTTAAATATAAAATTTCTCATTTTTTTCTCTCATGTTTTAAAAAATGGCTTTATTGAAATATAATTGACATATACTAAACTGTATATATTTAAGGTGCACAAGTTGATAAATTTTGATATACACTCACATGTCTATGAAACCATCACCACATCAATATAATTAACATATCCATCACCTTTAAAAGGTTCCTCTCTCTTTGCCTTTCCATTTGTCCCTTGGAAACCACAAATCTGTGGCACACGTAGAAAAAGATAGTATTTCTAAAGCACTAGCTGTAGGGCATTTGGGGTGTCTATTTGGAAGTTGGTCACAAAAACTATTTTCCTTATATAAGAAATATGTCAGTAAAATCCAAAGCATTGGGGAAGATATTAGATGTTTCATTGTGTGATTGAAATAATTACATGTAATTCTTTTTTTTTTAAATAGTTGTTGCTGGACTTTAAACCCAGGGCCTTACACTTGCTTGACAAGTGCTCTACCACTGAGCTACATCCCCAGCCCTTTATTTTGAGACAGGGTCTGTATCAGTTGCCCAGGCTGGCCTTCAACTTGAGATCCTCTGCCTTAGTCTCCTGAGTAGCTGTGACTAAGTTATTGTACATGCAATTCTTTTTTTTTTTAGTTCTAATCAGTTATACATGACAATAGAAAGCTCTTCAATTAATTGTACATGAATGAAGCAGAAATTTTTACTTTTCTGGTTGTACATGAAGTAGAGTCACACCATTTGTACAATCATACACGTACCTAGGGTAATACGTCCATCTCATTCCCCCAAAACAAAGTTCCTCCACTCATCCCATGTCTGCCCCCCTTATGGATTAGCATCCAGTTATCAGAGAAAACATTCGGTCCCTGTTTTGAGGGGGATTGGCTTATTTCACTTAGTCTGATATTCTCTAGCTTCATCTATTTACCTACAAGTGCTACAATTTTATTCTCTTTTAATACTGAGCAATATTCCATTATGTATATGTACTACAGTTTCTTTATCCTTTCATCTATTGAAGGGCACCTCAGTTGGTTCCACAGTGTAGCTCCTCAGTCTATACCCAAAAGGCTTAAAAACAGCATATTGTAGTAATATAGCCGTTTCAATATTTATAACAGCACAATTCACAATTCCTAAACTGTTGAACCAACCAAATTTTTAATTTTGGAGTCCAATTTTTCTATTTTTTTTCTTTTGTTTTTCTTGTTTTTCATGTCACAACAAAGAATTTGTTGTAAAATTCATAGTCACAAAGATTTACTCTTAAATTTTCTTCTAATGACAGTTTAGTTTTAACTATTACATTTAGATCTGACTTATTTTGAGTTAATTTTTTCATATGGCATAAAGGACCAACTTTACTTTTCTTTGCATAAAGATATCTAATTGTCCCATCATTTTATAAAACATGCTATTATTTTTATTGAATGATCTTAGCACTCTTGTCAAAAACCATTTGAAATATGGTTTTATTTCTAGACTCTGAGTTTTATTACACTTGTCTATATACTTATGCCAGTTCTAGAAGATCTTCATCCTGTTGCTTTTTAGCAAGTTTTTAAATCAGGAAATATGGGGATCCCAAATTTGTTTTCTTTGGCTAAAATTATTTTGGCCCATTGCGGGTCCCTGACAATTCTATATAAATTTTTAGAATCAGCTGGTCTGTATTTTCAAGGCTGTTAGCTGTGATTCTGATGGAAGATTTTATTGAATCTGTAGTTCAATTTGAAGAATGTTGCCATCCTAGCAATATTTAGTCTTCATATCTAAGAACCTGTCATGTTTTTACAATTATTTAGTCTTCTTAAATTCCCTTCAACAATGTTTTTAGATTTTAGGAGTATGAATTTCATACTTCTTTTGTTAAAATTATTTACATTTTAATTTTTCAATAGCATTATTGATGAAATTAGAATTGTGTTCTTAACTGGGCATGGTGGTGCACACTGTTAATCTCAGCAGTCCAGGAGGCAAAGGCAGGAAGACTGTGAGTTCAAAGCCAGCTTCTGTAATTTAGTGAGGCCCTAAGCAACTCAGCAAGACTCTGTCTCTAAATAAAATACAGAAAGGACTGAAGATGTGACTCAGTGGTGATGTGCCCCTGGGTTCAATCCCTGGTATGTATGTATATATATATATAAAAACTTGGATGCCTTTTATTCTTGCCTAATTGTCCTGGCTAGACTCATAAGAACAATGTTAAATAGAAGATATGAAAGCAGACATCTGTGCCTTGTTCCTAACTTTATGGAAAAGCTTTCAGTCTTTCATCATTAATTATACTGTCAGCTGTGGGATTTTATAGATATTCTCTAGCAAGTTCCAGAACCCCCTTCTATTTCTAGTTTATTGAATATTTTTATTATGAAATTGTATTGAATTTTCTCAAAAAGGTTAACAATAAAATGATGGGGAAAAACTACACCACATATATTACAACTATACAAAATGTTAATGTCAGAGGAAATAACCTTTGACACACAGAATACATTACTAGAGACAAACTGGGACATTTCATAGTGATAAAGTGTTATTTCATTCGGGAAATATAAATTGTAGTAATATTACTACATATATACCTAACAAAAGAACCCTAATATATGAAACAAAAATGACATAATAGAAAGGAAAAATAGGTAACCCAAATAGTTAGATACTTTAATACCTGAGTTTCAATATTGATTGAATGATAAGGTAGAGGCTCAACCCACCTCCTAGAGTCAGTCATTTGTAACCATCTCCTCTTGAGAATAGGCATGACATGCAACTTCCTTCTGACCAACAGAATATGACAAAGGAGGGTTTCCTCCATGATTCATTTCATTATATTCTAACCTCTGTCTTGCTGGTGGCTTTTCTCCTTTTCTGACTTTGAAGACGTCAGTGCAATGATTTGAGCTGTCCTACAGAGAGACCCAAATTGTAAAGAATGAGGGCAGCCTTTGGTAACAGACTGTAAGAAACTGAAGCCATCAACCCAACAATCTTTAAGAAACTGAATTCTGCCAACAAGCTCATGAGCTTGGATGCAGATTCTTCTCCAACTGAAGCTTGAAATTAAACCCACACCCCCAGCCCACAAACTCAACAGCCAGAGGACCCGTCTAAACAGTGCTCATACTCCTGACCCACAAAACTATGAGAAAATGGACATGTATTGTTTTAAGCCACAGTTTTTAGTCAGATTTTTAACAAAAGATAATATAAGCAGTTACTTAAAAAAACTAAACATAATCTTACTATACAATCTAGAAATTCCAAATCTTCCCCCACCCTACTGGGGAGAATTTTATTAACATTGAAATAAATGTTAGAACTTTTGTAGAATGACTTTAAATAGCTATAACATGCAAGAACAAGAGAGCTTTGTCCGTGATGGTTTTCATTGATACCCTCCATTGATAGAGGTCCCAGAGATCACCTAGAGCTCCCCAAAATTCAGTCATTTGGACAACAGAGAGTAATTTTAGGCTTTTGTCTACATTATAATTTCATACATACAGCTGCAGATAAGCTCCATTCTACTTAAAATTAACAATATAAAACCTTTCTATGTTCATCTACTAAATTCTAATATAAAAGCTAATTTGCCATTTACACAATTGAGAGAGTGTGTCTGTGTGTCTGTTCCATCACTCTGGGGTTCCCAGCATTTGCAAGCCATGCACAGCTGGGGAATTTCCTAGTCACCAGATGTAGACAGCTCCCTGTGTTTCTGCTTCCTCACATCAAAAGTCCCCTTCAAGTCATCAGAGGATGTAGGGCAAGTCTTCCTTTCCATGCATTACCTCACTCTCAATAGCTGTCCTCAAAGAAAGAAGAGATCTTGGGCTGGGGCTGGGGCTCAGTGGTAGAGTGCTTGCCTAGCACCTGTGAGGCCCTGGGTTCGATCCTCAGCACCACATAAAAATAAATACATAAATGTATTGTGCCCAATTAAAATATATTAAAATAAAGAAAGAAAGAAAGAAAGAAAGAGAAAGAAAGAGAAAGAAAGAAAGAAGAAAAAGAAAGAAAGAAAGAAAGAAAGAAAGAAAGAAAGAAAGAAAGAAAGAAAGAAAGAAGAGATCTGGGGTCCTCCTAGAGATTACTAACTGGCATATGGGAACTAAATCTTTCAGAGGTTACTAGGATGAGGAGAATCTTAGCTGGTGGGGTTGTATTCTCAGGAGGAAGGGATGACAGAGCTGTCATGAATCAGGAATTTAACTAGTCATTGTCCAACACACTGAAGACTATTTCTGAAGGGCTGGCTGGAACACAGGTGAATGGTGGGGATGGGATTTGGTGCAATGCTGGACAGAATTCAAGACAGTTCTATTGCTTGTGGATGCAGGCCAGTACTAGGTATTGGGAATGGAATTTTCATGGTATCTTGGGGTAGAAATTCTAATTCTAGGTATGTAAATGAGAGAATTAAAACATATGTTCACCACATACTCTTATGCAATTGTTAATAGAAGTATTATTTTAATAGCTCAAAACTGGAAAAAAATCTATTCATCAGCCGGTTATTACTATCTAGTAGTTAAAAGGAACTGCTTTTAATAAATACAAAGTCTGTTTGCAAATTCTATACATTGTATAATTCCCTTTATGTTAAAAGTTGAGAAAAAGATAAAATGCTAGAAAGAAAAACATCAGTGGTTGCCTGGTGCTGGAGATAGCAATGGAGCTTAACTATAAATGGACAGAGATGTCAATAGGGTAATGGGAATGCTCTGAAGTTGGATTTTAGTGACAGTTACCCATCTGTAAAAATTATACACTTACAGTGGGTGAAATTCATGGTATACAAGTTTTACTTCAATTAAGTACTTTTAAAGCCTGATAGGTATCTTAGCTTAGGAAGAATTATTCTCACTCTCCCGTCATTGTGTCCCTGCAGTACAGCCCCGAATAAAAACTAAAGAGAACATACACCATTCCATCAAGAACTTCCCCAGCCAAAGCAGAATCCTCTCACACCTTGTCTTCTCTGAGCAGCAAAGAGGGGTGATGTCATCATGATCTTGCTGTACACCTTGAGGGAAAAAAAGGAATTTACAAGCTGGGTCTTCAAGGAAAGATGGGATTCCTATTGCCCGGAAGGAAGAGTATTACAAGTAAAAGAAGAAAAAACAGAAACAGGAAAGAGCAAGATATCACTGAGGAAAAGCAAGTAGTTTATTTCAGACGAAATGTTACAGAAGGTGGAAAACCTGTAGTTGAGAACAGTAGGATTCTTAACATAGTTTGGTCTTTAGGGGTAGAATTTCTGTGATCGTTATCATTTTCTTCTTCCTTAAGCAAAAAGTTACTAAGAACTTGCTGCACACAATGTAAATCATAGGGATGAAGTGAGGAGCATATATGCTTTCCAGCCATAAACATTAAAATATCATAAAGCTGTGAAGGAGAGTTGAATTATCTCAAACAATACCTATCCTATTTTAGGTCCCCCTCTTTATCCTTTTATAAACAAAAGGATGAAAAAAAATAAACCAAACTATCATTTCTCCACTCTACAAGTCTGAATCCCAGAAAGCAGAGGAAAAAAGAAAGTTGCATAGCGACCCTAATAACTCCCTTTATCTCATAAACTGAAATAGATCCTTGCTATATGGTTACACATTTTAGAACTAATTACTAACTTTGACAACCTATATTTCTAAAGTACTGTCTCGGAAGTGCTATTAATGGCTGGTAAAATATATACTTTCACTTCAGTAACAGAGCAACACGGAGGGCACTCCATATCTTACAGAGAAACAAAAAACATGCTTTACACAAAGTTGTGTTGAAAAGATGATGTTTATTATTCAACACTACAGAGAGTCTTGATGTGATGTGCTCTTGTCTTTTTACTCTTTGCAGGAGGCACAATGATAATGAGTGCATTATTTTGGAGCTATCATTAAACTGCTATCATTTCCTTACATATTGATGTCAGCTAATAAATCAGAACCCCCAGCTCGCCTCTGGCCAGTATTTCATTAGCTTTTAAATTACTTTCCATTAGCCACTTACAAGAAACACACGATTTTAGAGGCCATAAATTATTTGGGGAATTCATCCCTACCTGAAAAGTTAAGCAGTTCCAGAGGCCATAGTAGCCACAATCTACAGAGAAAGCTAACCCTGACTATTAAATGGAATTACAGGCATGCATATAGGAATTGGAACTTCTGAAATGTACAATTCAAAATGAGGAAAACCAACGAGAGCCACAAGGAAAGTAATTATAGCTGTAAGAAAAACCTTTGGAAATTTGAAACAGACTCAGAATTTTTCATCTTAATTGGTTTCTACACAAATATACATATAGTCCATCTGTCTGTCTGCATACACACTCTTCTCTATTTGGGTTAAACCTTTAATTTTACTCCTTGGTTAACTACTATAGATACACTAGAAAAATTTGTTCTGCTGTGTTGTAATGTCACAATGTGACTAACTCCAACCTAAAATAGAGAACAATGTGAATGCTTGTGAATGTGACATTCAACTGGAAGGCCACATGGGGAAAGATAATATCAAGTAAGTGAAGACTGGGTCTAGATATGCCCACACACTGCTGGCATGGGATTAAGTTTGGGTGTCTTAGAGAATTTTCCCATAAAACCTTTCCTTTCCAGTTTATCTTTATTCATCTAATTTAGCTCTGAAAATTAAAAATTGCCCACGTATTTGTAAATATTCACACCCTCTACTAGGAAGAGAAACAACAGAAGACAGGTAACTCCTAGATCTTTGATATACCTATTTGGCTCTAAAATAATAATGTTTCCTATTATTTAATATGTGAGAGTGGGAGATGTGGATAAGGTTGTTCTGAATAATGGAACGAACAGAATTATAACTCTATTACTATAAAATAATCACAAGCCTATTCTTTTAAATAGTAAAATAGAACAAAAATAATATATTTTAAAAATGTTAGAAATAGGCTGGAAGTAAAATGACATAATGTTTTGTCCCAAAGATAAGCACTGACAAAGATTCTCTTCTTGAACAGACTCAGATCGGTTTCCTCTCAACTCTGTTCTCAGCTAGATCCTGACTTTTGGGCTTCCACAATGGTCTCTACGTTATCCAATTTTAGTAGAAACATGCTAAGTCAGTTTAACAAAAATTCCCCACTCTCTATATCTGATCACCCTCAGTATCTGATCAGGTTCTTCAACCTTGACCATCCCCAGCTGATATCTTATCACCCTGGCCTGCCTTCAAGAAGAAAATTCCACCAGAATTTAACCAGAATCCCACATGACTAGTGGTGTCTCTACTTAGTAATTTTCCATTCATCAACTCCCCAACCCTGTTTCTGGGCTATAAATTTCCACTTGTCATTGTTATGTGAATGAAAAATGAAAAAATTAAAAGGGAGGGAAATCTTAAAAGTTCTCAGAATGAAAGTGTTTGTAGTTGAGCTTAATCGCTTAATCTCTTTGCCCCACTCCAAAACCCCATTGTGATTAAATCCCCATGTGTGATTACTTCATGTTGGAGCAAACATGGCTGTAGTTAGGCTCCTTTGTGGACTTCTGGTAGGCTATGTTATGGTTTTAGTGTATAGCCAAGCCTGGGATTCAACTATGTTGTGGTTAATTAAGGCCAGAAACATTGTGATTCAGCATATAGACTCAAGATCAGAAATATTAACTCCTGAGGCTCCCCCGCCCCCAATGTGCCTTCTTTGTTTGGCCTGCATATAAAAAGGGCCTATCAAAATGGGCTAGGAGAACTGGCTAAAACGAAACTGGCTGGGACTAAAGTTGAAGCAGGGGGCTAGGTAATGACTGTGTCTACCATTAAATAAAAGATGAACAATATTCCCACCATGTCTTGCTTTCTTCTTCTTCCTGCCGAACCCTACATCTGTTTCCTGGGTGGAAGCCCCAGAAAGACACCCTGAAGTCTGTCTTACCATTCTTCATCAAGTAATGAATAATTTCTTTAAAAACTTCCACTCACAGCTGACATGCACTGAATGTATGTCTTACACACAAGCTGAGAACATACTCCTACCAGGTAACACCATGACGGCAGGCAGGTAGGAAAAGGAGAAGTCCTAATAAAAAGAGCTCTTCTACATCTTACACTCTTATATCCCAGAGAGCAAAGGGACTCTCAGAGAAGGGACAACCTTCATCCTTGTTTTTCATGAGCAGAGATGAGAACATTTCATTTGCTTCCTAAAAAAACTGAACTTCCACTGATGAGCATTTAATCTAATGTAGAGCTATACAAAGACAATTTATCTGCTTATTTCCTTGAGTTTCTAAAAATGTACCCTTCATTAAAACAGCCTCAGGGTACAAGAACCATCAAACTGCATTAGGAAAATACAAGGAAAACAACAAGCTGCCATGATTAAAGTATAAGAAGTTTCTAAAGCAGATTTTATTTATTTATTTTTTTATTGGTTGTTCAAAACATTACAAGGCTCTTGACATATCATATTTCATACATAAGCTTCGAGTGAGTTATGAACTCCCATTTTTTACCCCAAACACAGATTGCAAAATCATATCAGTTACACATCCACATTTTTACATAATGCCATACTAGTAACTGTTGTACTCTGCTACGTTTCCTATCCTATGCTATCCCCCCTCCCCTCCCCTCCCGTCGGCGGGTGGACCAATGGTACAGAATAGAGGACACAGAGACTAATCCACAAAGTTACAACTATCTTATATTTGATAAAGGGGCTAAAAGCATGCAATGGAGGAAGGATAGCATCTTCAACAAATGGTGTTGGGAAAACTGGAAATCCATATGCAACAAAATGAAACTAAATCCTCTCCTCTCGCCATGCACAAAAGTTAACTCAAAATGGATCAAAGACCTTGATATCAAATCAGAGACTCTGCGTCTGATAGAAGAAAAAGTTGGCCCCGATCTACATATTGTAGGGTCGGGCTCCAAATTCCTTAATAGGACACCCATAGCACAAGAGTTAATAACAAGAATCAACAAATGGGACTTACTTAAACTAAAAAGTTTTTTCTCAGCAAGAGAAACAATAAGAGAGGTAAATAGGGAGCCTACATCCTGGGAACAAATTTTTACTCCTCACACTTCAGATAGAGCCCTAATATCCAGAGTATACAAAGAACTCAAAAAATTAGACAATAAGATAACAAATAACCCAATCAACAAATGGGCCAAGGACCTGAACAGACACTTCTCAGAGGAGGATATACAATCAATCAACAAGTACATGAAAAAATGCTCTCCATCTCTAGCAGTCAGAGAAATGCAAATCAAAACCACCCTAAGATACCATCTCACTCCAGTAAGATTGGCAGCCATTATGAAGTCAAACAACAAGTGATGGCGAGGATGTGGGGAAAAGGGTACTCTTGTACACTGCTGGTGGGACTGCAAATTGTTGCGGCCAATTTGGAAAGCAGTATGGAGATTCCTGGGAAAGCTGGGAATGGAACCACCATTTGACCCAGCTATTGCCCTTCTTGGAGTATTCCCTGAATATCTTAAAAGAGCGTACTACAGGGATACTGCCACATCGATGTTCATAGCAGCACAATTCACCAGCTAGACTGTGGAAACAACCCAAATGCCCTTCAATGGATGAATGGATTAAAAAAATTGTGGCATCTATACACCATGGAGCATTACGCAGCACTAAAAAATGACAAAATCATGGAAATGGATGGCACTAGAGCAGATTATGCTTAGTGAAGCTAGCCAATCCCTAAAAAACAAATACCAAATGTCTTCTTTGATATAATGAGAGCAACTAAGAATAGAGCAGGGAGGAAGAGCAGGAAGGAAAGATTAACATTAAACAGAGACATGAAGGGGGAGAGAAAGGGAGAGAAAAGGGGAATTGCATGGAAATGGAGGGAGATCCTCATTGTTATACAAAATTACATATAAGAGGCTGTGAGGGGAATGGGAAAATAAACAAGGAGAGATCTAAAGCAGATTTTAATTGGATCTTAATTCATCTGTCACTTAGAATGCTTAGCAGTTTTAAAATATAGATGGATGTTGCCCAAACAGAACATTTAATGTACACAATGTGAAAGTGTTTTATTTGAGGAAATTGTAGGGGTGTGGACATGAAGGGGATAAAAGTGACTGACGGCACAGCAAAACTGTCCTTATGTTGATTATGGGGTCGTACTTCTACAAACTGAAGGACCCTGACTTTATTTATTTTCTTCATTCTTTCTTTGCATTACCTACATCTTCACAAAGCAGCTTCCCACTGCAAAAACTGCCTTTCTCTTTCTCATCTCCACTAACATCTTGTAAAGCTGGGACAACTGCTGACCCTAAGGGCTCAGGAAGTTAGTTTCAATTCATTTTGTGACTTTATTTAAACCAAATGTCTAGCACACAAAGCAACTTTGACATCAGTCAGTGGTTGGACTTGACCTGTCTAGACATGGGAATGCATTCTAGACAGTAGAGGATAGAAATATAATTATCAACAGACAACAAAGAACTTAGCTAGGAGTGACTCAGGAACATTCAGGGAGTCAGTGTCTTGAAAATCCAATGCTGTAGTTTGAATCTGGAGTGTCCTCCAAAGTCTTCTGTGGGAAAGGCCTAATTGCAGCCTGTGGTGCTCTTGGTAGGTGATAAGAATATTAGAAGGTAGGGCCTCATAGAAGGAAGTTGTAACACTGGTGGCATACTCTTGAAATGTCTATTGGAATCCTCGCCCCATCATCTCTCTTTGCCTCTCCTCCAACATGAGGTGAACAGTTTCTTTTCCACATGTTCCTCACCATGGTGCTCAACCTTGCCATTGGCCCAAAGGCAACAGGACCAAGAAACAGTGAAATGAAACCTCTGAAGCCATGAGTCAAAATAAACCTTTCTTCCTTACAAGTTGATTAGTTCATACATTTTATAGCAGCAACAGAAAGATGACCAATATATCCAATAAAAGAAAATAAGTGAAAATATTTGACAGAAGACAGGAAGTACAACAATGGAATTTTGACACCATAATCTATACCCAACTCTCTTGAAACCCTGTAGACATTTCTATAAAAACCCAGTGAAAATGATCAAAGACATTCTGCTAAATGTGGTGGCATATACATAAAAAATTATCTCTGCTCGATTCAGACATTAAAATTAGAACAAAGGAAACAAACATATAAATCCAAGTGGAAAAAAGAGAACTAAAGAATAGACGATAATAGATAAAACAAGTCTCCAAAATTTTGCATGATGGAAAATGGGCAGAAGAATGATGGTTGACTCCGGTGAAATTATAGTGTCTGCAACTACATAAGAAGAAGCAATATACATATACATATATGATTGATTCATCCCATAGAATCTCAGGATTTGGAATTAACAGGCATAGAGAAATCAAAGATGACAGGAAGGGTTCAAAATATAGATGGGAGAAATAATTAAAGGGGAGGAAAATTTTGAAAGTTTTCAGAATGAAAGTGCTTGAATGTTGATTGGAAGTTTTATCTTTATTGTTGTATGTGGGTCTAGATCATTCTAGATCATTCATTCTCACTGTTTCATTTTTAATTTATAGATATGTGTAAATTTCTAGTACTTCATTTTTTAACTTAACATTTACTCTTTAATAAAACTTACACATGCATGTAACTATGAAGTTAAAAGAAAAAATGGACAATTCATCAAATTCTTATTCTTTAATAAAACTTTAATAAAACTTACACATGCATGTAACTATGAAGTTAAAAGAAAAAATGGGCAATTCATCAAATTCTTATCTTAACTATTATTATTTCAGCCAATGTTTACCTTAAGTAACAAAATTTTTACAGAAAATTGAATAAGATTTTGCAACTAGTTCTAAAAGCAATGCAGATAAGTCAATATTGAAAACATTTCATGATGTGCCAATAAATCACAAGAAGTAGAAATGAATGAACCATCTTTTACAAAAGAGGCTGCAAATATCTTAATGTGGTGTCCAGAGCTGTCTAACATCATTCCCTATATACCTTTGCAGTTTATACCCAGTTATTCAGTAGAGTCATCTTCTCTAGTCACACCATGTAGAACTCTTAATGATTTAGCTTTATGTCTTTCCCTCTTCCTTTGCCTTTATTCTAAAAAGGTTCTTTTCATTCTTGCTGCCTAGTTAACTAAGCATATTTATTCTTTATGGAGAATTTCAAATGCTGTTTTTCCAAATGATGATTTTTCTAAACATTGTAACTACTATAAGTTCTCTTATACTATATGTTACTATACACCAGTGTTTCTTAAACTTGGATGATCATCAAAGTCATCTTGTGCACTCCTGGACCAGGTCACCATTTTAATGAAATCCATATTAAAAGAGACAAATCAACAGGAGGATCATGAGTTTAAAGCCAGCCTCAGCAAAAAGCAAGGCAGTAAGCAACTCAGTGAGACCCTGTCTCTAAATAAAATACAAAATAGGGCTGGGGATGTGGCTCAGCGGTCAAGAACCCCCGAGTTAAATCCCAAGTACCCCCCCCAATAAAAGAAAGAGATAAATAGACTATCTTTACTAAAGTCTCTGATGATAGTTATATTTAATATCCAACCATCTGTTCAGTATTTAGTATCTGCAGACTACTTGTATCTAACAATAATCATATACATGTTACCATCATAGCTAAATTATAAGCTCCATGGGTTCAGTGCCCATTTCTCAATACAGCATCTTCTGTATAGTAGTAACTTTATCAAATGATCTATCCATGAAGCAAAAAAAAAAAAACAAATTTGATTTGTTTCTTCTCACTCAAAAACACAATTGATGAGCATAAATATAATCAGGCTTTCCAATTGATAAGAAAGGGAAAAATTACTTTCCTTATTTGTAGAATTCCTCTGACCATTTTAATCTTTATGGGAAACAGAGTGTTGAATATGTGGCCAGAGATAATACCTTATTCTGCTTCTGGTGCATTTGCCATGCATGGAATTCCAAAGGCAAGTCTCAATTTAGCATGGTGCTATGTCTATACTATTTGTTTTTAATCCCTTTATAAAAAGAAGGTTCCCATGATTATGGAATCCCTTGAACTTTAGAAAATAAGAACATGAGAGCCTATGAATTTTAATATAATACAAATGCAAATGTAAAAGTATAAATACAAACACAGAGATGCTGAAGTGCTTTTTCCTCTTGATGCCTAATCAAAATCACCCTTTTCAAACAGCATTCTCACTGATGTAAATCTCAGGCCAAGCTAAATGAAACATATTGGGTTATTTCATGAAAGCCATTTTTATGCTTTAATAAGAAGAAATCACTATTTCAGACTTGATATCAAACCCCAAATGCATATTTTTATAGATAAGCATCAGAATTGCTTTTTAAAAAATATTTCCCTAGGCATATTTCAAAACACAGCTCATGTTTTAAATAGCAAGACAGCGATATTTTGAAGTTGAGACATGTTGATATTTAATGTATTCTGAAGTGCTGTATTGCTTGGTTAAATATATTGACTAGTTCCCCTGGCTTTAATTATATCCCTTTAAAATAAGACTAACCCCTTGGAATGAGAAACATAGATAATTTATTCAAATAGGCATGCTATTATTCTAATTATCTATAGTCTTCAAAATACAAAATATACAAGTTAGCACTTTCTATACTTTGTGGTTCTTCATTTCTTAAGTATTTTCTTGTATTTAGTGCATACTTATTGCTCACAGCTCTGTGTGTGTGTGTGTGTGTGTGTGTGTGTGTGTGAGAGAGAGAGAGAGAGAGAGAGAGAGAGAGAGAGAGAGAGAGAGACTTGCAGGAAGGTGTGCTACAAATCACCCCTGGTACATATATGATATGAAGTTGTCTGTTTGTGAATATCACTGATGATGAGTCCTTCTTTTGGAACTATGTACAGAAATTATGAGCTAGAAATAATACCAAGCAAGTAAGGCATCTTATAGTCAAGCTAGTCTGAGGATTTTCTGCATCAGAATCCAATGAGATTTCACACTAAAGTAACAGATTACATGTTTACATGTTAATATGCTCCCAGAAGCTGGCACATGACAAGCATTAATCAATACTTGTGGGGTAAATTAAGAATTAATGATTTAACTTATTTCTCCACAATACAAGCAACTTGTTTTACCATTCCTAATGGAGGATTTTCTGAACAAAAATCCTTCAGTGCCAAGAAGCACACTATCGAGTCCCCTCTGCTTTGCTCACTAATATGTCATTAGGAGAGGCACATAGCTTAACCATCCATGCCTAAACACCCAGCCTAGTGGAGAAGACATGAAGAGAAATTATCAATGATAACGGAATCAAAACAAGCCCTTAGAAACAGGAGAATGGGAGAATGGAAATCATTGCATCTGTGTTTTGCCTTTGGAATTAGCAAGTAATTAACTGTGCATTGCAGAAGTTTACCTGGAGGAAACAGATAATGGTTTCAATAATAATAATGTAAAGAAGGCATGTCCTGTGCCAAGAAGCTATTAGGAGCTTTGTATAAGTCTCATTCATCTCTTATATTGTTTTAAAAAGGAGTATCATTACCTGACTATCACAAACTCTTTCAATTGCAGAAATTTATGTATAAACACTTTGAATAATGCTAGGAAACTGGTAGTAAAAACATGGCTAACTCCTCTTAGCCCTAGTCTTTCTCATAACCTCAGATGCAGTATAATGTGGCGGACAAGGAAATTAGGATTGCAGTTACCAAGATGTAGTTGAAGTCCTGTTTAACATCTAGAGAGGTTAAATACCTGAACATATTATTTAGCCTTTTGAAGCTACACTTCCTAGTTGACAACACTTTGTCCTGGACCTGCTGGTTCAAGGTATGTGATGCACTCAATTTAGGATGTGAATCATGGCGATCATCATATCATAGCAGATGCAGCTTATGATACAGGATTTCATCTTTCTATGTATTTTAAGGAGTAATTTAGCATGCTCTATATGCATCTGCAGAAATCTTTAAAAGGTCTTAAAAGCCACAGAGAGTAGAACAGACATCTGTGCCTCCCCGCAGAGGCAGCCAAAAGTATCTGAAATGATTTGACATGGCAGATTTGCCCAGTAGAGTCAGCTAACTCAGTAACATCCCTTCTGCTGGGGAGTTTGAACATAAACACCTCATAGAGAATCAAAAGTTGGTGGCAGTTGAATCAATATCAAATATGTTCCTTAAAAGGGCAATACATAGAAGCCATTAGCAATACAAACCTGAGTAAACCAGAGGCCAAGAAGACTATGATTGTGCCCAGATTAGTGGTATCTGTGGGAGACTGGTTTCAGGACCCCTGTCAATACCCAAATCTATAATGCTCAAAGATCTCATAAGGAGGGTGGCTCATAGTGGGGCAGGGAAGATTAGATTAATTCTAGATAGGGAAGAGGGGTGGGAGGTAAAGGGAGGGGGAAGGGGATTAACAGTGGAATGTGATGATCATCCTTATACAAAATACATGTAGGAAGATTTGAATTTGGGACCAACATACCTTATATACAGAGATATGAAAAATTGTGGTATATATGTGTATTAAAAATTATAATGCAAAAAAAGAGTACCTGTATAATGGCATAAGTTGCCATGAACATACTGTATATACAGAGATACGAAAAATAGTGTTTTATATGTGTAATAAGGATTGTAATAAAAAAAATTGTTTTAAAAATATCTCATATAAAATGATTTAGTATTTGCTTATAACTCATATACTTTCTTTCCATATGCTTTAAAATCCTCTCTAGATTACTTATAATAGCTAATGCAATGTAAATGCTACATAAGAAATATAGTGGCAAGAAAAAAGTTTACACGTGTTTGATAATACGCAATTTTCCCTAATAATTTTTAAATATATTTTTAGTTGTAGTTGGACACAATAACTTTATTTATTTATCTATCCATTTATTTATTTATTTAATGTGGTGCTGGAGATGGAACCCACTGCCTCGTATATGCTAGGCAAGCACTCCACCAAAAAAAACACTTCTTAAAACCCCAGCCCCTCCCCCATATTTTTAATCTGTGATTGCTGAGGATATGAATATAGAACCCACAGATAGGAAGGGGTGACTGTACTTAATTATTTGGTACCACTTAAAGTGTCTCTGATTGTTAAAACCTGAAGGAAGCAGCCTGAGTAACTTGGAGTATAATGTGGTATTGCCATGATAAGCAAAAAGGTACATAGCTGGTAAACAACCTCACTGCTACAAGGAAAGTGCCCCTCCCAAACTGAGAGGACTATAAGGACTACAATGTATATGTGATTATTTAAGGTGAAAGAGGCGTTAATAGTGGAGGAAACACATGGTCTTCTCCTTTTGGGCAAAGCAAGTCTTTCCCTGGGATTCTAAATTAACAGGAAACTGCAACAACAGTAAAGAACAACAAATGGTCAACTGGCCTCACCAGGCACTTCCATCCACACAGTGTCAATGACATTCTGCAAAATGTCAAAGAGACATTTAATTAAACCAATAATGGCTATTCCTATTAGCTTTGTCTATAATTATTCTTTATTTCCTTAACGTAAACAAATTAGTTGTAATAGTATGCCCAACAGTGTTTCTAATCTCTGCAGGACTTCTAATTTGCAGGCTTTTCAATTGCAAATTAATCAAAAACTGTCCAGAAAACACACTCCCAACCCCATGCCTCTGCCTGCAAGTTGCTCTTCTGGCCCCTGAATGTCTGTTCATTTACTTTTTTCACAGTGGGACAATCTTTTCCTTTGTCTTTAAAGGGATAATTTCACTTTCTAAGAATAGATATAACATGATGTCAAGCATGTGGTAAAACTCCAGTATACTAGCATAATTTTGATGATTTCATGCATGTATTCAAAAACTCCTATGTTTAAGGCACCAAAGTCCATCAATGGCTTAGTGCAACATAAATACAAGCCACATTTAAAATTTGAAAATACTGTCTCACTGTCAATCAGTTTAGAATGACAAGTTACTATTGGCACCTAAACATAATTAATGGGGATGCCATACCTATCTACAAGTATAAGAAAGTCATTAATGTGAGAGACAGGAACAATTAAATGTATTTCTATCTGTAAAATAGGATGGACTATGAAAGTATTTTCTTGCTGAACATCATGGCATATTCATTCTACAGGCTCTTGCCACCTTTGTCTAGAGAAGTGGGCCATTAGATACAGGCTGCTATGGTTGATTGATGGCAAAGGAAGGAGAAAGAGACATTCAGCTCTCCAACCAGTCCTCATTCCAAACATTTCCAATGTAGTGCTCCTTTGTTGATATTTTTATTAAATGGCATGCACCTGAAAAGGGGAATTTCTAGGTAGAACAATTTTGACAGTGCCTGAATGATTTCACAGTAATATTCTCTTACCCTAAAGCTGCATAGTGAGCTGCCCCTATACTTATAAATATATGTGATCTGACCTGCAGAAAATTAATTTTATAATTCAAGTTAATCAATAAATTATTTCAACAGTTTTAGTGTATTTCTGTATCACGTGACTTGTTATAGCAGTTCATCAAAATTATCTCTTACACTTCTTAAAACTCAGCTTCCTCTTATTGTCCCATGCATGTCCTTCCCAGAAGGGAAGGATTTAAGCTTTCCAGAAGTTTCCTAATTTTTAAGAATCTTGTTAACTTTTTAGAAATCATTTGAAGACCATTAACATATTATGGAGATGAATATAATCATCTGAGACAAACCAGTGCAAACTATAATCATAGTAGGCAGTCTCTTCCCTCAGCAAGCACATCAGGGGGAACATCTTTTATCAGTGCCAACCCAGCCCTTGGGCAGCACTGTCCTCAATCAGTAACTTAAGGGTTCCAATGTCTTTCCTGATTTTTTATGAGTTTATTTCTGAGGCATCAGAGGTTCCATTACAAGTCACAAAGACTTACTACTATAAGGGTATCTCTAGTTTTCAGTAATCCTTATGAAATTGAAAGTTTGGGTTAGCTTATATCAAAATCACAGAGATCAACTGGAGAGACTTCTGAAATCTTTATAATTATGACTTTTAATATCCCAGGTGACCTTACTTCTTCCAAAATGAAATGACCTTCCTCTTCCCTTTAGCTATGTTCATTCAGATATATTTCTGACATAGTTAAACATTTCATTTCAGTATGATTGAATTCTGGAATGATATAAAAGAAGCAGTAAACCCCCAGAAACATTAAATGTCAACAAAGAAAAACTTCAAATCAGGCAGAAGGAGGAAAATAGCTATATGCTGCTTCTAGGATCTGGTTCCGTTTATCACCAGTCCCCTCTTCTCTGAACGACTGTTTTCTTTGTGTGTGAGACACATGAGCAGAAACCCATACATTCTGCCTAAACATATGAGCCTTCATATTGAAGTAATGGAATAAATAAGCATTGTCTTTTTTTTCCTAAATATAGTGACATTTTCCTCAGTAAATGTTCTAATCAAATACGTTGGGGATAAACTTTCAGAGCTTATTGCTTTTTCTCCTATAATTTTGCTTTTCCAGGTTTTTCTTACAAAAGGGAAAGCTCGATGTTGACAATATCTAAGTATGACAAAATCTCCTGCAAGTTCCATTTTATGTTAGCTGGGGAGCAAAGCTAAAAAGCAATCTATTCACTGGAACCCAATGACGAGTGATATTTAAATTTAAATATATAATCCTATGTGTTATCACAACTACAGCAGTAAGCCCCCAAATATCTTTAGAGAGAGACCCAATTTACCCACCACTTCAAGCCTCTAATTTTTTTTATTGATTTCTATATGCTTTTGGCATATTGCTAAATGATGCTTTACAACCATTACCCTAAATTGGCAGTTGATTCTTTTTATTTTTACATATAAAACTCATGGGTTTCTTATCCCCTGCCCTTTTGGAAACCTCAGCTTTTGATCCAAGGACACTCCTTGCTTCAGTAAAAAGACAGTATCACTTGACTTTAGTTGCAAATTTAATTTTCTCAGTCCATGTGATTTCCAGGGGCTTGATAGTTAAGTCTTTTTGAGTGAGGAATTCTCCTCTTTATATGTACATAAATGTAAAAGTGACTTGGTCACATAAACTATATAACTATTACTTTCTAGAGAATAGATAATACGACAAAAGAAAAAGTTGCAACCTGACAAGAAGAGAATGTAGGAGAACTTTGGATTCTGGAGTGGAAGGAGAGATTGGAAGGAAAAAACTAAGGGAGTATGATGCCTGGGTTTCTGAAGAGGGACAGAGTGTTGAGAAACAAATCTGAGGAACTGTCAGATTGTCAAGCTCATGATACACCTCCTCAGTGCTTCCAATATGATGTTAAAAGAATCCAAAAGTTCTCAAATGTCCCTGGATGGTTGTGGAAGATCTGTTGTCATGACAAGAGACAAAAGTGGCATTGCTGTAGATGAAGAGAACACTCAAACACTGGATAAAATAAATAGTGCTGCAGCCATGCCCAGAGTTTATACCTTCAGGAAAAGAGTCAGAATATAGTCTCACTGATGCCAAAAGATCCTGCTAGAGGTCTTGTTGCAGTAGCTGCAGTGATGGTCAGCCAGGGCCCATAGAGAAGACTGACCGATCCCCCAGATTCCTCTCTCCATTAATCATGGTGATGCTTTCCACAAGCTTTCTTCACAAGTTGGAGAAAGAAGAGATGTACAGGAGCATAGAGATGGGAAGAAACCTGGAGATGCTGACAGTTTATCCAAAAGATGTTAAGCTGAACTAACATAGATTGCTTAAGGCCTGAAGAAGTTACCTGAAACAGGCAAGTTTTCATTTTTCTTCTGCCAGTAGCAAGAAAAAGGGTTCTTACAAAGAATATATGAGAAGTTATATTCTTATATACTTTATTATATAAATCATACTCAGTTCTCCAGAGTTGTGGAATTTTCCTTCACATCAATTGGTATTTGTGAATGTTTCTATTCGATGTGCTAATAGCTATAGCTTTTCCATGGGACCTATCAAGCTAGTCTATAGAGAACCCCCCCATTAATCATCAGATCCACTCATTCTGTCTGATATAATTATTTTTAAATCTTTTATTCATCTATCACCACTGCCACATACATAATTAATTATATGAGATTCCCAACTTGATCTCCCTGTTTCTAAATTTTTTCTAAATTTATTTTCTCCAAATTCATAGTCAATATAGCTCCAGGCTTCTGTTTTGTTCTTTATATACTGCATCTAAAATAGCCAATCTGACCTATTATTGCCCAGTTTGAAATCTAATGGTTTTCCATTTTCAGAAGATCAACCCCAAAACATTTAAATGGTATATCAGCCAGGGTTCCAATGGTATAGATATGGCACACTCAAATTAGGATTATTTCAGGTGGGCTTTATAACTTGTGGATGGAATGTAGGGAAACAATGTCTGTCACCTGGTAGATACTTAAAAACTGATAAAGTTTATTACCTCTTCATACAGAATCTTAACTATATGTACAGCTAAAGTAAGTATGTTTTTATGTTCTGCCACAATTTAAATCAGTACATAAAATTTCATGTTTCTTCTGTTGTATGAAGTAGCAGTGAAAAATATATAGGTCCTAAGTAGTACAATTCATCCATGCAATAAAAATGACCCCAGATTAATACTTAACGAGAAACACTGCATCAGGAATTTAATTATAGGTAATTACAGCAGTTTTAAAGAATCAAAATATGGAACTACTGAGGTTAAAGAATACCAGGTGACTCCACGTTAAGAGGTTACGTGGCCAGATAATATTTTTCTTTGAAATATGCAGCTATGAACCTATTAGATGGTTCATGTCAACATTAGATCCTGCTAGAAATGATGTGCTTCTCAGTGGACTTTTATGTATTCATGACACAAGGCCTACCTGGCTCACACATCCTGCTCCTCCTATCTTATGTTTCAGTACATTGGTCCACTCTCAAAGTTCCTGGTAGGGGAAAAATTAAGTACTGAATTCCAGGTTTAGTTAGAACTATATCCAGTATAAGATCATATTTTTACATAGATTCTCATTATTATCTGGAGAGGGAGAGCAGGGGCATCCTGAACTGTCAAAGCATCAGCATTTGAAGGATAATGGATGAGCATGATGGGAAACTCAACAAGCTGCAACCTCTGTCTGACAATTTGCTGGAGGCATAGAAATGTCAACTCATATGAGGTTGCAGACTACAAATTTCTTAAAATGACAAATTCAGTCACATATTAGTAAATAATACTGGTTGGCAATCTACAGTTTGCAAATATCTTAATAAATTAGAGTAGCAAGAAAAAAATCACAGCTTGAAATAAATTTCAAAAGTTATTAATGGAATTATAAGAAGTAGTTGATAAATTGACAATTGTAGCATAAGAGATGGGCATACTTTTCTGAGCTAAAAGTTTAAATAGTTACAAAGCATGATCAACTGCTAACAGGAAATCCTTCATCTAATTCTTCCTAAACACATGAAATTCGTCTAAATACCACCCACTAGATTGAGTCAAAGCAAGTCTCAACAAATATAACAGAGAGGCTAACACCATTTTCTTTCACCACAATGCAAAACCATGAGAAATAAATAACGAAGATAATAGGAATCACCAATTTGATTTTTTGAAATCACACTTTTGTAAAAATAATAGATCAAAGAAATCACAGTGGAAATAAAATTGGACTTTGCCAAAATTAGCTAAGAAAAAAAGATGCATATAAAGAAAATTCAATATGAAAAAGGGAGCTAGCTAGAGATAAATCATACTAAAAGATAGTAAGTCAAGATTAAAAGATAAGAAAGAGAGATAATCAAGTTGATGACCAAGGTTAAAATAAAAAAAAAATTACTTAGAAATTATAAAAAGCCTTATGAGGGGCAAGGAGGAGGGGAAAAAAAGGGAGAGAATTGAACAACAGCAGGGGAGGTAGAGAGGGAAGATGGGAGGGGAGGGGAGGGGAGGGGGGATAGTAGGGGATAGGAAAGGTAGCAGAATACAACAGTCACTAATATGTCATTATGTAAAAATGTGAATATGTAACAGATGTGATTCTGCAATCTGTATTTGGGGTGAAAATGGGAGTTCAAAACACAATTTGAGTCAAATGTATGAAAGATGATATATCATGAGCTATGTAATGTTTTAAATAAAAAAAAGAAAGGTTATAGAAGTCCTGACTTTAAAAAGCAAAACAAAACAAAACAAAAAACAGAAATTATAAAAAGCCAACACTAGTTCAGAAAAGGAATAGGAAACATAAATACCTAATAATTTTTAAATATATTGAAGTAAATTATAACCTTGCCTCTCCCAAAAGAATTTACAGGTGACTCCTTCAATATTCCATATCAATAGCAGTCTTCCAAGGAAAGTTAAACAAATATTGCTGTTTCCCTTGGTCTTAAAAGAAAAGTAGAGTGAGGGCAGGGAGCAGACTTCAATCAGATTTTGTTATAAACATATTTTAGAGTTAATTGCTTCTAACTGAAAACATTTTCTACTTGGTATTGAGCTTTATCCATGGTCTGAAGTATACCTCTAAGAAGCTTTAGACAGATCAGGGAAAGTCTTCTTGGGCTGAAAGAGTTCACTGCTTCAAAGTAAATCTCCAATAATTATGTCAAAATTACAATTTATACTGCAAAGGTGAAGATAGATAATAAAATTGGGTTACAATCAGCTAGTACACATAATTAATAGACTTCTTAGTTTGGCTGAACATCTTAGCATTGACTGAAGACATTCTCTGGCCAGCTGACTTACAAAGAGACTTTGAAAAAAAGACAGCAATTCATTTTTTGATCAATGAAGCCTCCTATGTCCTTGGCCCCTACTTCTCTATGTTTGTGCATTTATGCTGTTAAAATAACCTATAACTACTAAAAAGAAATGTAATTATTTTATTTAAGATGTGAATATTACTAAACCTGTTGACCACAATATATGGTTGAAAAGTATGCCTCTCTTAGGTCATCCCTTAAAGCAATGTCTACCAGAGCGTAGTTAACAGATAAACAGCATTGAGGCATCTGCAGGAAATTTGTAAGGAGGGCATATTCCAGGAATCCTCTCAGGACTGACTGAATCAGAAATTCTAGAGGTGGGCCTAGCAATCTGGGTCTTAGGCCTCCAGGGGATTCACTTCAGTTTGAGAAGCACTGGTATAAAGAAGGTGTACCTCACAAAGCAACTACTACAGTTTATCAAGGTATTTGTGAGCTATAGATTGTCAACCAGCATTATTTTTTACAATGTGCCTGAATTTATCTGTCATTTTATGAAATTTGTAGTCCACAACCTCATGTAAGTTGACACTTGTGACTCCAGCAAACTGGCATACCAAGAGGATACAGCATATTGAGCTTCCCATAATGCTCAGCAAGGGTCCTTTCAGGAATATGACTTGGCAATTCAGGATGCCCCTACTCTCCCTCTCCAGGTATTAAAATACCAATGTCAGGCCCCACTGCTAGCAATTCTGATTTTAAAAATCTGGAATAAGGCTGTGGTATCAATATTTTCTGAAGACACCCCCAAAACACATATGCATGGGCAAGCACACACATACTACTTCCTAGTATATAAACAAGGTTGAATACTACTGAAACTATGGCTAAAGGTTAAATAATCCAAATGGACCGTCAACCTGCCTGTGAAAGGAAGATTTAAACATCTGTTGTGCCCAGTACCTATGCTATTCTATAGCACACTGCCTCCCCTACTGTTGACTTTTGAAGATTCTTAGATAGGGACTAACATAAAAGAATAGACACAATTAGGAGCATAAAGCTCCACATCACCCAGCTTCATTTTTCTAACTTTTGTAAACAAGTCTGTACTGTGGCAAAAGCATCAAATATGTGTCATTACTAAGGGTAAAAGTGATAGTTGGCATAGGAACTGTTGAAGACTGGAAATCAAGTAGAGAATAATATATCACCAGAAGAATTTAAATTGAGGATTTTGCTTACTGCTCCATGCATAACAAGCTCCCCTGCAGCTAAAAGCAGCCCACACCCAGGGTAACCTCCAGGAATACTCTGCATTTGAAGGGAGAATGTCCCATCTTGCCAAATACCACCCTCTTCTTCACGTTGAGTGCCCTGAAATCTCCACAGGAAAGGACCTTTCCAATATAGATGTGTTCCCTTTACCCTTTCCCTCTCTCCAGGATACATATTTGCCTGCTGAGGAGGCAATGTTTGTACTGTGGGATTACCCAGTGCCAAGTCACTGTTCACAGTCATAATCATGTTCCCAAATCATCTGGAAACACATTTTGCCAATGCTTTTGTTCTGCTTAATCATAGACTCCGGATGCAGTTTTAATCTTCAGAGAAGTAACAAAATCTGTGCCCCACTTCTCATCACTGCTTATTCATACATCACTCTTTAACCCACCACCACCACCACCAGTGTTTGTTTACCTCTGAAATCTCATGGTCCTGAGAATATGATATTAAAATTCAATGTAGTAGAGCATGTGGCTTCAGACCCATGCTGCAAGGGGAAAATGAGTAACACATTTTACATATGGGGACACAGATTTATTTTTGTTAAAACTTGTTCTTATAAACTGAATCATGTCCCCTCAAATTCATATCCTGAAGTGCTAACCCCTAATATCCTAGAATGTGAATATCTTTGGAAATAGGGCTTAAGGGGGTAATTAAGTTTAAATAAGGTCATTGGGTAGACCCTAATTAAAGAGGAGACTAGGACACAGACACAGAGGAAGATCATGTGAAAACACAGAAAAAGGATCACCATCTATAAGCCAAAGAGGCCTCAGAAGAACCAACATCTTCATCTTGAACTTCTGGCCTCCTGAGCTTAGAAAATAAATTTCCATAGTTTAAACCATCCCATTGTCCTTTGTACAGATGGACTTTGATGACCACATTTCCTTTTATCCTGGAATATCCATTCCTCTTTCGCAATAAGGCTCTGATTTGGCTAGCATGCAAAATAGGACTTTTTTTGTATTTTTTTGCAATGCAGTTTTCTCTTTCCTCTAGAAGAGAAATATATTTCTCTCTTCTTACAAATTCCTTGTTTCTAGAATGATGGGAAGAGAAGGAAGAAAAAAAATAAGTTTGAATTAAAGAAGGAACGGAGAAAGAAGATAAAAAAGAGACAGAATGAAGCAAGAAAGAAGGAGGCAGAGAATTGCAAAAGAAAAATAAAAGCAAACAAAAAACTGATTTGATCTAATAAGTAAGAAGCACAGGCATAAAATGATTCATGATTGTAATCAGAGATCCCAGCATGGGTGTGAGGTGAGGAAATGTTTCTTAATAAATCAGCTATAGGACAGAAAGTGCCTAGGATATTCATTGAAACCAGATCAAAAGTAAGTCAACATAAGAAAAAGTTGGCCCTAATCTGCATCTGGTGGGGTCAGGCTCCAAATTCCTTAATAGGACACCAATAGCACAAGAGTTAAAATCAAGAATCAACAAATGGGATGTATTCAAACTAAAAAGTTTTTTCTCAGCAAGAGAAATAATAAGAGAGGTAAATAGGGAGCCTACATCATGGGAACAAATTTTTATCCCTCACACTTCAGATAGAGCTCTAATCTCTAGGGTATACAAAGAACTCAAAAAGTTAAACAACAAAAAAACAAATAACCCAATCAACAAATGGGCCAAAGACCTGAACAGACACTTCTCAGAGGAGGACATACAATCAATCGACAAATACATGAAAAAATGCTCACCATCGCTAGCAATCGGAGAAATGCAAATTAAAACCACTCTAAGATACCATCTCACTCCAGTAAGATTGGCAGCCATTATGAAGTCAAACAACAACAAGTGCCAGCGAGGATGTGGGGAAAGGGTACACTTGTACATTTCTGGTGGGACTGCAAATTGTTGCAGCCAATTTGGAAAGCAGTATGGAGATTCCTTGGAAAGCTGGGAATGGAACCACCATTTGACCAGCTATTCCCCTTCTTGGACTATACCCAAAAGACCTAAAAAGAGCATACTACAGGGACACAGCTACATCAATGTTCATAGCAGCACAATACACAATAGCTAGACTGTGGAACCAACCTAGATGCCCTTCAATAGATGAATGGATTAAAAAAATGTGGCATTTATACACAATGGAATATTACTCAGCACTAAAAAATAACAAGATCATGGCATTTGCAGGGAAATGGATGGCATTAGAGCAGATTATGCTAAGTGAAGTTAGCCAACCCCTAAAAAACAAATGCCGAATGTCTTCTCTGATATTGGCGGGGGGGGGGGGGGGTAACTCAATAGAGTAGGGAGGAAGAGCATGAGAAAAAGATTACCACTAAACAGGGAAGAGAGGTGGGAGGGAATAGGAGGGAGAAGGGGAATTACACAGAAGATGGAAGGAGACCCTCATTGATATACAAAATACATATAAGATGGTGTGTGGGGGGAGAAAAAGAGAGAGAGAGAAATGTGTCATAGTAAATTGGGTAGAGAGAGGTGATGGGAGGGGAGGGGAGGGGAGGGGGGATAGGAAGGGCAGCAGAATACAATAGACACTAATATTGCTGTATGTATATCCGTGGCTGTAAAACCAATGTGATCCTGCAATCTGTACGCGTGGAAAAATGAGAATTCATACCCCATTTGAATCAAATGTATGATATGTCAAGATCATTGTATTGTCATGAGCAACTAATAAAAATCAATCAATCAATCAATCAACAAGTTTTGAGCACCTACAATGGGAAAGGCAATATTAATGTGATATATTTGAAAGAAATGCTTCCATAAAAGAAGAAGATGTACAAGAAGTCCAGGAAAGAGCTGTTGGAAAAAGAGAAGAAGGTTCCAATGGTGCTGCGCACTCTCCTCCACTCACCTGCCTTAGCACAGCCACACCAGAGTGTGGGATGAACTTAGAATGACGATCCCAGCAACTCCTGGATGAGGACTTTTCATTTTGCACCTATCTCATCCAGACAGCAAGTGATCTCCCTCACAAAACAGACAGATGTGTCGCCTCAGCCAGTCCCCGTTATAGCTTCCAGAGTTTTCCACCATTAGCTTGGGAGAGAGGCAGGGACTGAAGGTGAAGAGTAGGTGAGGAGGAGCTTGGGAGGCCCAGGGGAATGAAGGGTTCAGAAATGGAGATTTCTACCTCTTCCTCATCTTCAGATGGAATATTTCTTAAGAATTTGGATTCTAGCCATATAGCAAAACATCATTTACATTTCTTATATTTAGATCTTTTCAGTTTTTGAATTCAAGGGAAATAAAAATATTTTTTCAAAACCAAAAGGCTGCTTGTTTTATATATTAGTTTATTAATTGAATCGGTTTACTAATTCAATAATTTGCTAATTCACTAATTCACTAATATAATTAGTTTACTAATTGAATATTACTAACAGTATTACTAGAATAATCAAGCCTTAATTTTCTGAAAAATATCTCTAATTATACCCAATCTCTTTCCAAGCATTCCATATTTAAGAATTATTTCAGGTCACTGTTTTTCATCCCAGATTTGACAGGAAAAAAAAAAAAACTTGACAAATTACAATAAAGATGGACAAAATTTTTTCTTCCCCTACTTTTTTGTTGAATTTATTCTTATAATATTTTCAATTAGCTCTGTTGCCTACTCATCAGAAATTGACTTGAGATCTTTTTCTATTATGGCTCAAAGATTTTTCTTCAAATGGTATAGCTGGGCCACTGGTGTGGCACCTACCCTTGACTTCTCTGATGAAAATGTTGACTATGTGGCTGAAGTCCTTGGGTGGGTTAATAGAAATTATGAGGAAAAAAGTGTATAACATTGCCAATAGGAAATCCTGAATTTCACTCAATAGAAATGTTAAATCTCACAGAAAGCTTAGACTGTAATGGTTTTTCTTTTTGCTTTATGAGAGGTAGGTGAACAGGCCAAAGTAATGTGTTGCAACTTGAGTTTGTCACAGATCTGAAAGGAAATTTTAAATCTGTGTTGAACCACTAGTATTTAAGAGATAATATCAACAAAGTAAAGTATTTTCCCTGGCCATAGGTTATTTTCATACCACATAAATCTTAGATATCAAAGAAAACCAATATAAATTAATTGTATTAATTTAATTAATTGTATTAATTAATATATTGTAGCCATCAATATAAATTAAGTGTCCCAAAACTTCATTTTATGCCATTTTAACCAGTTGAGATGGACAGGCTAACTTATGCACTTGGTCAAGCAGAACCACTGTTAGCACTAAAGACAAGAGCTCACCATAGAAGATCATTCCTAGATAAGATTCAGGGAGGTCTCAATCAGTTCACTTTCTTAGACAAAATTTGAGTTAATATTTTTCATTCATGTCTAATTATCTGTGTAACAACATGAACACTCAAACACTGTATGCACTCAGCTTTTTAGCTGATTTTCAAATCTAAAAATCAGAATAACTCTCATTCTCTGAGTATCAATCTAACAATGATAAAAGTAATAAAAACAATATATTTTATTTATAAATGACTTCCCATTCCTAACTAGTAATAATTCTATTATACAATGGTCCACTGAAGAAAGATAAAATTGTCCCCCATCTATACATGAGAAAACCAAGGTCACGAGTTGTTAGTTGGTCCATATCCACAGATTCTGGCAACCATAATTGAAAATATTGGAAGACAATGTACTTTAATATATTTGTCATTATTCTCTAAACAGTACAGTATAAAACTATCTAAATAGCATTTATATTCTATTAGGTATTATGAGTAATCTAGAGATGCTTTAAAGTATATGAAAGAATTATCATATTGAAAATGTTAAATAAATAGAATCATATAGCATGTGACCTTTTGATAATGGCTCTTTTGTTATTCATTTTGAATATTATAATGTAGTAATTCTAGAAATCGGGGTCTTCTCCCTTCTCAGACTATTTTTGTAGCTTGCTGTATGCACTGTTTGCTTATTTGTGATTTTTCCGAATTGTTTTAAGTCTGGTTTTTGTTGTTGTTGTTGTTATATGTGATCTTTGAAGTTTCTTCTCCTTTAGCCTGGATTTAGTTAGTCTTTGACAGAGTTTCTTGAAAGCAAGAAGTTGAGGGAGGGAGGGAGAAAGGGAGGGATTGAGAGAGAGGAGGGAGGGAACAAGAGAAGGGAGAAATAAAAAGGAGGAAGAAGGAGAGAAGGAAGAGGAGAAAAAGAAAAAGTCTTCCCAGTCCCTGCAGATTGGCTCTATGGTAGGGCATCCCTTCAGTGCTTGGTCCAACTGTTTGGAAACCTGCCTTAGCTTCCACTCTTTCCTTGCACTGATCCTAGAGATCAGTCTGAGACATCAATGTTTAGGGTCTTCTCAGAACATTCTTCCCTAAACATACATGTTGCTTCTAAATTCCCCTCTATACACAAACACTTTTGAAGGCTCTAATTCTCCAAAGAAACGCTCTGCCCAGATTCTTCTCCCAGGCTTTCCATGCTCTATGGTATGCCCCAACTGACTGTTGCTAATTATTCACTTTCCCTATAATGTTTTTGAGGCATGCACAGTGCTTTTCTGCCCTCAGTGAGTTCCATATTAGGCAAATCAAGACAAATACATTGCAGCCATCCTTTTGGTAGCTTCCACATTGGTTCAAACAGACAAACATAATACTATGGCATTAAGGTGTTCTTTGCTTCCTCCAGACCCAGTAGGATCCCACAGTAGGCATGGAGACTGCCATCTTCCTTAGTTAATCCAAGAAGGGAATGAGATAAGGACAAATAAAATGCCACAAAGGTTTCCTACTATTTTTAAGTTGTCTTTTTCTGGACTGTTTAGTTGCTATAAACATTTGACTATTTTCCAAAGTTCTGGTTAAGTTGATTCAATGGTGTTTGTTGGATTTTTCAACATTTATGTGGAAGGATGGGCCTTCAGAGCTGCCTATTCTACCATTTTTGCTACTATGACTCAGCATAATGCCCTGAAATCCCCCTACACTGGTGTGTGCACCAATAGATTCTTCCTTTGTATTGCTAAGTAGTATTCCAGAATACAGATCCACCATGGTTTGCTTACCCACTCAAATGTAGACTATTTCTGCCCTCAATTAAATAGCCAGTTTTGCTGTTATAAATGAAGTTATTAAGAACAATCGTGTACAGGTTTTTGTGTGAACATGTATTTAATTATCTGTGATAAATGCCTAGGATTATCATTACTGACTCAAATAGTAAGTGCATGGTTATCTTTTTAAAGAAACTGCCCAACTGTTTTATAGAATGGCATTTCATATTCCCATCAGCAATATATGAAAGATACAGTTTTTCCACATACCTACCTACCAGGCTTTGTTATTGTCACTTTTTTTTTCTTTTAGCTATTCTAGTGAGTAAATAATGATATCGTAAGCTTCATTGGCATTTTCCTTAATAGCGAATGATGTTAAATGTGCTTCATGTGCTTACTTGCCATCCATACATCCTTATTAATGAAATATTTTGCAGAATTTTACCTATTTTCTAATTGAATTTGTATTTTTTCTAACCATTGAGTTTTTATTGCTCTTTCTGTGTTTTGTATATGAGTTCTTTTTCAGGTACACAACTTTTAAAATATTTCCCCCAAGTCTGTAACTGGTGTTTTCATATTCTTGGCAGATTCTTTTGTAGAAAAAAAAATTAATTTTGATGAAGTTCAATATAATAATTTTTATCTAATGGATTATACTTCTTTTCTAGGTTTTAGTTGTCAAGTGAAAACTGTATATACACATATAATGTACAAAGGTTGTATACATTGTGCAATGTCTACACCAAGCTATATAATATATGAATTATCTCCCATACGTATCTTTTGTGTGTGCGTGTGTGTATGTGTGTGTGTCTGTGTGTGGTGAGAATACTTAAAATCGACTCTTTCCAATTTTCATGTATACAATAAATATCTTGAACTCATTCCTCCTGTCTACCTAAAATTTTATGTAATTTTATGTCCTTTGACTAACATCTCCCCAATATCCCCACTATTCCATCCTCTGGTGAACATTATTTCACTCTCCGTTTCTATTAGTTCAACATTTTTAGATTCCAAGTACAAGTGAGCTCAGGCAGTATTTCTTTCTGTGCCTGGCTTATTTTCTTAACATGATATCTTCTGAGTTCATTCATATTGTCCTAAATGAAAAGATTTCCTTTTTCACTGTGTGTATACACCTCATTTCCTTTATTACTTCATCCACTGGCATACATAGACACAAGTTTCATATTTTTGCTATTATGAATAATGCTATAATGAACACAGGGAGTGCAGATGTCTCTTTGATGTACTGATTTCAAATCCTTTGGACATACTCCTGGTAGTGGAATTGCTGAATCTTATCGTAGTGCTATTTTTTAGTTTTTTTGAGGAACTTCCATACTGTTCTCCATAATGACCATTCTAATTGACATTCCTACTAGGGACATGCAAGGACTTCCTCTTCTCCACATCTGTTATCATTCATCTTTTTGATAATAACCATTCTAACAGGCTTGAAGAGAAATCTCATTGTGGTTTTAATTTTCTTTTTCTGATGACTGATGATGAGAATCTTTCATATACCTGTGGGTCATCTGTATGAAGAATTTCAGGTACTATACCCATTTTAGATGGGTTAGTTGTTTGAGTTAATTATATATTTTGGATATTAACCCCTTTTCCAAAGAATGGTTTATAAATAAAACCTCCAACCAAAGGTTGCCTCTTTATTGCTTCCTTTTCTGTATACAAGCTTTTTAGTTGTAAGTAATCTCATTCATGACTAGTTTTGCTTTTATTACCTGTGCTTCGGTGTCATACCCAAGATATCCTTGCACAGACCACTGTCATGGAGCATTTCCCTTATGTTTCCTCCAAGAAGTTTTACTGTCTTAAGTCTTATATTTAAGTTTTAACCCATTATTCTAAATACTTTTTGTTTTTAGTAGGCACATAGAAATTGTATAAATTTATTGAATATGATGTGACATTGCATACATCTATACAACGTATCATGATCAGATCATGGTAACTGGCATTTCCATCACTGCACACATTTATCTTTTCTTAGTATTAGTAACATTCAAAATCACTTTACTAACGATTTTTAAACATTCAACTAATTTTTGTCAGCCACAGTTATCCTAACATATTATACAGAACATTAGAAGTCATTCTTTCTACCCAACTGCACCCTTGTATTTAACACCTTTTGATTTCATTATAGTATGGGATGAGGGTCTAATTGCATTCTTTTCCATGTAGAAACTATAATGTCATATTTAAGAACTCTTCAGCAATTTCTAGGTTCTAAATTATTCTCTTATATTTTCTCCTAAAATTCATATTTTTTTAATTTTATTTTTATTTTTGTTTCCTTTGATAAATAATAATTGTATACATGTATGGAGTATAATGTGATGTTTCAGTGTACATATACATTATGAAATGATCAAGCCAGATTAATTAGCATATCTATAACTTCAAAATTTTATGGTGAGAACATTTAAAATCATGTTTTAGCTATTTTGGAATATATAATAAATTATTAACTATCATCACCACACTGCAATAGAACATCAGGATTTATTTCTCCTAACTGTAACTTTGTGTCAACACCTTCCTCTTCCCCTTTCCCCATCACCTCCTCAACCTCTAGTGTCTGCCATTTACATTCTACTTGTCTGAGTTGGACTTTTTAAGTTTTACATGTAAATGAGGTTAATGTTATTTGTTCTGTGCTTGGCTAATTTAACTTATTTTCCCTTTTTTATTGAATGTTTATTCCCTCTGCCAGGACAAAATATTTTTGGTTACTGTGGATATATAATAAGTCTAAAAATTGGATAGACTTTATTTCTCTCATTTATTCTTTTTTAAAATTACTTTATTTCTTCTAGAATCTTTGCCTCTCCATTTCTACAATTCACTTTTTAAAAAGATTGCTGGCATCTTGATAGGAACCATATTAAGTTTATATGTTGATTTAGAGAGAATTGACATATTTACTAAGTTGAATCTTCTGATTTATAAACAAATTAGATTACTTCACTTATTTCAATCTTCTTTGATTTCTTTCATCAGTGTTTTATAATTGTCAACATACAAGTATTTTATTTTTCTTGGAGTTCAACTAAGTATTTCATATTTTTGAATGATTAGAAATGGATTGCATTTATAACTTTCTCAGCTTGTAACTATAGGTTTGCATTTTTGCCAAATTTGTGAATTTCTCAGCCTTTATTTCTTCCAATATTTTCCAACTCTGCCCTCTTTTAAGAATTTTATTATATTTTATTTTATGTGTTCTTTTTATAAATCATGATGGTAGAATATATTTTGACATATTAATACATGAAGTATGACTTTTATTCTAATTTTGATCCCATTCGTGTGGCTGTACATGATGTGGAGCTTCTCTGGTAGCGTTTTCATATAAAAACACAGGAAAGTTATGTCAGATTCATTCCACGGTCCCTCTTATTCCTATCCTGCTACTCTCTTCCCTTCATTACCCTTTGTCTAATCCACTGCACTTCTATCAATCATCTTTGATCATTAAGTTTGAGATCCTTTTAGGAATTTTCAATTGAAACCTGAAAAACTGGGGTCTTATGACACTGATATTTAGACATTCTGTTTTAGCAGGCCATCTCTGAAACCATTCTGGAAAGGGAAGGAAGATGCGGCCTCTTTACTGCCAGGCCAGGTGTGGATTCACCGAGACTTTCAGGCCAAGTCAGCATTGACCACTTGCCCGCATTGTTACCTGGGCTACAGGAATCATCATTCCTACTGGATGGGACTGAGTGTTGAGGCTGATCCCACTAATACTTTATATACTGGCATGGGGGGTAGAGGTGCCTCATTAATGTCCCCACATTGCTACCACTGACTCCTTATGGATGGCCTTGTTACTACTGGGTGGTGAGGAACAGCATTAGCAGGAAGGGGAAGGAATGCCTATTACTACTCAAATAGGGGTATAATTCCAGGATCTCCACGAGGACCCAACAGAACCTACAGAGATAGGGGGAGAGATATACCTTGTTATTGTTCATCTGGGCTCAAGTCTCAGCTCCTCATGGCTCCCCCCACCTTTCTCTGACACTGCTCCAGAAAATAGCTAGGACAGCAAGACCACCTCATTACTGCCTGGGAAGGCTGAATTCTGGGTTCTCAAGCCTTTACGCTGGGAGAGAAAGGAATTAAGTAGCCATTTTCCCCCTGTGGTGTTTGATCAGAGTAGAGCAGTTATTATCTAAAATTTTTGTTTTGCTAGACTGCCTCTTTTCTGGTCCTCTGGCTAAAGAAAGCAGGCTTTTGTTGAAACATTTTTTTTGTCTGCATTCATTAGCATTTCTATGTTGCTGACTTCTCCAGAACTCACTCTGAATAAATGAGGGGAAGAGAAAACTTAGGAACTGACTGCTGTGTCATTCCTCAGATCCCAAGGTCTCTAACCAGTCTGTCTTTTCTCCAACTTTCAGAGTTTTCTAATATTTAGAATTTTAAAAAAATATAAGGTTGAGAGTTTTTTGCTGAATTTAGCTGGTGGTATGAAGAAAAGCAAATTTACTACATGATTCTGACTGTAGATGTCCCAAATTTCTATTTTCAGTAATAAGCAAACTAAAAATTCAAGATAAATAAATTTGGAAGTAAACATAAATCAAATGGGTAAGATCTTTATGAATTTCACTTTAAAATTTTACTAAAGGGACTAAATAAAAGATGTAATTAACTGTTCTTCTCTACAATGTATAAATATTATAAAAATTAAAATTTCCACTAAATAGGGATTCAGTGCAATCACAAGACAATTCCATGTAGGACTTCTTAAAGTTAAAACATTACTTTTCCAATCCCATTGGGATAGTAAATGGGGAACGGCATGGCTAGGGTTTGGACACCCACTTTCTAGACCTAGATTGCCTGAATTTATAATTTTGCGAGCAGAATTAATCATGAAACGCAGCTTGGAAATTGCTAAGTCAGAATGTAATACTCTTCTCTAGCCTCTGCAGTCAACAACATATTTTCAAATTAATATATATCCTGGAGCTATAGATATGGTCATAAATTTTGTTAAGACTTAGGTGTGAAAACAAACCAAAATGTCACCTGCTATATTCTATTAGCTGGACAAAAAGACTTAGGAAGCATAAGGACTTAGACCTAGATATGTTTAATGATATGCCTAAAGCAAATGAGAGTAAAGAGAAATGTCTTGAAAATAATTGCGAGTATTGAGACTGAGTGAAATCAAATATAAAAAGATTCTCAAGGTTTCTGAGAAAACTATATTGATAAGTGACTACCAGCTAAATTGAAAGGGACTGAGAATTTTTAAGATATAAAAAGACCAGCAGCCTATCCATTTTCTAAAGGTGAGAAACAAGCTGGGGGAAAAAATTGCCAAAAAGAAATACTCCTCAATGCATCTTTTCAGAAATGTCTGAGAAGGATAAAAAAGGAAGGATCTTCTTCTTTTTTTTTTTTTCCCAAGAGGGTGAAACTTAGCTCCTAGAGAACTGCGTATTGGTGGGGGACACTCCCAGGAAACTGAAATAGGCCTGATCAAAGAGCATTCCACACTCCAAAGTCACCCTTTCCCAATATGTTTCAGTTTTTATGGATAAGGGAAAGTTGTATGCCTAATGTTCTTCCCCTTTTCAAATAGGGGTATTTATTACATTACCAATCTCTATAATACCATTTTATGTTGACTAATTAGGGAGGAAGGATTAGGTTTTTCAGTTCATATGCTATTAAATTAGAAGTATTGGCATAAGATTCTGGACTCCAAGTCTGATGCTGTGATTGGATAAGAATGTTGGGGATATGGCTGTGTATACTTTGCATATGAGAAACACAAGAATCACTGGGACTAAGAGGACAGGTCATTCATTGTACATGACATAATCAGCTTCAATTATCTGTGTTTCTCTCTATCCATGCGCTTAGCTATGTAATTTTGTATTCCTTTCTTTGGGCTTTCACTTTAATTTTGCCATGGGATTTGTTTTGGTCAATGGGTTTTTAATAGATTCCAGCAAGAGCTTTGAAAACATATGAAGTGAGAAGTGCTATGGTCACAAGAAAAAATATGCCCGTTGCCTTCTGGTCCAAAGAGAATAAGACACATGAAGCATATCTACCTCTGCTATTTGCTTTAAGACCCTAATTCTCTATAAATTATATAATAAGGTGGGGAAGGATAATCCCACCTATAACCAAGAAGACAGTTTAAAGAAAATGACTATTAACATATAAAATTAATGAAAATTATAGCTTAATATGGTAAGTGGAAATTATTTACTCTCAGAATTAGATAGGAAATAGCAGACGAGGGAATTCGATGAGAACAATTTTTCAGTCTAAACAATTCATCCTAACTGATCCCTTAGGTTCTACCTGTCTAAGATAGATTTGTGACCTAAAATCTCCCACATAATTACCTTATAGAGTCATAAAAACTTATCTTAGAAAGTCGCATGTAAGAATCAAACATTTAGCTTCCAGACATGCATTCTAATAAACCCACCAATACTATTGTGCAAATTTTCCACAGGTTTACAGCAACAACTGGGCCACACACATTGCAACTTTATAAAATATTTATGGTCAGTAAGGGCTGAGTGCAGCAGACCTTACTTGGAGCCATCATGAAGACTTGGCATGTGTTTACAGTACAAAAGGAAATATCTCCCAAATGAGAATTGATAAATGAACACGCTTTACCCATTCTTCATATTTATGTCCTTTCCCACAGTAATGAACATTGGCCCTCCTGTGGTTCTTGCACAATTGTTATATTAAAAATAAGTATTTGTTGACTAAATTACATACACATGCAAGGAAAATAGGCTATAGTTTATCTTAATGGCCAGTAGGTATGGATACCCAGGGAACTATTCCCATGACTTATTTGTAGTGTTTGTCTGTTTGCCAGACACATTTGTTGATTCTATGTGTTGTGCTTTTCAAATACAATTTGGTTACTATGCTTGAGAATATTGTGAAATGAATTTAAGAATGACTCAATGATTCTCCTTTTCTCAACTCCTTGGAGTGTTAAACTATCTTTAATAAAATTAAAGAAAGAATCCCCTAAGAGAAAGTCAGAGGGGAAATCCCGCTACAGTATCTTGAGTTTGGCCAATCTCATACATTGCGTTTGTCAATTGTTTTAGTTAGGGTAATTATGTCTTCAGCTTTTCATTTCACTGTAACCAAAATACCTGACATGAACAACTGAAGAGGAAAGACATGTTTGGGCTTGTGGTTTCAGAGGGTTCAGTCCATGGTTGACTGGCGCCATTGCTTTAGGCCTTTAGGGAGGCAGGGATATCATGGTGGAAGGGCATGGCACAGTAAAGCTGCTCACCTGGTGACAGCTAGTGGGGGAGATAAAGAGATGAAGGGGCCAGAACAAGATACACCCTTCCAATGAATGCCCCCCAGTGACCTACTTCTTCAACTAGATTCTACAACCTACAGTTTGCATCACCTCCCCAAAATGCCATCAAATATGAATCCCTCCGTGGATTAACCCACTGATGAGGTCAGAGTCTTCATGATCTAAGCACTTTCAAAAGGCCTCACTTCTGAGCAATGATGATTTGGGGATCAAGGCTTCAACACATGGACTTTGGGGGATATTCCAGATTCAAACCATAACTGACACTGTACGTTGGGTAGCGCCTTTAGCAGCTAAAAGTCAGACCCTGAAATCATAGTAGCTTAGCCCAATAAACATTTATTTTTCTCTTAAATTATGGTCTGATAAGACAAAGGCAGCTCTCCTTGGTGGATTTTTCTTCAGAAGTGACTTAGGGGGCTGGGGTTGTAGTTCAGTGGTAGAGCACTTGCCTAGCATGTGTGAGGTACTGGGTTCCAACCTCAGCACCACATAAAAATAAATAAATAAATAAAATAAGTGTACTGTGTCCACCTATAACTAAAAATATTAAAATATATATACAAGGGGAGAAATGAATTACAGTAGAGGGGGTAGAGAGAGAAGAGGGGAGGGGAGGGGGGATAGTAGAGGATAGGAAAGGCAGCAGAATACAACAGACATGAGTATGTCAATATGTAAATCAGTGGAAGTGTAACTGATGTGATTCTGCAATCTGTATTTGGGGTAAAAATGGGAGTTCATAACCCACTTGAATCAAAGTGTGAAATATGATATATCAAGAACTATGTAATGTTTTGAACAACCAATAAAAAAATAAAATATATAAACATATAAAATATCTGAAAAAAAAATAAATGACTTAGGAGTGTAAGCTACTTCTATTTTGAGAATCCTTCTCATCCAACCATATATATAAAAGAGGGAAAGCATGGAAAACACTTGCTCATTTGTAATGGCCTCCGACCTCAAGTAACATAAGTTTTACTCATCAAAATTCCCTCAGGTGAGAACTCAGTCACATGGTCTGAATCTAAGAACAAATGTTTCTCGGCCTATGATTTATTAGGTTACATCCCAATAAACCCATTGGAAGCTGAGAACATCAGATGTTGAGAATGCACTAAACACCTAACCTACTGAACATCATATACAGCTTACTAATGAGGTATACAGTAGAATGTCAGTTCTTTACCCTAGTAATTGTGTGGCAAACCAGGAGTTTCAGTTTGCTTTCCCTGCCCTCCTTAGAGGGAATATCATAGCGCATAGCACTAATCCAGAGAAAAAAATCCATATTTGAAATTAGAAGTATGGTTTCTGGTGAATTCATATTGCTTTCACACCATGATTAAGTAAAAACACATAAATGAAACTACTATAAATTGTAGACCACCTATACATGGCAGGCTTAGAACTTGTCTTCCTGTATATTCAAGAAAAAATATATAATCACTACCCCAGAATTATAGTTACTTAACATTACAAATATTTATTTCTTATTAACACAAAGTTCATATAAAATAGAACAAGCTTGAGAAGAAAACAAGTTCTGTTTCCCACCATTATTTAAGAACTTGGTCACTTCACTCAACACTTCATTTTGGAGGTTGCATTACATGTAGATATTCATCCAACTGGGAAGAGAGCAGGAATGGAGAAATTACCCCCATTGTTAAGCACTTGGTGTAAAGTACTGCACAGCAGTTCTGCTCATGTGACATTTTCTTGAAGTAGTCACATGGTACCACCTAGATATGACAGGAGAAGAAGAGAGTGATTGGAAATACAGTCCCTAGCAACACAATGACTTGCCAACAACAGCTCTGTTATGGAATAGGAGAACAACTATTTGATGGACAGTTGGTCATCTCTGCCACAGCATCATTTACCAACAATCAAAACATGTACTCTTTAACCCAATAATACCAATTCTGGAACTTTATACTAAAAATTTTCAAAATATTGCAAATTTCCAAAATGTAGATATATTAGCACTCCCTTGCTGCTCTTCGCCCTTCTCTTCTGATCCCCTGAGAAGAATGCAAAGGACCCTATAAGAAATAATGAAGATCTTCTCCACTGATCCAGGCAATTCTTCTAGGTACTATCTCTGATTCTTCAGGAAAATGACTCTTTCTTTTCTTTGCAGGGTTGGGGGGTGGGTTGTGTGGAGGGTACCAAAGATTGAATTCAGGGGAACTCAATCACTGGACCACGTCCCCAGATTTTTTTTTTTCATTTCTTACTGAGTTGCTTAGGTCCTTGCCAAGTTGCTGAGGCTGGCTTTGAACTTGCAATCTTCCTGCCTTAGCCTCCCAAGCCACTGGGATTACAGGCATGCTCCACAGCGTCCAGCTGAAGATGGCATGGTCCAAATAGTTTACTCAATTTGTTTCAATTTTACGATGACTTACAGCTTCATGTTCTCTATAGCATTATTTATAGTGACAAAAGTTTAAGACAATTGAAGTGTTTGAGAAAAAATAATAATTTAATGTTACATCTACTAAATATAACTCATTGAAACTATTTAAAATGATGATATCTCTGAAAATCATTTAGCAGTATGGAAAATATATGTTCCATAAGATTCAGTTTTATGAAAGGGTTGAAAAATGTCTGTATACTCATAATTGCATAAATATGATAAATAGGACAATAGAAATATGTCCAAAAAGTGGTTTATCTCTAGAAAATAATAATATTGTTAAGTAAATAAGATTAGTAAGATTTTTTTCTTTATGAAAAATACTTGTATATTTTTATAAGCAAATATCAACATATGTACACATGTTTAAATACATAGAAAGCTGGTAAGAGGAAAACTGATATGAAATACAAATTTTAAAGTCTTACCAAACCCTTGTGGCTATAAAATATTTATGAAATTCTGCCCTTAGGATATAAGTTGGTCTCCTTTTATGCATGCATTTTTAGTCTAAAAAAGAAAATAAGAAATTGTCAGATTCTTAGAGAGGACAATTTTTTTCATTCTTTACATTTTTCCCCTCTTCTTTTTTCTTGAAAACTACAAAAGGAAAAATAAAAATTTTGCAAGAAACACAGAAAAGAATCTGTACGTTTGATGAAACAAATAAAAAATCTTTCATCCAGTATCTAGGGATAGATAAATAGATACATAAGTAGATATCCATCCCAGATTCAATGAATACTTGCCAGTATGAGAGAAGATACTGAGAGGGAATGCTAAGGTTGCAAAGATCCTACTGAACACCTGGAACATGGGGTTTTCCAAAGTCAGAGGCAAAATGTGAGGAAGAATCCATAACTTCCTAATTAAAGAGCCCCTTGTTTATAACAAGAGCAAGACATGAGAGTTACTGTAGCATCTTTCTGTTTGGGGTGGGACAACATCTAATGCCAAGGTGGGCCATGCTAAAGACTTTGTAACCATATACGGGTGCAAAAGAATCTTAGTGAGAAGTAACCTTGCAGAAACTAATTACATTAACAAAATAAAAGAAGAGGATAAACTTGTTAATAGCATAAACATCAAGACAATCTAATAGGATTCTCTATAAGCCAAAGTGAATTTCTGTCTTCACTTGTTTACCTTTTTCCTCCCTCTCTTCCCTATAAAATGACTGGCTCAAGAGCTTAACTCATTCGAATATGATCCATAAATTAATAAAACAAATGCAAGGAAAATTAAAAAGATGTGGCATATATTAATTGTGAGTGGAGGAACATTTCTCCTTCACTCCAGATGTTTCTCTGTGGTGGGAGCTCCATTGATGTAATACACTCCTGCTTCTCTCCACACCCTCACATGATAACCTCCAGGGGAAGATGTAAGACCTAATCTCAATTTATCAGTTAAGTTGAAGAAGATAAAGTGAGTTATCTTTGAAGTGAGTTATGGTAGGAGGGAAGTTTGTCACCTCTTCTGTATGCTATTGTTCTCCTCTAAGGTCTACTGTAGAGTAAAACTATTCAGTGACTTGGTATAGGGAAGTTTTCTGGCCAATTGATATAAGCCACATTTTCCCGTCACCTTTTTCAATCAAAAGTGACACTTTGATATTTCAATGCCTTACTCTTTCTTTATTAATAAATTATTTCATACCTTAAATGAAGATGCTTTCTATTGGATTTCTAGAACCACCACTACCACAACAAAATACCATTGATAGACTAGCATGATGATGAAATTATTTTCTCAGGACCTAGGTGAAACTTCAAGCAGTAAACTCAAGGACTCAGTGAATAAATCATTACACACAAAGAAGAAATGAAGTGTTACTTTGATAAAGAGGTCAGGAAAGAAGAGAGTACAACTCTATCAAAGAAATGAAGATTTCCTTGGACATAGCAGTAAATATCACAGACACTACTGAGGATATGGGATAAAATAGGAGCTAAAATAATTGGGCAAAATATAAATGAAGAACAGAAAAAATAGTTATGTAATTATTGACAAATAACGGTTGAGAGGAGTTTGGTAGTGGCTTAAGTATTTCTATTTTCTCATTGAGGGGACAAAAGTTATTACTTAAGTCAAGTGGATTGTGGCATAAACATATTCTCAGGTGTAGCATTAAAAACCAAAATCATCAAGATAATATGTATAAAGTAGAAAGAGGAAAGATACATGAGGAGAGAGGAAATATACTAATTTTGTCATTGTTATTGACGGGAAAACAGAAAATTTTTAAAAATATATTTTTTAGTTGTCAATGTACCTTTATTTTATTTTTATGTGGTGCTGAGAATCAAACCCAGTGTCTCACACATGCTAAGCAAGCACTCTACCACTGAGCTACAATCCTAGCCCTATAACAGATTTTTTTAAATAAGTGAACAATTAAGAAAGTATATTTTATTACTGTATATTTTATCACTAGAAATTCTAAAAATGTAAAAATTACAAACTTACCAGAAGGAACATATACAAACTCTGTACTTGTACATGTGTGTTACATGTAAAATATAAAACTATAAAAGGATTATTATAAACAGAGAGCAAAAGTGAAATAATATAATCAACTAAGACCAAAAATATGTGTTATATTAGTAAGTACAGTGGGATAAGCAAATACATTTCAATAAAAAGACAGATTAGATTGGAAAGCATCCTCCAATATGTGTTGTCATATAGACATTAATAGACATTTCAAAAGTGAAGTGACTCTAAAACTTTAAAAAAAATGAATGTACTGGAAGTTGACTAATTTTGAAAATAATTAAACAAAATAACTGTCCTTCCTGTATACAAATAGCAACCATTTTAGAGAGGAAAGATCAAAGATTAAAGTTTGTTCATAGTAATATACACAACAAAAATAGGCCATAAGGCAAACTTCAAACAAGAAAAAGTTATTCAACACATCTGATAAACAAAAGGCATATTTCTTTAAAATAATTGAAAAGACTCAAGCCCAGTTGGGGAAAAATATGTGTTTGAGCAGATCATAGAAATAATAACATAAATGAATCTAAACTTTTGAAATGATACTTAATTTTATTCATACTTTGGAAAGGGCAAATTAACTTTTGCAATGAGATAATATCTTTCCTCCATCAGACTGACAGAGATAAAAAGTTTGGTCACACACGATTGGGCATTGTGTGGGAAAAAGGCATTGTCACAGTTTGTAGACAATGAATGTAGAAGCATAAATTGGTGATACACCTCAAAGGAAGGCAATTTATCAATAGCTATAAAGTGTCTGTGAATACAGAAATCAATATTTCACTTAGCATGAACAGTGTATTCCAATCTCTGGAAAATAAAAAGTAATGGTGATCATGAGGGGAAAAGAAAAGCACTTTCAATTTATGACTTTCCGAGCCTATTATACCTTAGATTTGTGCATGCCAAAACAAAGAGGGAAAAGGGCAAAGAGGAATGATATGAACACCAGGGTATAAACAAAAAAAAAAAAGAAGGAGGAGGAGGAGGAGGAGGAGGAGAAGGAGAAGGAGAAAAGAAAGAGGAGGAGGAGGAGGAGAAGGAGAAGGAGAAAAGAAGGAGGAGGAGGAGGAGGAGGAGGAGGAGGAGGAGGAGGAGGAGGAGGAGGAGGAAGAAAGAGAGTAGGGAGAGAAAAAATGGAATCCAATGATAAAATTTGTATAGCTATTAAAATGGAAAAAAGGGGTGTTGTAAAAAATTCCCCAGGTTATTCTATTAAATAAAAAAATGCAGAATAGTTTGTATAAGACCCTCTTATAAATGAATAAGATAGATAGGCATATGAAACTATTCGCTATTGTTGTACTGACAAGAGAAACTAGAAATGGAAGGTTGGGCACACCAGGCTTTGCTTTATGTTTGATAAACAACATGTAAACATTATTATGTAAGTCTTTTTATTTTAAAAAAAAGTATAACAATATTGGAAATTTTGGAAGGTAGTCAACTTTTGTTTCTTTAAACATTTTTTAATTTTAAAAATTGTGCCATTTTAAACATTTCCCAGCCCCACAAGAGAAAAAAAAAGTTTCCACTTTAATATATTACCTAAACATTTATTTGTTGTATAAATCCCATGTGAGGTCTTTAATTTAACTCTCTCTCTCTGTCTCTCTCTATCTATCACACACACACACACACACACACACACACACACACAGAGAGAGCAATAATCTGGCCCTGATTTGACCCTTATCTTACAGAAGTGGGGGAAATCTTAAAATGTTTAAAAGGCAGCAGCCAAGAATCAAGTTTTCAAATCTTCAATAGCCAAATTATGAAACTAACCAAGGTGCCCTTTAAGAGATGAATGAATAAAGAAAATGTGGTATATATACACACAATGGAATAACACTCAGCCATAAAGAAGAATAAAATTATGACATTTGCAGGTAAATGGATGGAGTTGGAGAATATTATGCTAAGTGAAATAAGCCAATCCAAAAAAACAAAGGCCGAATATTTTATATTATATGTAGATAATAATTCACAATAAGGTTGGGGGTGCTTAGGAAAGAATAGAAATACTTTGGATTACAACTAAGGGAATGAAGGGAAGGGAGAGGGAATAGGTATAGGAAATATAATAGAATGAATCAGACATCACTATCCTTTGTGCCTACTTGATTACACTATTCTACATCATGTACAACCAGAAGAATAAAAAGTTACACTCTATATATGTATAAATGTCAAAATACAGTCTACTATCATAATTAGGACAAATTTAAAAAAGAATCTGCTAAGTAATTTATAATACTTATATTTTTAAACACTTTTCTGGTGCTACAATATATGTAGAAATTGGTTCATCTTGTCTAAAACCTATTTTATGTCAATTGCATATTAATTCTTTGTGTTTTAATTTTCGTGCTTCATTGTCACCATAATGTTGTATTATATCCCAAACTTACCAAAATGAGTCCATGTCTCCAAGGGGATTCACTGAAATAGAACCATTATTATTAACCACTAATCAAAGAAAAGCATGTGAATTTAAGTATCCTGAAAATTGGGTTGCTGTGGTCATGGTAATCCCCCACAGGTAGCTTCAAAAGCAAAAAAGGACAGTGCAGCTGGAAAGTTCAATGATGAATATTAGAAGATCTGATTCCATTTGGCTGAGCAATGCACTTTCCCTTTTTCAATTTGTACTGTTTGTATGAAACATTATCAGGCAGCATTTTGAAGTCATTGAAGTTTACACATCATTTTAGGACAAAACACAGAGAGCCTTTGCTAGCAAGCAAATTAGTCCTTTCCCAGAATGAGTACAAACTAATGTTTTTTAATATCAGATTCATTAATTTTGTGACAAACATAAAGAGACTTGAAACACAGAAGCATCATTCAAAATTGTACCCTTTCTTTAAAAAACGTAAATTTAAGTCACTGTATTAACAAGAAGATTGGCTTGCACAAAATTAATGAACATTGTGTACAAAAGTAGAAAGAGTTCTCAGCTTTTTGAAGGGTAATTCTGATGAAACACAATGTCTGTTATTCAGTGTGAATGAGCAATGACAAGCATTCTATTTGGTGACAGAGATTTAACTAAGGGTTGCACATATCCACTGACAAAGTACTGGATCTGTTAACCTCTTGAAGCACTTACTCTAAAATAAAACATATATTTTGTAAAAGATTTCAAAAGGAAAATTTCAAAAGGAAAAATGTGTTCTCTGCACTGTGATGGAGGCTATGGAAGCATTAGCCCTGAGTTTGGAAGCTGTAGTTGCATATTAGAGAGGAAGCACTCCCAAGGAAAGGTGGCATCTAAATGCCATTCACATAATGCTTATGCATGAACAAAGGTTGGGGTCCACCACAGGCCTCCTGTCTTTGAGTCTTGATTGAAGAGCAGGTGAAAATTGTGACTGTATCTACGTGAAAATTCTGTGTCTTATTCAAACTTATTGGATATTTCTTATTGGATATTATCTTATTGGATATTTCTTCAGATATTAGTTATCTAAAGAAATATCCAATAAGTTTAAGACTTTCATATTTCACATTGAATAAATTCTTTATGTTCAGGTGAAAGATAATTTTCTGAGTGTTACATTCTATTTATAGTGTCTCATTTAATTCTCACCACAAACCATATATGGAAGATGTTGTTCCAAATTATAAAAAGTCAATAAAGATTTTGGTATGTTAATAATGGACACATTGCCTTTAAAAATCTAACTTGGGCCTTTAAAAGTTTTTTTAAACTATATTTAGTAAATTAATTAAATTTAATATGTACTTTATGTTAGGAAGATTAGATCTCAAAGCACTTTTGTAGTCAATAGAGCCTTCTATAATTCCTGAGAATTTGTGTCTATGTACTTATCTATTTGTCTAATCTGTTATCCCATATAGTTAGTAACATTTGGCTATGAATATAAGCTTAAAACTTATAGCTTATTTTAAATATTTGCTTATAGAACTCAGAATAAAAATTTTTCTTTAATATTTATTTTTTAGTTTAGTAGGACACAATACCTTTATTTTATGTATTTATTTGTATGTGGTGCTGAGGATTGAACTCGGGGCCTTGCATGTGCTAGGTGAGCACTCTACCACTGAGCCACAACCCCAGATCCATCAGGATAAAATTTCTAATACCAACAAGTATTATACAAAATGAAATAGCAAAGCTTCACAGAATAGCATCTAAATAGTCACACAATTAATTACTTGAAGGTGAAAGTAATGTCATTTTCTCTTTGTGTTCCTATATTCCTCTGTGCATCAAACATAGTGCTGTAAAATGAATAAACACAAGACCATTATATAATTCCCTAATAATAGCATAAAGGAGGATTGGTAAACAGACTATTTGATTCAGGTAGCCTGCCAAGTGGGGCAATTTATTTTTCAAAGTGCATAGTCTGGACTAAATTTTCTAGTTTGATTGTCCTTCTATTCTTCTGGATCAAATTAACTTTAAAATGTTGCCAAATTCTGCTTTTGGTTGACTGAATACAGTTATTCAATTTGTTAATGTATGTTGGGGGAAAACACTTCCAACACATATTATCAGCCTCTTATTTGTGAATTGGGCCAAAACTGGGTGTAGTTACTGATCAGACTGGCCAGGCACACTGGAAAAAGGCCTGAAGCTACCTCTGCTGATGCACTTGCCTTGTGCTTCCATCATAGAGCTCATTTCTAAATGCCTTGTAGAACACATGCCTTTAAGGGAATGTGATTGCTCAGAGCATATTTTGTTTTTTTACTACAGTAATGAGATATATTTGATTGATGGCACCCAAGGAAGATTTTCCTTGTTGGAAAAGCCACAGTCACATTTTAAAAGCTAGAATTCACTACTGTTTGACCTTTTCTGTTAACTGAAGCCTCCTTAGCTTCAATCTGCATAGATAATTCCTTGTCATGGGGATCTTCCTCCCAGAGGATGTAGGTCTCCTGAATTTTTCTGTGGATTCATCAGGTCCTCTCAGCTTGCCCTCAATGGAGGCTTTTTCTTCCAAGGCTTTTTCTCATCTAATCTCTATTGATAAACTTTTCTTATTTTTACCTCCTTTTTCATGCCCAAGGTGATGCTTATGATGCTTGGGGGTTCTCCGAACATCTCTTCTATGTAACTTGTCCACATGGCTAGCTTGGGATCTCTCGCAGTATGGGGCTCTCAGGGTAGTCACACTTCTTTCATGACAACTGACTTTTTCCCAAAATGTGTGTTCCAAGAACAAGAACTAAAAATTGTTAGTACTTTACAACCTGACCAGGAAACTGGTACAGCATCACTGCCACTGATTATTAGTGGTGAAATTATGTACAGAATCTAGATTCAAAGTAAGGAGTTACATACTATGTATAATAAATAGGGGAATATCTTAAAAGAATGCAGAGCCCTTCTTGATCCACCCTACCACCCAGTAATATCCCAATTTAGGATGAATTGAACTGCCTACTCCAATTCCAAACTCTGGCTGCTAAATGTTCCTGGGGAAACCATACCACTCTGGAGATTCCTGTCACCACAGAAACTTGGTCTTCAATTTCATTAGTAGTTCCATACTGTTCATCTCTCTCTTCTGTTCTCTTGTTAACTGCCACTCTTCTATAATGTCATAATCTGTCAATTGGCAGACAATCTGTCCTTGTGCTTCACAGAAGAAAATAAAGACATTGTACACAACAGACAACTTCCTGTCCCACTAACTTCATGCTTATCTGTCCTTACTAATTCCCTCAATTGTCTAGAAAGACCAAGGTTGGCTCAAATTTTTGTGGCTAATCTCACCAGATCCTATCCCTTCTTATCTCCTCAGTTATTTGTCTTAATGAATCTCCCCTCTCTTTTTCTTTTCAACCTATCCCTCTCTTCTTGACCCATCTAACTAGCCTTTACCTAATCTCAAATTTCTTTCATCTCAAGAGTATTACATCTCCCATGGTTCAATCATCCCTCAAGCTTACAATCTTTCTTTACATGAAGAAACTTTTCTGAATGAAGGAACTGTCCTATATATTCATGAAACTGTGGGTTACATTTCTGTGTATAATTATCAAAATTCAATTAATTGTGCCATTCATATTTGTATTTGTTACTATTTATTATGATTAATGCATGATATTTAATAGGTGCATTTACAATGTACAAATTATATCTCAACATGAAAAAGAAGGTAAAACCAGAAGAAAAATGAAACTAATTCTCACTTTCAATGTAACTTTTCCTGTGCAAATGTTTAGAAAGGATGTTTATAATTAATCTTGTGAAATTATATCTCTTTGATTGAAATCATTTAACACTTCTGTGGTATTTCTTTTGGGAATCCTGCTAATTAAGAAAAAATTAACCTATAAATCACTTTGGAATATAACAAAACCTTTGTAAACAGTAACAAAAGTAGAGATGCCCTTTGAACTTAGCAAGCAAACCCCTATAAATTTGTAGAAATAAAGGTGTTAATTCTTTAGAGTATGTACATGAATATAAGAACCATTGTTGGGCTGGGACTTGTAGTCAGTGGTGGTGCACTTGCCTCGAAAGTGTGAGGCAGTGGGTTCAATCTTCAGCACTACACACACAAAATAAAGATATTGGTCCATCTACAACTAAAAAAAATATTTAAAAAAGAACATTGTGTATAGAAGCAAAATTACCAGAAACAAAGTGAATTTCCATTATTAAAAGAATAAACAAATTTTAGTTACATTTTTAGAAAAAAAAAAACAGTGAAAGAATGAGTTAGCTCTATGGTAGTTGACTTACTAGAAATAAAAATATATATTTTAAGTGATACAAGCAAGATGAACAAAATTAAACATAAAATATGATTCTAGTTTTGGAAAGTAGTGATACATAGCCCTTTTACTCAAGTTTATAAATGATTATACGAATTTGGAAAAAATGAAGAAAGAAAACACCCCAGGCTGTTGAGCAGTTATCCATGTGGTGGTGTACAGGGAATAGGGTGAAGACAGGGAGAGTGCAAGTGAAGATTTTTTAAAGGCAATGAAAACAAACCTGTGATTTACAATTTGGCCCTTTGTTGAGATTAGCAAAATCAAGAATGTCTCCTAGACTAGAAGACTAAGAAAAGAGAATAGTGCTTTCCAGAAAGTGGAGGGCACTCATTGTACATAAATTAAAGGTCAGGAGTCTCTTTCAGAAATTCTTTCTGATGGTCCTGAAAAGGAACAGATTCTCATGGGAAAGATACTAAACTCTCAAGTTTCTGTCTCCCTAGCCTCCGGTCTCATATACTTTTTACCCAAGCACAGTTTCTTGAGAGACATTCTTGTACACCATCCTCTTCTTTAGCCTGCCTGAAAAATCTACCACCTAGATGGAGAGTGTGTAGCGAGTCAATAATGTGATCTACTCTGCTCTTCGGAGAGGTTCGGCTACTTTGCCTGTGTTTGGCTAATATTGAGTTGAAACTCAAAAATGGCCACATGTCCTGTTAGTGTCAATAATTAATCCTCTTTCCTTGTGTTTCTATAGGGACAGAAAAGATTTGTACTCCACCGATCAAGAAGATCATTTTGATTCTCTCCTACCACTCTTAATTCCTTTTTATGGAGAAGGAGGTAACTTCATGGGTTAGTAAGTTCAAGGAGGGAGCCTAACTTGATCCTGTAGATTCTCTCTTTTATTTTTTCTACTTGGAAAGATTACTATGTGGTAAACTGATCTGGGAAAGCTATGCTGTTTAGGGGAAGCCTACTTTTCTGTCTTATTTCTCCTTTTATTCTAAGCTACTGTGAGAAAGAGAATATTATCCCCAAAATCAAAACTTCCAAGATGATTATCTGTATTTAAACTATAGGAACCTAGTCCCTTGACTGAGTCTATACCCACTTAATCACATTCTAGAGTAAAATATTTAGCCATATTAGTTTAAGGAATCTTTGAATATGATGAATATGTATGCATAACCTTGTATTCATTTGCAACATATTAAGGAGAAAGTCAAAAGATTGCTTTCATCAGATTTTCTTAAAGGTTCATAGCACAACACTGGTTGAAAAGTACTGCTCTTAAACATCCTGCTAAGTTCCTGTTTTCTATCTTCCCATGCACCTAGTTTTTTAATTCATTTGCAGAAGTGTCCTTTCTTAGTTTAGGTTGTATCTCTACCTAATTTCTACAATTCTCTGAACTTCAGTTTGCTTTGATGTGGGGGAAAAGGAACACCCATACATTGCTGGTGGGACTGCAAATTGATGCAGCCAATATGGAAAGCATTATGGAGATTCCTTGGAAAACTGGGAATGGAACCACCTTTTGACTCTGCTATCCCACTCCTCCGGCTATACCCAAAGGACTTAAAAACAGCATACTACAAGGACACAGTCACATCAATGTTTACAGCAACACAATTCACAGTAACTAAATTGTGGAACCAACCTAGATGCCCTTCAGTAGATGAATGGGTAAAGAAAATGTAGTATATATACACAATGGAATATTACTCTGCAATAAAAGAGAATAAAATCATGGCATTTGCAGGTAAATGGATACAGTTGGAGAATACAATGCTAAGTGAAGTTAGCCAATCCCAAAAAAACAAATGCCAAATGTTTTCTCTGATATAAAGAGGCTGATTCATAGTGGGGTTGGGAGGAGGAGCATGGGAGGAATAGATGAATTCTAGATAAAGCAGAGGGAGGGGTGGGAGAGAAAGAGAGGGGGAGGAAGGGGCAAGGGGGTAAAAAGAAAGATGCTGGAATGAGATGAACATCACTACCCTAAGTACATGTATGAAGAAGACATGAATGGTGTGAATATATTATCTGTACAAGCAGAGATATAAAAAAAAAATGTGCTCTATATATGTCATATGAATTATAATGCATTCTGGTATCATATATAACAAATTAGAATAAAAATTTTTTAAAAATCTTCATTTGGGCTGGGAGTGGTAGCACACACTTGTAATCTCAGTAACAAAGAAGTCTGAGGCAGGAGGATCACAAGTTTAGGGCCAGTCTGGGCAATTTAGGCATTCATGACTAAGCAAGAAACTCAAAATAAATAAATACATAAATAAAAAGGGTTGTGGGTATAACTCAGTGGTGAAAAAAATTAAAATAAATTACCAGTGCCAAAAAAATTAAAGAAAAGAAAGAAATAAAAAGAAAAAATCATCATTTTGCAATATGGATATGTTTCAAAATTATGAAAATAATAAGATACCTTAGCAAGGGAATTGTCCCCACAAAAACTAAAAACCAAAATGATCAACTATAGTCTATAATCCTTGGGGATAGATGCATTTCAAAATTCAAACTCTTTTAGACTCTAGAAAAGTAATGTGATTCATACACTTTCTATGACCCAATACTTTCAACAGGAAAACTGAAGCAGTTTTCCATGAACAAATACATTAATACTACTGCAATAAAAATAAATATTCATACTAAGCAGGATAGAGACTACAAATTGCACCACCTCAGTTCAAGTCAGGTTTTTTATATCAAATGTATTGTGATGTTTTTCAGTGTTTTGTGTGGGGACAAGTGGTTAAAGGATTCTAAACCTATACCTAAACTCCATTGTGCCTTCTTTCAAACTTCCTTTATCCAATAGCAAATAATTCCAGTCTCTTAAATATTTTCTGAAATATTTGTCACCATTTTATCCTCATAGCTATTTTTTCCAGGCCAATCTGATCAAGAGGTGAATCAGAACACTATAAATTGTTATATGATGGAATCTGAATGGAAGATGACTTTTGAATTCCTAGCCCTGTGGTGAATGACACCATAGTCAAATTGGCACATCTTCAGGGATAACACATCATTTACTTCTGCGTCACGCTTCGTAGAGCTTGATCATTAATCCCTGATCCTAATCTCCCACAAAAATCATCTTGTTCTCACAGCCCCTGAAAATAGACCCAGTGATCCTTTTATCCTACAACAAAGTGAGCTGTTCTAAAATGGAACAGCCTGTCTTGGGGTATAATGAGTTCCCTTTTATTAAAGTTGTTTAGGTTTAAACAAGAAAATACAGTGAGTGTGCTCATAAAATATGGAGCAAATGAACAATAAAAGAAGTTCATTTAATCCTTAAAGGATTGTACATTTCATCTCATAAATCCACTTACACAGAGTTCATAACTAAGCCTTATTTCACATGCTAAAATTTATTAATTAACATTTGGACAACCAAGTATCTATATGATCTCGGTTCTTCTGTTGGCCACCAGGAAAATGAGGGTCCTATTTGGATTCATGAATTTTAATGTCCCTGGTTTGCTCTTTACAGAGCATGTATATTATAATCCATTTCAATTCAAATCATTCAAAATCCATTTCAAATTCAGGTAATGAATATTTATTGTTAACTTGCTGTATCTCTCCAGAACTGCTTATATTGCATTGGGGAAAAGTTTATGTATGCATGAAAATGAAGAACATCTCTAAGGATGACATAAACATGTATGACATAGTATGGAAAATTCCATAGACAGCAATACAGAGAGAATCTAGATAAAGAAAATTGGGAAGGAAAGACCCTTAAGGAGTTTATAGTCTTGCTATGGCCTGGAACACCTCAGGGCAAAACTGAGAATTAGAAGACATTCATATCAGGGGCCTAACCTATTTATTCATCCTTTCTGCCATTGAATATTCTTAGGTTTTTAGTCTAAAATTCTCATTGGTTTTAAACTCTTCAAAACTTGGTATTAGGAAAAAAATTGATCAGATTGTCTTATCTGTATTAGATCCTATTGGAGAGTGAGTATTGTTTACTACAGTGGTAGACACATTAATAAACTCTAAATAAATGGTAAGAATTTTAATCAATAAAGCATTGCATTTCTAAAGGTATTGCCAAGAGATAAGAACCAAATGGAATGATATTTTAAATGGTTTTACTTTATTATTATAAATTCAAGTTGCATAAGGGTACATACTTATTATCTTTTAAACAGAGAAAATTACTATACATTTAGATATATGTGGTGAAAATATATAAGTATACATTAGAAAAATACACTCCCACTTAAGAATAGTGGTTTTCTTTGGGGAAGAAAGAAGTACACTCTACTTATAACAGTTCTATTTTTTAAATAAGGCAGAAAAAGCTCAGTATTAGTCACCATTGCCAATATTTTAATTATTTATCATTTAATCTGTCTTATTTTACCTTACATAGTTAGAATCATTCTACTAAGATTTTAAGTATTTTCTCATATTTTTAAACTTTGTAAACATTTTTCTTTTAAAATTATTTCTCTATTTTATTTTTTAATTATAAAACTAAAATGCAAAACTTTGAAAAAAGTTTTTTTTAAAATGTATATAGCAAAAAGTTAATAAATTATACTCTTCTGAGCTAATTTAATACCATATTCTTGAATTGATATTTGTGTGTATACAACACACAACAGACAACACACATATATATCTTTTCCATATTTCTATATGTTCTTTGAAACATGAAAATCCATATATAAGTTTTTTTTTTTTTTTACTAAAACATGCCATTTGGTTTATTTCATCCATTCAGTAAGCTCATTCCCCAATTATTAATTAAGCATATTATTTGACATACTTCAGATAGTGAAAATGAAAACATACAAAACAGTCAAAAATCTCTGCGTTCATTGAGGTTTTGGTTTTGGTTTTGTTTGTTTTTTTTGTTGTTGTTGTTGTTGTTGTTGTTTGGGTTTTGAGAAAAAGGAAAAAGAAGGTTTATTGCTTTGCCAGCAAAGGATAAACACAGGGGACTCCTGTCGCAGAGGTTGTGATTCTGCTCTTCAGTAGGAGCAGGGAGTTTTTAAAGAGGTGATTCAAAGGCTACATTCCACATGTTCTCTATTAGAGTTGTAATTCACTTATTAATTTGGGAGCTAGTCATTCCTGAGATCTTCAGGGTACCATTCCCAAAGTCTGGATTAGTTCATTTCTATGGTGGGTGTATACTTCAGGGATGGATAAATCTGCCTAAAATGGGGGAAAAAGGTTATCTGTTTTTCCTGAGATTATGGAGGGAGAGAGATTAGGGAGGAGCAGGGAGAGAGGAAGAGAAAGAAACATGTTCATTTTAAAAATAAACTTCAGTGGCAGAGGAGCAAGTGATACATTCAGAGCATAAAGTGGACCACTGTTACATTTCCCCACTGTGAATTTCTACCTTCCATTTCTATGGAAAAATGGGCAACAACATCTCCAAGCTGCTTCCAGCTGAAAGAGGGCCAACTTGGGGGAAGTAACCCAAAGTTCTTATTCTCTATCAGGTGGAACTTGTACAGTTAAGGGTTCAGCATCAGAGCAGTTCGGGGTCCACAGTGGCAGATGGCAGGTAGACTGGACAAGGCATGCAAAAGGCAGAGGTCATGCTAAGACAACAATAAGACAGCAAAGTGTCACTTTTTTGTGAACAATTAGCATAAAAGCAATTAGTATTTCAGACATTCTTTGAAAACCATGAAGACATTAACTCATAATCATATCAGAAAAAAAACAAATCAAGTTTATCAATGTAGGAGGTTAGGAAGATTTGTAGGCCTATGAGATCAGGCTCACATTAACTCAGGACAAACTTGTGACTCTACAGTGCTGGAGATCATTATTATTAAGTACTCCCACCAAGAATCCTTCCTTTATGGCCTCTGGCTTTATTTAGTTTTGGTAGGGCTAATACAAGTGTACATCTTAAGTTACATTTAAAAAACAAAAAACAAAACATTGTTTTTCCTTTTAAATATTCAGATAGGACTGTGCTTAGACTATACTCCCCTGTCAGATGTTTAAAACCAAGTTTGTCAAACTTTTTCCTATCTATTCTTTTTTTAAAAAATACTTTAAAATTTTATTCTAATTAGTTATATAAGACAGTAGGGTGCATTTTGATACATCATACATAAATGGAGCATAACTTCTCATTCTTCTGGTTGTACATGATGTAGAGTTACACCAGTCATGTAATCATATATGCACAAAGGGTAATAATGTCTAGTTCATTCTACTATTCCCTGTCTACTCTTAAGAGTCAGCTGAGATTCCTCAGAGATCTGGCACTCCCAGCACTGTTTCTCAGCCTGGCCCCAGGCAGCCACATAACATCTCAAGACCAGCACCCCCCCCCAAAAAAAAAATCCCAGAAAAGCTGCCTGAGAAAAAAAAATGGCCACAAAGAACCTGGGCTCTGTCCTACTCCAGTCTCTTTTACCCAAGGGGGCTGGGGGCAGGGGCTGCTGGCCACAAAGAATGGGGGAAGTCGGTTTCAGCATAGTTAGTTTATCACCTGGGCATAGGAATACTCCCCCTTTTAAGATCTGACAGGACACCCCATTTGGCTAGGGCAAAGCAGTTCTTGCTATGACAGAATCCCTTCAAATTAAATGCATGAGGAAACTGGCAGGATAAACAACTGCACTTAAAAAGAAAAAGAAACTAAGGCCAACCCATGTTTTGTAGGCAGCCTCTGCAAAGGGATCCTCAAGAAAGCCTAAAGAAGTTGATGTAAAGTGCCTCTCTCATTGCATATTAATATGCCTAGTATAGGAAAAAGGCTGAAAAGGAGCCTCTGGGTACAAAGGACAGTGAGAACTCAAAGATGATGGCATTACAAAATCATACAGGAGACAGGTCAAGGTCAAAAATACCCTGTGCTCCAAACATTTAAATGCAACCTGGGAGAAAAAAGATTAAGTCACAGTCTTTGTCTGAAAGATTTCCCAACCCTCTCCTGGGATGAAATTTTTTGTGTAAATTAAATGCACAGATAACATAAAGATTGTTTTAGAATATGAATGTAAGAAAAGGTCCAAAACTAGGAAACATAAAAGAAAGATATAGGTATAGAAATATATTTTAGCATGGAAAATTAAAAGGTAAAAGAAATGTTTCAGCATAAGAAAGTATTTTGTCTGGTAAAGTAATTTTTTTTTTTTAGTTGTAGATGGACACAGTACCTTTGTTTGTTTATTTTTATGTGGTACTGGGGATCAAACCCAGTGCTTCATGCCAGCCCCTAAAGTACTATCTTTGTGCTAAATTCCAAGATGAAAGAGGACAAAACTAAGGATGTAAACAAGTTGTGAATGTCTAAGTAAGTCGCAGAAGGTTTGCAGAAGGTAAATCCCCAAAAGTTTGTGTTTGTGATTAAAATTGCTATAATTAGCACAGTCTAAGTTATTTGAACATTAAGGTACTGATATGAAGCAAAGTCTTAAACATTGATCTGCTCATATTTACCAATATAAAAATATAATTTTCTTGTATCTGTTAGGTTTTATCACTTAGGGAAACAAAGTCTTTAAAGGCATTGGGGTTTATACCTGTTTTAAAATCTTAAGTGATTACTTTGTAACTGGTTAAACAAACAACTATTATTTTACGTTATAACATTGTAATTGACACCCTAAATATATGTGACTAGATATACATCTGAGAACTATATCTGAGACTTGAGTTATGTAAAGATTTGTAAAATGAAAATTTGTTTAGTTTTTCTAGCAAGGTAACCAATAAGTGCTCTCTTTTATACATTGTATCTGACATAGAAAGCCCACATTGTCATTTGAACATCTGTCTTATATCTGTTTGCTTTGAATAAGTCTATTTATGATCATTAACATTGTTTCCTAAATATATAAGCAATTTAAGGCTGTCCTTTGATTTTTGCTAGTACCGCTAATCCATGCAGACCTACTATTATTATTACCATGCAGTCTGGATTCTAAATTGTACTTTAAAAATAAAACTTAGTTAAATGTAAAGCTTAGGGGAGAGCACTTTACCAAGTTGGTGTTCTTCAAACTAAAATTATCTGTAGAATAGCCTCAGATTTGTAAAGGAATAACAAATTTGGTTGGAATTTATTCATGTCTTTTGATGTTTTATAGCTGGTTAAACTAACCTGTTGTCAATAAGTTACACATGCAAATTTTAGTTTTCACTCCACATTATATCATGGTCATCACTTACTTATGTTCAATATATATGTAACCCATTGTATTTAATAGCTTCCTACTCTTCATGAGTGTTTATATACTATTTTCCCATAGTGCTTAAAGACAGATGATTGATAGATGCTAGATGACAGAAGTTTGTAAGCAGACATATAAAACAGATATCTATAGTATTATGGAGAGTACTAATGCACTTTACAAAGGATTCCTGCTCCTGTCCGCAATGTAAAGTTGGGATAATTTTCCAACTGCCAATTTTGAAAATTACAATACAGCTTTTTATTTTGCAGTGCTTGTGGATCAAAAAAATGTCTATTGTTTGGTTTTATATTTACTGATCAATAGGAAGTTTGTTCATTTTCTCAATGTTTATTTGATCTTTTGGAAGTTTCTGGTTCTGTGGAAGGCTGTTTCTTATTTTATAATTCTGTTTATCATTTTTAAATCAACTTGCAGAACCTTTGAATATCAGGGATAATAATGTTTTTTTATCTGATTGCAAGTATTTTTACTTATCCATCATTTGCATTATTATCTTTATATTATACCTGCCATCATACAAATTTCTAAAATGTTTGCATTGTGGAAAAATTCACCTCAGTTTTACAGGTTTGCATCTTTCCTACCACAGTTATAATAATGGTCTCCTCAACTTTCTTTCTATTTTTATTTTTCCATTTTTTTTACATTTAGATATTTAATCTGTCTGAAATATATTTTTATAAATGATATGCAGTAATGATTAAAATTTTTCTTCTCCTGAATGTATGGCAAAGTGTGTCAGCACCACCTACTAAATAAATCATTACATTTCTACTGAATTGGGAGAACACCATGGTTGTACATTAAGTTTCCAAATCTTCTTTAATTTGTTCCTAAAATCTCTATTCTTCTCCAACAAACTATTTATGCAATCTTATACCAAAACCATACTATTTTATAACAGTGACTTGGCCATGTGTTTTAACATCTAATAAAGCAAAACCAATGTTTTATAAACATTGGCCAGTTTGTTTATAAAATATTCTTATCTATTCTTAGATATTCATTACCTTGGTTAAAACTTTAAAAGAATTTTATCCAGTTCCAAAAGTAACCTTTATTTTTATTTTAATTGAAATTGTACTAAAATTGTACATAAGTTTGAAAGCATTTGCATTTTTGTACTATGGTTTCCCATTAAAACATATGTTGTATTGCTTCATTTCATTATGTTTTATGTACTTGTATTTTATATAGAATTTTGGCTTTTAAATCTATCCTTAATGTTTCTTCCTCCATGCCAAATGTGAGTTTTTAAACAGATTTATAGGAAAGCAATAGATTAGTATGTTTTTATCTTATGTCCAGCTACCTTCTTTGGTCTAACATTGTATTCCTTTAGAAATATATCAGATGTTTCTAAGGTATTATTAATCATGTAGGTCAGATTATAATGCATGCCATTGTGGAGAGACTTGATTATTGTACTGATTATGATTTCAAAACAAGGTTTTTCAAAATAATACTATAGCAAAATATTTTCTTATAAGAATAAGAAAATTTCAGTGAAAATTGTTTCAATATTTCACCATTTTAAATATTATTTATTCTTAGCATTTGGGAAAAATTTATATTTATTTCCATTTATAATTTTTTAAGTTTAGCTTTAGATCAAACATTTTCACAAGGTTTATGAAATCTTCCTCATATGTTTATGCAAAATAAAGGCTATATTTTTTAAATTAGTGATATTATGAATGATGTTGATATATTTTCTATTGTTAAATCGCAAATGCACTCCTGGGATAATTTATGTATTATTCTTTTAATACTATTGTATTTGATTTACTATTCAGAAATTTATGGGTAGTGTGTATGAAATTGGTTTCCAGCTTCATTTTGTGGCAGTCTTTATTAAGACTTAATACTGAAATTATGCTTGTTTTATTAAGTGTGTTGGTTTTTATCTTTTTTAAATAGAATGAGTAATTTATTAGTTACTAAAAGCTATAAATAACTCATCTGTTAAAAGAATGAAAATAAAATGCATGATAAGTTTTCCATTTCCTTTAATATCTTAATGAATCAAGACTTACTTAGAGGAGACCTTAGGATCAATAAGTAATCAAAAGCAGAATACAAGTACCATACAAATGTAGAATGCTAAAATGTCAACATTTTAATGTACTACACCTATGAAAAACGTTTTAAACAAATATCCAATAGCTGCTAAATTCTGATTTCATAAATTATAAAATCGGTGGTAAGCAGCCTCTATGGTGATTGCTTTGTGTAATTTGCAACCCCTTTGAGTGTGGGCTGATCAGGTGACTCGCTCCACTGCCCTGTGGAGTGATCTCTATAACAAGGGGGCCAGTGAGAATCTGAGATGCCAATGTGGGTGCTAGGTAGATGGAACAGGTTTTTCAATGGTCAATAGCTTACTCTTGTAGATACAGTGTCTGTGCTGATTTCCCCATCATGAGATTACAACATTTCACATTTTACAGCTGGGGACTTTTTATAAAATTTCAGTTGATACATGTTTTGACTAATTGTACTCCCCCCCCCACACACACACACACTTAATTGAATAACTTTGTCACTATCTTTTTCTGAGTGGAATCTCTTGGATTAGGGATTTCTTTTCTAAACACCTAAAAAGCCAAAACCCAAGTTTCAGTGCCCTGATGTAGGAGACGGACTAAAGTGAAACCCTGTACCTGGGCTTCTGTCTGTTTATCACCATCTGAGAAGCACTAATATTTAAAAATATGGTTCCAGGAAGAAAAAGCTTTTCCTTCCTTTTCCCTGTGGACTCTTTGACACCATACTGAAGATTATCGAGGAAATTTTAAGCTACTAAAATCTTCCTAAATATAAATATGAACACAAATGAAATTTTCATTTCCTTGGCCTAAACCAGACTCTTGCCATCCTATTTGACTAAAACCAGTCTCTAATCTCATGAAAATTGGCCATTAAGTCCTCTCTGTTATGTAGAATAGAAACAGGCCAGGTGAAAGAAACAAATCTAAAGGAAGCAGAGTTTTTCCCTAAGCATAGCAAAAATCTTCAGTTGCATTATGGAATGAGTAGGAGTGCCTTCTGTGAGATTTCATGGAGGATGTGTTGTATAATAGAAAGAAAAGCACTAATCTTGCTTTGCTATGCTCTTTTGCAAAGGATAAGGACAAGAAAGGAGAAAGGAAATGCATATTTAAGGCTTGTTTCCCCAGAGTGCATCTCCTTCTCATATCATCTGTTTAATTGATTCTATCATGAAGCTGAATTCTCTAGCTTTATAGAGACTTCAGACAAAAATAGCCAAACTCTAAGACTCCAGGTTGAATTTGTTGCAGCTTGCACTTACTCAAATCATTTTTTGCTTAAATTTGTTCCAGTGCTTAAAGGACAATCTTAGCACAAATTATATGAAAGTGAAGTCTGAAACTTAGGTGTTTTCACACAGAAGAAAAAGTTTTCTTCTAAATGTGGGTTTGACTTTTGTGTTTTAATTCATCACACACATCAAGAAATTATAGCCTTCATCATTTAGTGAACAATACATGTTGTGCCTCTTAGGAGAAAAATGCATTCTTTCTAAAGGAAGAGAATTCCCTTCTAAGTCTATCCTTATGCAGACAGTTTGTATATGGGCACTAAAGTCTGGCTGGCAGCCTTCCCCAACATGGCATTGCTGGCCATGGCTGCCCAAGTGATGACGACTTCAGAGATAAACCGATTTAAGCAAGCAAACAGTCCACTAATAAGGAATGGACTAACCCCTGCATGTATTCAGTACTGTGCTATAACACATAAAGCATTAAACCTCAGGAATCTTGTAATCATTCAGCAGAAAAATGAATGCTCTTGAACAAAATAGATAAATTAGTTATGTAGTATTAAGCATCCATCAAAAATTCTTGGACTATGGTTTGTAATCTTGGAAAAATCAGTGAGCTCCAGGACTGTACCTCCTCAGGCAGAAATCAATGGGAGTAAGCTAAATTTTTTTCCCTAAGGATTTGATGATTCTATGATTTATGACTTATATGCTCCTAAAGGGGAACTGTATAAGATAACATTTAAGCATGAAAACTCTGTGGTTAGGGATATCTTGGCTTAGATCCTGATCCTGACACTTACTCACTGTGAGAACTTGAGTAAGCAATCTTACTGATTAATATTGCTAATCCTAAATTTCATTAGCCATTAAGTGGAAGTATTAAAATAACATTTGTATCATTGTATAAGAAGGCTTAAATGAAGTAATGCATTATGTGAGTTAGCTATTGTTTTGAAACAAACCACCCAAAATAAAGTGACTTAAAACAGTAAGCATTTTATTATCCTTTGAAACTGTGGGATATCTGAGTGTTGCTGTTTGTCTCAGCTGGTCTTATTCTTACATCTTCAATCAATTGGATTGGATTAGCAATTCAGTTGTATGATTGGGAGTCAGCTAGTAGAGGCTGGCCTAGGCTGGCTGAGGACAGCTAGCCTCCTCAACATAAATTTCACCCTCTTGTAGGTAGTCCAGGCTTAATCACATGGCATAGGAGTTGCAAGAGAGAAGAAAAGTGCTCAAGGCCCCTTGAGATCCAGACTCAGAACTGGCACATTGAGAGTTTCATAATATCCTATTGACCAAAGCACACACAAGTCCAGTTTAGATTCAAGGAAAGGAAAAATAAACTTCACCTCTTGGTCTACAGTTAGTTTTGATACCCGAAGAAGGTCAGGGAGGAGGGGATTTTGAAGAATTGAGGCATTTTTGCAATTTAACTACTACATTAATTAAACAACTTAGAGTTCTCTGGTGCTTTTTGAAAACTGTTTTTATTAGTAATAAAACATGTTTAAAATCTTGTTTAAGCCCCAATCATGGTCACTACAAGTTTCAGTAAGAATTCAGAGTGTAGAATCATAAAATTACCATGCATATGGGATCAAAGCCAAGTGTTGTTGAATTCATAAGAGGCACGGGTAGATGGATGGGAAGTGGGCAACATGGAGCCCAAAGACTGAGTGAAGGCAAAAGAAGACTGGACTATGTAGAGGACACTGCTGGATGTTGGAGGTGTGTCAGAACTAAGCAGAAAGAAAAGCTAGACTATCCTCTAATAAGATCTATTTTCTTGAGTGGTCTTTAAGCATCTTTATCAAACTAGAGTGGAGTTCAACATTGCCAAACCAGCCTCTGACCTTCTACCTCCCCAGATTCAGAAGACAAATCATTTGGAAAACAAGACTGGGAAAAAAAATCTGTTCCCCTGATCTAGGCCAATACAGAGCAAATAATCATGAATATCAGCCTGAACTTGTTGGAGATAAGACTGATGAGATGGCTAAAAGGCAAATGTAAGGACCAGGGTCATGGCTCAGTGGTAGAGCACTTGCCTAGCATGTGTGAGGCATGGGGTTGAATTCTCAGCACCACATATAAATAAAAATAAATAAAAGTAAAGGTTCATTCACAACTAAATATATATGTATATATGTTAGGAAAAAAAAAGCAAATGTGAACAATGCAAGAAAATCTGCTCCTGGACTTCATGGAAGACAAGAACATGTTTGTGGTCTATAATTAATGACTTTAATAGGAGGATGTTCATTTAATTGGAAAGAAAGCCTAGAGAAGGAAAAACCTCATCTTCAGCCACAGGATGGACTAGTCCAGTAACCAACTAAACTGTGTGTATTTCTTTTTTACCATAAGAATTTGACAATGTATTGTAAAGGCTGAGGGTAGAGCAAAAGGCCAAGGATACTAATATTCCTCCGACTAGGATTCATTATGTAATTGATTCTTAGCATAAATATTCAAGGCCAAAGTAGTGCTTCAGAGGCTGGGGATGTGGCTCAAGCGGTGAAAGGGTAAAGTTTCTAAGCTGCAAAGCCTGAGTTAAAATGTAAAGGACCAGGCATTGTAAAGCTGCTTCTAAGCTGCAAAGCCTGAGTTGAAATGTAAAGGGCTAGGTATTGTAAAGTTTCCGAACTGCACACAGAACCTGAAATTCCTGAGGCAGTTAAGACAATGCCCCACTGACCATTTAGTTGATTAATAGCCTAGGACCCTGTGCAGCTTGGCACGTAGGCATTCAGGGCCCGAACCAATCAGTTTGAATGTAACCCCCTCCTTAGGAATGACCTATCACTCCAGCCCGACCTGTTCCCGCCAATGAATGTACTAATCAAGTCTAAGAACTGTTGTTTGATTTTCCCGTGGTGTATGGTGATTTGTTAAAGGAGACTGCGATATATGTAAAGTCCCCGCCCTCCCCAAAAAGTGTACTTAAGCACTGCTCAACCCCTGCTCTGGGCTCTGGGCTACTCTTCCTTCTTGAGTGAGCACGGAGCCCCAGCGCGCTGGATCAATAAACCCCCTTCTGCGTTTGCATGAGTCGATCTCTTGGTGGTCTCTTCCTCCGACATTCGCCAGACCCTTACAGCAGTAGCACGCTTGCCTAGCATGCGTGCGGCCCGGGTTTGATCCTCAGCACCACATACAAAACAAAAATAAATATTAAAATTCTCTCTCTCTCTCTCTCTGTCTTAAAAAAAAAAAAGAAGTGCTTCAGTGTGTCCTAATGTGAACCTGAATTCTTGCCCCTGAGAAGTTTGTGTTCTTTATTAATAATAAAAAATTATACAATATCTGGTGCTTAGTTAAGCATTAATCATTGTCAATACAAGTTCTTTATGTTCTATTATTATATAAAATAGTTGTAGTAGTGGCGGATCATTTAGACAATAGCAATCCCTCAATATGAACAACATCTAGCATGTTTTAGTAACCAGAAAAACTTGTTCTATAAAAAAAGGCATTGTATTAACCTGAGTTTCTGATCTTGTGCTGTTTGTGTGCAATCTAGGATGGTGAACTAAAATCAAAGTTAATGGTTAAGGATTCCGAGTTTAAATATTGGCTCTGCTATCAATGGGTTATGGAAAAGTCTTTATGTATTTATGTTCAGGTTTTTCTTAATTCGTAAATTATATATCAGTAATAATATTTACATTACAGGGTTATAATGAATATAAAATATGACAGTTTCCTCTTTAAAAAGTTCTTATTTACTATAGATTGCTATTCAGTTGTTATCTATTTAGCACCCAGTAAAAATCCAAAACCATGCTGAGTGCTAATAACTCAGAGATGAATAAGGTATGGAGTTTGTCCTTAAGGAACTTACAGGTTGTTAGTGAACTACTGATAACCAATTATAAAACAGGGTGTTATAAAGGCAACAAATTGTTATGAAATCCCCCAAAGGAAAGAGATTAATAAAAAGAGTAGGCAGATGAATGAACCAGAAGAAAAAACAAAAAAGGTATAACTAATAACTGATCCCTAAGCAATGATGGGAAATTGGCCTAACTAATAAGAGCAAGCCAGCATGAACTGAAGTTAAGAGAAGGGGGAAATACTTAGGCCTTGTGGCTGGGGTGTTGGGTACACAGGGAGTCCTCAGAGCGAAGTCATTCCTGATGGTCAGTGATCTTGTTACCACAAAGATCAGAAAGTAGAAAACCCAGATTGCTGACTCTGTGGGTTCATAAAAGCTTAATGAGCAAGGAAGGAAATCCTATACTTTGGTTACAAGCAAATTATTTTAGAGACAAAATAAAAAGACAAATTGAAGAACCAAAATTGGAAATGTGATAGTAAGAATTTTTTTTCTCTCTATTAATCTGGATGAGAGATGAAGAGACAATGAATGAAAGACAAAATAATGTAAGAATTGTACAGAAATGATGCATTTGAAAAGTATCTCAGAGGAAAAGGAAACATACTTTACAACAGGAAAGAAAATAGTTAGGAATGTGAAGAAAGAGCCTACAGAATGGGGGAAGAATCTTTTCTAGCTACTCTTTTGATAGAAGATTAATATCTAGAATATATAAAGAACTCAAAAAACTTAGCACCAAATAACTCTATTAATAAATGGGCTAAATAATTAAAAAGACAGTTTTCAAAAGAAGAAATACAAATGGTTGACAAATACATGAAAAAAATGTTCAATATTATCAGCAATTAGGGAAATACAAAATAAAAACTATACTGACATTTATTCTCATTACCAGTCAGAATGGCAGTCATCAGGAATGCAGACAATAATAAATACTGGAGAGGATGTCCGGGAAAAACAGACATTTTTACGCTATTGGTGGGACTGTAAATTGGTACAACCATTATGGAAATTAGTGTGGAACTTCCTCAAAAAGAATAGGCATGAAGCCCACATTGGCCTAGATATACTACTCCTCAGTATTTTATTCTAAAGAATTAAAGACATAATACTATATTGATACATGCATACCCATGTTTAGAACACCACAATTCACAATAGCCAAACTATGGAATCAATGCAGCTGTCCATCAATGAATGAATGGATAGAGAAAATGTGGTATATTTACACAATGGAGTTTTATTCAGCCATAAGAAAAATAAAATTATGTAATTTGCAGGAAAATGGATGGAACTAGAGAGACCATTATGTTAAGCTAAATAAGCCCAAATCAGAAGGTCAAGGGTTGTGTGTTTCCTCTCACATGTGGAAACTACAGACAAAAAAGGAAAAAAAAAAGGTGGGGTGGATCTCATGAAAAATCAAAGGGAGATCAGTAGAAGAAAGGGACCAAGGAGTGAGGGGCGGGCAGGGAGAGGGGGAGAGCTGGGGAGTATTATTGGCCAAATTATATCATTATTTTGTATGCATATGTGAATATACAACAAGTCCCACTGTATGAACCATTAAAAATGTGAAAAGAGAAAAAGAAAGAAAGAAAGAAAGAAAGAAAGAAAGAAAGAAAGAAAGAAAGAAAGAAAGAAAGAAAGAAAGAAAGAAAGAAAAAGTTCAGAAGCTTCTACCAGGGAACTGTGTGGACAATAATGCTATTAATCAAAACACAATCTCCAGTAAGAAGGATATATTTGGAAATGGGTGAAGAATGAGTTCAGTTTGAAATGTGTTGAGTTTGACAAGGCAGCAGGATATCCAGATGGAAATGTCCAGAAGCTGGGGCACAGATGCAAAGTGAGCAATTTACCTTTCTTTCCTCCCTTGGAAAATGATGGGCTATTGCTTGCCATTTCTCTCCAAGGCCTGTAGAGAGGATTAATGAGGCAGTGTTCACATTTATTCCACACCAAGGATCAATGAGAGCTTGGCAAAGAATTAGGTTGAAGTCCCATTATGTTAAATTGAAAACAAAGCAGCTTTGATATGAAAGTCATTGAGGGAGGAGAATGCAAACTTGCAAGGCCACAATGTAGAATATAATCGTACTTCAGGCAGCCACCACAGGCACAGCCTTGGTGTGGGTGGGCATTAACCTGTTTCTAGCTGAAAGCAATAAAAGTAAAGCAGCCTTTCTATTGTCTGTCCTTTCTCTTATATTTCTTTGCAAAACCACCAGGATTCAGCTCAAATGCTAGCCTAGGTGTTGATCAAATAAAGCCCTTGCAATATACTTCCCAGTGAAACCCATTTCACAATTTCATTCTCTGTCAAAAGCACTGATTAGTGAACCAGGCTGTTCACTGCCTCTGTCCTAAGTTAAGAGTGGCTCTGTGCTGGTTCATGTGCCAGTGATTACTGGTAACATTGAGATATATAGACAGTATAGCTAAGGGGGCACCATGAAACATATGCCAAGCCAGCAGCACAGACCTGGGACATTCCTTCTGAAAACACAGACTGGACTCATGATATAATCATGCCTGTTCATAAAATAGGAGCTTTCCATAATAGTTCAAAAACTTTAATTCACAGATTTTGTTTCCTTTCCCTATACTTTAGAGAGGGTAAAGAAATAAAATAGCATGAAAAATATGTATGATGCATAGAAAGAACATATTCTTTGAAGAGTCAGATAAACCTGACTTCAAATTTGTCACTTATGGGAACCTGGTTTTAGTCTTGTAGCCTAGTGTTCTTGTTTATAAAGTGTAGTAAGATGTGATTGAATTCTTGCCACGTGTTATCTATGTGAAACTATGTAGTGCAAGTTACTGAGACTGTCTACTTCCATTGTCTATAAAATATCTAAAAAATGAAGACAATATTATTTATCATGGGCTGTGTAATAGGGGAATGAGAGAAAATTAGTAAAATCTTTAGCGTTGGGTCTGGTATGCATGGCAGTTGTTAGGGTGATTGCTACTGCTGCTGTTGCTGCTGCTAATGTGATCATTTGAAGCAAATGGTTCATTGTAGATCTTCAGTAAATGTAAATTTAAATAGAGAGAGTATGGATATCACTACAATGTATAATGTAGATTATAATGCACGTGAAAGTCTACTTTAAAAAGGAAAATAAATCATCAGCCTTGGAAGAGCAAAAGAACCGTCTTATCTGCTTTACCTTGATTTTGGATGATAAAGCCAAACAAGCTGTGCACACTTTTAAAAAAATAACTAAAATAAAATAATAACTTGGAATATTTTAAAACACCTTAGGGTCGAATCGGACCCTCCAGCCTTAGGTGGTTTCTTCCCTAATACTCCTGGTGAGGCCTCCAAATTAGGTCAGGGACAATTACCTCTCTTGGGCTTATCCTAGGAAAACATCTCTGAAAATGAGATGGAAAGAACATCTGGGATGTCTTCAATCACTGAGAAAATTACAGAGAAGACAAGATGAAAACAATGCCTCCCTGGTCCAGTGGTTTCAGAAAATAAGGTGAAACCTTCCGTGAAGGTCAGAGTGGTTTTTATAATAAGTTTCCTCTATCTCCTTGAAAAGTAGATGGCTCACCTTCCAGGATTTTACTTGTTGCCATGTTGTATGTTAGAGCAGCATAATCTTATATTCTTAAGGACAAGATATTCAGGAACAGAATCAGTAATTAAGCAAAAATTGGGACTATCTCTCTCCTTCCTTTCTGAGATCCTAGCTTGTTGGAACCAAAACCAAGTAAATCCACTGGTAACCAGGAACAGAGTCAGAGTTAGAATAAGTTGCCAAAATTGAAGACTTGCAGTCTTTCAATTCATTCCTGTTTTACCACTGCATCATCTCCTTAACTTCAGAGATCTTTTAGCCACCCCAATCACCTAACTCACCCCCAGGCACCCAAGGGTTACTCATTTCATGACTCAGAGAAGACTTACTAATTTTTTTATCCTCAGGAAATAAGAGTATGTTGTGTTGTCTCTCCTAGGAGTATCTACTAAGCCCCCTGGATAAAAAGGTAATTAGTCTTAATGATGTAGGTTTTACTTCATCTTTTATTACATTTACTTAGAATTCAAAGAAATAATCCACATGTTCCTTCTCCTGCATAACATTTTCCACATTCACTCTAAGAGAATTTTAAACACAATGACATCCAGGGAGGAAAGGAAGGAATATAATTTGGAATGAGCCTTTTTAACTATGCCTTGGGAACCATCATTTATTTCATCTCATATAGGAATGGAACTGGTAATATGAAATTAAAAGACATTGATAATAACCTCAACAACTATAATTCAAACCATACAAATTAGTTCAAGTTTCCTAATAAAAGGTGTTGGATATGTGACTAGTGAGGTAGCTTGTAGTAGAAAGGAACAAAACATTTTATATCAGATGTGCAATCAGTCTGGAAGTGTTCTGTATCATTTATGCTATGAAACTATTTTTCCATATAGGATGCCAAGAGCTTCAACTAATATGGGAATTTGTTGAGTAGAGAAGTGAAACAAATGATTAGAAACTCATTTTGATTCTCACTTTTAGCATCAATGCCTAATATTAATATGCTGCCTTCATTGTAATATAATATCATTAGTAAAGTTATAACACTTTCAAAGATAATTTTTATAGTTGGCCAATTAACTACTGCAGGGATCTTGACCTTTTACCTGTTATGCTGACAATTAATATCACACACTGTTTCACCCTGAAGAATACTAATGTTAGAAATTATTTGTGAAAATATAATTTTAGCCGATTGACTTTATTAAAACATAACTGCCAATTTCTAGTGATTATAGGAAATAATGAAAAGGTATTATTTTCAAAGTTGGAAGTATCTGGAAAGGGTAATAAGTGTGCAAATATTAGAGTGTTATCATGTTGTTTCTCAAAAAGAAGTGCATTATAATTTTTTTCATACCTAAATTCCACACCTAGTTTCAAAAATGGACTTTAAAGGAAGGTCAAACAAAGGTCATAGTCACTAAAACCTTTATAATAGGTTTTATAACAACAAAAACCTGGAAAAATAAATGAAATTCATGTGGCATTTGTGGTTAAGAACCTATCTTAAATTTAACAATAAATATTGAAACAATGTAAGAGCACACTGAGATTACTGACAGCAAAAGGAAAAAAAGTATTTTCTCATGAGAACAATTTTATGTATCACTAAATTCTAACAGGAATTTAAAGAAGTTTGTTTATATAAAGAAGAATTAATGAGCTATTGAGGAATGAATTCCATAGCTGTTTTAAAAAAGATACAAACACTACATCCATATAGCAGGATTCCATACATGTCTGTAACAACAACAAAAAATTGCCAAGAGAATAGAATCACAGCTCTATGAAGAATTTCTTCTTGGCGTTAAAACAATGCAACCACAGGTGCTGTCTTCAGTGGCTTTCTTGATGCCAGGAATAAAGTCTCTCAAAGGAAGAGGCCACCACTCCATGTTTCAAACAAAAGTCTTGGATTGCTTGATAAGAAAGAGAGATCTGTATTAGTGAGGATGTGCTATCATCTGAATATTTGTGTCCTTCCCAAATTCAGATATTGAAATATAATCCCCAGTGTGCTGATATTAAGAAGTGGGGCCTTTGGGAGAAGACTGGGTCATGAGAGCTGAGGCCTCATGAATGAGATCAGTGCCTTCATAAAAGAGGCCTGGGTGAATTTGTTTGCCCCATCCTTTGTTTGCTCGTGTGAGAACAAAGTGGGACGGCTTCATCTATGAACAAGAGAGTGTGCTCTAACCAGACACCAATCTACTGGAATCTTGTGTGTGTGTGTGGGGGGGGGGGGGCGGTGGTACCAGGGATTGAACTCGGAGGCACTTGACCACTGAGCCACATCCCCAGCCCTATTTTGTATTTTATTTAGAGACAGGTGCTCACTGAGTTGCTTAGCACTTTGCTCTTACTGAGGCTGGCTTTGAACTCAAGATTCTCCTTCCTCAGCCTCCAGAGCTGCTGGGATTACAAGCATGTGCCACCATGCCTAGCTGGAATCTGGACCTTAAACTTTTAGCCTCCAGAACAGTGAGAAATAAATTTCTGTTGTTTAAAACGTATTTAATTTAGTGTATTTTGTTATAGCAGCCCCAATGAAATAAGAATAGTATCACTGATCATAGTAAATTTCTAATTTTATACAGTTTGATAAACACAGAGTTTCAATGATTGGTAGATTTTCAGAGTAAGAATGATTTGCAATTGGTTGATCTTTATCCGTGCAAGTATCTCTAAAAGTAGAAGTATCTCTTTAGCTCAGCACTAGAAGTATCTCCTTTAGCTGGGCAAGTATATCAAAAAGTTATTAACAATTATTGATTGACCTTCAGAAAAGTGGCACTATAACTAACCTAGTGGTTTTGGGAAACATGCTTAAGAAGAAATTTTTCAGATTGAAATATATGATAGCCAAAAATATTCAGTTTTCCTTCAGAGTTTATATTCTCTGAGCAGAGGATTTAAAAATGAATAGTTAACACCTCCCTAGTTAATTCATGTAGAATTTTGGGGAAGCTCATAAGTAGCTAATTTGAGTTTAAGTTCTCATTGAGTCCTTAAATAGCAGATATTTATGTTCTGATTTAAAGAAGTCAACATTGCTTTGGAGACCAGATATATAGATAATAAAGTGAGTGTATAATAAAAAGTGAAGCACCCAGGAAAATCCACTCAGGACCCCTAACTTGGGATAGCTCTGCTTCCTCTCTGTTAAAAAAAATAAATGATGTTAGTTTACTCTAAAAAAGATAAAATAAAAATGGAGAATCTAAATGAATTTAGAATCTAAACTGGATTCATAGAATTTTCCCTATATATCAGCAGTGAATAATAGGGATATATAATTAGAAACAAACCCACTTACATTAGCACTCAAAGAAGCTAAGCATAACTCGAAAAATAATATGTATGAGATCTACATGAGAAAAACTGATGAAAGAAATTTCAAAAACTAAACAAATTTGAAGATATTCCATGTTCACAGATTAGAAGACTCAAAATTGTTGTCTTCAAAGCTATACCAATCAAAATCCCAGCAAATCATTGTGTAGTATCAACAAATGGATCTAAGAGTCATAGGAAGGGCAAAAGGGCCAGAAAAGACAACATAGTATTGAAAGAGAAAAACAAAGATGGATCAGCTTTTACATTGTTGTGACTAAAAGACCTGACAAGAAAAACATAGAGGAGGAAAGTTTATTTGTGACTCATGGTTTCAGAGGTCATTGCTCTGGGCCTCAGATAAAGCAGAGCAACATGGTAGAAGGGCGTGGTGGAGGAAAGCAGCTCAGGACATGCAATTAGGACACACCAAGAGTTCTCCTCACCAGGGACAAAATAGAAACCCCAAGGCACACACCCCCACCACCACCTTCTTCAACCATATCCTACCTGCCCAAAGTTACCACCCAGTTAATTCATATCAGGGAGTTAATCTACTGATTAATTTCATAATCCCATTATTTCACCTCTAAAATTTCTTGCATTGTCCTTCACATGAGCTTCTGGGGAATACCTCATATTAAACTATAACAAGGATTAAACCGCCTGACTTTAAATCGTACTATAAAGCTAAAATAATCAAGATATTATAGCATAGCAAGAGAATGGACAAATAGGTCAATAGAACAAATTAAAAAGCCCAGGAACAGATTCATACAAATATAGTCAATAGATGTTTGACAAAGCAACAAACACAATTGAATGAGAAATGACAGTCTTCTCAACAAATAGAACTAGAACAATTGCACAGCCACATGTTCAAAAAATAAGCTAGACACAGATATCACAGCCTTCACAAAAATAAACTCAAAATGTTTCATAGACCTGAATATAAAATACAAAAATATATAAAACTTCCAGAAAATAAAAGAAAATCTAGGTGAACTGGGTTTGGTAATGAGTTTTTAAATGAAACAACAAAAGCATAATTCATCAAAGAAAAATTGAAATTTTGGATTCTATTGAAATTCAAAACTTTTACTCTATGAATGATTGTTAAAAGAATTAAAACACAAGTCAGATACAAGGAGAAAATATTTGTGAAATACATATCTAATAAAGAATTTGTATCCAAGATATAAGAAAGAATTCTGAAAATTAATAAAAAGTTTTAAATGCACAAAACATCTTAACAAAGACTATATGCCAATGACAAATAAGCATATAAAAAGTACTCAATATCATACATCATTAGGGAAGTTCAAATTAAAAACCACAACAAGATACCTCTATTCATCTATCAGTATGGCCAAAATCTAGAACACTGACAACATGAAATTCTGGCAAGAATGTTAAGCAAAGGGAACTTTCATTCATTGTTGGAGGGAATATAGAGGGGTACAGCTACTTTGGAAGACAGTCTGGCAGTTTCTTACAAGGCTAAATATTATCTTACCATGCAGTTTGGCAATCATATTCCCTGATATTAAGATAAGTGAGTTAAAAATGTATGTCCACTTAAACACCTGTACATGGATGTTTAGAGCTCTTAACATAATTGCTTAAACTGGAAGCAACTGAGATGTTCTTCAAAAATTAAACAAACTGTGATACATCTGTGCAATGGAAAACTATGCATAAATAAAAATAGGAATCAAGTCAAGAAATACATGAAGGAAATTTACATATTGTTCAGTGGAAGATAACAATCTGAAAAGGCTAATTCTGTATGATTCCAACTATTATGATAGCATGGAAAAGACTAAATAATGGAAACAGTGAAAAGATCAGTGGTTGTCAAGATGTTGGCAAAGGATGAAGAGGATAAATAGGTGAAGCACAGATTTTTAGGGCAATGAAAGTATTCTGTATGACACTGTAATGGTGGATATGTGACATAGTATATTTATCAAAATCCATGACACTGTACAACACAAAGAGTAAACTTATGGTAAACTATGAACTTCAGTCACTAATAATGTTTTAGTCAATAATAATGTACCAATAACTATTTGTGAATTGTAACAAATAGAGCACACCAATAGAAGATATTAAAGCAAATGGTAGGTTGGGACTCTGTAGTTTTTCATAAATCTAAAATTGCTCTAAAAGGCAAACCTGTTAATTAAAAGAGAAGTGAAGAATTTGATAACTTTTGCCAAAGTGGAAGTCATCTTATTCCTTATCTCTGTGTGAAAATAAGCCATGAGTCAAAAGATTAATGAAGCATAAATCAAGACAAAATTTTCCTTAGAGGCAGATTTAGATTGGCTCATAGTGTCAAACTGAATATATTTATATTTTATATATTTTTAAAAGTCAATAGTACAAAAGTTTTACTCTTGGTTCCCCTATATATTTAGACATCTTTCAGCAAATCAACCAATCACCTCATCCTAAAAGACATTGGCATGTATCTATACTTCTAGAAATGGGCTGGGATGTGAGTTGAAGGTAAGGTATGGATGAAGCCACCTTGGTCACAAAGCATACAGGGACATTCTAAGAGATGGGGAGGAGCACAGTGTAAGATTGAAGTTAAGGATAAAATAACTGGGGCAAAAGAGGACAGTAGTCCAAATTATAAAGTCTAAGATGGTATAAGAAAACTAAGACTAAGTAAATATTGATATACAAGTATTAAGAGTCATTTATCAGGCACTGTACGGAAACATAGACTTCTCAATTTAAAAGGTGATAAAGTCAGGTAGGGACCAGAAATCAATTTAGTTCTGAAAGAGGCTTGCTGGGACAGCCAAAGAAGTAGGGAGTACTAATCCTACAGACTAGACCTCTGAGAATAGCTCAAGATCCATTAGAAGATAGAAATGAAACTAGTTGTGATGGCTCATTGCTCCTATTAAATACCTGTACATGCTCTTTCTGGATTGATTACTTTAGGCAACTAGAACACAATGGTTGAATACGCATGTATTACACATATGTAAACATAGAAAAGATACAGTAAAAATTTCTGTCCCATGTGTGGGAATAGAAACTTTAGAACTAAACTCATCAGTTGTTGGGGCTCTATTCTCCCACTGGACATTCTGTGGACAATCCATACCACACTCTTGTGGGAAAGAGGCCAGATTACACTGTGATATTTTGTTCTCATTGGTGTTAAGGTTATTATAACTGAGTTACAGACCTCAAGTAGATCCTGCTAGGCGGAGCAGAGGTAGCCATTTTCTGAGATACCTGAGAGAAAGAGTAAGTGCGAAGTGTTGAATTCTGTGCTAGAGGGGATATGACTACATGGGACTTGTATATGGACAAAAATTAAGCCCAAGAAATGACTCGGCAAGGGAGAGAGAGAAGATAGGAGGGCCTATACTAGGAGATTCTTCATCAGTGTCTTCCTAGCAGAATTGATTTTTGATTGTTTACAGACATTCTCTTTTCTCACGGGAACCTGGGTGTCATTTGTTCTTCTGAACCCTATTTGCTCCAGCCTCACAACCCAACTGTCAGTTCAGAAGGGAGAACTCAAGGTACAAGGTACACAGAGGCTAAAACATGTATGCATGTGTGTCTCTGATAGGTGAATATGCACATGTTCCTCAATCATGAATGAACAATATGAGGAACATAAAATATAACCATTATGTTTGATATCAATCAGACTGATGAGTTTTCACAATTATAATAGTCATGCATCATTTAACAGGAATAACTTCTAAGAAGAGTGTTGTAAGGTGATTTTTGTCATTGTGCTAACATAGAAGACTGCATTTATAGAAATCTAGGTGGCAGAGCTTATCACACACCTAGGCTTTGTGGTATAGCTCATGGCTCCTATTAAATACCTGACTGCAGCATCATTATGTGGCACATGACTGTATTTTTTCAGGGCCAAAGTTCACTAAGTTATAGATATAGCTCTTAATTCTGTATGAATAGTCCCATAACAAGTACATTGCCTTTCCTTATATCTTTGCTAAATTAAATCAAACTTCATTGCTTAATTGAATTGACTTGTACAAAGTAGATGCCCACTAAATTTATTTCTTGTATTAATTTAAGGACATCTTCATTCTTAAAAAAAAATAAATAAAGTAGTTCCATATAAACAAAGGCTTAAGGTCATCTGAAATAAACTGTAAAAAGAAATAATCAGAAATTGATGGTATCATAGCAATTGGATCCAGGTACCTATAATCAAGAATATGGGCTGATTATAAAATTCTGTTCTACTTTTTGTCTGAGAGCTGATATAAGTTTAGAGTTTTCCAGTTGAAACAGCCATTTTATTACATTTCCATTTAGTCTGCTTGATAAACTTGCATACTATATGATATGTGGGGGCAAGCCTATCATTTTTTTTTTTCATACCAGGGATTGAACCCAGAGGCGCTTTACCACTAAACCACATCCCCATCCCTTTTTTATATTTTATTTAGAGATAGGGTCTCACTGAGTTGCTTAGAACCTTGCCAAGTTGCTGAGGCTGGCTTTGAACTCAGTCTTCCTGCCTTAGCCTCCCATGTCACTGGGATTACAGGCATGCAACACCAAGCCCAGTGAGGCTATCATTATTTAATTAAGATAAAACAAATAATTAAAATATATAATTGACAACAAAATATCGCTTTCAGACTATTTTGAATCAGAATTGACTGTTAACAATGAAGCCAGTTTAATCACAGCCTACAATGGGTCCACTGCTCAGCAAGTTTGATTGTTAAGCCTGTACTGATGAGACAAAGTTATTAATATTCAGGAGTTTGAGTAAGCAAACTTATAGGTGATATAAATTAGGTCTAAGGAGAGTTGAAAGAATCCTCGTTTCCACTCAATTGTCAACCATTTTTTTTAGTACCCATGAGGCTGTCATTTCATTGTTCTATCCTCAGCATGGCTTCTTCCCAGTTTTTGATAATTCATGTTGCCAACTCAATTTACATAAACTTTTTTCTTTTATGCAGTCCTGGGAAAGAAACCCTCAGTTTTTTGCATGCTAAGCAAGCATTTGACCACTTAACTATACCTCCAGTAAGTTACACAAGCATTTTTTTAACTGACTTAGGTCAAAATCATTTTAGGGTGATTTTCTCATAATGCTGGGGAAGCATTTAAACAAAGAACACTTCAGAACATTATAGACTAATTCATTTAAAGGTTATGTTACAATTATTGCTTACAACTGTTCCAATGGAGTAATTTTTGGTGATTGTAACAGTACAAAGCAAAGTAAAAAAATTCTGAAATATTCAAATCCATTAAAGTTTCAGAAAGGCTCTGGAATGCTTTTATATTTTATAGACTATGTAATGCAAAAACTTGATTAGCATGCCACTAAATTATTCATGTTCTATAAAACTGTTTACTAAAATATCAAAAATTCTATGCCTTGGATAAATGTCAATGAGCATTTTCTTAATTTTAAAAGAATAAGATTATCAAAGTCTTTAAGTGTGAATTATACTAATTAGATGCCACCATATACAAGAATCCTTTAGCTAATGAAACTGGGGACAACGTTTTTTTAATAGCAAATAAAAGTGACTTAAAGTCAAACAACACACTTTATAAATCATGGAAAGGCATTTTTACATAATGAACATAACTCAGACCCAATGACTCTCATAGAATTCACTATGTATAGCTGTATCTAACAATTACACATGCACCCATTCACATACACACTAACACAAACAGATACAGTTCAGTAATACCGAAGCTCAGGAAAGCAGGGAGGTTTCCAGAGTTCTCAGTCTTTGTTTTCCTAACAGGTTCCCCTCCCTCATTACTCCCCATGAATCCTCATTTCTTAGTAGTATGCTCACAATTAATTTTTAAGACTAAGTTCATGAAAGTTATGTGTTGAACTTCAAGATTTAGTCCCTTAAAAAAAAAAAAAAATCCTCCAGATGTTCCCTCTGCCTTTTTCCTCTTGTGATTGACTTAAATAGAGAAGACCTTACCACCTTTATGGAGTCCTTAGAAGCTACATATTAAAAATGGCCAGGACCCCATGAACCAGGTCCCTGAATAATGGAGAAAGGCCACCATGCCAACTTGTGTCAAACACTCAGTACTCCTAGGAAAAACATGAACTTCTTTGGGTTTGAGACACTATGCATATTGGGTTCTACATGGTATAGCAGTTAGCCTGACCTCATATTCTGGCCAATATATAGAGAATCTTAACATAGTCATGTTCCCTGCATCTGGTAGTCTCAGATCTTACTTCTCTAGAAAGCATATTCCAAGAACTAAAGCAACTTTAGCTTCCTGAGTTATTTCCCCCCCCCCTGGAGCTCTGCAAATGGAGGACCTCATGTTAAATTTATCCTGAAATGTCCCATTCTGAAATACCAATGCTTACTGCAGACTCCTCACCAACATCTTCTCCACCTTTCACTTTCTAACACAGATCAATTCTCTTTACTCCCACTGCAATATAAGTCCTCTTTTTTTCCTGCCCCAGGATTTACAAATATACTCTATAATCTATTCCACTTTGGGCATGATTTGCATTATTATTAGCAATGTTTGCTGATATAGTCTTTCTTACCTAGCCTTCTGAACTGCATCTCACTTACCTCGTGCAACCTGAATAATCTTGTATAGCCTGTAAACTTGTATAATCTGTATAACTTTGTACAACCTGAATGTGGCATGACATACCTTTCATCAGTTTCTCAGCTTGTCTGAAGAAAAAGAAGGCATTTCCTCCTGGCCCAGAGTACATCCCTGGGTTAAATTAAACAATAAGTAAAGAAAGAAAGCAATGTATAGCTAGAAAAGAGGAGGAAGTAAATGAAAAAGGAAGAAGTAGGAGGAGTCAGAAAGGGAATCCAAGTGGTTCATACTGCCAGTTACCAACAGCATCTGATTAGTGGTATTTCCCTGGTTCTGTTACTCTTGTGCACTCCACTAAGCTTATGCTGAAAATGATACTAAGAGTCAGAGAGGATACCAAAAGGCAGAATCTTTTCCCTCATAAGGCTATGGCTTAATTAGAGAGTCAGGACACGCATAAAATATTTGTGAATGCTACAGGATAGTGTATGATTAAGTGTCAAAATATATGATGCCAACATATCAGGGACTGAGGAGATCAGTGTAAATTGCATCTGTCAAGAGACAATTGAAGAAGCAATGGGAAGGACATAAAATCAACCATCTCTGATTTATCTTTTCTTGAACCCTGAGTGGTTTATATTTGCTTCTACTCTGTACAACAGCACATATAATTCTATCAGGTGCCAGGAAGTAAAAAGTCTCCCTCTGTTAATGTACCTGGAAAAGAGAGTGTTTGAGATTCAAATGACATGAGCTCTAGCTTGCTCTTCATAACAAGTTCTCCCTCCAGCAAAAGGCATAAAAGAGCACTTTACTTACATATCTGAAACATAATGAAATGTTGTGTTTTTTTAAAGGTCAGGATACCAGAATGCAACATAACTATTATGTTAAATTCATATTTTTTTTACAAAAAAAAATCAGTAACCTTAACATCTTTGTGGAAAATTACAGTAAAATGCTAGCTAGACTAACATTACTGAGCCTTTAAAAAATATTATAGAAAAATGGCATATTGAAAAAGTAGGACCCCCACAGAGGTTTACTAAGGTAAGATTTCTTGTCTCCAGGTTCCTTATTCTCAGAACTTCTTTGGTGGTTGCAAAATCTGACTTAGCACAGTGTTTTAGTTCTGCAACAGCTCAAAGAGGCAAATGTAAAGCTCCAGAATTACATTTATAATGTAATTACATCTATAATGTAATGGAATTATAGGAATTAAAGTTCGTAATTTACAGTTACTCATCCATTTTTGGCTTTCCCAAGGTGTCTGACTTTAACTTAGAATATATTTCTCTTGGCTGACTGCTTGTTAACTTGGGGCTCTTTCCAGTGCAGCCCGAATTTTCATGAGGGAATTCTCCAGAGGCAAAAAGTAACATTTGCAATGCCATTAACACATCCAGTTTGTGAAATATTAGCTGTCAAGACTAAATATCGGGGATTGCCCTCTTCAATGGTTTATCAAAACAAATGGATTATCAAAAAGTCTGGGACAATGATAATTTTTGAAAGTTGCACATGGTAAGTCAATTGTTACCATCTTTTGGTTCTTATTATTGGTGTTGTCAATAGTTGTTTTTAATATACTGAAGATTAAATACGTATTCATTTAAAATTAAATTATATACGGCTGTGTCCATCTCTGCTAATATCCTAAAACATCTCATGCCTTTTCTCCCTATTGCCAGCATGCATACTCTGACAGACTCCTACCTCTAATTCAATGGTCTGTTGAAAACATCACCTATTTGGATAGGCTTGTCCCAGTCCCTGAACAAAATAAAGCACTTTAACCTTCGTAGTCACGTGTGCATATTTGTTCATTTTAATAATTATAATATTATATTATATTTGTATGTTTTCTAGTAGGCTTCCTTGATGGAAAGAACTGTTTCTATCCACATTTGTTTTTCAGTACCTAGTAAACCATCAACATAGAGCAGTTATTAAATAATGTTTTTAAATGAATGGAACTGAATTCTTAAATTTCCTCTTCCTCTTGGACATAATAAACTTATTAATATGGTACTCAGTCTGCAGCAATTTGGAGGGAAAATGGATGAGGAAATTCTGTATTCTTTACTTCAGTCATTTATTCTTCCATTCTTTCTTTCAAACAACTATATTTTAATGCCCATATCTGCCAGGCATTATTACAGGAGCTCAAGATATAGGGGAAAAAAGTGTTTATTTTAAGTTCACATTAAAATTGTTTTGTTTGTTTAAATATTGACAAAATATGTCAAGCAGTACCTAAGCAGCACCATGGTGGCAGCTCTAAGTTTGGCTTGTCGTACTTCCATGAATTCAGTTGATAAGGAAACAGAGTCCAAGTGGATTTACACAGTTATTACTTTCAGCAATAATAACATCATGGCACTGATCCCCAAGCATGACAAAAGTCCCCAAGGATGACAAAGGGATGACCAGATATTGCCTGCTTGCACAGTGGGCATGCACTGCCAAAGAAAGACGTCTCCCGCAAGAAATTTTCATCTTATATAAAGGTTATTGGAAAATCTGCCCATCCTTTCCTCTGTAAAGAGGCCTTATCTTAATTACACTGTAATATAAACTGATCTCTCTAGGGAGAGGAAAGAGATATCTTAATAGTGGGGATGTAAGTAATTTGCCCCAAAGGGAGTCACTGTCTCCATCTTTCCAAGGTTATCTACTTATATGAACATTCCTAAGAAAATAGATTCTAGATAACAGTGCCTAGACAAGTAGAAAAGTGAAAGATTTACAGATAATGGTCTCTCAGCAGCCATTATGGTATATTATAAATACCTATATTTTAAAATTAAACTACCTCTTTTAAATGTATCATATAATCTAAATAGCATCACAATTTAATATATACTGTCATGCATTTAAAATTACATGAATAATAATAATATCCACTGTTATCAATTTCAATTATACAAAAATGCTTATAACAGATTTTAATTATTTTCCTCTGTGAATTCATATTTCCATTCTACTTTCAACACAGAATTTAAATTTTGTTAACTATATCTGAAAATATTTTATTAATGATACTATCATGTTTATTTGAAATTGAAGTTTATTGTTATTTTATGTGACCAGAAAATTCTAAGGGTTAAAAATACTATGACATGTCAATTATAATTATGAGCATTATGCTACAAATTTATGACTATAGTAAAAATTTTAATAAATATTAATGCAAATAAATATAAAATTCTATTGAAAACTGTTAGAGTCTGTAAACAAGTCAGGATGGCGCCTGGCATTTTGCCAGAGGGAGTGGTTTGTGAAGTAATGCCAGCGAGCCATTAAGTGTGGAGATTCCTTATTGGTTGACTGCTGTATCTAGTTTATGTTAATTAGATAAGCTGTGTGGAATGTATAAATACCCCTTCTGTCCTACAATAAACGGCTCCTACTCCTGCTGTATCAATCTACACAAGTTGCTCGTCACCCCCCCCCCTTGTTATTTTGCTGCAGCCGGATTGCGGCAGAAAACAATTTTGATGAGGTATGAGACTCCAAAAAATAGTTCACATATCCAGTGGTATCATCCATTGCTAAAATGGAACAAGTTTAAAATCAGTTCTATTATGATTTTTCATTTAAGAAAAAAAGAAGGGCTGAAAAACTTGACGTAAAAATTAGAGTGAGTCAGAGGAATTTTATGCCGGAAATCACACTGATCTCTCATCCAAAACAGTTTTAATGAACTATCATATCAGCTCATGGTTATTTAAAAGAAAAGATTTAGAAACCATATGACTTGCAAAGGATTTGTTACAGTCATTATAGTACTTATTTTTCAATTTATAAGAAAGTTTTCAATTTCTGTGCTAAGAATCAACAAGCTTGTTATCTAAACCTTAAAACAGTTCTACCTCTGGAAAGATAGCCTCTACACTCTTGAAATACCTATCGCATCTTGCCAAAGGGTGTCCTCATTTACCTGAAGACTCTGAGCTACTTCAGACAACGTCTGCTAACAACAGATGTCACTTATGGCAAGGTCTTGGTTTATGCAGTGCCAACTTGACTCTGAAGAGAATGGAGTCTCAGAACACATCTGCCATGCAGGCAGTCAGCCTTGTCTAAAAACTCTGGACACCAAGGCAGGCGAGATTCCCTGGTTGGCATTACTCTGTGTGTGTATAGCAAAAATTAAATGCTGTCCATGTGATTTCACTGGGATACAACAATGGGAAACTTGTGTTTGGTGTCTCCTGAACTTTCGTATCTCTATGTGTCTTTTTCTGTTACTTAATTAATCAGCATTCTGTCACCATAATAGCTCATAATGGTATTAAAACAAGAGTACAATAACTTTTATGGGTTATGTGAATTCTTCTAAGCAAGTCATGCATGGTCTTGAAACCAAACACCAAGAAGGTTTTAGCAAGATTTAACACATTGCTGTTAATTATACCTGTTACTTTTTTTATTTAAAGGCATTACATGTAATACCTAAAATTAATCAGATTACATTGCAAAATATCCCTTTAAAATTAAAAAATTGTACATCGGATTTTTCTTAAGTTATAAATTAATATCAAAATATTTATGCTGAATTTTAATTTTCTAGATATCTTACATTGCCCTAAAAATATGACAGATGAACAGAGAAATGGACTCTTGAGAATAACATATAAATAATCATTAATTATTTCTGTGGTTAAAATAATAAATTGTATAATTATTTATTTCACAGATCTAGAATAGTTTCTTGATATTAGAAAAAAATTAATCCTATATAAATGGAATTATTTCTTTTGACTTCAGGACACTTTGTGTAGCATTTTAGAAACATTTTGTCTTATGTATTTATGTAAGTAAATGTGTTTTTAAACCTTGCATTACATTAGATAATTAACACCAAAAGGACAAGATGTAAAAAATCTCTAGGAAGAGCAGAGTTTATACAAGTTACTATAACAATGATTAAAGTTAAGTACAATACTTGAAACAGATCCAGGATAAACTCACAGTAGGTTGGTTAGTTTAAATCACATAAGGAATGGAAGGATAAAATAATAATTAAGAAATAAATGAGGAAAAGTGATTGAGTGATAAGAACAAAATACTTGTTAACAAACACTATAAAATGAATATGCATTTATAGTATCAAATAAAATTGTCTGGAAAAATGTAATGCCAATGTTTCTCCTCTGAATCTCAATGCATGCTCATGAAACCATAACACTAACTCACTCTGATTCTTGTTCCTTTTTAACACTGATGACTTGCAGGTAAGTCTTTTCCTTGTTGAATTCATACTGACTATGCAACTGAAGAACTTAGACCAGGTTCTAAGAGCATGAAAGTGCTCACTGAATACTTTCTCATTCCTGGTGAAAGTGGCAAGAGCATACTACTATGCAGAATATCAGTTCCTAAAATTTTACAAAACTTATTTTCCTATTTTTGAGTGAATTAGTTTGATGTACATAGGTATATAGCCTTGCCATGAGTTTGTAACTTAGAAGAAATAAAATACTTCCACTGTCATTCTTTCTGATGCTCTCCCCAATTCTGCTTTCCTGATATATTTCCTCAGGTATAATACATTCTTTGACAATAGATCATGGGGTAGAAAAGTAGCAAAGTTTAAAAAAATACATATCATTTTCATTGTTCAGAATACTGTTTCTGAGATTATATCATCTCAACTTGGATCAAAATGTCCACTTATAAACCAAATTTTTTCCTAACAAAAATATGTATGAAATTTTAAGAAGATATAAAACATTAGCAAAAGTTTATGGCAACCTTGTTAGAAAGAACTTCATAGGTGGAGTAGCTTCATTCTTCCAGGTGCCTTTACAACAACAAAAAAGTGTACATAGCACACAAAGTCTGAAAAGAAGGCCAGATGAAATGCTACTTAGAAACCTGAGGACCTCAGGAACAACATGTAAGTGAGTTCTCTGAGTCTCCTTATGTCTCTCATGTATTCCAAAAAGAACACACAGGAGCCTCCAACTCCAAACTGCCAATGGGCACAGATAAAGAAAACTTCACAGAAAGCCAGTTTATATCATGGTATTTTCCACAAACTGTTGTTTACTTTGAGGAGACATGTTTGTATTTGTGTATGAAGAATTACTGACATTCAGAAGACCAATAGTAAGAACATGGAAATCAGCACTTCACTTCCCATCAGAAAAAAAATATATAGAATATATTTCTGTCTAGACCAGTGATTCTTAGTTTTAATCACGATTTTCAAGAGGGCTTGTTGAAACTGATTACTTAAATCTAACTCCAAATTTCTAACTCAGTACATCTGAGATGGGCCCAAGAATTTATGTTTCTAAAACAAGAATACCGATGTAATACCAATCTTGTAGTGCAAACAATATTGGTCTGAACCACTCTCAGAACCACTATTCTAGACCAAGTAAAGGGGTCAACCTAACTGCAATGTTGTTCGTCTCCCATTGACAGTGTAATTCAAACCTAAAATCACCTATATAAATGTACTGATAGTGGAGAATTGGGTTCTATGTGTATCATGCAAAGACATGATTTTCTGTGTGAATAATGTGGTTTAACCCAGAAGGAAGAAAATATTTCCACTGTTTATCATATTGAGAAGAGACATATTTGGAAACTAGAAACTTGCATCTGGAAGGCAAACCTTAGAGTATAAAGTGTTGTGAGACAAGTGACAATTCTTCTTGGGTTCCTATTTGAGTCAGCTTTTTCGCTGCTGTGACTAAAATACCTGATCAGAACAACCGTAGAGGAGGAAAAGTTTATTTAGGGGCTCATGGTTTCAGAGGTCTTAGTCCATAGATACCTGGCTCCATTCCTCAGGGCTTGAGGTAAGGCAGAAGAGTATGGTGGAGGGAAGTGGCTCACATGATGATCAGAAAGCAGAGAGAGAGGTCACCACTTGCCAAATAACACATATATACCCCAAAGCCACACTCCCAATGCCTACCTCCTTCAGTCACACCCTACCACTTCAGTTACCACTCAGTTAATTCCTATCAGTGGTTATCCCTGTCACTACCCACTCAGTTAATTATCAGGAGATTAATTCACTGATTAAATTAAGACTCTTAAAACAATAATTTCTCCTCTGAACTTTCTTGTGCTGTCTCACATGTGAGCTTTTGGGGGACATCTCACATCCAAACCATAATAGTTCCATAGCTATTGTGGTTGAATACAAGATTAACTTTTAAATTCATGGAAGTCGGTCTTTTTTTAGATGACTGTGTAAGTAGGACTAAGGGAAAGAAATGTTACACATGCTGGAGTTAGAATTCGATCCCTGTGTAGTAAAAGAGGACAGAATTTGGGATCTGTAAAGTGACAAACATCATAACTGATCCTATCTCACTGCTTCTGGAACTACCCGGAACTATAGGAAGTATTTTATAAAGGATCCTAAATATGTGACACTACAAATAAGATAAGTCAAACTTACTTAATGAACTAACAGACTTTCCACGCTCAGAGAATTATAGTAGTCTTGTTTGGGCCAGGCTATATGGTCAATGACCAAACAGACTCCATTTTACCCTGAGATTCCATATCATGTAAGAGATGCTTCTCCCATGGGAAAGCCCTGCCTCTGTGCCCATTAATATTTGGCAATTCTTTTTTTATCATTTTCTTTTATTTGTAGATGGATACAATATCTTTATTTATTTTTATGTGGTGTTGAGGATCAAACCCAGTGTCCCACACATGGAAGGTAGGAGCTCTACCACTGAGCTACAGCCCCAGCCCCAAAATGGCAATTCTTATACAATGTAAAATTTTTCTCTCTTTGGTTCCCATTTTTCTTGGGCAATGTACCTTGTCAGAGATTGATTGTTCAGATGTTAGTAACCATTATCTAACTTGTACTCAACTAGGGTCATTTTGACCCACTTCCCTTCTGCTTGCTTGCTGCTATGCCAACCTGCAAAGTCCCAGGGGAAATACCAATGTACCCATTGCATTGTTTCACTAACTGCCCAATTCAGCTTCTGTACCCCTGCTTGCTTCAGCTACATGAACCAGAATGTGGTTTTTGTCTTTAAATACCCTAAAATGTTGAAGCTTGAGGCTGTTTCCAGCAGAGACAACTTAGTCCTATAGGAAGCAGTCCTGGCTGGTAGAAATAAAAACTCTTCAATTTGGACAAAACTGGGAGTTGGTGTGTTTTCTGAGTGACCTGCCCCCCAACAGTCTCTGTGGGAATCTGGGTCATCTTGACCTCATTGGGTCAGTGATTCCATACTAGTTCTCTAAAAGAAAAAAACTAAATCCCAAAGTCAAACCAGGAGGCAACAGATGTCATGGCAACAGATTGGCAAGATCCAGAATTTTCTCTTGTTGGTGCAAAAATATGAACTACTTTGGAACTGCATGAGATGCTGACGTTCTTGAACAAATTAAGGGTAAAGGGAAACCCCAAGAGGGAGATTCTAGATTTCCTGATAAATAAAGTATTTGGGTACTGAAGTGATTAATTGAAAAATTAAGGAGATGTGACCAAATTGGTCTTCTGAGTTAGTGGAGCATTTCATACCAATTACATAGTTTTTGCTAAATTCCCTGTGAGTGGTTGGCTCTTTGGTTAAATCATGATGCTAAGAAAAAGTGGAGAGATTGAATTTTGCATTTGAGGAGGCTAGTTTGCTTATGATTGCATACTCTAGATTCTTCCCTATCAGTAAATTTTACAAAAGTACAGAGATAATCCAAAGTAAGAATTTGAAAGATCATGGCTAATGAGTGCAAATTCACTACCACAGCTAGAATACACAGCTCAAAGGCATGCCTGATGACAGTGAGGAGTACTGTCAGCTTGGTCTTTCCATTTCAGCACTATTCTGAAAAAGTAGAACTTTAAATTTACTGAGAAACATCATTTTTACTCAGATTCTTGAAATTCATTCAATTGATTAAGTGTCAGATAGTAAACGTTGCTATTTCCCTATATTATCTATTTCATCCTTACAACAACCATATGGGATTACTATTTTTCTCCAATTACTTAAGTAGAAAACATGGTTTTGAGAGATTATGCAATTTAATTTGATTGCAGTTTGAAAATGTTTCCAAAAGGATTCTCTGAGTCATTAGGAAGGTGCTATCAAAATAAGATTTTGTCTATTTTTATCTATTTAGTATGGATTCCATTGAGTCCACTTAACACAAAGACATAAAACACCCAAAGCTGGAATTTTATCAAATTGACTTTCACCCAAGTAATTATAAATCAATATTATGCCTAATAAATTCCTCTATGATTATTTGGAGTAGTGTAATACTGAGGTTTCTAAACCTTTCTATAGATACAATTTATGGGAGAATTTCTTAAAGTAATAGACTCCACAATTTCACCCAAGATTGCAAATTTACATTTTATTAAAATACTCCAAGGATTTTCCGATACACAGTCACATTGAAATCACTAGTTTATTCTGCAATTTATCTCAACAATCTGGATAAACAATGCATGGAGCGGGGGACTCCACGGGAATATTATTCACATAAGTCTTTCTAGAGAAAATTATTGCAGGACAAATTCAGCCATGTGAAAAAATGAGTGAGAAAAGATCAGAAAGGGACTAATGACTTATCATTTTTTTCTGCTTTATATTTTATAAAAATTTGTCAGATGTAATGATCTCATTCTTGATTTTAAAGGGAATGCTCATATTTTAATACTCATTATATAAGCTTCCTATTGTTGGATAAAGAAAATATTTTCTATTACTAACACACCATGAATGTTTTCATTATGAAAAACTCTGGATTTTGTAGAAGTTGTTTCTATATTCTATATCTATTGTAGATTCTTCTTAATCTTTTTTAAATTTACTTACTTATTCTAATTTGTTATACATGACAGCAGACTTCATTTAAATTCATAGTACACATATACAGCTCAAATTTTCATGTCTCTGGTTGTACACAAAGTTGAGTCACACCATTCATGTCTTCATATATGTACTTAGAGTAATGATGTCCATCTCATTCTACCATTTTTCTTACCCCCAAGGCCCCTCCCTTTCCCTACCTCCCCTTTCCCTACTAAAGTTCCTCCCTTCCTCCCATGCTCCCCCACTCCATCCCCATTATGGATCAGCACCCACATATCAGAGAAAACATTTGGTCTTTGGTTTTGGGGAATTGGCTTACTTCACATGGCATAATATTCTCCAACTCCATCCATTTACTTGCAAATGCTATGATATTATTATTCTCTTTTAATGCTGATTAATATTCCATTGTGTATATATACCACATTTTTTATACATTCATCTACTGAAGGGAATCTAGGTTGGTCCCACAATTTAGCTATTATAAATTGTGCTGCTATAACATTGATATGGCTGCATCACTTTAGTATGCTATTTTTTAGTCCTTTGGGTATAAACTCAGCAGTGGATAGCTGGGTCAAATGATGGTTCCATTCCCAGTTTTCCAAGGAATCTCCATACTGCTTCCAGATTGGCTGCACCAATTTGCAGTCCCACCAGCAATGTATGAGTGTGCCTTTGCCCCCACATCCTCGCCAGCACTTACTGTTGTTTCTGTTCTTAATAGCTGCCATTCTTATTAGAGTGGGATAAAATCTTAGAGTAGTTTTGATTTGCATTTCTCTAATTGCTAGAGATTATGAACATTTTTCATATATTTTGTTGACTGATTGCATATCATCTTCTAAGAAGTGTCTGTTCAGTTCCTTGACCCATTTACTGATTGGGTCATTTGTTTTGGGGGGTTAAGATTTTTGAGTTCTTGGGCTGGGATTGGAGTTCAGTGGCAGAGCACTTACCTCGCATATGTGAGGCACTGGATTCTATCCTCAGAACCACATAAAAATAAACAAACAAAATAAAGATATTCTAGCCAACATTTTTTTAAAAAAGATTTTTAAGTTTTTACTATATCCTAGAGATTAGTGCTTTATCTGTGTGATAAAATTTGCTCCCAAGCTGTAGGCTCTCTATTCACCTCATTGATTGTTTCTTTTGCTGAGAAGAAGCTTTTAAGTTTGAATCCATACCATTTATTAATTCTTGATTTTAATTCTTTCACTATAGGAGTCTTGTTAATAAAGTAGGGGCCTAATCTGACATGATGGAGATTTGGGCCTACTTTTTCTTCTATTAGACACAGGGTCTAATAATGGGCTTTTATAATGCCCTTTTTATATGTCCTAGGCTTCCTTTGTTCTCCTACCCTCTACCCCTTATCTTTCTCTTTCCTGCATACATGACTAGGTCTAAGAAATGCTGCTTGGTGGGCTGGCCAAAAGGTGGGAAACAGGTGGACTGAAGGGGGAAGTACAGGATGGAGCAGCCAAGGACACATTAACTAACAACCTTATGGCTCCCTGTAGGGAGGGGCAATTTCTGGGACAGGTTACCCTGGTTACAGGTTTGAGCAGGGGCAGGTTCTTGATAAGGGTAGAGGAAGGGCTCTGAAGGAATTAATATTTAAATCCTTCAGGGGTTAGTCTCCAACTTCCTGGACTCACTCAAAATTGGCCTCCTTGATCCAACCTGACTCGATTTAGCTGTCTATACTGACTTCCTAATTCTGGCTTCAGAGGTCTTTCACCTCTATTGTTGATTACTAAGTATTTTATTATTTTTGAGGGTATTGTGAATGAGGTAGTTTTTCTAGTTTCTCTTTCAGATGATTTATCACTGAAGTACAGAAATGTCTTTGATTTATGGGTGTTGATTTTATATCCTGCTACTTTGCCAAATTCATTTATTATTTCTAGAAGTTTTCTGGTGGAATTTTGGGAATCTTCTAGGCATAGAATCATATCATCAGCAAATAGTGATAGTTTGAGTTCTTATTTCCCTATCCATTTCCCTTTAATTTTTTTCATATAATTGCTCTGACTAGAGTTTTAAGAACTATGTTGAATAGAAGTAGTGAGAGAGGACATCCTTGCCTTGTTTCAGTTTTTAGAGGGAATGCTTTCAATTTTTCTCCATTTAGAATGATGTTGGCCTTGGGCTTATAATGTTGAGTTATGTTCCTGTTATCCCCAGTTTTCTAGTGTTTTGAATATGAAGGGGTGCTGTATTTTGTTGAATGCTTTTTCTTCATCTATTGAGATGATTATGTGATTCTTATCTTTAAGTCTATTGATATGATGAATTACATTTGTTGATTTCCATATGTTGAACCAGCCTTCAGATGAGCCCCACTTGATCATGGTGCATTTGTATTCAATTTGCCAGAATTTTCTTGAGAATTTTTGCATCTGTGTTCATTAGAGATATTGGTCTGAAGTTTCTTTCTTTGAAGTATCTTTGTCCGGTTTTAGAATCAAGGTGATATTGGCCTCATAGAATGAGTTTGGAAGTGTTCTCTCTCTTTCTATTTCATGAAATAATTTGAGGAGTATTGGTATTAGTTCTTCTTTGAAGGTCTTGCAGAACTCAGCTGTGTATCCATCTGGTCCTGGGCTTTTCTTGGTTGGTAGGCTTCTGATGGTGTCTTCTATTTCATTGCATGAAATTGATGTTTAACTTGTGTATATCATTCTTATTCAGTTTGGGCAAATCACATGACTCTAGAAATTTGTTGATGCCTTCGATATTTTCTGTTTTATGGGAGTACAAATTTTCAAAATAATTCCTAATTGTCTTCTATATTTCTGTAGTATCCATCATGATATTTCCTTTTTCATCATGGATATTAACAATTTCAGTTTTCTCTCTCCTTCTCTTCATTAGCATGGCTGAAGGTTTATCAATTTTACTTATTTTATTAAAGAACCAACTTTTCGTTTTGTCAATTTTTTCAGTTGTTTCTTTTATTTTAATTTCATTGATTTCATCTCTGATTTTAATTATTTTCTGTCTTCTTCTGCTTTTGGTGTTGATTTGTTCTTTTTCTAGGGCTTTGAGATGTAATGTTAGTTCATTTATTTGTTGACTTTTTCTTCTTTTAAGGAATGAACTCCATGCCTTCATAGTGTCCCAGAGATTTCAATATGTTATATCCGTGTTTTCATTTACTCCTAAGAATTTTTTTAATCTCCTCTTTGATGTCTTTTTTAACTCATTGTTCATTCAATAGCAAATTATTTAGTCTCCAGGTGTTGGAGTAGCTATCATTTTTCATTTTATCATTTGGTTTTAATTTATTACATGATGATCTGATAGAATGCAGGGTAGTATCTCTACTTTTTTATATTTTCTAAGAGTTGCTTTCTGGCATAATACATGGTCTATTTTAAAGAAGGATCCATGTGCTGCTGAGAAGAAAATGTATTCACTGTTCATAAATGAAATAATCTATATATGTCTCTTAAGTCTAAATTATTGATTGCATATTGAGTTCTATAGTTTCTTTGTTCAGCTTTTGTTTGGAAAATCTATACAGTGGTAAAAGAAGTGTATTAAAGTCACCCAGAATTATTGTGTTGTGGTCTATTTGACTCTTGAACTTGAGAAGAGTTTGTTTGATGAATGTAGATGGTCCATTGTTAAGGGCACATATATTTATAATTGCTATGTCTTGTTGGTGTATGGTTCCCTTAAGTAGTATGAAGTGTCCTTCTTTATCCCTTTTGATTGACTTTGGCTTGAAGTCTACTGTATTTGATATGAGGATGGAAACCCCTGCTTGCTTCTGCAGTCCATGTGAGTGGTATGTTTTTTCCCAACCCTTCACCTTCAGTCTGTGGATGTCTTTCCCTATGAGATGAGTTTCTTGGAGGCAGCATATTGTTGGGTCTTTTTTTTAAAAATCCATTCATTTAGTCTATGTCTTTTGACTATTGATTTTAGGCCATTAACACTCAGGGTTATAATTGAAACATTATTTGTATTCCTAGTCATTTTTGTTTATTTTTGGTGTTTAACTTTATGTGGTTTCTCCTTTGATTAGTTTTTCCTTTAGTGTAATATCTCCCTCTGATGATTTTTATTTTCTCCTCATGGAGTATTTTGCTGAGGATGTTCTGTAGTGCAGGTTTTCTAGTTGTAATTTTTTTAAACTTTTATTTATCATGGGAGGTTTCTATTTCGTCATCAAATCTAAAACTTAATTTTGCTGGATATAAGATTCTTGGTTGACATCCATTGTTTTTCAGGGCTTGGTATATGTTGTTCCAGGATCTTCTAACTTTCAGGGTCTAGGTTGAAAAATCTGCAGATATCCTAATTGGTTTCCCCCTATATGTAATCTGATTTCTTTATCTCATGGCTTTTAAAATTTTCTCCTTATTCTGTATGCTAGGCAGTTTCATTATAATGTGCCTTAGTGTGGATCTGTTGTGATTTTGTACATTTGGTGTCCTGTAGGCCTCTTGTATTTGATTTTCCAATTAATTCTTCATGTTTGGAATTTTTCTGATCTTATTTCATTGAACAGATAGATCATTCTTTGGTTTGGAACTCTATGCCTTCCTCTATCCCAATAATTCTTAAATTTGGTCTCTTTATGTTATCTCATAATTCTTGAATGTTCTACTATGGTCTTACCATCTTCACTGTGTGGCCAAACATTCTTTCAAGATTCTATATTTTGTCTTCATCGTCTGATGTCCTGTCTTTCAAGTGATCTAATCTGTTGTGCTTTCTGTGAGTTTTTAATTTGGTTTATTATTTCCTTCATTTGAAGGATTTCTGTTTGTTTTGTTTTTTCCAGAACCTCTGTCTCCTTATTGAAGTAATCTTTTGCTTCCTGTATTTGCTTATGAAGCTCTTTATGGAAATGATCTTTTGCTGCCTGTATTTGCTCTCTTATATCATCATTTAATTCACAGAACATTTTAATTATGTACATCCTGAACTCCTTCTCTGTCATATCTTCTGTTGGGCTGGCCAAGGATACTAATAATGTAGTATCTTGGTTTGTTTGGGACACTTTCTTCCTTTGTTTTTTCATGTTGTTCATGTGTATTCCCTTCTAGCACTGGAGATCTGAGGCGTTATAGTTTTTACCCTATAGGCTTATAGTTTCCATGCAGGGTTCCAATACCTCTCCTTTAGGGGGAGAACAATATTAACAGAACCCAATACTAACAATATACAACCTTCAACCAAATAGCTGCTATTAAGACATTTATGGTTTTGTCACAATATACAGAAATGTTGAGTTCAATTATTATCTCCAGTATAAACAGTAGGTTTGCAAAAGGGTCTACAGATTTTGATGGTGGACAAAGAACTGGGGGTGAGATGGTGGATGAAATGTTGAGGGGATAGGAGGTGAGGATATAGAGTTATTAGATCTTAGAAAGCATGAAAGAGGACTCTAAAAAAGTTGGTTAGAAAAAGAGAGATGGATGTCAACCAAGCAGGAAAAGAGAGAGAAAGTAATTTGGGGGAGACAAGTAAGTGGGAAGACAATAGAGTACAAAACACAAACAAACAGAAATATTTTTAAAAATTAAAAATAGGAGATAAAAGAATATACACCACAACTGTAATATTCTCTTCAGACATCCCAGTCCTCAGTAACCTAATTCATGAAAAGTACTTGGTTTCACAAATGTTGGTGATATGAGGGTGGGAGAAGAGAAAGGGGGGGGGAGAATAATATATATATATATATATATATATATATATATATATATATATATATATATATATATTCAAAGTAAGATTCAAGGATTGTCTTGATTGGAGATCATTATCTCCTGCTTACCTTCTCATCCAATAGGTGGGGTTATCTGTTGTTTGCTAGTATCTCCACCCTCAGGATGGTAAAGGTTATTAGGGTGGGAGGGTTGGTCTTGGGGGTGGAGCTACTGGAGGTGGGGTATAGCACTTGCTAGTCTTGATGGGAGACTACACCCCCAAGGATCTCCTTTGGGACCCACTCAAGTGATGTGGGCACTTGGTATTATCTCCTTATATCACCTATAAACTTCACAATTCCTGGTCTATAATTTAGTCTCTAAACTGTATCTCACTCACCCTCTCCCTTTCCACTTCCCAATCAGGAATGTTTCTCTCTGGAGGTCTTGTGAGCTGCGCTCTGGGGGCTGCATACCCGTTGCAGAGAGCAGTTTTGTATTGGACAGTTCAAGGCCAGGCTTTGTGAGCTACGGATCAGCCACATAGCTGCAAGCACGGTGCAGGGTTAGAGGCTGCTGGGGAGAGGGGGGAGTTGGGGACTAAAGATACCTTGATATTGCTTCTAAACTCCAGCCAGTGTTCCAAGCTGGGGATTACCCCAACTAAAGATGGTGACGAAGGTGTCCCAAGATGGAGGTGGCTGCTTTCAACAATGGGGTTTTGGGTCAAGTGGGGCTGGGTGGTGGTGGCAGGCAGCGTGTTCAGAGATGCAACTCTGTGGCATGCAGTGTGTGGCTGGCAGTTGTCTCCAGACCCTGTGCAGTGTCCCTTAGTGCAGGCTACCATGTGTAGGGGATTATGGCAGTGGTTACTCTTTCCCAGGATGGAGATGACCTGGGGAGCCCCAAGTTGGTAGATGGGGGTCCACATGTAAGTGTCGGCCCAAGTTCCTGCATGTGGGCATTGGCCAGGTGTCCTGTGTGGGAGCAGCAGCCAGGAGTCCTACATGGGTGCTGATGTCAGTGGACTTGCTTGGGCACCCAGAGGACCTGCATGGGCCAATGACAGGGAGTCCTGTGCTTACACTGAGGCCTAGAGACCTACACTGGCACGGTGGCTGTAATTCCTGAGCAGAAACAGATGTCAGGGGTCCTCTAATCACCCAGAGAAACAGTATTCCCACTACTTGAATCCCAGGTCATGGGGTGACACAGAATGCAGCCTCCCTCTAGCCTGCCATCTTGGATTTCTTTCTTCTTAATCTTATATTCCTAAATTACATTCTACCTGTTATTATTTATATATTAATGCTTTGAATGTGTACTCACTTTTTCAGGACAGTAAGATCTATGTTCACAAGTTAAATTCTATAATTTCCCTTTTTAAAAATTATACTTATTTTGTACAATTTCAAGTTTACTGAGAAATGTCATTATTACTTTCAGAGATCCTTAAAATTCTTTCAGAAAATTAATTATGTGCCAGACACTATAGTATGCTAAGATTTCAGGTAATTGTCAGATATTTTGATACATAAATTTTGATCACTGTTCAATTTTTAATGTTTACCCATATATGATGATTATTTGAACCTGTACTTGACATATTTTTCTAGAAATTTTTCCATCTTATTCTGTTATAAGCTTATTATCATAAAGTTATTTCCTTTATTTTCTTCTTATATATGAATCTGAGTCATGTCCCTTTCTTCATTCTTAACATTATTTTATAACTTTGTAGTTTTTAAGCTGAATGGATTTCTGCATAAATCACTACAGAAATATGATACATAAAATTGCAAATATGTAGAAGGAAAGTAGAGTAGAAAAAAAATTAAATCCAAAAAAAAAGAGACAAAAGCAATACCCAAAATAAAAGTGGGACAAGGGGAAATTGCAAAATAGAACATAAAAATAAGCCTGTCATTCATTATAAAAATAAATATGAACAGATTAAGCTCACAAAATGAAGCATTGAACTTGGGTCAAAGAAAAAGGATTAAAAAAAACCCAAAGTACATGAAAGGATATGATAAAGATAAGAAAAAATTAATATTAATGGAATCTGAGGCAAAGACTTTTAACATGATTTTAAAGGTAGATATTGGTACACTATAAAGATAATAAAAACACAAAAAATTCTGAGATTTAGCAAGGAAAAAGGAAGAAATTAATATTTGTAATAAAAGTAAATTATAAATAAAGCAAAAATGTTAATTTAAGAGAATTTCATTTATATAACAGACCAGTAAACATGAAAATTTGCATGAAATATAAAATTCTAAAAATGATGGAGAATTTTTGAAAATTGACTCAAAAAAAAACTGAAAGTTCTACTACTTCCATAAGCAACAGATATTTTCAATAAGAAGTTAAAACACTTTCCCAGAAAGAAAAATCTAAACCCAGAACATCCAATAAGTGACTTTGACTAAACCTTCAAGGAACAGATAATGATAATTTATAAAACTTTCCCAGATAGTAGAAAAAAGCAGCACAATTTCTAAAATTATTTTTGCTGCTATTATAACTAGATACCATGAAAGAGAAGTACCATATGAGAAATGAAAATGATAGACTAAAAAGCAAATGACAGACTCATGAATATATATTCCAACGCATAAGCAAAATATAGATATTCCAAATCCTATACCATGTGAAAAATATAATAAATCACAAACTAGTTGGGTTGCAATTAGTTTAAAATTTTAAAAAATACAATTAATTTATCACATTAACATTAAAGGGAAAAACAATAGAATCTCACCAATAATGAAAAAAGTAATTAAATAAAATTCATCATCCCTTTAGGATAAACAGGCCAGCATTCAACCAAAAAATACATACTAAGCTAGTAAAAGAAGAGAACTAGATTATCTTGACAGAATGGTATTTTCAAAATGTATAGCAAACAGACATACATGCTATATGGGTAGCTATATGCATGGTCAGGGGCTTTATCTTCTGGGTTAAGCTAAAAATTTTGAATCTTTTCAGGAACATTGTGAACAGTGTTAAAGAATTTGTAGCAGGTTATTATATTCATTTTGAAAAGATAGTTGTATGAAAATACTAGAGGGAAATTATTTTGAAGGAAGCAATCTGCATTTGTGGCATATAATTGAAATACAGTGGAATCATAGGCTTGGAAAGGAAGGGGAACACATAAGAGGCATTAAAGTAAAACAAAATAAAAAATTTGTAAAATATTGCCTGTGAAGTGAGGAGTAAAGGAGAAAAGATGTTTAGTTTATGGAGAGGCCACTGGAAAAATAGGGCATGTCTCACTCTATAGTGGCAGGACATGCACATGGAAATTCCCATTAAGCAGCTGGACACACAGATGCAAAGCTTATCAGACAGCTCAGAGTGGCAAGAGGAAGCACACTGCTTAAAGCCATTGATTTAGATGAGGTCATTCAAAGAGAAAGTACAAAGGTATATTTAAAAAATAATAATAATGAAAAACAAAGAGGAACATAAAAGGAATCAGAAATGAACAGAAAAATAAGAGATTTCTATCATTAAAGATTTTAAGAACAAAGTGTTCAACAGTATGAAAGACTACAGTTTTAATTTCCTATTTTGCCTCCCTTCAAGATTTGTTACACAGACTATTACCATATTAATGTGATCCAGCACCATCCAACTTGGATCAAATAAAAAAAAAGTTCTATTTGCACCTCCTACTTTGCCTCCAGAGAATGCTAGTCAGCTTCATCTGCCCCACTGAGAGTGAAACAGCTAGCATTAAAGAAATATCAGTAAATACAAAATTCCTACTGGCTGAATTACATCTAAGAGTATAAGGGCACATTGGAAAACATTTCTCAGAAAAAGTGAGAAAGAAATGCAAATGCAGTTCTGAATGGGGATCCAATTATTTAGCCTTATGGAAGAAAAAAGAACCCAACCTAAAGCAAATGTCAGGACAGAGGTGCCCAAAGTGGGCAGAGGCAAAAGTGTCCAACGGAGACAAATACTAGGCCAGCTAAATCCATTTGAAGGCTAATTTCCAAGAATGCAATCAATGAAGTGTGATGTTTTCTCTTTCTATTTAAGAAAGAAACTTCAACGCTGATAAAAAAAAAAAAAGGAAAATAGATGCTATGTAATTGTTTCAACAACGCTCACTTAATTCCATTCCAAACTCAGTTTTACTCTCCAGAAATGATATTTTTAGCATCTTTCTTGGGCTTTATATGACATGCAATAAGCTACACATATCGAAATTATATACTTTGCTATGCTTTGATATATTTATATGCCCCTGAAACTATCACCACATTCAAGATAATGAATATAAGCTTCACCACCAAAAGTTTCCTGTGCCCCTTTGTAATCCTATTCTCCTTCCTCCTGTTCCCAACCACATGTCCCCAAATTTCCAGCGAGCCTCTGATGAAACTTCTATTACTAGGTAATAGTCCTTATTTTCTCCAATGTTATATAAGTGGAATCCTACATTGTTCTAGCTTTCAAAAGCTGACATAATAAATTACCCCAGTCCACATGGCTTGAAATGACAAAAACTTATTCTCTAATAGTTTTAGAGGCTAGCATTCTGAAATCATTCTCTCAACAAAACCAGTCCCCTTCAAAAGCTGTAGAGAAGACTCCCTTATTGTCTCTTCCATTAATCCTCTGCTTTGTTTGGTTGGTGGCATCATAATTCCAGTCTCTACCTCCATCTTCACACGGACCTCTTCCCTGTGTCTCCTCCATGTGACTTCAAATGTCTCTCTCCTTTTAAGGACACTCGTCATAATTCAGTGTAGTTTTATCTTGATTACATCTACAGATTCCAAAAGGTCATATTCACAGATACCAGGAGTTAGGATTTTACATGTCTTTTGGTGGGACATAATTCAATTCATAATATTCTGCTTTCTGGCCTCCCAATATTCATGTCCTTCCCAAACACATTCACTTCATCCCAACATCTCCAAAAGTTTTAACCCAATCCAACATCAACTCTAAGCCCAAACCTCACGTAAATATCATCAATTCAAGAAGCCCCAGTTCTCGAGTAAGGATTTTTTGGATAAGAACCCAAAGCACAGAAAAGGGGAAAAAAAGCAAAAACAGATAAATGGAATTACATAAAACTGAAAATCCTCTGCACAGCAAAGGAAACACTCAACAGAATGCAGAGACAATCTATAGAATGGGAGAAAATATTTTCAACATATACATCTCACAAGAGGTTGTTAACCAGAATATTCAGGAGCTACATCATCTTAATAGGAAACAAAACAAACAACAACAAATAACCCAATTTGGAAATGAGCAATAGATATAAACAGACAGCCTCAAAAGAAGACATACAAATTGCCAATAGGTAAATGAAAAAAAATGCTTAACCAACCTATGTAACCCTCAAATAGATGAATGGATAAAGAAAATGTGGTATATATACTCAATGGAATATTATTTAAGAAGAGCGAAATTATGGCATTTGCCAGTAAATGGTTCGAGTTGGAAAATATCAAGCTAAGCAAAATAAGCCAATCCCACAAAACCAAAGGCCAAATGTTTTCTCTAATATGCAGATGCTAATTCACAATAAGATGGGGAGTACTAGGGAAGAATAGCATTACCTTAGATTAGGTAGAAGGAAGTGATGGGCGGGGTGGAGAGGGGATGTGGAAATAGGAAAGATAGTAGAATAAATCCAATATTATTACTGTATGTATATATGTGACTATATGACCAATATGATTCTGCAACATGTACACTTATAAAAATGAAATTATATCCCATCTATGTATGATATATTAAAGTGCATAAATGCATTCTACTGTCATGTATAATTAAAACAAATATAAAATTTTTTAAATGGTCAAAATCACTAATCAACAGGGAAATGCAAATCAAAACCATGATGAGATATTATCTCACTTCAGTAAGAAAGGCTAATATTAAAAAGACTAACGATAAGAAGCACTGGCAAGGATGTGGGGAAAAGGGAATCCTTGCAGGCTATTGATGGGAATGTAAATTAGTACAACCATTACAGAAAACAGCATTTCTTCAAAAAAATTAAAACTAGAACTTATATATATGTAATCTAGCAATATTACTGCTAGGTATTTAGCCAAAGGAAATGAATCTGTTGAAGAGACATCTACATTCCTGTTGATGTTTATTTATGCACTATTCACAGTAGCCAAGAAATGGAAACAATCTAAGGGTCTAGTGACTGGTGCATGGATAAAGAAAATGTGGTACTTACACACAATGTCACAGAAAAAGAATGAAATCCGGTTATTGCAGAAACAGAGGGGACTGGACATCATTATGCTAAATGAAACAAAATAGGCACAGAAAGACAAGTACTACCTGATCTCACTTACGTGTGGAATCTACAACAATTGAGAGGAAAAGTGGTGGGGAGGGTCAGGAAGGGGGAAAGGTTGAGCATTGTGTACTAATTTACAGTTAGGAGCAAGAAGCTCTGGGATACTATTATACAGTCTGTGTATTTCTTTGTGTGAAACTTCCAAAATTCATCTAACTTTTTGAAATGACAGTACATAATAATTTATCTATAGTGTAAGTCCTTATAAAGAGCTACAAGTCTCTAAATGAACTCCCCTCCACGGTTATCTTCCTCACTTCATCTTTTATTATAGATGTTTCTCTTTCTCACTCTTCTTCAACCTAACTGACTCCTTGCTCCTTCTTGAACTCTCCAGAACAATGCTGCCACAGGATACTTTCACTTACTGTTCCCTCTACCTAGGATTGATCTCTTTTCCCAAATAGCTGCAGAGCTCACCCTCCGGCCTCTTTCACATATTTTTAATTGCCAATTCAATTAAGCCCATCCTAATCCTCCTTATAACAACTGAAATCTCCCAGCATTCCCTGCTTTCTTTTTCTCTGTAGCTCTATAATACTGTATACATTTCTTATTCATTTATATTTTCTTGTTCCTCCATTATAATTCAATCTCCATAAGCCCAGGAATTTTTTTTTGTCTGCATACCAGTGTATTGCCAGTTAGAACACCACCTGGCAATTAGTAGGACTCAATGAATACTTGCTTAGTATATGAATGAATATCTGAATATATATATTCATTTTGCCTCCATATTTATTTTGTTGTTTGATATTAGAATACTGGTTAAAATTATTTTCCCCTCACAATTTTTTAAACAAAACTTATTTTGGAGTAATTTTAGGTGTAGGTTTATTAAAGTTACAAAGATCAAGCAGAGAGTTTCTATACATACCTATATACTTTCCCCCATTTTTAAAAATATTTTTTTAGTTGTAGATGTTTGTTTTGTTTATTTATGTTTATGTGGTGCTGAGGATGAAACACGGTGCCTCACACATGCAAGGCAAGTGCTCTACCACTGAGCTACAAAACCAGCCCCTACTTCCCCCCATTATTATTATCTCATATTATTATGTCATATTTATCAAAACAAAGAAAATGACATTGGCAGAGTATTAACTACCTCATATCTTCCTTAAAATTCCTGAACAATGAAGTTAGTCTAAACTTTTTACTCTTCTAAACAAGGCTCAACTCCCCTGCTTTCTCAACCACCCAGACTTTATTTTGTGGCATTTATTTGTTAGCTATCTGGACTTCCCCAGTGCTGATAAGGCACCACCCGGCTGGTATTCACAGGAGCCAGGATTTCCATTTGTTCATTATCCTTAAATGTTTTAGGATTGACATTGCTGCAGGCCTCTAGACTACCTAAAATAATATTCAGTTGCTTAGGGAAAAGTGTGCTATACAGAGGGTATTCTTGTCAACAATCAGTGTGTATGGAGTTTTAAGGAGAGCCAAGATGCCTGATACCAGTGTATTTAAGAGTCACAGTATTTCAGGGATTAAACAACTAACTATTTTTCCAATTACTGACTCCCAATTGTGCTGATAAACCCCTTTTCTCACTAGGCAGCAGGTTCTTTAATGATACCTTGGCCAGAATCCCTAACTTTTCTGTTTCTTTCCGTCATGAAGCCTTATTTCAGTATGTTAGAGTCTGGTAGATAATTAAAATTCGCTATAGCTTATTTTAAAATCAATTATCCTATTTTTTTCAAAGCTGCCTTTTATCTCCCTTGGAACTGACCAATGTTACCTAGAACCAAAGTCATCTTTTTTAGGGGTTATACTAGTGTTTCTCTCCACACATTTCTCATTCCTACTCTCTTCTTATTTCCCACCTCTTTCTCCCTGCTTAGCATTTGGGTTTTACTGGGTCTGCAGCTCTATCTGCCACCAGCAGACAGATTTTTTTTCACATGAGAGACATCATCCCAAAGATCCACCACAGATCTCTTTCATGCAGAGCCACAGAGACATTGATGCCCTTACACAAAAACAGGGATGTGGTGAGGATTCTCTATATTCCTATACTCTCTGTATTCCTTTAGGCTCTTGTGGCACAGGCTGCCCCAACAGCCTTGTACCATTAGAAATCTGACATTAGCCTCTAAGTTCACATCTATACTTAAAATTCAGGGAAAACATTTTAAGCAATGCCCTATTTTTAAAAAAGTTGACATGGTCTTAGGGTTCCAAAAGTCTCTCTCAAGAATCCTTTCAGTCAGGTGTGGTGGCACACACCTGTAATCCCAGCAGCTGAGGAGTCCAAGGCAGGAGGATGGTGATTTCAAAACTAGCCTTAGCAATTTAGAGAGACCTTAAACAGTTTAATGATACCATGTCTCAAAATAAAATATGAAAAGGACTATGGTTAAGTGCCCCTGGGTTTAATCCCTGGTACAAAAAAAAAAAATGTTTTCAATTCTTTTCTCTGGCAGCATCATAAAAGTAGACCTATTGAACCTATAGGTTCTATATAGCTCAGCAAACATATGATAGCCCGTGCTTATTATCTCCCTCTTGGTACATTGAAGTATGATTACTGCATTTCGTCAGTGTTTAATAATTTAATAATTATGGCAATTACACTATCAGAAAAGAGAAAGAACAACTGACATATAAATTATATTCCTTCAATCTTGAGGATCCAATGTAGTCCATGGAAAAGTGTCTTTTTTTTTTTTGGTACTGAGATTGAACCCCAGGGGTACTTAATCACCAGGCCATATTCCCAGCCCTTTTTAAATTTTTTTATTTTTTATTTTGAGGGCTGGAATTGTGGCTCAAAGGTAGAGCTCACACCTTGCACATGAGAGGCACTGGGTTTGATCCTCAGTACCACATAAAAGTAAATAAAGGTATTGTGTCCATCTATGACTAAAAATATATTTTTAAAAACATTTTTTTTTAATTTTGAGACAGGATCTCACTAAGGGCCTTGTTAAGTTGCTAAGGCTAGCTATCAACTTGCGATCCTTCTGCCTCAGCCTCCCAAGTCCCTGGGATTACAGGAGTGTGCCACCCACTTGGCAAAGTTCTTGAGAATGCATTGGAGTATTTCAATCCCAAGTTCAAAAGATGCAGATTCTTTTGGAGCAAGGTGACCTCCTGCTCCAACAAACCAGCTACAGATCTGTGAAAGTACTTTGTATTTAAGTTCAACATTCAAATTATACCATCTTTCCATTAAGTAATGTGTTACTGCTGAGCAGCTACTTGGGAGGTTGAGGCAGGAAGATGGCACGTTCAAGGCTAGTCTGGGAAACTTAGACCTTTTTCAAAATAAAAAGGGCTTTGGATATAGCTCAGTGGCACTGTGACTGAGTTCAATCCTCAGTATTGCAAAAAATAAATAAATAGATGGATAAATAGATGTGAAGCCCAAGAGATGAAACCAAAATTTATCATTCTTTGATTTTTCTATTCTGCTGAATAATTATATATCAATTAGATTTGCATAAGCACTCAGAATATCTATACAATTAAGACAGGATTTGAGAAAGTTGGTTAATCAGACCAGTAACATAATATTGTAGATTAGGCAGCTATATAACATAAGTTAGATATAAATATCGGGGTGAACAAATACTGGGTGAAAATTTCTCCTGTGTTTCCAGAATTGTGGCTAAAAAAGGTAAGCAAAGAATTTATATATCCTAAAGAACAGAAGCCAAAAGAATTTCAAGATAAAAGAGGGGGTACTAATTGCATTAGGTTCACATGTTTATAAGGACAGTGGCAGGGGAGAAGTGACTGCTGTAGCTACTAATTAATAATAGTTTTGGTAAAATGGTAGGAATTGATGCCAAGGTGAAACGGGTTGAGAGATTATAAATTAAAACTAATTAAGGTAGAATTTTTTTTGAGAAAGGAAGAATAGAGACTAGATTGGAACTAAAATTAGACATCTTGGTTAAGAATCCAAGAAAGAAAAATTGAAAATATTCAAGGCTAAGCAAAGTTGGAGATGATGGAAGACAATGAAATAGATCAAGGTTACTCAGCTAGGGCCTAAAGATCTGCCACATAATATGATCAGGTCAGTCAGCTTTCCATTGCTATGATAAAATACCTGAGAAAAACAGCATAAAGAAGGAAAGATTTATTTTGGCTCAGTTTTGAAGGTTTTAGTCCATAGTTAACTGACTCCATTGTTTCTGGTCCTAACGTGAAGCAGTACATCATGACGGAAAGTGTAACAAAACAAAACTGCTTACTTTCTGGTGACATGGCCAGAAAGCTAGGGGGAGAGCTAGAAAGGGAAAGAAAGAAGAAGGGAGGGAAGGAGAAGCTAGGACCAGGTTATACCAGGGCACACCCAGGGATCTACTTTTTCAGGTGAGGCCCCACCTCCTATAGCTTCTACCACCTCCCAATAATGCCATCAAATTATAAATCCATCAATGAATTAATCCACTGATGAGTCTAGAGTCTTCATGATGCAATCACCTTACCAAAGGCCCACCTCTGAACACTGGGGCACTGGGGATCAAGTCTTCAACGCATGAGCCTTTGGGGTACCTTACAGATCCAAAACACTGCAAAGATCAAAGAAGTGGTTTGTTTCATTCTGTAAAGGGAGTTTTATAGACAGTCAGTGAAAAGGGTTCAGGTGAAATTCAAATTCCTACTTGTAAGTTTCTATACTCAGCTTACTGGTCATGCTACCCTTTCTTTCAATTAATACAGACCAAATATACAGTTTCTTTCACTAATATATTTCATAACATGTTTTGCAATACACTATTAAAATACAATATAATTGCAGACGGTAATCTTTTATACCACTGAACTAAACATTTTTAAAAAATACTGATTTCTCTGTTACCATTTTTTTGGCATTTTGTGCATGATAAAGATATCCAAGATGTGAAATTCCTCTAAAACTTACCAAAAAAATGTTAGAATAGGAGGTCTCATTCAAATGTGAGTACAATTTATTTTTCCACATAGCAGACATTTTCAGTTTTAACCTTATTTGGTCATCATTTATAGGAAATAATAAAACAGACTTTCAAAACAACTTCAACTTTTTGCATTTCTAGAAAACTATAATTATCCCTATGTCCTCTGAGGCTTATAATTTGATAGCATGCCACTCTTAATAAATAGCCCAATTCTGCAATTCTAATATAATCCTATCACATCTTATTATCAGGTGATCATTAACACTTAGACCCAGTGATTTATTCTTGCCCTCTATTAATATATACTGTCCTCTCTTGTAAAAGAGATTAAAGAGAACCGAAGGTGCTCTCCCTAGGGAGAAAGATGCAGTTTGTGTTAAACTAAAAAATAATTCTCACAAGTAGCTCTTACACAATATCTCCATTCTGATCTAAACTTTTAATTTATGCAAATAATAATATTGGTGGGATATACTGAGCCCAAGCAGAATCTATGCAGAGAAAATATCCACTGAGTCAATGTCCTTTTTCTCATGTGTAAGGTACCACAACAAGGTTTTTTTCTACACCAAATAATATTTACTTTCTATTTGAGGAGCCCATTGGACAGTCAGTTTGCCCAAACATTGAACTTGATGCTATATATCTCACAGAAAAGGCCACCTGGGAACTGACAATTCTGTGTGAGCTCTTTCTCTGTCCAGGTTTGACATTCTAAAGGTGGGGCTTTTGCAGCTGCTCATTTCCTATTAGGGACTTTTGAGGTGGCTCTGAAAAAAAAAAAAAAAAAAGACTCTCAGACTTTGCACTAACTTCATTATGTCACCTCAAAGTCAAGAGTATCCAATGAAAACAAATCAGAAAAATGTAAGGGATCCCCCAAGCCCACTGGCTCCAGTGGGAGTCAGTTAATAGGGGGAAGGAAAACAGTCAACAGTCATGAAGTCACACAGAAGAGCCCGACTGGAGAAAGCCCTCAAACTTTACCTCTTTCCATTAGTCTTCATTCAAGATGTGACAGCTACTCTAAAAAAATTACGTTTCAACAACAGAGAACAAAGGCCTCATAAATTACTGGTTAGCCACTTCAATATTTAATTAAATAGTAATTTCCTCAAGTGGCTAAAATCAGACAGGATGTTATAATATTTATGGTTCTCAGCTGTGAAGGTTGTTATTTATTTTGATCAAATTGACAGACTCTTCAACCTCTAAAGCAAACTTATTTTTTTTTTAATGCAGCCATCAGGGTACTCAAATATTATATTGCAAGACCCTGCAATAAGAAATAAAAACTTTTTCAAATTAACTTTTTCAAGGCTCTTGGGGGTGAGTACAAAGAAATCTTCTGGTACAAACTAATGAAGTCTCTGCACTAAAAACGGACTCAAAGCAAATTTAGAATCTTCATTATATTTAAAAAGGACTCCACTGTAAGGAAGTAACATGCTACCACCAAAGGCCTAGGATAGAACAGGGTAAAAGAGTCAGAGGAAAATTCATGTGAAATTCCTCAAATCTGATGCAGACCAACTCAGGTAATTCTCTCAGCCAGAGCTGGCTCAGGTTTTCACCATTGCCTTACCAAGGAAGAAGATGTTGATAGCAAAACTCTACTCTATAGCTTAATTGTTACATCTACTAAAAAAAAATTACATAGTAAATTCTGTACAGTTCTAAAGCCTATAATTTGTGTTCAGTCATTTGCAGCAGATCTTTCTTCTGTTGTCTTGAGTAGGGAGTGTCCAGGAGTAGGGCCAATATTCATGTGGACTCTGCAGGCCTTGCTGATGAGCATTTTGTGCAAGGAGCTCCACTTTAAGGGCCTTAATGTCTATTTTGCAATACAAGTTCTATGATGCCTTGTTTTCTTCATTCTCTGAAAGCATTCATGGAGCACCTGCAACATGCATGGCCATTGAGAAATACAAGGTTGATCTTTCAACAGTTCCTGGGTGGATAAGGAGAGGAAGGCTAGAGCAAACAAATAAAAGCTAAGAGGGTGATAATTGGCACATCCTCTGATTCTTCAAGAAGTCACTCCCCAAGTTGTTCTGCAATGGCACAAGGCACACATTCCTTACAAACATTTTTTTATTGGTTGTTCACAACATTACAAAGCTCTTGAAATATCATATTTCATACATTAGATTGAAGTGGGTTATGAACTCCCAATTTTACCCCAAATGCAGATTGCAGAATCACATCGGTTACACATCCACAATTTTACATAATGCCCTATTAGTAATTGTTGTATTCTGCTACCTTTCCTATCCCCTACTATCCCCCCTCCCCTTCCCTCACATCTTCTCTCTCTACCCCATCTACTGTAATTCATTTCTCTCCTTGTTTATTTTCCCATTCCCCTCACAACCTCTTATATGTAATTTTGTATAGCAATGAGGGTCTCCCTTCATTTCCATGCAATTTCCCTTTTCTCTCCCTTTCCCTCCCATCTCATGTCTCTGTTTAATGTTACTCTTTTCTTCCTGCTCTTCCTCCCTACTCTGTTCATAGTTGCTCTCATTATATCAAAGAAGACATTTGGTATTTGTTTTTTAGGGATTGGCTAGCTTCACTAAGCATAATCTGCTCTAGTGCCATCCATTTCCCTGCAAATTCCATGATTTCGTAATTTTTTAGTGCTGCATAATATTCCATGGTGTATAAATGCCACGTTTTTTTATCCATTCATCTATTGAAGGGCATCTGGGTTGGTTCCACAGTCTAGCTATTGTGAATTGTGCTGCTATGAACATCGATGTGGCAGTATCCCTGTAGCATGCTCTTTTAAGGTCTTCAGGGAAGGGCAATAGCAGGGTCAAATGGTGGTTCCATTCCCAGCTTTCCCAGGAATCTCCATACTGCTTTCCAAATTGGCCGCACCAATTTTCAGTCCCACCAGCAATGTACAAGTGTACCCTTTTCTCCACATACTCGCCAGCACTTGTTGTTGTTTGACTTCATAGTGGCTGCCAATCTTACTGGAGTGAGATGGTATCTTAGGGTGGTTTTGATTTGCATTTCTCTGACTGCTAGAGATGGTGAGCATTTTTTCATGTACTTGTTGATTGATTGTATGTCCTCCTCTGAGAAGTGTCTGTTCAGGTCCTTGGCCCATTTGTTGATTGGGTTATTTGTTATCTTATTGTCTAATTTTTTGAGTTCTTTGTATACTCTGGATATTAGGGCTCTATCTGAAGTGTGAGGAGTAAAGATTTGTTCCCAGGATGTAGGCTCCCTATTTACGTCTCTTATTGTTTCTCTTGCTGAGAAAAAACTTTTTAGTTTAAGTAAGTCCCATTTGTTGATTCTTGTTATTAACTCTTGTGCTATGGGTGTCCTATTAAGGAATTTTGAGCCCAACCCCACAATATGTAGATCGGAGCCAACTTTTTCTTCTATCAGACGCAGAGTCTCTGATTTGATATCAAGCTCCTTGATCCATTTTGAGTTAACTTTTGTGCATGGCGAGAGAAAGGGATTCAGTTTCATTTTGTTGCATATGGATTTCCAGTTTTCCCAACACCATTTGTTGAAGATGCTATCCTTCCTCCATTGCATGCTTTTAGCCCCTTTATCCAATATAAGATAGTTGTAACTTTGTGGATTAGTCTCTGTGTCCTCTATTCTATACCATTGGTCCACCCGCCTGTTTTGGTACCAGTACCATGCTGTTTTTATCACTATTGCTCTGTAATATAGTTTGAAATCTGGTATCGCTATACCGCCTGATTCACACTTCCTGCTTAGAATTGCTTTTGCTATTCTGGGTCTTTTATTTTTCCATATGAATTTCATGATTGCTTTCTCTACTTCTACAAGAAATGCTGTTTGCATTAAACCTATAGAGAACTTTTGGTAATATCGCCATTTTGATAATGTTAGTTCTGCCTATCCATGAACAGGGTATATTTTTCCATCTTCTAAGATCTTCTTCTACTTCTCTCTTTAGGGTTCTGTAGTTTTCATTGTATAAATCTTTCACCTCTTTTGTTAGGTTGATTCCCAGGTATTTTATTTTTTTTTGAGGATATTGTGAATGGAGTGTTTTTCCTCATTTCCATTGCAGAAGTTTTGTTGCTGATATACAGAAATGCCTTTGATTTATGCGTGTTGATTTTATATCCTGCCACTTTGCTGAATTCACTTATTAGTTCTAGTAGTTTCTTTGTAGACCCTTTTGGGTCTTCTAGGTATAGAATCATGTCATCTGCAAATAATGATAATTTAAGTTCTTCTTTTCCTATTTTTATGCCTTTACAAACATTTTTATTCTATTGCAGTAAGTTACCAAGGAGAAGAGACTAACATATTCAAGTTGGTCTTCCCAGGGTATTTGGGACTACAGACAATGGTGGACCATGTTTTGGGAGTGAGTTAATGAATTCAGAGAACAGAGACTAATTTTCTATTCATGTTATCCTCAAAAAAGACTAAAAGAAAAAAAATGAACAGCAACTCAACAGACTTGAAAGAACAAAGGAATTGTGCTAGAAAAGAACTATCCTGGGAGGAAATTTAAAGGGAAATCATACTCTGGAAAATGTAGCTGGAAATTTCACATCCTGTCTCTGTTTCAGAGCTCCCCTCCCTTATGTCTGGATTGGCCTTTAAGACACAGTTTCTACAAGAAATGAACAATTAGTTAAGGTAAGTGAAGCAGGTTGGGTTTTATTCAGATTCAGATTTTCCAGATCCTTTCAGTTCATGTTAGGGAAAGGTAAAATTTTTACTTAAGTTTTCCAGATAAGATAGCTATGGCTGCAACTATACTTATCAAGGAAGTCTTGTTCATTGCATTTTGTATGTTGAATCATTCCCCCACCATCATTACTGTTGGAGATCTAACCCTCAGTACCTCAGAATGCAGTTGGTTTCAGGATAGGATCTTTAAAGAAATAAGTGAGCTGAAATGAGTTCCGTAGACTGGGCCCTGATCTGATATGACTAGTATCCTCACATGAAGAGGAAATTTAGGAACAGACTCAGAAGGAAGACCCTAAGAATACAGAGAAAAGTTGGCATTCACAAGCCAAGGAAAGAGAGGAGAAGATACTGAGCTCCCTCAGTCTCAGAAAGAACCAACCCTTCTGATGTCTTATTTTAGTCTTCTAGTTCCAGAACTATGAAACAATACATCTCAGTTAACTCACCCCATCTGTAGCCCTTTACTATGGCAGCCGGTTCAAATTAACACACTGCAGTTGAACTTCGTAGCATGTTGGCCACTCTTCAGTCGGTTTTTCTTTCATTCATGCCAGGTGATTGGACAAATCAGCCTATTTTTGGTACTTGGATTAACTGACCAGAAGGATGTAGAGGGTCCCCCACTTTGTAATGGAGGTGCTACTGTGTGCAAGCCAGTAACCTAGAGATAACTGGTCCCTTGGTCTGATTCCCTCACTCAATGCAAAGTCATTCCAGCTACTGAACTACCTCTTAGCAAAAGAAAATGTTTCTGTAACAAGGCAATGACCTCTACTGGAAGCTGTGCAGAATTACAGAGATCTCAGCAAGTCTCAAGCCTTAGAGGGAGAGAGGAAAAAACAAGAAGGGAGGAAAAAAAAAAAAAAAAAAACAGTAGATTTAAATGTTGAGAAGCAGTGACTGCAAAGAAATTTTAAGGCAAACACTGTTACTTCAACCACTAAAGAAATCTAAATTGAAAGGAAGTGTAGAGGATTAAAAATAGGGAAACTATTTCAAATCTTGTGTTGCTTATTATTACTAAGGAGAAGGTAGACAAGAGGAGGCTGAGGGCGCTTCCCTCTGAATACCTCTGAGGGATTTCTAGGTCCTTTCAACTCTAGTGATCTGCTGATGTAGCAGAGTCTACTCCCTTCCTGAAAGGGAGTTTAAATTTCAGCAAGGGTCCCAGGGAATCTGTAAACATATTAAAGTCTAAGAATCACCTCAGTCTCCCTCATTCAGAAAGAGTGACCCTTCCGTCCTGACTCTAGTCCCTCTAGTAATCCCAGTGGGGGAAATGCAAATCAACCCCCTAGTGAGAAATTGAAAACCACCACACAGGAGGTAGTTCTAGGTTCTAAGTTTCCAAATTCATTTTTCTTCACTTAAGTACACAGAAAGCAACTATCCATAAAATGTACAGACTGAATAAACATATTTCATTAGTCATTTTGTTTTCCTTTTTTGAACCTTAGAGTTCAACTAATGACACCTTTGGAAGTCTATCATCTCCAAGGGTTTTCATGAAAATGCTGATACTTCTAGCCCTGTTATTAATCATCCTGCTGTCAGGGAAGCAAGGAGTTTGAATTTAATTCTTCTGAATGAATATATTTCACATACTAAAATTACCTCAGCAATTTGCTCAGCAGCTTTAGAAGCCATTATTACAGTTCAAATTCATGTCATCTGTTTCCTAAACTGGCTCTATAGTTTATCTTCATAAACTATTCTAAACTCTGGTACCAAGAAACGACTATCGAGAAAGATAGTTTTTCTTATAAATATCCCCCAAGCCAGAGTGTATTAATTTTTTACACTGTGGTTTACTTCCAGTGGGTTTCCAGTGGGTTTCCAGTGAGTTTCCAGTGAATGCTTAACAACCAACTCTCAAGATTCATAGCGTTTGCCCATTGTCGACAGTGTAAATTCACCCACCTTGACCAATTTCAAGATAGCGACATGTTAGGAAGATATGTGCAAAATTCCCTAATAGCAGTGTAAGTAGGCTCCAGTATATCATTATTTATTTGCAAAATACTGACTAACACCCCCATTTCCCAGACTCTTTCCTATTTTAGTTTCATTATATGCATCAGCACACTATATATGTGTTGTACAATTGTCCAGCTAGTTATTAAATCTAAATATTTGCTCAGAGAAAACTACCATGTTTAGATAAAGTACTGGTTTTATTAATAATACGATGTTATTCTAATAGTAAGAAACTTATGTTCATTAAAAACTTAATGTCAAACTGGGGTTGTAGCTTAGTGGTAGACTGCATGCCTAGCATGCATGAGGCCCTGGGTTAGATCCCCAGTGTCTGTCTGTCTGTCTGTCTCTCTCCCCCCCCCCCACACACACACAAATTTAATACTACTCTCTTGTGTTTATTATTAAATGATCAGAATCATAGATGAAAACAGCAAACTACAAAATTCACTCTAATAACCATATCTTCCCACACTTACCTACAAGAGCAGTCTGCACCATCCCATGAAGAAGTCTCTCTCCCAGTTATGGAAACACTTCCCACAATCCTTCATTACCCACTAGTTTGTTTTGGCCATTCAAGGCCTTTCAATCTGGATCAGTCATGCCCCTGGCAGGCTCTTCTCCATCTCCAATCTCTCCAGATCAGGCAAAAAAATAAATAAATAAAATCTATAATTTCATTAATTTTCTAAGTACCATGACCCACCTCATAAATTAATTCATTGGTTTTTTTATTTGTTCTTTTTGGTTATAAATGAGAATAGAGTATAATTTGACTTATTTATACAAAGATGGAGTACATCTGATGTAAGATGGATATAAGTATATAAATAAGATGGAGTATATCTTATTCTAAGTAGGATCACAGTCTTGCGGTTGTATGTGATATACAGATTCACTGTGGTGTATTCATATATGTACACAGGAAAGTTATGTCAGAATTATTGTTTTTTCACCATCAATGCAACAACAGAATGTCACTCCAATGTGTTGAATGTTTCCACTCAACAGATGTTCAAGTCCTAACCTCTTGATACCTGTGGATGTGACTTTATTTGGAAATTAAGGTCTTTGCAGATAAGCGGGTTAAAATGAGGTCAGTACAGTGGGCTCTAATGCAATATGATTAGTGTCTTTATACAAACAGAAAATTTGAACAGCGACATGTGTAGGGAGAAGACACCATGCAGAGCAAGGACAGAAGCCTGCCATCTCTAGGGTACGAGAAAGTCTGAAATAGATACTCCCTTACAGTTCTCAAAAGCAACCACCTCTACCAATATCTTGATTTCAGACTTTATAGTTTTCAGAATTGTGGAGCAATGTATTTCGGTTGTTTAAGCAGTCAAATGTGGTGCTTTGTTTGTTATAGCAGCCCTAGCATTCTAATAACAATCAGAAAAAAATATGTCACAAGTAAATTGTTTATTCATATCAAATTTGAAGAATTAAGTATATTTTTATTTTTGTTAAACTTGAGGAGATTCTAGGTTATTCTAATAATTTCACTAGCACTGTTTGCCTTCTCAGATGTTTTCTTCATAGGATTATAGCTTTAGGGCTTTGTATATTGCCCTAACTATGTCAATGAGAGAGCAGGGCACATTTGAACATGACTAGTCACAGATGTCATAATGCAAAAAGTGCCCCAAAAATGCTAAAAATATTTTATGTGAAACCATTATTAACTTGTCGGTGCAGCTTAATAACCCCTAATAAAGGGAATTTATTTGCTACTAAAGAGACTTCACCTTAACCCATTCCTCTAATGAATAAATTTCTGAAATTGAAGGCAGGTTTGTTTGGAAGATATTCTGGTGGAAGAAAGAACTCCTTGAAAATCTTCAGATGTACTCCACAGTCAGCCAAAAACATCACCTACAAAAAGAGGTGAGCTCTCTGTGAATGAATTTCTTAGACTCAAAAGCATAAAAACAAAAATACAACTGCTTAATCATGTCTAAACTCTCATTTATAGAAACAAAACACTTTAGAGCCTCAAAGGATCTGAAAGACATATTTTAAAAGAAAGAAGTAAAACCTAGAGATACTTCTCCAAGGTTGCTGTTACTGGGAGAGAAAACCCAATCTCTTAGTTCTTTCATTTTAACCCCAACTATCAGAAATGCAGTTTGATCCTATCCCCTAGTCAAGTGAAGACAAATTTCCAGGGCCCAACCTTAAAAATTCTGATTCAAATCCCAGATTTCACTCAAAGATCTATGATTAAACTCTTGGAGGATTTGGCCATGTAGCCAACCACCTTTGGAGTCACTGATGGAAAAGATTCTACCAGAGATTAGTATTGGCAGCTTCTAACTCCATGCAGGCCAGCCCTGTGTGATAGTTATCATATCTCTCTAGTCCTGAGAAAGAAGCTCAGTGAGTCCTGAACCTGTTTCAATGCCTGGCACATTCACACTCAGCCTTACACTGCAGAATCTCTTCCCTTCTGACAAGTGATAAGCACACAAAATATTTTAGAACAAGGAGGGGGGACCCTGAAATTTCTTAAGGCCATCATTTTTTGAATACTCTCATTTCATACTCTTGGTTTCTGTTCCTTAATGTGCCAGAGCACATTCAATCTGCAGCCTCACAAATGGCCATTTACCCATTCACCAAGGGTAAGATGATTTATGTGGAGTGGTTGTAATAAGCACAGGTTTCATTTATTTTCTATCATTGCTGTAACTCCTAGGGGAAGGAGAGTGGATTCAAAAGCCAAACAAAAACAAACGAAAACAAAAAAATTAATCACACTGTAGCCTAGTGAATTACAATTTTTTAATAAATTTTGATAGTTCAAACTGGGACACAGGATTTCCTGGGAAATGTGGAAAGTAAGGAGAGCACAGGAAAGAGCTGAATACAGGAAATTTGGGGCTGTAAATAACTTTGTGCTGGTGCTAAGCATGGCAGGGGTGGTAACCTACAGGCTGTATAACTAGAGGGAAGCTGTCTCTGTCCTCCACGCATCCACCCTGAGCTTTCTCACTCTTATACCTAAAGATACCATTTAACACCAAAAAGGGAACTGAAAGTGCAAAATTTAACAAGATTTCTTCTCTTTTTCATCCCATTCTATCTCCCCTATGTGAGACCTTTATCAACTTTCCCTGAATGACTTCAGGAGCACCTACCTACTTTCTGGTCTCCTCAACACTCATGCCCTTGCAGGAGTACCTCTGTTAGGTAGCAGATAGATATAAGCAGTGCATCAGGACTTTAAAAAAAATACTTGGTGCAGAATGAATCAGTTAATCAACACCTCTGCTTCAGTGATACCTTAAGTTCTGATAAGATGGCTAATTCAGGAACCTTGCCTCATATTAGCTCCATAAACTATTCCTCTTACAACTGGAGGAAGATAGATAAATTCAGAGGGTAAGAACCAAAGGGCAAAATGTGTTCACACAAAAGGGTCTAATTACCAAGACATCCTAAGCAAAGTACTATACCAACAACATAGACCAGAGATTCCCAGATCTAGTCACGTATGATTGAGACCATAGCCCACCAAACAAAAATTATGTAAAACCAGTTAAGACCTGTTGGTGTGGGTCAATATGACCAAGAGTTACCCTTAGGTTTCAGTTATTGCAGTTTGTCAATCCAGAGCTGAGAGGGAATACTTTGGCAGGACCCTCTAACAATCTCCCTCCTACCCCAATGAAAGCACAAAGAATTAAGTCATCCTTCTCCTCTCTGAGATAGCCCATTTTCTCCCTTGAGAAACTTGAGGTACTCCCCCTCTCTTCTTCTTTCTCTTCTGATAATTTTTTTTAAAATATTCTTTTCGTTGTGGTTGAACACAATACCTTTATTTATCTTTGTGTGGTACTGGGGATAGAACCTAGGCAAGCACTCTAAGTCTCATGCCTTGCTTGAAATCCATTCATGGAAAGATTTGATATGAAAACAGGAAGCAGTCTCCAGTAAGATCTTACCTCAGGGATGATCTTGTCTCCTTTATCAGTTCTTTCCCATTCAGTCTGCACTCAGCATCTCCAGCTCCCACCCTTCACACTCAGTGATCTCAAGACTTCTGGGAAATTGGAACTACGTACTCTTCACCTGTTGGAGGTTCCTGCTCTAGAACAGAGGCTTAGGCTGAGCTTCTGTAACCCGTACAGCAATAATGTCCAAGTCTTTATACCAAACTGGAGAATGCAAGGAAGATCTGGAACAGTGATACCTTGAAATCCTAGTTATTAAGTAAGCCTTCTCTCCTTGGAGACATATTTATTCCCAAGGGTGGGGGGAGAAAGGAATGAACGTGTGCCTCTGGGTTTAGAACTAATGTTTTGCTCTTGTATCTAGTACTAAAACACGAGGCCAGTGGGTCCAGGGGCAAATAGTGTGATTAATACTAAACTCAACTTTCAGGTTGATTCTAGCCTCCTCAGAAACTGATTCAGAACCAGAATTGTCTTCTCTTTTTAATAACGAAATAGAGACCTCATGTCTCTGGGTTGATGCTACATCTGACTTTGGGTTTCATCAGTGATGGATTGATTTCATAAAGATTGAGGCATCTTCTTACTTGCAGAAAGACAAGCATTCGCACAACACTGCAGTATCACAATAGAATTGGGCCGAACCTTCCACCCTACAGGTACTGGCCTCCCAGGAAGTGAGAAGGAATGGAAGAAGCTTTACTGTAAGATGTTAGAGAAATTCAAGTCTCCTTCTTCTTAGGGATGTCTACAGAGCCCATGGAGTGCAGGAATCCTGACATTTGTCTTAAAAGGTTATATAAAACTCCAAGATCCCTGCAATGGAGGAGAAACTCTTTTTCGCTTAGGATGCCAGTCACCAGCTATTCTTAGGTCCACCAGGGCCATTTTGAAAGCAAAAGTCCCTAGCTTTCTTCAAGATTTTCAGAAAGAAAAAGGAAAATAGGAGAATCCTCCCATTACTGACTTTCTCCATTTTTTACTCCCAGTTTCTTTCCCATGGACAAATACACACAATATACTACTGTCCCCTAAATGAGTTCTTAGGAAGTGTGGAGCACAATTTCACTGCAAAGGCTAATCTGGTAATTTCTCATCTCTAGAGTACAAAGTATGCAATGTAGCTATGGAGTCCAGCATTTTCCTACTTCAGCTATTTCTTTGATTTGCCAGCTTTTGTCTTGAACTTTGAGGATCACCTTTCCTGAGCCTTTGTCTTCTCTATAGTCACTAAGCTATTTATGTCCTCGCTATGTCTGAAACTTCCAATCCATGCAAGGCTGTCTGAAAAATTGCTCTTTTAACCCTACCTGATTTCTGCCTAGGGTGCTCTTCTCTGTGATCCTCTCCCAGGCAGAACAAGGCTCTTCATCTTTTCAAAGGAGATAATGTCTATAAAAGCACCAGGTACACTGGAGACAAATGAAAATTAGTTCCCTTCTTCCAGGGCCACCAGGGAGGACTCCACACCCACGCCTACCATTCAGGCTCCCCAGGGCAGAATCTGTTGTAATCTCTATTACCAAATAGCTCCTGTGATGGTAATCTGGATCTGAACATCACTTTCATTCTGACCGGGTTTAACAAATTCCAGCTCTTTGTTTTTGTTGCTATTTTCCCCCTCTGTGTTTCTCCCTTGGATAATGACTGCCTAATCCAAATTAATTTTCACAAGTACATTCATTTATAAAAGCTATAAATAAAATTCCATCACTGGAGTTGGAGATGATATCTGAACAGAGAGGCTGTTGTGAGAATTGGTGTCCTGACCTTCACTAGGTTTCTCCAAATGCCCCCAAAGGCAGCCAATTGCCCTTGGCAGATTAACCACAGGACCTGTTCCTTGAGATCAAGATCATCTGAATTATGCCAACTAAAAATTGAGATGCATATAACAACTAATAAAGCTAAATTCATGCATTCTTGAGAAAGGAAATTTCAATCACTCTCCCTGTACTTTTGAAATTTCATGAATAAATAAATATGTTAATGCAAATAGTTCCCATCTCAGAGATGAGTTTGTAAAGAGAATGTCCTTTCCTCAAACTAGCTTGCACTTGAAGGCAACTCTCCCATCTGACAATGGATCTGGCAGAATTAGTGAAAGGAATGACCTTTAGTCAGTTCGTAATCTGTACGTTATAATTAATGACAAACTCCAAAAAAAGATACTAACATTGTGGCCTGGTACTATGACGTTTTCAAGGTAATTTGTGTCATAAAGCTCCATTTAAAAGCATGTACAAGCAAGTTTGTGCTGCTTTAAATATAATCACTTGTTCACATTCTCTGGATGTAAAAGAAGTAGAACAGGCTTTTAGAAATCCAATACACAAACCTGAAGCTAACAGATTATTCAGCAGACCCTACTCCAATGCACCACAGGATCCAGTCCCAACACAGTTCTCCACAAAGCTGGGTCAGAGAAGAAGGATCTATGCAGCCCAGGTCCCAGTCTGAGGAAATTCTAGGGGTATGTGTGTATGGGGTGGGGGTGGCTGGGGGATACAAAGCCATCTCAGCAAACACAAATTTAGATGGCAGTTCTAGGATGAACCAAATTCTCCATTAGCGCAGAAAGAGATGGCTGGAAATACAAACCTTGGTTTACTTTTCTACACTGAGTGTATTGATCATAAACTGTAGAATTTGGGAGAATTTTAGGTTCCTCGGTGTCTTGAGAAAGAGCAGAAGGAGGTGCAACTGGGCTGAGATGAGTATTACAAGGTGCAGGGTCATTTTAAATGAAATGTGCCTGACTCTTAAAGCAAAGAAACCAGGGTCATTATGCCTCACCAAATAGGGAAAGTACTGCTTAGACGACTGTGCCTCAGGGTCTTCCCATGCAGAATGCTTTCAGAGAGGGGAGTTCAAGCATGACATGCTGACAAAAGTTAGGAACCTGTAATGCCTGAGTCCTGAAATCTTCAGTGTATCTCCAGCCATACTGCAGTATGGGACTCAGGGCACACAAGGGGTGGCACAACATTTTTAAATATAAAAAAGGCAAATTTGATTTGCTTTTAAAAATTAACTTAGCCCATATGACAATCTGGGGCTTGTAGAAATTTTTGGAAAGGAAGGAAAATGGTGGGGACAGGGAAAAGAGTATATCTATGGGCCCCTTACTCTCAGGGAATAGACTAGACATAAGAAGAAACTTGTTCTTACAGAATAGTCAAATATTGAGTATTTCCATAGTAAATAAGCTAACTCAAATGCTGATATTCCATAGTCATTCAACCAGATGCAATTTTATTTATAACATCGTTGTTGACTTTGCTATTAAAGACTGATTTTTATAAGCCTATATTCTAGATTGCATTTCCTGAATTCTATAATCTGGATTTGGTCATTGTAAATCAGATGCTCACATGTTCAGATATCCATTTAATCATTAATGACTGGGATGGGTATAATTGAAAACAATACACATTGATAGTTTTCAGTACTCAGTGAAGATAAACTACTCAGATCACTGAGATTTAACAAAATTAAAAGCTCATGCCAAATTTAACAGTAGCTGCCTAATATATGAAACTTGGGGAATGAAATGGTTACAGCACCTATCAGGTAAGAAAACAGTAGCATCATGCACAAATATGGTTTACTGTCGTAATTTGTGGGTCCTCCAACCCTCTTTTATTTAATTTTTTTTTAGTTATAAATGGACACAATACCTTTTTATTTTGCTTATTTATTTTTATTTTTTAATGTGGTGCTGAGAATTGAACCCAGTGCCTCGCACATGCTAGGCAAGCACTCTACCACGGAGCCACAACCACGGCCCCCCAACCCTCTTCACAATGGAAAAGTACCTAATTGCTTTTTGTTAACTTAGAATCTTCCTGAGCAAAAATTCTCTAACTTTCTGTTAGTGGAAAAAGTCAGACATGACATCATTTATAACCACACTGTGGTAGTCATGAAAAGAAAACTCATTTCCCCACTCTGTACGTCACCACCAGGAATCTGAGGTCCAGGTGTCAGCTGTTAAAGCCTTGAGCCTCCACCTGGAATTTCTAGGTGATAATGGGAACAAAAGCACTTAGTGTAGAACCCAGGAAGCACTCCATAACTATTAGTTTCTCTTTCCATTTTCCCTCCCAACCTTAATAACTCACCTGCTTATAACTAAGTCTTATTCTCATAAGCTTCAGCTTTTAAATGAAATATGAATAAGCCCCACCATCTCAAAATATGCATAAACAAGTAAAGCCCACTTCCCCTCCTTCTCTTCAGTGTCCTATGCCTAAAAAACACTCCACTTTGCTCCAACATCATTGTATAGCTTTGTACCCACTCTGCAGAGCATTATGTCCCCTCATGAATATCCCCCACAATAGAAATCTATGGGAGTTTACTAGGATTCCAGGTTTCCTCATTTGGAAGGGGATCATTACTCCCAAGTGCAATCAAATGCCATACCAGAAAGTGAGGAACATAAAGTAGAACTACTTCTAAGATGAATATATATATATATATATATATATATATATATATACACACACACACACACACACACATACATACATATATATGTCATTAACTTTAATGTGACTTGATTATAATTACAGAGGGTACAGAGGAAATATATGCCTCAAAATATAAATCTCCTAGCCTTATTATCCTGCTTTTTTTTTATCCCTAATACTTTGTGTCTCCTGTGCCATGGACGATTGATCAGAAATCACATATCCACTTTGCTTTACTAGTACTGACTGACTTACCATTAATGTTTTGATGCACAAACCAGATTTCACCATTTTCTTTCATAAAAAATTAAAATTTTACTGTTCTGGAAACTGCCTGAAAGAAATATTCCTACTGAGTCCTCTAGTGGCCCGTATTGTGTTCTGTACCTGTCAAATAAAATATCACATTTACTCACTTAGCAAATAGTTATTAAATGTTTACCATGTACCAGGCACTACTGGACTCACCAGGTGAAGTCATAAGAATGAATAACAAAAAGACATGGCCTCTGCTCTCATTCTAGTGAGGAAGACTAAAACTAAGCAAATTTAAATTATTCTTTATTTAAATATACATATTTAAATAAAGAATATATATGTATGAATTGTTGATGGATCTTTACTTAATTTATTTATTTATGTGGTGCTGTGTTGAGAATCAAATCCAGAGCCTCGCACATGCTAGGCAAGCATTCTACCACTGAGCCACAACCCTAGCCCTTAAATTATTCTCAAAGTCTCTAAAAAAATGAACAAGGGAGTTATGGTGAAGATTAGTAATGCAAGTTAAGAAGATAACTATTAAGAAGAGGGCCTAAGTAGATGAAATAGGAGAGACCATTTCATGAGGTGACCTGTGAACCCAACTCTTAAAGGACAGGAATAAGCAACTGAAGGAAGGGCTGGAGGAAGAGCATCGCAGGCAGTAAGAAGAGCTAAGTGAGCTCTGGCTCAGGAAACAGAGTGGACCTTCGCTATTTTAGTCCTTATTATCTGTTTTCCTGAGCTTCTGTTCTGTTAGCCCTGATGTGCAGCCCAGTAACACATACTGCAGCTCCAGATGTCCCCACAGTGCCCAAGGATGCCCTCCGCAGAGTGGCAATGTTAGATCCATCCAGACCATCCCTGGTGATGAATGTCACATGGGTAAAGGATTTGTCAACAGGCAACAATTAAAAATGCTTGCATTGACTGGGCAAAAGCAGAGGTTCATGCAGAGCACACCTCATCTGAGGCTAAGTGAGCAGGGCTTTACCTCATCAGACACATTCACCCCATTAACACACAGAGTCTCTACTCAAGAATTCACTTGACAAAGAGTTTTGTATAAAAAGGACTTGAAAACTGTGATTTCCAGCCTGTTCTAGGATTTTTAATGAATCAAATCCTCCCAAATAAGGTGAAGAGATGTTAGCACATTATTGTAAGTTCCTCCAGGGTACCTCCTATTTTTCCATTCACTAAAATCTTAATCTTCTTTCCTGGTTCCCAACTCATCCCCCATTTTTTTTTTTTTGGCTTCATAATTTGTATCCAGTTCTCTATTTAAACTAAACTTACATCTTGTCCTAGATCTGATGAGCCAATTTCTTCCTTGCTCTAGGACAAAAAAAAAAAAAAAAAAAAAAGAAAGAAAGAAAGAAAGAAAAAAGAAAACCTTATCAAATGCAGAGATCATGAATATAATATATAAAAGATCAACTCAGAAATAAACATTTTCAACTTTGAGAAAAATAACTTCTAAAATTTCAGTCTACCAACTCTTCAAAATAAATGTGAAAACTTTCATAGTAATCCCAAACACAAAATAAATCTAAATACATATCATAGTCTCTTACTATGATACCCACTTTGACAGCATCTCTCTCCCTTTCAATAAAAGAGTCACAAACTCTGGAAATTAAAAGAAAAAAGACTGTGGACGAAAAAGGAAGGAAATGATCAAGGATTGGAAGAAGAGTGAAAAAATACAAAGACTTTAAAAAGTAAAAAGGGTAAGATGATTGCAGATAAGTTTAAAGAACAAAAGTCCATTTGGGGGGGGGGCTGGGGATGTGGCTCAAGCGGTAGCGCGCTCGCCTGGCATGTGTGCGGCCCGGGTTCGATCCTCAGCACCACATACCAACAAAGATGCTGTGTCCGCCGAGAACTAAAAAAAATAAATATTAAAAAAATTCTCTCTCTCTCTCTCTCTCTCTCTCTCTCTCTCTCTCCCCCCTCTCACTCTTTAAAAAAAAAAGTCCATCTTTTGAACTTCTGAGAAACTACCTCTAAAATTATTCATCAGACTTTTCTGCATGTACTGTTGTACAGTGACTTCATAAAAGCAGTCTATAGAAGGAGCAATCTGAAGAAGATGTCCCTCAGTCTTATGAAAAGGTTCTCGGGGGTCTTGTTGCATTCCAAGCCCAGGTGGGTTGATGGCTACTAACCTGCAGAGAAGAGCTATTGTCTTCTGGACTTTTCTTTCAGGTTTAGTTACTATTAGATGCCAGAACACCAGGGGAAAAGGGAACTTGATTTTTAGCTGTTATGAAATGCCTGTGCATCCCAGAGAACAGACTCTTTGCTTTGGACATGTTGGAGGTACTCACTTAATATCCTGGTCAAATGTATTTACCTGTTATGATGAGTTCATTTCCACCAGGCAATTTCCAATAAGAAGCATAAAATTACATTTAGCCAACTACATTCTAGCATACAATGCAGTGCAATGAAAGAGTAGAACTGAAGTCAGCTAAATCACCACTACTTAGAAAATTAGTGAAAATCTCAAATTTTAGAGTCAACAGAATTTATATATGCAGTGAAACAAGGAAATTACTTGGTATTTAATCCTAAAATAAATGAATTTGAAAACTAATACTCAAATTATTCCTCACTCGAGTTATGAAGATGAGAATGGGGATAATTTACTGGCCTATTTGCAGCCAATGGAAGGCGTTAGGGATCTACCATCCATCTGCTCTGCAACTCATCTAAACCCAAAATAGTAATTGAGTTCCCTTGGCCTCCTAGTAGAGAAGATCAATTTATAAATAAATAGTATACAAACATGAAATGGAAAAATTATTTCAAAATTAAACACATACAGAAGATAAAAACTATTAATTTACAATGATCCTTCTGAGCAAAGATGATGTTCATTTGGCATTTTAGGATTCTATAATTTCTAGTCATTTTGTGAAATTGAAGCCTGGGGCTCTGTGGGGCTCTAAAGATACGTTAGTGGGCCCTCTGGAAACAGTGGGGAGAACTACAATCTCCAAGCCCCAAGGTCTACAATTACACTTTGCAGAAATGCAAAGGTGTTATTTTTGTAGGCCAAAAAAAAAAAAAAAAAAAAAAAAAACAGTAGCAGGGAACTTGAACTCTTCCAGCTCTATCTAGAGTGTGGCTCCTACTCCAAGCCCAGCCCAATAGCCCTACAATGGCTTGCAATGAGAAGGAATTTGAGGGTGCTCACACATTTTCATCCACCTTCCTCCCCAGAGTGATGAGATCATGCTGTCCTCCGGCATAATATTCCTGCATAATATTTTTGTCACTGTAAAGTCATATTCCTCGTACTGCTTCACAAAAAGAGTAAACTCACGTTGTTTACTTATTCTATAAATAATGCTTCTAATTAGAATTCCACCTGTATTCATCCTCTTGTCAAATTACATATAAATGAGCACACTTGGTTTGGGGGTTTTTTAATTGTTATTCTTCAAATAATAGTATTATAAATGAGCAAAAAGCATTTTAAAATATTTAGAAGAAAAGTGAGATAAACCCTTGTCCTGAAGAACTATTAAAAGACAAATAGGTTATAATGCACAAATAAATGGAATTCTGAAATAAACATATACATATCAGCTTTAAATCAATTCATAAATATTTTAGTTGAAAAGCCATATAAAATAACCTTGAAGTATTCATAAAATTTTGAAATTATCTCTGTCAATTCTATTAAAAAGTAAATCACCATTCATTTCTACTAAACACGATGTAAAACAAAGACTGAAAAAAGTAGAAAGGGCAAGATGGTTGCAGATAACCAAACTAGTTATGGTTTATTATAGAAACCTGTCAATAGATAATAAGGAGAGGTGTCTTTTCACCCATTATAATTATTTTAAAGGCAATAGTATAAAACCACACTTTATGCAGGGCACAGTGGCACATGCCTGTAATCCCAGCAGCTCAGGAGACTAAAGCAGGAGTATCTCCAAAGCCAGCCTCAGCAACTTAGTTAGGCCCTAAGCAATTTAGTGAGACTCTGTCTCTAAATAAAATATATTTTGAAAAGGGCTAGGGATATTGCTTAATGGTTAAGCACCTCTGGGTTCAATCCCAGGTACAAAATAAATAAGCAAATAAATAAAACCACACTTTAATTTTCTACATTGACTAAAATAGAAGGGCTTAGTGAGCCTTTGTGGCTTTGTCCTTGCAAACTTAATCTATACACTATGACTACTTATAATCACCTCTAACTTAATACATTACAAATCAGTTATATTAACATGTCTATCCAATAGACAAACTAATTTATTCTCATGAGTTTTCTTTTCAGAAAAAAAAAATGGTTTATTATCCAGGAGGTGATTGAATTAATCACATCTGCAGTCATTCTTCTCTTCCTGACCCAGTACTGCTGAACTTCCTCAGTGTTCTCAGGCCACTGAGCCAGTTACTTTCCCCCAAATCCACCATGAATCCCATGTATTCTACCACTCTTGATTGCTAAGGGAACCCTAGAATGCCTATGTCTAATCCCACACAAATTAGGCAATAATTAACTGCCATTATAAAAAATAGAGAACTAGCCCTGAGGGAATAAACTCTAGAAGGTTAAGTTTGACTTGGGATTTGAGGAAGGGGATTTGCAGATAAAGGAAAAAGGTTTAGAACATACACTAAACCAAAGAAAAGACAAATCATGTCTGGACTTCAAGGACTAGTGCTCTCCTCTGCCTCATCAAAACTTTAGTTTCATAAGTAGAAAAAGAACTACCAACTCTAGGAAACTTTGTGACAGATACAACTTCATCACTTTCCCTATAGTAAGCCATTTGACCATAGAAATTCCTGAATGAATTAATAATTGAAAATATCCTACTAAATGCTAGGAGGGTTACAGGTATATTCTCTCTCCTAAAGAAACATGGAGCAGAAATTACATGGAATGGATCATGTAATGCCACCTCTGAACCAAATGGGAAGCTTTTTCATAGAAGCATTAGCTCAAGGTGGGTGTTCACTTTGGGGACAAGCTGTGTCCTAAGCACAAAATAGTCTTTTAATGTGATTGAAGCCTCTAGAGAAGTCACTGTGACATGTTCTTATCAACTAATGTCAAAATTTTATACACAAATTTCCCAGTTAATCTGACTGACATTTTCATCAGCACCAAATGACTGGCTGATACTGCCTCTTCTGACTGATTCATTAAACCAATCACTAAACTGGAATTATTATTAGAAAGCGTTTTAAGTTCCATTTGACAGGGATGTTATCTATTTAATTTCTCTTAATATCTTCAAAGGCCGTGTTAGAATATTTGACAGATAAATTTCCAATGCAAACCCAAGACCCAGACCTGATAACCTGATTGGGTATACATCAAACTATTATAAGTGGTGGGTTTTTTGGGGGGAGAGGGCTCCAGATGGAAAGGCCATGGACAACTACATTAGATATACCTGCATTGTCTTCACCTTGTAAAATTCAGCTTTACCTGTCATGAGAATAAGATTTCAATTACCATTCCTCTGTATGAGGAAGAGAAAAGAACCAAAGAGATATTATGTTAGAATCCTACTGAAGAAGATGAGCTATTCTGAGTCAAGCTTAGTGGAGGAAGACCAATAGAACTAATTTTCACCAATAGAACTAATTTTTTCCTTGTGAATCTTTTGTTGATTATTCACTCTAATATTTCTTCTCTATTATCTACGAGGCTTACATTTCTGTCAAATCCCCCTGTTTGTATGAGATGTTGGCTTCCCAGATACAACCTTTACCAGGAAGAATCAATTTTGTCTTGCCTTGTTTTGCCATGGTCCAGGGAAGACCTTTCTCTGGGATGCTGGAATTCCAGGTTGATCAGTAACACTAGGCACCGTTAACAGCCCAACTATACACATAGCACTTCTTCCCATCTGTTGAAGCATAGCAGCCACTGGGATCACTCCAAATGTCACATCTGAGCAACACCCCATAATATGATATGGGCAGAGGGTAGGACTAAGAGAGCAGTTCAGGAACAGGCTCAATGGTAGTGATTTGATGAAAATGATCATAAAGAGAGTTAATTTTGAGAGAAACAAAAAAAAATGTAAATGGGTACAATATGAAAAATTTTCAGGGTTCTCCAGAGAATCCTGGCTTGATTCTAGTTCCCATATAATTATGGGAGCTTAGAAGTATTGTAATATGCTGTCTGCAAGGTGGAGGACCAGGAAGAGCAGTGGTGTAATTCTATCCATGTACCACGTCCTGAGAATCAAGGGGCTTTTAAGTACAAATCCCAGAGTCCCAAGACTCAAGAATCAGGAGCTCTAATACCTGAGGGCAGAAGATGAGTGCCTCAGATTAAGAAGTGAGAATTTTCCTTTGTTCTGCTTTTGTGTTATATCTTTGCCCTCCATAAACTGGATAATGTCCATCCACATTTGTAGGAGTAGATCTTCTTTACTCAAACTTATGACTCAAATGCTAATTTCTTCTAGAAACACCCTCACAACACACTCAGAAATAATATTATACCAGCTCTCTGGGCATTACTTAGCCCAATCAAGTTGACACATAACTATCACAAAAGTATAAAGGGGGGAAAAAACTTCTAAAGTAAAAAATGTTCTTGTCTTTAATTATTTTTTAAATGATTAAAACATACAACCCACCTAATTCACTGGGGATGCTACTATAAAGGAATTAATAACTATAATATATCAGTCATATTTTAGGAAAGGGATCCAAGACTTGTATTCCAATCTGAGTCCTAATGCAATTCTTCTTTATTATACAATCCTATCAAAACTCTGACTACTTATTTAAAAAGTCGGGTGGGAAGTTTTTCATCATCTAAAATCTCTGTTTAGGAAGTCTGTCAGGTTAATAGTATTTTACTTTTCATGATTCATATTCACTTAATGAACATATTTTTTTCTCAGATGGTATATGTAGGAGCTGTACTAGTCAACTAGCACATCAAAGATAATAAAGAAATTCTGTTGAAAGGATGAATATTTTCTCAACTTTTTCTTTGCCCTCTTCATGAAGCTTTAGATGCCATTTCTTTCATCCATCCTACCTTAGGCTTTAATTTTTTCTATAATAAATCAGAAATCTCTTAATACTCTGGGCCACAACTTACCCACACTTCTGATTGGTTCTTTGGCAAATCTGTTAATGTATACACACTTCATTCTACTTCATTCTGTTATGCTTTGTTTCCCCCTTCCTTTCACTCCAACACTTGTGTCAATCTCTGATTTCTTGTCTACTTATCCCCTGAGCACACTGGGGGAAACACTTTATCTTCAAGTGTTATCCTCAACTCATTTTTTCAATTTGTACCACACTATCTCTAGAAAATTTCTGTGACATTGGATTTTTACAATTAGTTGCAGTTCTCCTTTCTCCTGGGGAGAACTTCTTTATAATAAATAGCTAATTAACACCTGGAATATTGTGAAAGTTGTTTTGATTACCAAGTTTTTATTATCTGAATTGATTTTTTTTAATGATGAGGATGAGAGTGAGAAACTGTGGTGTCCCCACCTGAGGAGAGGTGAAGATGGCTTTCATGCTTACTTAAACATATATTTAATTTCAATGACAAATATTATTAATAATTAAAATAATGGTTGTATGCTTCATATTTTTCAGTAGCTATGCAATTACCAATAGTCAAAAAGTTGATTTCTCTTTTTGAAAATAAAATAGTATAATAAAGCATTCATATAACAATATGTATTATAATATGATAATATTATTATTACAATATAATAGTAATAAAGCATTCATATAACAATGCAGTACTTACCTAGCTGGAAATAATTTTCCTAAGAAATTTTTCAAAAAGAAAATATCATGGCTTACTGAAGATACCTTACCTTGTATGTCAAGATTTCATTTATTATAAAATATTAGGCTAAACAAATAGAATTATTGATCTAGTAGTTCCCTCTAATCTGTAGTTTTACTTTCCACAGTTTCAGCTACTTATGGTCAACTACTTATGTAAAGAGACTATTTTGACCTATGAAAATAGGAATTTCATGTAGTTCAAATTATACCACAAGGATTTGCTGATATATAAGCATTTGAAACCAATAAAGCATCAACTTCTTATGGTTCAACCTACTGCTTAGATAAAAGCCAATACTCATCAAACATTTGCAAAGAGCAATTTCCTAGGCTAAGCACTTTTTAGAAACTATTGCATTTAATCCTCACAATAATACCCCAAAGGTGGATGTAATCATCCTCACTTTACAGATAGGAAAATTGACCTTAGAGAATATGTTATTTTCATACAAATGAAGATGTTAAAGATGCTCTGGTAAGACCTTAGAAGAAAATGATAAACATGTTCCTGGACATGGAAAGAAAGGTGATGCTCATTATGAAGACTAAGAAAACTTGGCTGAACTATATTATAAGTTTGGGTGGAAAGGAAGGTGGACTGTTGTGGGTTGAACTGTGGACCTCAGAAATATGTGTTAAAACCCAACATTCACCCCACCAACACCACCCCTATACCTGTGGATGTGACTTATTGGGGAAAAAGTTCTTTATAGATGTAACCAGAGATCATATTGGTCATATTGGTCATACTGGATTAGGGTGGGCCTAAATCCAATATAATTGATAGCCTTATAAAAAGAAAAAAACACATAGTTGAAGAGAAAGAGAGAGACAGACAGACAGACAATGAGATGAACAACAGGTAAGAATGGAAGCAGATACGGTTATAACACTGCCACAAGCTAAGGAAGACAAGGACTGCTGTAACTACCAGAAACTAGAAGAGAGGCATGGAGCAGAATCTGTTTGGTAGCACCCCCAACTCCCCCAGGCAACAAACCCTGCTGTTATCTTGATTTCAGACTGTGGCTTCCATAACTAGAAGAGAATTATTTTCAGTTGCTTGAAGCCATCCAGTTTGAGATCAGAATGGACAGCATAGTGAAACTCTGTCTCAAAACAAATGTAAGAATCAGACATGTCTGCTACATGTTGTATATGGAGGAAACGTCTCAGATAAATTTCACCTCTGTGCATAAATTACCTAACCATACTCTATCCTGCTAGAATTACTTCTATCAAGATATTTTACTAAAACAAGGAAGTTCTAAAAGTTGTAATTATTCCTCAAGAGTCTCTCTCTCTCTCTCTCTCTCTCTCTCTCTCTCCCTCCCTCCCTCCCTCCCTCCCTCCCTCTCCCTCTCTCCCTCTTTCCCTCTCTCCCTCTCTCTCTCATATAAAACTCAGCTCTTATAGAAATTGTTAGATTAGAAATTCTAAGTACTCATGTCTTTGTTTTTAAATTTTTGAACAGTGGGTAAATATTATCAGTAGCAATCTCAGTGATAAATCCAATGATTAAAACATATATATATATATATATATATATATATATATATATATATATATATGTACAAAAAAAAAAGATTAAATACCAAGAACAAGAGGCTATTATGTGATGAGAGGGAAGGTACACATTTTAAGGACCCTTTTAGTCTAAAAACACTTAACAAACTATTTAGAGATGTCTTCTTAGCCTATACATTAATTCAGAAGAATGGGAAGGGTGTCAGATTTGAAGTATGATATAGCAAAAGCCACATTATTTGTCCCCAAATCACAACACCATGGCAAATGTGCAAATAGACATAAAAATACAATGCTTTGGGAACTATCGAATGCTTTTGGAATCCTTATACAACACATAGTATAGGTATGACCAAAAGAGAGTTCCTTTGCCCCTAACAAGTTGAGAATAAAAATGTAAAAAGAAGGAAGAATTTAATCCTGTCCTTTGTCCAGGTTCACACACTACTCTGCTCTTTCTTTCCCTGGACATGTAAAATCTGTGGACCATCATTTACTCAGTGAAACAACCTCACACACAGGAGAAACATGAAATTTAGCCTAGAGGAAATAAGAAGGCTTAAGACAGGAACTCAGACCTTGATTCTGTCCTGGCTTTGGCCCTGGCAAAGGCTCCATGCTTGGTGAAAGTCATCTCACCATAGAAGGAGGCTGGGTCAAACTTTTTTTCCCACTCTCAAGATCATGATTCAATAATTGAAAACTCAATTTTTCTCCAATATCACTTTTTGTAAAAAAAAAAAATCCTTTCCTCTTTTTCCTCCACTCACTGTATTCCTTTATTCTTTTATGTAAGCAGTTTCAGAAAGCTGAATCTGAGGAGAAAAAAATGACAGCTTCTAGTCAATTAAAAAGTGAACTCTATTTTCATTCCCTTGCTCTCAACTCAACTTTTCCAGAGCAGCTATTTTTTAACTGTGCAATAGACCTCTTGTCTTCTTAGGAAAAAAAAATGCTATGTTTATTTGTCCTACATAAAAGGGGGAAAAGGTGCAAAAAGAAGAGTTCTGTGTAGTGTTCTTTGGTGCTTCATCACCATGCACTATGAAGTCTGCCCTAACAGGAACACACTGAGCACTCACCTTTTCTAGGCAGAGTTTCATGGTTTCCATATTCACTTGAACCCATCAATTGAGCTGTTTAACTCCAGCAAAATATGGAAGGCTTCTTATAACTTTCATCATTAGAAAAATAAAAATGAAAAAGAAGCAATTGAAAAGAAATAAAGTATCACTTTGGACTGAATTAAGCATGTTTCATTTGACTAGTTAAAATTAAATATGTCTATAGCAAAAAAATAAAAATAAATAATGTGCAGCTGGTGAATCTGGTGTCTTCTGTTGCCAGAATCTCCTTGCAAATGCATTGGCAGAAGACTACATCCTTGATGGCTTTAAACATAAAAATGAAAACAAACAGAAAAGAGCCTCTGAGTCCTCTTTTTTTGTTATTATCCTCTGTATTCAGTTCCCATCCCCCTTCAATTCCACATCAATCCATGCCATGTGACTTAGATAAGACTAATACCTACACTGTAAGAATTGCACTCTCTGCCCACATTATTCAAAGATCAGACTTTAAAGAAAGAACTTTTCTCAACTTGAGAAAGCACAGGTTCATACAAAATCTGAAGTGCAATGCTTGTACACTCTCACAGACAGGTCTTCTGTAACTGCCTTTCAACAGCCTGAGTTCCACTCCCCAAATGTATTTTCTCCTCAGCTCTTGGAGGACCTTTATATACCCTCATGAGTACTGTTAGAAAGACATAACTCTTGGGCTGAATGCTACTTGAAAAATGGTTTTCTTTTCATCTAAAATCATTTAGTATGTCATGTTACAAATTTTTCTACAGTCTCATTTCAATGACTAGAACAAGGGAAAAATCTTTATTAATTCTTTTCCTGATATTTTGCTATTTGTCTTAGGTTGGGTTGAAAAAGGAGGTAGAATTTGAGACTAAAGCTTGCAGGCACAGTTAATTTTGTGAAATGACCCCAAGGAAAAGGAGTTGGGACTGGGAACTAGGGAAGGAAACAGTCAGTCCAAAGATATATTCTCAGACTAGTCACAGCTGTTGCAATGGGGTTTCCATCTCCCTGGAGATTCTCTGGGGACCAGTGTAAAATGGACTTTAGAACTTTTCAGCCAATGGACATAAAAGAAGAGTATTTGTGTCAGCTTTCTTACCTAATCAATCAAGGGCTTATTCTTTGAAGTGGAAAAGAATCTGAGAATTCAAACTTATTAGTCTTTGAGATAATGATGGCAATGATGCTGGTACTGATGGTGATAATCATGATGATGGTACCTGGTATCACCTATTATTGACCACTTCAGGCACTGAATGATGCATCTCTTTCAGGTTTTCTCATTAGGTGGTTGAGATGGTTAATTTAATGTGTCAACTTGACTTGGCCACCTGGTAGACATTTGGCCAAACATTATTTTGGCCAAATGTCTATGAAGGTGCTTCTAGAGGAGATTAATATTTGAATCAGTAGGTCAAATAGACCAAATGGCCCTCTCTAATGTGAATGAGCCAGCCTATAAATCAAAGACTTAAAAGAGCTATAAAACTGAGTAAGAGACTACTCCTCTGCCTAACTGCTTTAAGCAGGGACATCTGTCTCTCCCAGCATCAAGACTTAAAATGAAACATTGCCTTGGGTCTTGAGTCTACTGGCTTCTAAGCTAGAACTTCCACCACTTCTGATTGTCAGGACTCATCATCTCTCCCCTGGGGCTCCAGCGTTTCAGCAACTGCAGAGGTTGGGACTTCTCAGCCTCCTTCATTCTGTGAATGAATTTTACATAATAAGGGGGGGTGTATGTGAGAAAGAGAGACAGAGGGAGAGAGAGAGAGGGAAAGAGAGAATACTATTATCCTATTGGTTCTGTTTCTCTGCATAGTCTTTATGTCAACTCAGTGTCAGTAATATAACCCCATTTTACGTGAGAGAAAACTGAGGCATAGATGTGTTAAGGAACCCGAATAAACATAGCAGATCGGTGGCAGAGCTTTCTGCATGACTCCCAAACAGTCTCTGATGTGATATCAAAATAATTTTCCTACACTATTTCCTGCAATGCCATCATACATGTTGTCAATAGAGGGTAGAGCGGAAAAATAAGTATTTGCTTAAGTAAGTATTAGACTGAATGAAATTAGCAAGTCTCCTTATTCTAAGACTCCTTAGAAGTCTTTAGAATAATATTTTATATGGTGACTCCAAGAGAATAAAATTATATGTATTAATTATTTCTCAAACATGTTTAATCTTTAAAAACTCCTTGGTAGAATATCTATTAATATCTTATAATACCAGAATTCTTTAGAACAAAAATTGAAAGGAGTTTGATAATTACTGTTTTTGAATAGTATCTGTTGAGTGGAACTAATTACAAGAAAATCCACCCAGCTGGGGAAGAAGAAAGTATCAGGCTTCTTTGTAGAAACACAATGTGTTAAGATGGATTTACAGAGAAGTTGGGAAACATAGGCAAGAAAAGGAGGAGGCCACAGAGCACTGTTTACATGCTTTCATCCACTAGAGTGGGATGAAAAGATTGGAGTGCAATTAAATAGAGTGTCCTTCTGTGATTATTCTCCAAAAACTGTGCTAATTGAGCTAGCTCAGGGTCCACATGATGCCATTCATATTATAATAGGAAAAAGCACTAGAAAAAATCTAAATAGTAAACAGGGGCAGGAAAACACATTGTCTAGATCTTCCTTGAGCAAAGTTATGGAAAGAAATAAATTTGAGACAAGTTTGCAAGTAAGGAATGAAACACCTTACCGGCCCTATGTTCTAAGCAAAGGTGATTTTACTAATAATCCTGTGAGGTCATGAGCTGTTTGGGGCAGTACAGATCTATTGACTTTCCCTCTAACATAATCATAGTTAACATAGGTAGACAAGACAAAAATCTTCAGTTGATCTCACTAGTGACCACTGTGATATGGGGGAAACTGTAAGGTGTGAAAGATGCCACAGCCTATCCTCCAGCAGATTTTGCAGATGGCTTTGGATAGTAGCATTTGGACAACTCTCTGGACTGTTTACTTTCCTGGCATTATGCATGCATGCAACATCCTTGGTCAAACACAGCCAAGAGATTAGGAGAAATAATGGTAATCAAAACTACCAATAAAATTATTTCCATAATCAGAATGAAAGTTTCTCTGTATATATCTAGAGTTCCATCTTCTGGAGGAAATGACAGGAAATGAGATTTAGTTTCCCAATTAAAATAATTTGGCTACAAAAAGCACTATAATAATGAGTTGACATTTTAGAAATTCTAGACTGTACTAAGCACTTAATATTCTGAGAGGAACAAATATTATATGGATTCTGAAAAGGATATAAATCACAGAAATAAGAAAAAATATAAAGTTAATAAGATAAATTATCAATGGCATATCTTCATTAGTACAGATTTTAAGAAGTACACACACTTGGCATTCTCAAGAAGCCTGGAATTTGAAAAGCAGTTTCTCTTCTGAAATTTACCATAATCAGTAAGAGACTGTCACAAGGCATGATTGTATAAGCATGTTTGATACAAACTGTCCAAATGATTTCTGTGTGATTCACCAAATCCTGTATATCAGATATAACTATGGTGGATTTATAGTATGATTTAGTAAAATTGTTCTCATTCGTAGTCACATATTACCAAAAGTAAGGAAAGGGGAAAGTATGTGCAGGAAGAGGCTTCCAGTGTACCTATTTCAGATAGATCCCAGATGCAACTGGTAGAAATAGGAGGATGTTCTCCTTGAAAGTTAATCAGGGTCACCGCCACAATGAGGTTTGACCTATTATATATTTTAGGAAGAGAAGAAGTTGAAGTCTTCAAGTGTAAAGAAATGATAAGCACAGGGAAATGTTAATTACCCTGATTTGATTGGTACATGGTCTATGCATGTGTTGACTTGTCAATTGTAATCTACTGGTATGTCCACTTCTTGTGTGTTAAAAATAAAAAAACCAAATTTGATTTTAAATATGATTAGAGAATTAATAAGTGTTTGTATTATGGGAAAGGAGCTGGCATCCATATAGAGCAAGAGAGAGAATATTATGATCCAGTGAGCAGGGAGCAAGGGAGGAAACTAAATTGCCAGCATTTTTCTCCAGATTGCACTTGACGGCCTAAATTCCTAAAGCAATACACATTTCTTTCAGGTCTGTGACCTCATTTTGAGTTTTTTCGGAGGCATCCTTTTAATATAAGCACTTGAAGATATAATTTCCGAAATATCCCGCTTCTCAGGTAAGCGGAAATGTTTTCATTAGCAGGTGACTGCCTGGAATGGGATTGCAATTTAGCCATCGGACTGCAGTATTAGAGAGCTCTGCTCCTGACCCAGAGTGCCTATAATGAAAAGAAGAATCCAACCCAGGTCAAACCCATTTTATAAATGTTGAATGTCTTAATGTTAGTGCAACAATGGGAAAAGGAGAGTATTTCACTTCTCAAAACAATATCTGGACATAAATGGACATAGAAATTGCTAAAAATAAGAGCCTTGGGTTTTGCCTATGTTTTTCCTGTTTCGTCAACATGGATAAGAAGTATTCAGATTATCCCAAGACAAAGCTGAAAGTAACCAAAAGTCACCAAAATAAACTTTCATTGTACTACAAGAATCCCAGTGGCAAATACCACCTGCCACTATCCTACCAAAGCACCTGAAATTCCTGTCATTACTCAAAGTCAAGGCTTTTTTCCCCCCTGTGGATTCATGTTGAAATAAATATGTTATTTGGGAAGAATAAAATATGTGCACTTTAGTTCATATTGGATTATAATAAAGTGTTCATACTGAATTCATCACAGAAGTTGTTTTCTGAAAGACTTCCCCAAGTCTTTAATATGCTCATGAACATTATGTACCTTCAAGAGGGTGATAGAACATACAGAAATATACAATTGTATTTTCCAAGGAACATTTCGCCCTTCCCACCACCAAGTAATTTTTAACTATTAAAATCTGGAAGAACACTCAGTTGTTTCTATTAAAATCCCAGAACAGTTTGGAAAGTGATGGGTCACTATATAAACTCTGATCTAACAGAAAACAAGGTCTTAGGATCATGAGACCCAAGATATGCAAGTTTAAGTGAGTTAAATAGAAAGGAGATATTGGAGCATGCACATTTCCTGGAGCCAGGAGCAGACACCCAAAGGGGCACTCACTTGGATTTGACGCATCTGGGGAACTAGACCTGAGCCAGAGGATGAGTGAGAACTAGAGAAGTGAGAGGTTTGGGAAAGGTCTGGGCCACAATCCAGGAGGCAGATAAGAGTAACAAAATCCCAAATCAACATTGCCTGCTACACAGTTGTGCATGAACAGGCACTAGTCTTCTAGGAATCATAGCTCACCATCAACAAATATTTCTCAGTGGTCTTATTAGCTCAGTGCTCTTAATTGACAAAACAAAACAGTCTAACCACATTGCTATATCAGAAACCAAAGTAATATGAAAGGTTATACACACACACACACACACACACACACACACACACATATATATATATATATTTAATCTTACAATTTGTTTGTAGGATATTAAACCTGTCTTTGTTAGATAAGAAATCAAGAAAGAGTGTTGTTGGGCTGTTTTCAGAAAGATCAGGAACCAGGGTCCTCCCCCACCTCCTTTATCAACACCCTAGGAGTGCTCCTGCCTGTCTTCCCACATGTCCAGTGTCCTATATGGTCCCTTTAATGCTAACTCCATTAAAATCTCCCCTGATGAAGATAAACTAATGAATTTATTTATATTATGACTTAAAATCCAGCTAAGGCTTAAAATTTCACTGGTCCCAGGGAGAGTGGCACTTCCATGATTTAGACATATGTTCAGAGGCAGATGTCCCTTCCTAACAATGCTCCATAATAACAAGGCAAGATTTTCCTCTTGAGGCCTTCCATTAGATTTTTTTCTCATTTTATACTATTGTCTTTAGGAAACAAAATAATCCAATTATTTACTTTTTGCAATTGTTTATTCTTTCTTATATTTACCAAAACTTTACTTTCCTTTGTTAGTATCTCCCAATTGATAGAAAGAGCTTTGTCTATTACTGAATTGGCTCCTTAAGGCTCTAGAAATCTAATACTGAATTAAATGAGTGCCGCTGAAAATAGTACTTTTCCATTCTAGTAAAGAACCAACTTTATTTTTTTAATAACTAGCTTTCCATGAATATTTGATTTTTACAATAACAAACAGGCCAACCACCCATGAAAGAAGAAATCTTTCTTGGGAGAAAAACAAGAAAGGGATTATGAGAGTGACTTTAAATGTAGTCTTGTTTCTGTGTGTGTACCTAAATAATTTGACAAATAACAGCTAATATCAAGTAATATTATTTTCCAGTAAAATAAAACTGAAAAGAAATAAAGAATCCAATCTTTGCTCATTGGAGCTCATAATACAGAATTCAAAGATGACCCCAGAAACTTCAATTTTTTAGCCTGAAGTGAGAATCCTGGTCATATAAAATACATTAGCAAATATAAATAAAAATAAAGAGGTATAATCCCCAATGTAATAATTGGGACAACTTTTGGTACTATCAAAATGGCTCCAATTCACATTAGGTATCTGTCTCTACCAGCTTTGGGAGCCTAACCAAATTAAACCAAAAACTTTAGCCTCAGTTTTCTCATTTGTGAAAGGGGGACAATAATACATTCTTCACAGATTTCTTGGGAGGATGAAATGAGATCTGAAGGGTTTGAGAGCGTTTTGTACACTGTGCAGCATCTTCAAATGCCAGTTGTGGTAAAGGTTGTTTCTAATAAATATAACTCACTTGTCCACCAAGATACTTTGCCCCAGAAATCTTATTGAACTTGGTCTGCAACTATTCCCAAGTCAAAACCCTCTCACACTACAAATTCCCCAACTTCCTTCTTCAAAACTGTCTCTGATGTAGCACCCATCAGCTCTATAAAGTTTTCAGCCTTTTCTCTAGCTTCCGTAGAGAATACAAGAAGAGTCAGTATATTTTGAAGTGAGTAAATGAGCTGAAGATTTCAAGATGTCTCCAGATAAGGAATTCATTTTATGCTTATTGGCTTCTGTCATCTCCCCATCTGAGTTCCTGATATGTGACCCTCCTTCTGAAAGGAGTCCCATGGAACGTGTAGCCTATTCTGTCATTAGCAATGCTCTCTTTAAAGGGGGAAGGTCTCAGGTTCCAGTAAATAAAAATGAGGCCAACACATGATTAAACATTATGATAGCAAAATTAATCATACACAGCCTTACAAATTACTAAAAATATTATTTTTTTATTTCCACACTAACAAAAATGGATAAATTTTGCAAAATGGACTAGTAGATAAGGGGGAAGTGCAGAACACCTAAGAGCAATCATGGTTCTTTTAACAATTAGAACTACCCTACCCTCTGAAGAATGGAGGGCAGGCAAAGGCATTTCCTCATGAGGATGTTCTTGGCCATTTCACTAGACACAAGTGCCAGGCTCCCTGCATCCCATCTTTGAATACTCTTTTGTGCAGTACTAGGGGTTGAACGCAGGGCATTGCACATGCTGGGAAAGCATGTTACACTGAGCCACATTTCCAGCCTGCATCCCATCTACAAAAGATAGATTCAAATAAGCAACTACCCAGCTACAGAGACCTGGAAGCCTCTAGGCAACTTGTAGTGCTTTGCTTGAACAAATAATATTTGTAGAATAAGAAGCTTTCATGGATAATAAAACACGCAGAAAATTGGACATTTTTTCCCAAAAATACAGATGAAATGTTTGACTCTCCTGGGATTCTGAACTTCTTATGCTGAATAAGGAAAGATCAGAGGCCTTACATTAATTTGAGAAGAGACATTTGTATGCAAATAAATATGTTTTCTTTATGCCTTCCTAAAAATGTCTTTCTTTTCTCTCCTACAAGTCTGAACTTTAAGAGTCATTTGTTTTCCACTCCCAGAGATTATTCAAAAGATCATAATTATAATAATTATTTATTTATTTGTGTTAACTGATGTTGTTCACAAAGATTTAGTTGTCTTCCCACCCACCATGCAGTAGGCAATACAACTGTTATTGATCTTGTGGTTTTATACTGAGGGAAAGGATGCTCAAAGCAATTAATAAACTTGCCTAAGAGCACAGAATTAATAAATGGCTCTGCCAAAACCCAAATAGTCCTTCTGACTCCTTATCTCTCATTCTCATGCTTCACTAAGCCAAATTTGATGAATCAGGTACAGTAAACCAATGCAAAAGCAAAATCTTAAATATGCATGTATAAAGAAAACATTTTGAAACTGGAGCAATTCTTTTTTATTTTTTTTAATTTTTTTATTTTTTTATTGGTTGTTCAAAACATTACATAGTTCTTGATATATCATATTTCACACTTTGATTCAAGTGGGTTATGAACTCCCATTTTTACGACGTATACAGATTGCAGAGTCACATCAGTTACACTTCCACTGATTTACATACTGACATACTCATGTCTGTTGTATTCTGCTGCCTTTCCTATCCTCTACTATCCCCCCTCCCCTTCCCTCCCCTCCCCTCCCCTCTTCTCTCTCTACCCCCTCTACTGTAATTCATTTCTCCCCCTTGTATTGTTTTTCCCTTTCCCCTCACTTCCTCTTGTATGTAATTTTGTATAACCCTGAGGGTCTCCTTCCATTTCCAAGCAATTTCCCTTCTCTCTCCCTTTCCCTCCCACCTCTCATCCCTGTTTAATGTTAGTCATCTTCTCATGCTCTTCTTCCCTACTCTGCTCTTAGTTACACTCCTTATATCAAAGAAGACATTTAGCATTTGTTTTTTAGGGATTGACTAGCTTCACTTAGCATAATCTGCTCTAATGCCATCCATTTCCCTCCAAATTCTATAATTTTGTCATTTTTTAATGCAGAGTAATACTCCATTGTGTATAAATGCCACATTTTTTTTATCCATTCGTCTATTGAAGGGCATCTAGGTTGCTTCCACAGTCTTGCTATTGTGAATTGTGCTGCTATGAACATCGATGTAGCAGTGTCCCTGTAGCATGCTGTTTTTAGGTCTTTAGGGAATAGACCGAGAAGGGGAATAGCTGGGTCAAATGGTGGTTCCATTCCCAGCTTCCCAAGAAATCTCCATACTGTTTTCCAAATTGGCTGCACCAATTTGCAGTCCCACCAACAATGTACAAGTGTACCCTTTTCCCCACATCCTCGCCAGCACTTGTTGTTGTTTGACTTCATAATGGCTGCCAATCTTACTGGAGTGAGATGGTATCTTAGGGTGGTTTTGATTTGCATTTCTCTGACTGCTAGAGATGGTGAGCATTTTTTCATGTACTTGTTGATTGATTGTATGTCCTCCTCTGAGAAGTGTCTGTTTAGGTCCTTGGCCCATTTGTTGATTGGGATATTTGTTATTTTATTGTCTAATTTTTTGAGTTCTTTATATACTCTGGATATTAGGGCTCTATCTGAAGTGTGAGGAGTAAAGATTTGTTCCCATGATGTAGGCTCCCTATTTACCTCTCTTATTGTTTCTTTTGCTGAGAAAAAACTTTTTAGTTTGAGCAAGTCCCATTTGTTGATTCTAGTTATTAACTCTTGTGCTATGGGTGTCCTATTGAGGAATTTGGAGCCCGACCCCACAGTATGTAGGTCGTAGCCAACTTTTTCTTCTATCAGATGCTTGTCTCTGATTTGATATCAAGCTCCTTGATCCATTTTGAGTTAACTTTTGTGCATGGCGAGAGAAAGGGATTCAGTTTCATTTTGTTGCATATGGATTTCCAGTTTTCCCTTCACCATTTGTTGAAGATGCTATCCTTCCTCCATTGCATGCTTTTAGCCCCTTTATCAAATATAAGAAAGTTGTAGTCTTGTGGGTTGGTTTCTGTGTCCTCTATTCTGTATCATTGGTCCACCCGCCTGTTTTGGTACCAATAACATGCTGTTTTTGTTACTATTGCTCTGTAGTATAGTTTGAAGTCTGGTATCGCTATACCACCTGATTCACACTTCCTGCTTAGCATTGTTTTTGCTATTCTGGGTCTTTTATTTTTCCATATGAATTTCATGATTGCTTTCTCTATTTCTACAAGAAATGCCATTGGGATTTTGATTGGCATTGCATTAAACCTATAGAGCACTTTTGGTAATATCGCCATTTTGATGATGTTAGTTCTGCCTATCCATGAACAGGGTATATTTTTCCATCTTCTAAGATCTTCTTCAATTTCTCTCTTTAGGTTTCTGTAGTTTTCATTGTATAAGTCTTTTACCTCTTTTGTTAGGTTGATTCCCAAGTATTTTATTATTTTTGAGGATATTGTGAATGGAGTGGTTGTCCTCATTTCCATTTCAGAGGATTTGTCGCTGATATACAGGAATGCCTTTGATTTATGCATGTTGATTTTATATCCTGCCACTTTGCTGAATTCATTCATTAGCTCTAAGAGTTTCTTTGTAGACCCTTTTGGGTCTGCTAGGTATAGAATCATGTCATCTGCAAATAGTGATAATTTAAGTTCTTCTTTTCCTATTTTTATGCCTTTAATTTCTTTCATCTGTCTAATTGCTCTGGCTAGTGTTTCGAGAACTATGTTGAACAGAAGTGGTGAGAGAGGGCATCCCTGTCTTGTTCCAGATTTTAGAGGGAATGCCTTCAATTTTTCTCCATTCAGAATGATGCTAGCCTGAGGCTTAGCATAGATTGCTTTTACAATGTTGAGTTATGTTCCTGTTATCCCTATTTTTTCGAGAGTTTTGAATATAAAGGGATGCTGTACTTTGTCGAATGCTTTTTCCGTATCTATCGAGATGATCATATGGTTCTTCTTTTTAAGTCTATTGATGTGGTGAATAACATTTATTGATTTCCGTATATTGAACCAGCCTTGCATCTCAGGGATGAATCCTACTTGATCATGGTGTACAATTTTTTTGATATGATTTTGTATCTGATTCGCCAGAATTTTATTGAGGATTTTTGCATCTAGGTTCATTAGAGATATAGGTCTGTAGTTTTCTTTCTTTGAAGTGTCTTTGTCTGGTTTAGGAATCAGGGTGATGTTGGCCTCGTAGAATGAATTTGGAAGTTCTCCCTCTTTTTCTATTTCCTGAAATATCTTGAAAAGTATTGGTATTAGTTCCTCTTTAAAGGTATTGTAAAACTCTGCTGTATACCCATCTGGTCCTGGGCTTTTCTTAGTTGGTAATCTTTTGATGGTTTCTTCTATTTCCTCAATTGATATTGGTCTGTTTAGGTTGTCTATATCCTCCTGTCTCAATCTGGGCAGATCATATGACTTAAGAAATTTATCGATGCCTTCACTATCTTCTATTTTATTGGAATATAAGGATTCAAAATAATTTCTGATTATCTTCTGTATTTCTGAAGTGTCTGTTGTGATATTGCCTTTTTCATCCTGTATGCTAGTAATTTGAGTTCTCTCTCTTCTTCTCTTCATTAGCATGGCTAAGGGTCTGTCGATCTTATTTATTTTTTCAAAGAACCAACTTTTAGTTTTATCAATTTTTTCAATTGTTTCTTTTGTTTCGATTTCATTAATTTCAGCTCTGATTTTAATTATTTCTTGCCTTCTACTTCTTTTGCTGTTGTTTTGCTCTTCTTTTTCTAGGATTTTGAGATGAAATATGAGATCATTTATTTGTTGTTTTTTTCTTTTTTTTAAGGAATGAACTCCATGCAATGAATATTCCTCTTAGAACTTCTTTTAATGTGTCCCATAGATTCCGATATGTTGTGTCTGTGTTTTCATTTATCTCTGAGAATTTTTTAATTTCCTCCTTGATGTCTTCTATAACCCATTGATCATTCAGTAACCTATTGTTCATTCTCCAAGTGATGCATGATTTTTCCTTCCTTCTTTTATCATTGATTTTCAGTTTCATTCCATTATGGTCAGATAAGATGCATGGTATTATCTCTACTCCTTTATATTGTCTAAGAGTTGCCCTGTGACATAATATATGATCTATTTTTGAGAAGGATCCATGTGCTGCTGAGAAAAAAGTGTAACTGCTTGATGTTGGGTGGTATATTCTATATATGTCAATTAAGTCTAGGTTGTTAATTGTGTTATTGAGTTCTATAGTTTCCTTATTCAATTTTTGTTTGGAAGATCTGTCCAGTGGTGAGAGAGGTGTATTGAAGTCTCCCATGATTATTGTATGGTGGTCTATTAGACTCTTGAACTTGAGAAGAGTTTGTTTGATGAACATAGCTGCACCATTGTTTGGGGCATATATTTTTATGATTGTTATGTCTTGTTGGTGTATGATTCCCTTGAGCAGTATGTAGTGTCCCTCTTTATCCCTTTTGATTAACTTTGGCTTGAAATCTATTTTATTTGATATGAGTATGGACACTCCTGCTTGTTTCCGAAGTCCATATGAGTGATATGATTTTTCCCAACCTTTCACCTTCAGTCTATGTATGTCTTTTCCTATCAAATGCGTCTCCTGTAGGCAGCATATTGTTGGGTCATGTTTTGTGATCCATTCTACTAGCCTGTGTCTCTTAATTGGTGAGTTTAAGCCATTAACATTTAGGGTTATTATTGAGATATGGGTTATCCTTCCAGCCATATTTGTTTATTTTTGTTACTGAATATGGTTTGTTTTCCTCTTTGATTATTTTCCCCCCTTTACTGTCCTACCTCTCACTGTTGGTTTTCATTGTTATTTTCCATTTCCTCTTCCTGTAATGTTTTGCCGAGGATTTTTTGGAGAGATGGTTTTCTAGCTGCAAATTCTTTTAACTTTTGTTTATCGTGGAAGGTTTTAATTTCATCTTCCATCCTGAAGCTTAATTTTGCTGGGTACATGATTCTTGGTTGGAACCCATTTTCTTTCAGTGTTTGAAATATGTTATTCCAAGATCTTCTAGCTTTCAAAGTCTGTGTTGAGAGATCAGCTGTTATCCTGATTGGTTTACCCCTAAATGTAATCTGCTTCCTTTCTCTTGTAGCTTTTAAAATTCTCTCCTTATTCTGTATGTTGGGCATCTTCATTATAATGTGTCTAGGTGTGGATCTCTTATGATTTTGCACATTTGGCGTCCTGTAGGCTTCTAGGATTTGGGATTCTGTCTCGTTCTTCAAGTCTGGGAAGTTTTCTTGTATTATTTCATTGAATAGATTGTTTACTCCTTTGGTTTGTACCTCTATACCTTCCTGTATCCCAATGACTCTTAAGTTTGGTCTCTTTATGTTATCCCATATTTCTTGGTGTTCTGCTCATGGTTTCTTAACAGTCTTGCTGAGCTGTCTATGTTCTTTTCAAGTTGAAATACTTTGTCTTCATTGTCTGATGTTCTATCTTCTAAGTGTTCTACTCTGCTTGTAGTATTCTCATTTGAGTTTTTAAGTTGATTTATTGCTTTCTGCATTTCTAGGATTTCTGTTTGTTTTTTATAACCTCTATCTCCTTATATAGTTGATCTTTTGCTTCCTAGATTGGTTTATGTAATTCATTGTTGAAGAGATCTTTCATTGTCTGATTTTGCTGTCTAATGTCTTCCTTGAGACTCCAGGTCATCTGAAGCATGTATCTCCTGAATTCTTTATCTGACATTCCATCTGCTGCAGATATTACCTCTTCTAATGTTGAGTTGACCTGCATTGCTTGTGGTCCTTTCTTTCCTTGTCTCTTCATACTGTTCGCGTTTCTTTCTGCTTACTGAGACTGTTGTGTTATTGAATTTTCCCCCTATATATTTGTATTACTCTTGTATAGTTAGAAAGTCTCCCGCGCAGGCGCGGGCAGGGGCTCTGCTCCTCCTCCAATTGGGGCAATGTGCCTACCACATCGGCAGGCCACTGGGCCCGTTCTGCTGGTTGGTAGCAGGTGCGCCTACCTTGCAGGCGCGGACGGTGGCTCTGCCCCTCTGCGGGCCTCTAGGCCTGTCCTGTCGGTGGTCGCAGTTCCACCTCCTTTGCAGTCGCGGGCAGCGGCTCTGCCCCTCTGAAGGCCACTGGGCCTGTTCTGCCGGTGGGTCGCAGGTCCACCTACCTTGCAGGCGCGGGTGGCGGCTCTGCCCCTCTGCGGGTCGCTGGGCCTGTTCTGTCAGTGGTCACAGTTCCGCCTACCTTGCAGGCGCGGGAGGCGGCTCTGCCCTTCTGCAGGCCACTGGGACTGTTCTGTTGGTGGATCGCAGGTCCGCCTACCTTGGAGGCAAGTGGGGTGGCTCTGCCCCTCTGCGGGTTCCTGGGCCTATTCTGCCGGTGGGTCGCAGGTCCGCCTACCTTGCAGGCATGGTTGGCAGCTCTGCCCCTCCATGGGCCACTGGGCCTGTTCTGTTGATGGTCAGAGTTCCGCTTACCTTGCTGGCGCAGGGGGAGGGGGCAGCTCTGCCCCTCAGCAGGCCGCTGGGCCTGCTCTGCTGGTGGGTTGCAGATCCGCCTACCTTGCAGGCGCGTGGGGCGGCTCTGTCCCTCCGCGGATTGCTGGGCCTACTCTGCTGGTGGGTCGCAGGTCCGCCTACTTTGCAGGCGTTGTTGGCAGCTCTGCCCCTCCGCAGGCCACTGAGCCTGTTCTGTTGGTGGTCACAATTCCACCTACCTTGCTGGCGCGGGGGGAGGGGGTAGCTCTGCCCCTCAGCAGGCCGCTGGGCCTGGTCTGATGGTGGGTCGCAGGTCTGCCTACCTTGCAGGTGCGGGGGGCGGCTCTGCCACTCCGCAGGTTGCTGGGCCTGACCTGCCGGTGGGTTGCAGGTCCACCTACCTTGCAGGCACGGGGGGAGGGTGCACACCTATTTGCATTTAGACAGTTACGCGAAATGGAGGACGTAATGCTTGGGATGAAAGTTGGGGGGAAGGGGAAGGTAGGTGCTCTTGAAAAGAAAGAAGGAGAGGGAGATAGATAGCATAAAGGAGAATGGAAAGAGCAGTAAAACTTGGAAGGGGAGAGAGAGAGAGGGAAAAGGGAGAGAAAAAAATAAAATGAAATAGGAAATAAAATCAGGTCTTAGAGATCCATTTTCTTCTCTTCCCGTAGGCAAAGCTGTGCCCTCCGGGCTGAGTTTTGCCCTCAATGTGTCAACAGCAATCCCTGTAAGGCGGTTCCTGGGAGTCTCTCAATCCTGTTGGTCCAGAGCCGTTTCACTTCTACGGCCCCTCCTCCCCTTCCTCCTGCCAGCCAGCCAGGTCCTGCTCACCGGAGGCAGTTCCCCAAGGATTTGGTTACACTTTCAGCCCCACCGAGTGCTCTATTTCCCTAACTACTGAGCACTCTCTCTATCATTCATCTAAGCCCCAGTGCTGTGGAGCTGTGGTCTGGGAGTCAATTGTTTAATTTTTCTGGACCCCTTTGGTGGACACACCTTCGGAATCTGGCAGCTAAGACCATTGGTGTCGCTGCTGGTGGTAATAGGAGTTGGTGGTCGAGGATCCCCTCTACTTCCCTCAGCCCCTACAGTCACAACCACTCTGCTGGCGGTAGGAGGAGTTGGGGGTCTGGAGTGTCCTCTGTTTCCCTCCGCCCCTACCGTCACACCCTCTCAGTTCGCGGTTGGGGGATTTGGGGGTGGGGAGTCTTCTCTGCTTCCCTCTGCCCCTGCAGTCACGCCCACGTCACTGGTAGTAGGGGGAGTTGGGGGTCGAGAGTCCTTTGGCCCTTACGGTCACGCCCACAGAGAGATTTTGAAGTTTCCCGGTTGTTTGTATCTGGTGTGGGTGGGAGTCACACACCTGCTAAAGTATATTCCGCTGGGAAGGAATCTCTTTGGCCGAACTTTGGTGACTTCCCCTCTCTGCTATGGCGGGCCCCTGGCTCCTTGCCGGAGTGTCCGAAGGGAGGGGTGGAACTGGCTTGTCTCTGGTCTGACACAATCTCTGGTTTTAGTTCCCAGTTCGCTATTTCGTAAAGGGTTGGTTAGATTCCCTTCACGCTGTCTGGGGGGGGTGAGCCATTCGCCGGGTGGGCGGGGCTGTTAGTAGAGCCGGGAGGGCACGGGCTGTCTGCTGGGACAGGCGGGGACACTTCTCGCTGCGCCGGGCCGCCGGGGGCTGCCTGTAGAGCCGGGCAGCTGCGGCCGCGTGGCTAAATCCGGGCGGGCGGGTTGGCCATTAGTTGAGCGAGAGCGGGGCCTCCCGGAAGGGCCGGGATGACGGGTGCTGTCTGCCGGTTCGGGCGGGCTGCGCCGCTCCAGGCCGCCAGCCGCTTGCAGAAGTGGCTGGTGGCCGCGGGATTGGACCTCTGCACCCGCCGGGGGGCCGCCTGTAGAGCCGGGCAGCTGCGGCCGTGTGGCTAAGAGCCTGGCAGGCGGGGTGGCCGTTCGCAGAGCGAGAGCAGGGCCTCCCGGGAGAGCCGGGACGGCGGGATGGCGGGTGCCGTCTGCGGGTTCGGGCGGGCCGCACCGCTCTGGGCCGCCGGCCACTTGCAGAAGCGGCTGGTGGCTGCAGGACTGGACCTCTGCGCCCACATGGCTGGCCAAGATCCACTTGTCTGGGACAAACTGACACTTCTAATAAACCTACCAATTCCCGGCAGGTCCCCTCTTAACGGAATTTTGCTAGAAGTTCCTCAGTAGGTAGACTGCAGCTGTTCCAATGGGTCTTTCTGATCCCGTTAATGTGGAGACATTGGAATCACTTCTTCCTCGCCGGCAGCCATGTTGGATCCCCCCATTGGAGCAATTCTTTACATATGGAAAATATTCTCTTCATGAATGTTTTAGTTTCCATAGAACACTTTTATAGTAGGGATACACACGTGAGTTGCTGAGAAATATTGTAACCACTGATATTCCCGAGTAACAGATCTTTCTAAGCATTGTCTTCACAGAGCACATTGATGAAGAATAGAGACCATATGGGTTTTGTGGTTGTTAGCAGTACTTAGTTACAGCCAAGAAACCTGTGACTGTTATAAGCAGAAAGTTATTTATTGAGAGAGAGAGAGAGAGAGATACTGCCCTAGAATCTTTGGAAGGGCTGAAGAGACAGAGGTCAATTGACCTTGTGGGGAGGAGTCCCAGAGACACATCTCAGAACAGACTACCAAGAAAACTGCTGCCCTGCTGTTATCAGATAGCAGCCAAGTCAGGATGTACCATCAGCTCTGCCTGTAATAGACCCTTTCTCTCCGTTTCAGGACCCACTGCGAAATGGAGACTCAGCACTATGCCTCTTTCCCCCAGTGACTCAGTTCAGAATGAAGTTTCTCACATATGCATCTAAAGGGTAGAATACAAATCACCTCTTCCCTAGAAACAAAAGAGGTTCTATTTGTTGGCTTCCTCAGTGGGACCATAAGACTTGAATTGCATAGAATTTTTACAATATAGAGAGGCTTTTAAAAATATTTTATGCATACAGGTATAGCAGAAGTTTAATTATTTAAATAAAAATAATAGGAACTAAGGTGTATTAATTGTAATGCAAAAAACAACAACAATAAGAAGAAGAAAAAGAAGAAGAGAGCTCATGTAAAAAAATGAAAAATTTAAAAAAAATAATAGAAACTACCATATGACACTGTCATATGAACTAAGTGAAATAAAATTTACAAAAGACTTACCACAATTGATACAAAGAAAATGACCAGTAGATAGTGTGCATTATACCATAACAGGTTGTCTTGTAGAACTTTTTCTGTTGTTCTGGAATTGGCAACTAGACCTCGAAACTTAGGATTTGGGATTGTCTGACATTCATATCCTAAATAAGGTACTAACAACCTGAGGTGGCCTCTCCAAGATTTAATAAGAAGCAGTTTATTCTCTCTGTGACCCCCAACCATCTCCCAAGACACTCTCACATATTTTTAACAGAGGACAGGAGAGGGAGAAAGAAAAGAGGGAGATGAGCATTCTCAGAATCATATGTGTCTGATACTGAGCTTTTCTCCATGGGAGGAAGGAGTGAGTACCCACCTATCAAAATCCAGTGAGGGGTCCTCCAAAGGCCACTTGTAGGGATTGGGAGTGTCTGCAGGAAAGTGAGTCAGACAACTCATTTCCCAGTGTAATGTGCTAATTTACCCCCAGAACCCATATGAGCAGAAAGGAAAACTGAGCACAGAAGGCACAGAGGAGAGGTGATGGAGGGGAAGTGAGCCATGTGATATCACAAGGATGTGTGAGTTTCTCATAGATCAAGTAATGCCCGAGAAGGTATCAGGGTGTGAACTATATCACTAGTCCCCTAGTCAGAAGCAGCTGGAGGTTGTGGCCATGTGAGGTACTGATGATGAAGGATGCTGGAGGTCAATAAAAGACATTTTTCAAAGTTCAAGGTGGAGACAGATCTTCCACGAGAGTAACCATGAACTGGAAGCTTCATTATCCTATTGAAACATTCATTTCTATTTTTTCCCCTTTTCTATCTCCTCCTTCCTAGCTGTACACACCAGAAAAGGCAGAGATAAATGAAGTGGAATTTAACAGCAAGGCCCCTCCTCCACTGCAAGCTCCCTCAGGCCATTGGTAAGTTCAGAGGAAGGAGGTAAGGGAAGGTGTACTTGGAGTTTTACATTAGACTAAACTGGATTTAATAACTGGAATTGATTTGAAAGCTATAAGACTGTCCAAGATGTTATACGATCTAGCTAAAAAACCATATTCTTACAGAATGAGGTCAAGGTACCAGTTGAGAAAAAACAAGAACCTTGCATATCTGTAGATATCCTACTAGAAAAAACTTTCCACAAGCTAGTTATAATGTCATTGCTTTTATTTATTCATTTATTTTTACCTATCCACTTCCCTATTTCTCTTTAAGGATCTGGTTTACCTTTTGAAAGAGGCAATAAATAGGACCAACTGGCCTTAGCCAGTGTCACAAAACTGTCTCCAGATATTTTGAGCCTCTCCTAACCTCATTTAGGCCTAACTTTCACACTATATCTGAGGCATGTGGTGACAACAGACTATGTGTTGTCTTTGAGACTTTTTCTCTGCCCACTTGTCCACACCCAGTAGATATCAACTGGAGCAGTAGCCAGGGGACTGTGTTTTCATGCTGTTAAACCCTGATCCCCCACAACCCCTGAGTTATGATACTGGAATGTTGCAAAACATCCTTTAAAACTTTAATGAGACTATAACTTGCCATTTGTTCAAGTGCAAATTCTGATTTAGTAGATCTGAGAGTCTGCATTTCTGACACACTTCCAAGCTTGCAGCCCACACCTCATGTAATGAGGCTCTACAGCAGACAATAGTTTACGTCATAAGTCTGCCCTGAATAAGAGAACCTGAAAAAAAGCAAAGGTTTCCAGCTCTTCTGAAAGGACACCAACAAGAGCAAGGAGAATTTTTTTCATTCTGTTGCAGCAATTTCCAGACGGTATACTGTAGGACTAGATTTTCCATACGCCTACAGATCTCTTTTTATGGTAACACCACATGACAATAGTCACATTTTTTTCTTTCTAGTATTGGATATTTCTTAGGATGTTAAATTAAATTATCACATGAGAAAACTGTGTTGAGCATTTAAAAGATTCCCTATATTGTCAGGAAGAATCAACCTACAAATTCACTCAAGGGAATAAAGAAAACTAGTGGGAACTAAACCATGGGATTCCTAAAGATTTAACATGTTTAATTCCATGTCTGTGCTGGATTTCACCTTGTTCATCTTACAAAGAACTATTCTGCTTCATTCTCTTATGATCCTCTTTTGTCATTGCCCATATTTCATTAAATAAACTATCAGATATTTTTAGGACAATTATATTCTGATCTGTAGAAAGACTCAAATAACTATTTGATCTATTTTTTGTTTTCAATGAGGATAGAACTCAGAATGTTTTAATGAACTCCAGTAGATTCTAATATGCAAAAAGTTTGAGATCCACAGCTATAAAACTGATTTTATAATCAGGTTCTCAAGCCTCTCCCCACCACCCCTGATTCTTATTGAATTATTCCAGAAGTAGACCTGGTTGCCCATATTTTCTTTTTCTTTATCTTTTCTTTTTTCTTTTTCTTTATCTTTTCTTTTTTCTTTTTCTTTTCTTTTTTCTTTTTCTTTTCTTTTTTCTTTTTTAACTTGTCAGATGAGTTTAATGTTCTCATTTGCAAGTGAGGTTGGAAAACACTGCTCTAAGGTGGGCTCTTTGGTGGGCTCCTCAGTACAGGTAGAGTATATAGCTAGCAGGTAGCAGTGCTGTGATTTGAATCCACATGCTTTCATTCTAGAACCCAGACTTTTCAAAGCTATCCTGCCAATCTCAGTTTCCCACTCCTCTGCTCCAATTCCATGGGGTTATCTCAATAATTATGCAAACTTCAGCTTCATGAAGATTCATGATTTCTTGAAGCTTACTTTATAATACTTTCCATCCTACATCCTGGGCTTTCAGTCTCTCATCTTTTTCTTAGATCGTTTGCTGCTATGTGGGGGTATTGGGAATTGTTAGAACTTTAAGAGGTGGGGCCTACTGAGAGATCTTCAGGTCATGGGGGTGTGCTCTTAAAGGGAACTGGACCTAGTCAGCCTCTCTTCTTCTCTCTCTTTAGCTTCCCAACCATTAGGTGAGCAATTTTGCTACACCATATGTTTCCACCATGATGTGCTGCCTCACCACAGGCCAAAGAGTGACAGGGTCATCTGAGCTTGGACTAGAGCTTCTAAAACTGTGGGCCAAAATAAAACTTTTCTCATTTTAAGTTAATAAACTCAGGTTTTGTTACAGTAATCCAAAGCTCACAAACATACCTGCCATTGAAACCACTTCCCAATTCTGCTCCTCTGTTAGCTGCCCAACTACAGCACAGCACAATCATCTGGTGATCAAATTCTACTTCTGTTAATATTTTAAAATCCAGGTTATTAAACAAGGGCTAACCTATATCCGCAAATGCAACCCTTCTTATTGCTAACAAGTATAATTAATCCAGCATTTCCAGATGAGACTTTTTCAGTCCCTCAGAAGGCATCCTGAGTGTAATGCAAAGTGAGCACATTGACATGCAGCCAAGCAGTTTTTGATCATTGGAGGAAAATAACTGGAAAGTGCCAACGTTACTTTTCCTTCCTCTCTGGTGCTCTGACACATATGTTCTGAGAGTTGAAAACAAGATTCCTGTGGAGAAATATCCTGGTACTCAGCCTTTCCTGAAGGGTAAGAAATGGGCAGGGAAGGCCTGGGAGGGGATTACTAAGTGACAAAAAATCCCATACCTATCTAATGATCTGTGCCTGTCTCAAAGTACCAGATCCCATAGAACTGAACATAGAGGTGGAGAAAGCTTCATCTTCAATCATGAGCCATTCTTAAGAACTAGATAAGATTGGAGTATGCTCTCCTACAGTTCAGTTTCTTAGCATATTTGAGGTTAAATATGAACATTTTATTAAAACAAAAATTGCAGGCTAGTTATAAATCAATTGGCCAGGGTTCCAGTGCTGCCTTGTTAATAACAGTTCTCTGCGTCTGACTTCTCACTTGTAAAACAGGAAGAAAATACTTTCATTGTGAACTGCATAGCCCAAGGATAATATAACCCACCATGTGTAAGATAAATCTGAAAACCAAAGGCAATGAAGCTTGTCTTTCCTATTATTATCCTATAGCCAAGTGAAATGGCTTTTTCCAGTAGCTGATCGGTTTAGTTTTCATACAGGCAAAAGCAGCAGCTTCTTTGGGTCACAGCTTTGTGAGGAGAACCATGATATAAGGCCCTTAACAGAATATCTTTAAAAAAGAGAAAAAGTGAGCTGTTCCAGCTGCCAAATTCTGTCAACTACTGACATGGTCAAATGATCAAATCCCACACAAGCAAAGAGCTCCGCAAGAATGGAGGTCACTTTTGCTAACACAAAAAAACTTCTGTAAAGTCATTGTTCACACTATGGATCATAAGCAGTTCTGGTCATTGATCCTATTTGAAAATGAAGCCAGACAAAATCCTGACCAGGGGAAAGATGACCCCAGGTCACCCTACAAGACTCACCATAGTGAAGGCTCACCTAGGCAACCTTGGCCTTTTTAACAATTAAACACTATAGAAAATTGAAAAGTAAGCTCAAAGGCATTACTGTTTCTAAAAGTTCATGAATATAAGCCGTGTCTGTTTGACCTTGAGGGTGAGGTAAGTACATGAAAAAGACTGAAATCCAAAAACAAGGCCCAGAGCCCTAGGAATGATTTTCAATACCATAATTATTAGGGCAGATTTTTGTCACTTTTCCAGAGAGGATAGCCTGTCTATTGTATACTTCTTACACTGTGTATATTACTACATATAAGAAAGCATTGATTTGGAACTAAAGATATAATTAACATGGAAATAGCATTTGGTAGAAAATAATCTAATGCACAAATAAAGAACAGTATTTGAAAGGCATGCATTGAAAAGCACTGTCTGTGTGAAATCACTGCTGGTTTTCATCAGCACACTGTGCTGGTGCCTTTCTTTGGACCACAGTTATTTTATCATCCCTATCCAGACTCCCCACAGAAATATAGAAGCCCAAAATGTAATACGCTTCCTTTGGTTTTTTACACATGGAATCATAGAATGTCAAAGGCTTGATGAAACTTCTGGATAGCTAATTCTAGACACCCATGCTCCTCTCCTTCTTGCTGAGCTCACAGTGGTCATACAGACCAACCATGACTCCCTTTCAAGATGAACTGAGATATGACTTTAGAGTTCTTCTTGATGGTACTTTCTCAAATGCACCAGTGAGGGTGATAGCAGGAAATAGATGACACAGCCAATTTAAAGCAATTCAAAAAATGCTAAATAAAGAGACTGTTTATTAAGGGGAAGTCCTCAGCTTGCAAGGTTGGGAGGCACCATGGAGGCCAGGATAAGTGGTACAGCAGGTAGAGTCATGTAAAGTGGTCTTCTTGGGGACTGGCATTGCAGCTCAGAGGTAGAATGCTTGCCTACACAAGGCCATCCCTAGTACCTTTCAAACCTTGTTCTTTATTTTTAGCACTGGATTATTTTTCACTTACTATTTTTATGTTATATTTTCAATTACAAATCTATGCTTTCTTATATGTAGTAATATACAAAGCATAAAAGTATACAATAATCAGGCAGCCCTGGCCTGGTATTGTGATAACAATCTTCAGTACTAATTATAGTATTAAAAATCATTCTTAGGGCCCTGGGCATATTTCAGTCCCTCTTGTGCTGTTACCTAACCCTCAAGTTAAAAGACATGGCTTATATTCATGGACTTTTTAGAAATAGTAATACCTTTAAAAGCTTACTCGTCAATTTTTGTCCACATTTTATTGGTGCATTATAGTTGCACATATTGACAGGATTTGTTGTTACATATTTGTACATGCACACAATATAACAATATAATTTGGCCAATACCACTCAATAGCATTTTTACCCTTCCTCCCCACCTTTCACCGCTTGGTCCCTTTCTTCTACTGATCTCCCTTTGATTTTTAGATCTACCTCCACGTTTGTTTTCTTTTTTCTTCTCTAGCTTCCACATATGAGAGAAAACATATGACCCTTGACTTTGACTTTGACTTTGACATATTTTGCTTAACTTGATGGTCTCTAGTTCCTTCCATTTTCCTGCAAATGACATAATTTAATTTTTCCTATGGCTAAATAAAACTCCATTGTGTATGTATACCACATTTTCTTTATCCATTAACCCATGATGGACAACTAGCCTAGTTTCTATATTCTAAATATTAATACTATATCGGACAAGTAGCTAGCAAAGATTTTCTCCCATTGTGCTGCTATAAACATGGGTATGCATGTATCACTGTAGTATGATGACTTTAATTCTTCACAATAAATACTGAGGAGTGGTATATATATAGCTGGATCATATGGTGGTTCATGCCTAGTCTTCTGAGGAGCCGCCATACTGATTTCCATGGTGGTGGTACTAATTTACCATCACACTAACAATGTAAAATTGTTCCTTTTTCTCCATGTCCTCTCCAGCATTTTTTATTGTTTGTATTTTTGATGAATGCCATTAAAAGTGTCTGTTTAATTCACCTGCCTATTTACTAATTGGGTTACTTGACTTTTTGGTGTGAAGTTTTTTGAGTTCTTTCTGTATTCTAAATATTAATACTCTATCAGACAAGTAGCTAGCAAAGATTTTCTCCCATTATATGGGTTCTTTCTTCATATTCTTAATCATTTCCTTTGCTGTGCAGAAGCTTTTTAATTTGATGTTTTCCCATTTATTAACTCTTTGCCTTATTTGTTGAGCTTTTAGGGTCCTATTGAGAAAATAGTTGTCTGTGCCTAAAAGCTGAAAGTTTTGTATTTTCTAGTTCAAGTCCAAGGTCTTTGATCCGTCTTGTTATTCACTAATTTTCTACAGTGCATAATTGTTTAAAAGGCCAGCATGGTCTATCTGAGGGGAGTTATGATCTTCAGTTGAGGGACAAAGTCAGCCCAGAGTGACCTCATAGAAGGAGGTCTGGAATAATATACTCGAAGCTCCATTATTGCTCTCTCCCAGCTCCTGCAGGGGATTAGCATTTGATTAACCCAGTAAGAATCCAGAAGGCTGGGAACCCTCTATCTAGTCCAAAAAGGCTGCAGCTTGGCACAAAAAGTGGATGACAGAAGGTAGAGAGGGGTCTAGGGAGCAAAAAGAAGTTATTCAGTTCTTTAAGTGATTTATCCTTGAGCACACAGCCATTGAGTAACAGTGGACAAAGCACAGGTATCTTCTTATTTCCAAGTCTTTTTCTTTTTAAGTTATTGTGTGTGTACACACACATGTGCATGTGTATTCATGCTCTCTTGTGCAACACATGAGTATGTACTCATGTATCCTTTTTAAAGCATAAAAAAGAAATACTATTCAAACTTTAAGAAGAGTAAAGATCTAGAGGGCTATTTCATAACTCCTGATGGCCATGTACCTTGAATATAGGTAGTTGGCCACTAAGGAGATTTCGTCTGACACTGGAACTGGTTGGATCAAAATGCCTTAGTTGGTCCTTCACTTCTATTACTAACCATGATCCTACCCAAGTCAGTCTATAAATTCCATATCTAACCAATCTGACCAGAGGTGCTACAGCTTAAAGCAGACAACCTTTAAGGTCCTTCCAGTGCTGTGTTTCAATGTGACTAGGGATTGTTTTCTTCCTTTTACTGTGTAAAATGTAAAGCTGCTTTCTGGATTTATATGAGTCCAAATTAGCTTACCTTTCTGACCCATGATATTACTGAAAATGTCAACCTGTCCTCAATTCAATGTTATTTCGGAAAGTCCTCTACCCACAATTAACTCAGTGTGTCATGTCTCAAGCTCCTGTGGCATTTGGTAAAAGTAAACAAGGAAGATTTTTTAATGAGTGAGCCATTCATGATTATTTAAAATGCCACAAATTTCTCAGTCACCATTGTTAGCTAAGAAGCCCTCCTCTTCTTTGTTCAAGTTTGTAGCCTGAAAATATATGTAGAAAGCACAGATTTGGGTTGGGACAACTCTTTATGTGCTAAATCTTAAAACAAGACTGTATTTCGAGGCAATTGGTAAAAACATTTTTGGTATGATATGAGTATAGAATGGTTTGCAAAATATTTCCATCTCCCATTCCAGTTTCTCATTGCATAGACAGGATCTTAAATTTCCATATGGATTACTACATGTTCACTTACCTAGGTATAATAAATTCAAATCACAACTAAAGCAATCAACTTGAAGCAAACACTTTCTTATTTTCACATTCAATTCACATTAGTGATTGACTCTCTTCTGTGTACCAAGAATGGCACTCTTTGCTGAACAAACTCAGTGACAGGAAACACACAAATAATTATCCCCAAACATTGTCCTGCCTCAAGTGACTATGTCATCGAAAACACTGCAGTTGTCATTAATAAATATGAGCAATACTGTTAAATATTTATGACTTTTAAAATAATAGATTTTATGTGAAAGCATTTTCATTATGAATAATTACCTTCTACATTAAAGTCACTAATAGAAATTCCACTTATAAAATAACAAGAGGTAAAAAAAAAAAACCCAATAGCATCTATGTCCACATATTCATAGTAGTGTAGCCCTCTCCCACTTACAAAATCATTTTATATTGATGGAGTTAAGAATGTGCCACCCCAAAGTAGGCTACTCTGACAAATTGACTATTTTGAATTAAAGGCACTTAAAAAAATAGTAATGAGAAAAGATTATTCTGACCTCTTTTCTGTTTTTTAAAAGCAGGAAATGTAATTCCCATGTGAAAAATGTCTCCTCTGTATCAAAAAGAATGATATCCTTATCCTCAAAGACAAGAAGTTGAGACCAAAAGAATTCTGCACAACCTTGTTAAAATAGCTCTTCCCTTTCAAGCCTCTCACATCAGGCAGTTGCTTTTTCACAACTTATTATTCTTTGTCCAATTCGGTATGTGTTTGACTCTAACTATGTCATTGGGTCAAGATTTCCCTATAAGGGTACATACTCTATATGAAACTTGTATTCAATAAGTTTGCAAGTTTTCCCCATGTTTATCTGTATTTTTAAATTGGTTCTTTTTAATTATACATAACAGGAGAATCCATTTTGATATAATTATATAAGCATGGAATATATCTGGTTCTAATTCAGACTCCAGTACTTCTCCTTCCCCTTTCCCTTCCCTCTTCCCATACCCTGCTCCCTTCTATTGATCATTTACCTATAGGTTTTTGAAATTAATTTCTTGCAGATGTACGTGATGATGAGATTCACTGCAGTACATTCATATACATACATAGGAAAGTTATGTCGGATTCATTCCACTGTCTTTCCTTTTCCTGTCTAATGTCAATTTCATTTTGAGGTTCTTATGGATGGAAAGAGGGACGGAAAAAGAGTTTTGTCCCTGCTGCAATATACACTTTACCCTTTGGTAACAGTCAAGGATTAATGGTTTGAGCAGGTGAAAACAATGGAGTAACAAAGAACTATGAGTCGGTAAAAAAAGAAAACACACTGGCAATTATTTCACCATATCAGGTACCACATCTAATTCACTGTATTTATTTATCAGAGAAGCAAAATTCTTGCCTAACTCTCCATGACATGGCCAGAACCCAGGATTTCTGATTCTTGGTCTTGTGTTGTTTCCACTACATTTCTTCTGAGAAGAGTCTTATAATCAGATTAAATTCACAGCTCACACCATTTTCAGGCAGAACATTTTAAATAAATAAAAAACTATTTTAATTAAATCAAATAATCTGTGTTAGAAATCAAATGCAATTAAGAATCACATACCATGTATTCTTCTGAGATAATTTTGCTCCAATAATTATTGACTCAACTAATAAAGTAACGATGCCTTTAGGTTATAATCTCCCAGGTGGCAGTTTATTTTAATGTAGAACAACAAAAAAATTTTTTTGGATAAAAATAGCTTCAAGTTGAAAATCTCAGTGTGCACAAAGCTACAATCAAAATACCATGAAAACGAGGATGGGCCCTTAAGCCAATTCAAGCAAACACAATCAGTGAGTGGGCAAATAAAATGTAATTGAAAATTAATAAGACAACAGACACAGTGAGTCTATTTATTTTAGGACATTGTTTGCATCTGAATGGTTTTTCTCCCCATTCCCACCACCAACATGCTAATTCCGACTCACACTCTCTTAGCTAAATTGTAATACTCTTCCTGTTTATACCTTTATAGACTTTGCTCCTCCTAACTATCCTAGATATAAAATGAAAGCAGGAAATAGGTGGGAGATGATTTCAGTAAGTGAACTAACAATTATTCTTTCAGTCAGCTTTTTGTCTCTGTGACCAAAAGACCCAACAAGAACAACTCAGAGGAGGAAAAGCTTACTTTGCCCACAGTTCCAGAGGTGCAGTTCTCGGTCAGCCAACTTCATAGCTCTGGGCTTGAGGTAAGGCAGAACATCATAGCAGAAGGGCAAGGTGGAGGACAGCTGCTCATTCATGACCACCAGGAAGCAGAGAGAGAGAAAGTTCTGCTCACCAGGGACAAAATATAAACCCCAACACACACACCCCAGCAACCCAGTCCTCCAGCCTTACCTTTCCTGCTTATAGACACCACCTAGTAATCAATTCAAATTATTAATCCAGTGATTAGGTTACGTTCTCATAATCTAATCTTTTGCCTGTGAACATTCTTGCATTGTCTTGCACATGAGCTTTTAGAGGACATCCCATATCCAAACTATAACAACTATTAAGCTCAAACTAAATCCCAGGCTTAGTACAAAAACCTTGACTTACACATTTCCTCATTGAAATGTATAGCCCTAGAGGTGGGTAATAATCACTTCATTTTAGATAGAGAAACTAAGGTTCCAAGAGGTTAAGGAAACTGCCCCAAATCATACAGCTAATAAATAGTGAAACCCTACCCCACCAAAAAAAAAAAAAAAAAAAAAACAACAAAATACTGAACCACAATTCCGTATGTAATCTAATATCATAATCTAACCTATATCTAAACCATGTCCCATCCCTAGGATTATGTTGTCATGATTTGAGCCTTAAGGTTCCTGAAAGACCTATATGCTCAAGGTGTGATCATCAGCCTGTGATGCTATTGGGGGGTGGTGAAAGCTTGGGAGATAAGCTCTAGTAGCAGGAAATTAAGTTATTGGGAACATGCCCCTGAAGGCAATATTGGGATCCCAACCCTTTCCTCTCTTTTTCTGTTTGCTTCCCAGTTGCCAGGAAGTGAAGAGTCTTCTTCTGCCACATATTTGCACCATAGTGCACCATGCCACCACAGGCCCAAAGGACTGGTCAGGTGATCATGGATTGAAACCTATGAAACCAAAGTAAACCTTTCCTTCTTTTAAGCTGATTTTCTCAGATAGTTTGTCACAGTGAGTGATCGAAACCTGACTAACATACCCATTTTCTTATGATGAATGAACAAAGAAATCCCCTTAGGATCTTCAACAAAATCCATTCCTTTTATAAAATGATATTACGTTTGTGACCTCTCCCTGCCTTATCCACACTGCTTCCTCCATCAGGAATTGAACCGTGAGGGCTTCGAGACTCAGCTTTGGTTATGCTTCAGCTCTTACAGGCAGCTTTCATTATGTCCTTGCTAAATCTCAGCACCTTTCCTCAAGTCTCAGCTTTGCCACTCAAGAAGTAGGGCTGCAGTTTATTTACACATCATCATTTGGAACTACCCTTCCAGCTCTAGGAAGGAAAGTTGGAAGAAGGGAAAGATCCGACACTAAAGTAAGTCTGAGCTTTCATCATGTGTTAGACTGGAACCCCTACTGAGTTGAAACTTGGCATCTAAGAGAGTGTCTGTGACTCCAGAGAAAGAGAACATCAAGGGAGATGATGAGTTCTCATCCAGTGGCTGAGAAAGGGTCAAGGAGCAACAGGAACAAGTAATAATTTTTCATTTTAGTTAGAGAAGACTTGTTTCACAAATGATAGATGATTTTCCTTGCCCTCTGAATCGTCCCAAGGACTTTCCCAGGTATTCAGGACACCGCTCCAAATGTTTCAGATATCGGAGTCTTCATCTTTAAAGATCCCAGAGAAGGAACTAAAGTTGCCTTGGGAAATTTGGGTCATAGTAGCCAATAGTTATTACATATTTGCTGTGCTTTAGAAAGGGATGTTGAGATCTGCTTGTGAAGGGTATTCTATGGCATGATAAGTTTGGTTTACATATATTTTACCATGTAAGCCTCATACCAACCTTATCCTATAGCTATCATTATTCATGTTCCCTATTTATTTGTCCATGGGAACCAAGAAAAAAGAAGTTCAGCACTTGCCCAAAATCCCATCCCAAGTGTATGGAGGATTCAGCCATCTGTCTTCACGGCCGGCCCACACTTCTAAATGTACCCAAGACTGTCATCCTATCAGAGGCAGCCTCGAGGAGCATATAAGCAGGGAGCAATGGAGGAATTCCACACAGAGGGAGCTGCACATACAAAAAACGGGGCATGGTGAAGAGTTCCAAGGAGATGGAGCTTAGGAAGAGTGAGTGGAAGTGGCAGAAGAGGTGTGGCAGGACCTGGGAGGGCCCTTGCCTGACATAATGAAGAGCCTGGGCATCACCTGCAGCCTAGAGAGTAGAGGCTGCTTCAGAAGCAGTAAGAAAGATGGAGAGGAATTTAGACAGATGGACAAAGGCAGGCCTGCTGGACAGGCAGGCAGAGTGGAGAGGCTTGGGTTCAAAAAACACTTCTGAGTAGAAGCAACAGGATTCAGTGAAGAGCAAGCTGTGAGTAAAGGGAAGAGGGTAAAGAGGGTGGCTGGGGGGCTTATTTTGAGATGTTGGCTGGATGATGATGGCAGTGAGGAGCAGGCTTGCCAGGGGAAGTGAGGGGTCCAGGCTGGGGTATGTTGAGTATGAGGAGCCACAGTATCCACTCCAGGTGTCTAGAAGCAGATGAAGGCGTGGAGCTCCTGGGAAGAGGGTTTAGAGCAATATTTTGTTAAAGTTTTGCCCAAGTTCTTCTTCTACTTCACATATATTCACTGACATCTGGGCTGATGTTGAGAGCCAAAGCCAAGTCGGGGTGGCACCTGGCATTTTGCCAGAGGGAGTCGTTGAGAGGTGATGCCAGCGAGCCATTGAGATGATGGTGGTTAAGTTAAGCTGTGTATTCAGTTGTATATAAACCTTTGCTGTCCTGCTGTCCGGCAATAGGGCAGCTCCTGCTGCCTCAGGCGCCCGCTACTTTGGAGTTCCCGGGGAGTTCTCGAGGGGTTTCCAGAGAGTGCGCAGGGAGCCCGGTGGAGGGTGAGAGTGTTCCTCGGAGCATGTGGGGAGGACCGGTGAGAGATCGGAATAAAGCGTTCCTGTTTGAACCTACAAGTGCCTTGTGGCGGCTCAGTTATTTTATGCCCAGCCAGACTGCAGCGGGCTAAGGCATTGGAAGTGAATAAAATCAGGTGCAAAGGACATAGAGGGAGTGAAGAGAAAACAAACTGCTTTTCCTTATTTTCAATTTTCAGGTTGCATTCAGGTTCTTTTGATTCAAATGCTTTTTTATTATTCTTTCAAATAGGAATTCTAGTTGGGGCCATACTTATTAAATTTTCTAGGATTGCTTTTCATTATTTATACTTTAAAGCTATACTCCACAATGTTTTTTTTTCCATATCAAATTCTAGCTCTACACATATACACACACTATTTCCCTCAATTTTCTTTATACATATAAATCAGATGACTCCAAGACATGTGGGGCCATGCCCATCTGAAAAGTCACCAAGTCTCTGCTCACAGCGATATCTATCTCAATAGGTCACTTCACCATCACCAAACTGTATTTATTAAGAATTATCCCACACATCTTTGTAAATCAATAGTGGTAGCCAGATCCTTTCATGGCACACTATGGGGTAATGAGAAGCTGGAGTTTTCTTTATCTTAGGCTGTGATATTATCCCAAGCTGTACTAGCCCCACTGGCTCTGTAAACATAACAAGAAATGCATTATTTATATTGGTCTTCATTAATAATTAATAAAATTACAGGTGCATAATGTTTCCAGGCATCCTGGCTCACATCAGTGAAACTGGTACACAATTGCCTTCTCCCAAAACATAACTATGAAATGATTGCTGTTGAATGTTTTTAATTAATTTGTGTGACCTCATGCCCAAGTTCAGAAATAACGAGCTCAATTTTCATATAGACAAACATGTTATGGTTTGTGAACTTTGGGTTCTTAGGGTGTTGTAATTGCATCAGACTAATTTTTACCCTCTTCTAGACATCTAAAGAAATGATTATTATTAAATTATTCTAAAGTTCCAGGAAATTAAAAAGTACATAAGCAGAAGAGTGTCCTTATAGCAATACAGGACTTGACTTTCAAAATTAGCATTTCTTTTTCTTTCTTTGTCTATCACCCACCCCCAGGATCATTCTCTCACTCTTCTATTTAGATACCTGTCCTCTTAATTCAGTTGTTAGCAGCAAATAGTTAATGAGCATAGATTACACTTTGCTGAACAATAAAAAAATAATAGTTTATCATATATAATGTTCCCTCAGAACTTTTTAAATGCTTTGGAAAATATTTTATTTGTCTTGTATATTTTAAGCTCTATAGAGATATAAAGATGATGAAGATCTGCACTTAAAGTCTAGTTATAAAGATACAGTATGTAGTTCAAGTGATCAAACAGAAAATGGGAAACACACATTCTCCTCCATTCCGGGATGGAAGACAGGGTCCTGTCTCATTTCTCTTTAGTTTCCCAATATCTAGCATGTCAGTCATCCAGTACTTGATGGTTGAATGAACAGTCCTAAGAAAGGGTCATTCTTTTGAACTTGTGTCACTAACTGTGCTGATAGGCTGTGATAAGGCAGTAAAGACCCCAGACCAGGTCCCCACCATTGTATGGCTACAAATCTTAGGGAAACAGTCACTAATACAGCAGCAAATGAAATCAAGACGACAACAGATTTGATAAATGCTGTGAAGGAAGTAACAGAGTTGGAGTAGAGAATGATGGGAGGTGAGCAGAGAAGGCAAATCTAAATTAGAAGATCAGAAGGATGCTCTGAGAAGAAAGCATGAAGTGAGATCTGCAGGATGACAAGGAGCCAGCCAGGGATAGAATCAGGTAAGGAGCATCCAAGACAGAACAATAACTGCAAGAGCCTTATGATGGGGGGAAAGTGCAGAAGGAATTGTAGGAGGACAAGAGCAAAACTGGGTAAGAGCAACCTGGTGAAATCACAATAAAAGATGAAGGTGCTTAAATCCAGAACAAGGTGATGCAGCTGAAATATTTGAATAGATTACAGATTTACCTTGGGACATGGCTTTCTCTGTTCTTGATCCCCTTGCAATCTAATATCCATTCTTTTATCTTCTAAGAATTCTTTAAATTTTCATATTTTCCAACACATTTATGAATTTTTTTTAGTGTTTGGTAAAATATGGGAAACCAAGTCCTTTCTGATATTCCAAAGAATGTTGGGTAAATGGGGACATAGGCCCCTGCCCAATGTATATAATACACTTTCATGTAAACAGGCAAATCTGGTTTTGTGGGTTCTTTTTTTTTGAGTTTACAGTAGTCTTAATATTGCCCCAATAATGTCTACTCTTTTGGTTAACACATTAGCATGGGTTCCCTAGAAAACAGAGTCGGACACAAAGAATTTAGGGAGTGTGATTCAGGGAACAGGAATGAGAAACAGAAAAAAAAGGGGGGGACTAGAAAACCAAAAGAAAGATGTGTTAAGAAGATGGCTCCTGCCAGACTTGTCAATCCATTCCACAGAACCTGCTGAGAGGTCCTATGAAATGTATCAGGACAACTTGAAGAGAAAAGGAAATAAAGAGGGAAGTATTCATTCAGCATCTGCCAAAGATTCACCCTCTAAGATTTAAACTCCCTGGACTTTTGTGTTGTTCATGTGAACCTAAAGTAGTTTCCACAATGAACCCCATGCCCCAAAATACTCCCACCACTATGGCAGACCAGCAGAGGAACCCGAGGCAGGGAGAGGCAGATGGCAAGGCCTGCAGTAAAGTGCCTGCAGGTCACATCTGCACGAACCTGTGCAGAATTGGTCCAACAGCAGTGACTGGCATAAGATCATTTGGGGCAAAAATAATCTGATGAGGTACCTAAAAGGTGTTTGGCCTCTTTAATTTTCAGAGTCCTCCCTGATAAACATATAGTAATTAAAGTTCCAAGTCATAGAGTAAAATGGGTAACACTAGGTCAATTATATCGTATCCGTTTTAAAATATATATGCCCTTCCAATCACCCTTCTTGTCAGTATCCTATGCTCTCTCTCTCTCTGTGTGTGTGTACATTTTTTATAGATGGTTTTTTCCCATTTCCAGATGGCCCTGATACATTTTTTTAGCACATAAGATAGAAGGTAGACAATAGACTAGCTCTTAAATTTCACAACAGATGTCTTATTGAGGGTTATTTGTGAAATGGAAATACCAAGTTGTATTGATATCCTTTTTTAATTCCTCCAAATGTAAGCAAAACAAAATTATATGAAGAAAATATTTTGCCTTAAGACATTATGTCTATAGCAGCTATTGATTATATTGTTCACAAGCTGTTGATGTTTGTAGGCCACAGTTCTTGGCATCAGAATAATTTAAGGGAACCAATGAATCAATTTTCCCAATAAATAAATGTTGAACAATGTGATTGGCTGAGTGTTCAGAAGGGAACACTGGTAAACTAAAGACTTCAGATCCCAAATACTACATACAATGATCTCCCTAAACATGTAGTTCATTCCATCATCACAATAATGATGGGTAGTAAAGACTGAACTCCCGGTGAATACTACTGGGAGTCCACTTAATAAGGGTTGATAAAATATCATGGGAATTATGGTATCTCAAGTTTATACACCTAAACATTTATTTGCACAATGAAAAAAAATGTAAAATGACCACATTCCCATGTAGACCATGTAAGGAAATTCTTGTTTTAAATTTTATTATGTAAATTTGTTCATAGTAAATGTGTCAGGTTTAATGTTCTATTGTCCTCTAAGAAGAGCAAATTTTGGAGGAAACTTTATTTATTAAACAAGAGTGACACTTCTGTCCTCGACGACATAACCTTAGGCAGTTTTAACTAGTGAGTAGGAGTACCAAAGTTTGGATTTAAAACTGTGAATAACACTACACTACCCAACCTAAGAAAATTAAAGTGTGATCAAGAGTCCCAGGAAAATGTTTTGAAAATGTGAGACAAGAGCAAGAAGACAGAGCATGGATGGAGGAGAGAGGAACTTGATAGCTGAATGTTTTGAACAACCAACAATAAAATAATAATAAAAAAAAATGAGAATGGAGATGTGGAAGACCAGGCAGAGACCATTGAGTTTGATGTGCAAAATCAATGAAATAGCACAGTTCCCCTCTATAAATTCCTCTATAAGTTTCCTGATGTTTTCATTTGTGGTTGTTTTCCTTTGGGGGAAACTGAAACAGTAAAACAGGATTATTAAAGAATGAGATACATAATTGTGTTATTAAGAAATCAGTTTTCTGACTAAATTAATTTTGAACAAATAAAGAATACTGGTTGAGCTTGATGTGGTAGCACATACCTGTAATCCCAGCAACCTGAGAGGCTAAGAGAGGAGGATTACAAGTTTGAGGCTAGCCTCAATAAGTTAGTGAGATTCTGTCCCAAAATTAAAAAAAAAAAATCTGGAGATGCAGCTCAGTGGTAAAGTGCCTCTGCATTCAATCTCCAATACAAATATACACACACTCACACACACTCACATACACACACACACACACACACACACACACACACACATATACAATGTAATATGTATTGCATTGGTTGAAGCTCACACATATATATACCTACATATACATACATACCTTGGTTGAAGCAGTGCAATTTTTAAAAAATTTCTTTAGGGCACAATAAATGTAATCTGTTTGTCCCTGACTTTAGCCTAATTCTATTATCCAAAGTAAAAAAAAAAAAAAAAAAAAAAAAGTTTCCCAGTGGCATGAGGCAGGACATAATAGATGGTAGCAGTCTCCACTGTAGAAGCTAGTACAAATTCTTCAATACGTGAACGTCTCTGTCATGGTCACAATCACTGAGAGATACAAAGAGGAGTGAAAGACCCAACTTTAAAGGTTTGGGATACACAAAAAGGAAAGTTTAGGGCCTCTGACCTCTTCCACCACATCATCTGTCAATGGCAAGATTTTTTGGCACCTATTCATCTGAAAAAAAAATTAAACATGGTAATCCTAATTTTGTAAGGACTAATGATATAACTTGATCTATGAGGAAGAAAAGCAAACCCTCATTTCTCCCACATTCTAGTCATTTTTCAGGTAAGTTTGGTTCATACTACAAAGGGTAGGGCCTTCCTGGAGAGATGGGCATATTTTCACTGTGTTGATCATGGGGTGATTATGAGCTAACCTATCTTTCTCCAATCAAATAGAAATATGCTCTGGATTAAACATTTCAATTATAGATGAAAGTACCCAACAGCATTCCCTGCATTAACATCCATTTCTATTCTGCATGCTTATCTACCATTCTAATTATTATGACAGATTGCAAAAAAAAAAAAGCCACAATTATTCTCTTTCCTGTATCCTCACCCATTTGTAATGTAACCTCCCAGCTGGGTTGAACGTGTGACCTGATCAATATAATGAGTTTGTACTGATTCCTAAGGTCAAGCCAAAAGAAAACTTACATGCTTCCTGCTTAGTTTGCTATGTCTGCCATAACAAAATATTAGAGACTGAGTGTGTTTAACAGCAGAATTTTATTTGCCCACTGTTCTGGAGGCTAGAAGTCCAATATCAAGGTACTGGCCTATTTTTCTTTTTCTTTTTTTTTTCTTTTTTTTTTTTTTTGGTGCTAGGGATTGAACCCAGGGCCTTGTGCATGCAAGGCAAACACTCTACCAACTGAGCTACATCCTCAGCCCTTTGGCCTATTTTTCTAATGCCTGTTTCTTCTTGGCAGCCTTCTCGCTATGGCCCTACGTGGTGTTTCCTCCATGTGTGCAGCCTGTAACATCTCTCTGTGTGTCCCAATTTCCTCTCGAGTCAGGTTGAATCAGAGCTATCCTAATGGTCTCATTTTAATTTCATCACCTCTTTAAAGGACTTAACTCCAAATACACTCATATTCTGAGGTAAGGTCTTCAACGGATAAGGGTTGGGGCCATTTCAACAAGCTCAGGCTGACTTCCTAGGTGGCCAGCAAATTCCTTGATGCAAAACTACCCACCTGACATTCATCTCACCATGGAAACATAAGGGAACCCAGCTGAGACCAAAAGAACCATCTAGAAAACCAGCCTAACTCAGACCTGCTTAACTGTGAACCACATAAAATGATTTTTTGTCTCAAACCATTAAGTTTAGAGGTGGTTTATTATACGATAGTAGCTAATTGAGACACTCTATTAAAAATATATTGAAGAACTTAACCTTATTCATGGCTATATCAATCAGGATTCTTTGGTTGCAGGAAATAGGAAACCACCTCTGGTTAACTTGTGAAGAGGAATTCGCTGGAAAGACAGCATGCTAACAGAATTAGTAGGAATGCTTGGAAAGAGAAACAAAAGCAGCTCTAAAGTCTAGGGAGCAAGAATTATTCTATATTTTTGTCAGAGTGCTATACTGCCAGTGGAAATTAAAAACAAAAATCTATTTAGAACATTGCCACCAGCCTAAGATTCAGAGTCTCCGGAGAAAGCATCATTGACTCAGTCATATGCTGCAAAGCCAGGGGAGTAGATTCAAATTGCCAGTCTAATGCACAAGGTAAAATAGGCTGACTCATCCCTAAGTTTACTGAGCTTTAAGACAGGAGCCTTAACAGAAAGAGCAGCAACTGAAACATCACTACAGAGGACTGGGACACCCCATGCACAGTGTCCAATGTCCTAATCACCATAGCAGATGCATTTTTACTATGAGACAAGCACTGATGTGAGTGTAAATCACAAAAGCAAAAGAAAACTACAGAGTCCAGGGAGCCTCAACTCAAATACCTACCACTGGGGAACTGGAAAGGCAACTGCTTAGTTTCTTTTATTTTGTGCAGCTGCAAATAAAAAATTACAGTTTGTATAGTAAATTATCCGAACAATCAGGAATAGTGTGGAAGAACATTCATAGATCAGTAATCTGTTCATAGCAACCACAAAAGGGTCCCCATTAATTTGCAATGAATAAATTCCTTAAGCTGATATTGTAAGAAATTTGACACCAATGGTCTCTTTTTTTCTCAATTAAATTATGATGGAAGATGAAGTCCGGTTGTCAACCTACTCCTTCCATAGGCCCTTCTCCCCACTATGCTACAAGAGGGTAGGATAGCTGTTACCCAAAGCTCTTCCCTACACGGAGGTGAGGCAATTTCCTGGACAGAATATGGAGCATTATTAGGAAAAGAGAGAGGGAAGGAGAGGGGGAGGAAAAGCAGCAAGGAAGGAATCCAAGAACCAGAATAAAAGGACACAATAGGAAATGGCAGCAGGGATTCCGTAATTGGAGAGAGGTAGGGTTGGGAATGGGTCCTGGCTACCTCAGCAAGAAAAGCAAATGGTGATGGGCCCCAGTGACCACAAACCCCAACCTGCCATTCTATGTCTAGGCAGATACCAGCTCAGAGCAGATCAAGTACAGCAGAGCCCAGAGTTTGTAATAAACCCCCAGAAGGAAGAAGAGGAACAGAAATGCCTTGGATTTGGTGGTTGTTATTTACAACCTCAAATCCAGAGAAGTCACTGGAGGCTTTTGGTAGCAGCTGGATGAAGTTCCTACTATCAGGCAGATTGCAGGTTTGGGAAAGAGATTAAATTTTATTTATAGGAAAATGGGAAAGTTTTATTTCTGCACACCAGTTATTAACCTTTGAAGGGACTGTGCCTGTGGACCTTTTTCTCAGGGAGAGAGTCTATGATTTTACCCCAGATTTTCGAAAGGTTTCTGAACCCCATTAGGTTTATAACCACTGTGTTTGTTTAACAGATATAATGTAAGAGCAGGAAAGAGCTCAAGTCAGGATTTTATTTCCTCAGCAGCTGAGTGTTATGTTTCATGTGGTCACTCAGCCCTCAAGCGCTCCTCTCTCTTCCCACCTGGAAGTTCTTGTCTTTACTTAGCAGAATTCCCCTCACTCTCTTGTAGCTATCCTGTAGACTTCTTTTTCTTTTTTCCACTCCCATTCTATCTAGATTTGCACATCTAGGTAAGCCAGTTAAAGTTTGCATTATTTTCTCTAGATGTGTACATTTTTGCCAAAACTAAGTTCATATATTAACATGTAACATGCATTTTTGCCAATTGTGAAATATTTTTAGGAGGGAAGTAGTGTCCCATGGGGACAAAGAGACTCGGGTAGTATTTGATGACCTAAATGTTAACCTGACTTTGCCAAGTATGTAGCTTGGTGACCTGCAGATCTCTGGCTGTTATTCCCTCAGGTGTGAAATCAGTTAATTTTCCACTGGATAGTCAAGAAAAGGCTTTTGGAGAAGGCAATGTACACAACACTTCTGGAGAAAGTACAGATGGAAGTGGATGTGGGAAAGAAGAACAATTAAGAAAGAACAGCATATCTAAAGGCCCTGAGGCAAGCACAGTATTCCCACATTGAGCACATCAGTGAGCGTAGAATAATGAAGAATGATCCCAGTCTCTCAATGGTGCAGGTTGAATCACCTGAAATCGCCGATATCCCACAATTTTCACCTACAAAACAGCAGTTTTATATGGCTCAGGCTTTTAGCTGCAAGGAAGTACTTAGAAAACATAAGTGGACTATTCATGATGTTGAAGACAGGAATGAAGGGCACTTAAGAAGTACTTCATTCTAGCAGCCAGCCTCATAAAATCTCTAAAGCTGTACCTCTGTTCACAATCAAAATCCACGATGGGGCCTCAGTATGCAGGAGGCAGAGCAGTGCGGTCTTGTCCAACAGATTCTGAGTTGCAGTTTATACAGTTGTAAGGAGGAAATCTGTGCCTTCCTGGAAGCATCCCATTTTGTGAAATCACTGAACACAATGGATTTATTTAATTAAACCTAGAACTCTTCTGCCTTAACCAGCTTCTTAGCATTATTAGAGGTTCAAAGACAATGTCTTAGCTCAGATTGCCATAAAAAAATAGCAGAGGCTGAGTGGCTTAAACAACTGAAATTTGTTTTCTCATAGTTCCAGAGGCTAAAGTCCAAGGCAGGGTGCCAGTATGTTGGACCTTTTCCTGGCTTGCAGATGCCACTGCTGACTGTGTCACGTGAACTTTTTCTTCAAGGTACACCCCTGGAAAGAGAGAGAAGGCATAAGCTCTCTGTTGTTACTTCTTATAAAGACACTAAATCTATTGATGAAGGCTCTCCCACTAGTGACCTCATCTAAACCTAGGTATCTCACAAAAGTTTGATCTCCAAATACCATTGCATTGTTGATCAGGGGTTCAAAATATGAATTTAGGTGGGGAGCACACAATTTAGTCCATAGACAAACAAGATATATGCAAAGAGGAAAAGAGATACAAAAGCTCAGTTTTTGTTGCCATAGAGTTTATCTCAAGTTCTATTGAAGAACCCTTAACCCTGATGAACAGGACTAGATTATGTGGAGGCCAGGAGTCTCTGGCCCAACGACTCCACTAAAATCAAGCAGCCTCTTTTCCTCTCCTCCAAGGAAGGTGTGCTACTCTGTAGCATGAAGGGAATAAGAAAAAAACAAAGAAAGTCAATCCAAAAGGAGGTGGCAACAGCATACCAGTTAGAGCCCTCATCACAAGCACCAGCACACACTGACTAGCTTCACCTTTGTAGGAAGAATATGAAGCACTTTGCAGAATCCTAAGGAAGGACCAGAACCAGGACAGTTCAGAGAGTCTGGGGAGCAGCATGACAGAGAAGTTCTCTTTAAGTCTCTTGCATCAAAATGATTCAATTCTAATATTATTATTGTAAAATGACTTCCCAATAAGAGCATCTATAGACCTTGAAGCCATGTGCCTTTGTGAAGCAGGAAAAGAGAACTGGTCTAAATTCCCACTCCCAAGAGGGCTTCTTTGGTCGAGTCTGAGTCAATGCCCACCACTAAACTGGTACATCTTGAGTGATTGTCTCATCATACAAAATGAAAGAAGAACAATCTCCTCCAGGAAACTAGGATTTCATTATAAAAAGAATGAAAGAATGAAAAAGCAAAGGCTGAATGTTCTCTCTGATTCGTGGATGCTAATGCACAATAAGGGGTGGGGGGAAGGGAGAGTAGAAGTTCATTGGGTTAAACAAAGGGGAATGAAGGGAAAGGAAGGGGGATGGGAATGGGAAAGACAGTAGAATGAATCAGACATAACTTTCCTATGTTTGTATATGAAGGCATGACCAGTGAAACTCCACATCATCAACAACCACAAGAATGGGAAATTATACTTCATTATGTATAATATGTCAAAATACACTGTACTATCATGTATAACTAAACAAAAAATTTAAATTTTTTTTAAAAAATGTAGGAATGAACTCTGAGCAGACAAAATGGATCAGATGTATATACACACATATCAGGCAGAAGCCTGAGTCTTTACCACTTTGCTCGGCCTCTCACTCAAAACCTTATCAACTACCATTTTTGGCCCAATAAATGTCCTTGCATATACTTTTGACCTATCTTTGGAAAAGGTTTTAAAGGGGGTATTAAGGCTAATACTGTATCACATTTTATTCTCTAAGCCTCAAAAATGACTTTTTTGTCAATCAAAAAAGCTTGCTTTAGTTTTTCTAAATCATGACTCTGATTCTATGTATATTCTGGAACCAATGAAATAGGTAAAACTTCTCTTGGTTTAAAAACATGTTTTGGGATCAGGTGTGGTGGCACATGCTTGTAATCTTGGTGGCTGGGGAAGCTGAAGCAGGAGGATCACAAGTTCAAAGCCAGCCTCAGCAACTTAGCAAGGCCCTAAACAACTTAGCAAGACTCTGTCTCTAAATTTAAAAATATAAAGGGCTAAGGATGTGGCCCAGTGGTTAAGCACCCCTAGGTTCAATCCCTAGTATCCCCCCCAAAAAAGTTTTTATATTGTCTTAGAAGCCTATAAAATAAATCAGGACTAAATATTAATTATATTTATTTATCCCAAAGCCATAATCTGCACAGCCTGAGACATGACTCCATCCCATTTCTCCAAGCTTACTTGAAAGGGTTAAATGATACGAATCAAGTATGCAAATAATTCAGAAAATACAACCTCAGTTGTATAAATGCTCAAAATTCATGATATTTACCCAATTGCCTGAAATTTTAATAATATAAAACTCTTCACATTATCGATTTAATTTTTTTTCTAAAGTAAATTCCTCCTCTATTGACCAACAGAAAATGAAAATCCTAAAATATATATGAAAGCATTTATCTTTCCCCAGTTCTTGTACTTCTTATTCTGCTCAGTTCCATTCACAAGCATTTAATCCAGGTACCTCAACAGCATGTGGGATCTACCTTCAGCTGACCAATGCAAGGACATTATCTTCCAGCATTGATATGTCCCTTCAGTCACCCGGACCAGTCCCAAACCTTTCATGACCCACTTCCTCAAGTTTAAGTCAATAGAAAACACAGCATCAGCTTCACTCCTTCAAAATCTAACAAGTCCAAGCAAATTATTAAAATTAGCCCACATGTGAAAGCTAAGGAAATTTAAGCTGAGGAATTCCAAGAGTCAAATAACATAAAAATTATTTCTCAAACAAAAGCATATACTATAGCCTAGTTCTACATGGGAGTTACGAGCCATAGGCCAGGACAGAGTAAATGTAGTGTTATGTATAGGAACAAAAGGTATTGGGGGGGGGGGGAATGAACTATGGTTTCAGTCTTACCAGTGTGCAGCTTGGAGTCCAGCATACAGTGAGTTTATATTCAGTTGAGACTTCTCAGCTTTGTTATCATGTGGAATCGTTCATATATACATATGTGTATGTATCTGTGGGGTTGGTTAACTTAAGTCCTATCTAAGACGGATGAGAAAGGGTAGATCTTTGCAGTGAGCCATTATCCAGAGCACAATGGGTGTGGGGCAGGATTTCTTAATTGTTGCTATTTTCTGGGAGTACAGGGCCAAGATTAAATTCAATACTGTCAGGTACATGGTGAGATCAGACAGACAGACTGCTGGCATGAGAGTCAATTAGATTGACTCAGTGCTATGATCTCCACAATTAATGTCTGCGCCTCAGTTTTCCCCATCCTAGAGTCATATTAAATATTGAGTGAGTGTAGACACTGACATGACTCAAATAGAAGTCTATGAAATTTTTAAACAGTCTATTAGGGTTCTCCAGAGAAACAGAACCAATAGAGTATGTGTAATTATGAAAAGAGATTGATTAGATTGACACATGATCAGAGGTTGGATCATCCCACAATGGCTGTCTGCATGCTGGCAAGCTAGAAAACCAGTAGCTATTTAGCTCCAAAGGCTCCAGAACAAGAGAGCCCAATGTTGCAATCCAAGTCTAAGATCAAAGACCTGAAAGACTTCTGAAGAACCATGTACAAGCCCATGTTCAAAGGCCAAAGAGCCTGGAGTCTGGTGTCCACGGGTGACAGCCACATAAAAATGCACCTAGTTGGGAAGGAGGGCCTGAGCCAGAGAGCTGGCTTCTGCCTTCTTGTATTTTTTTTTTTTCATTTCACTTGAGCCCTCAACCTATTGAATTGTGCTATTGACATTGAGAGGACAGGTCTTTCTCCCTTAATTCACCAATCTTTTGGAAACACCCTCATAAATACACCCAGAAATGTGCTTTACCAATTTTCTAGGCATCTGTAAATCCAGACAAGTTGACAGCCAAAATCAACCATCACAAAAAGAATAAAGCACTAGAGGCTGGGATGTAACTCAGTGGTAGAGATCTTGCCTCACATGCACACAACCCCTGGGATGAATCTTGGCACTGCAGAAAGAGAAGAGGAGAGGGGAGGAGAGGAGAGGAGATGGAAAGTTAAGGGATAAAAGGGGAGGAGATGGGAAGGGAGGAAAGGAGCAGTATGAGAATATTATCTATTATCATTCAATGTAAGCCTACTGCCTAAAAGAAATATAAGAAGAGACAAAAAAGAAGATGAACTTTAAAATTCTTAGGGGACATAAATACTGAAATCATGGGGATTACATGCAACAATATATACTTTTGACCCATATTGTATGTTAGAAAGCATAAATCCTAGAAAAAAAATCCAAAAAACCAGAAGTTCTATAAGGACTAACCAGAAGTGCAAGCAAAATGTTCCTGAGGGATGAGGGGCTACACTTGGACCTTGGTGAAAGGTAACCTTGGCTTGAGTGAAAGCAAACATGGGGAAACAGTGGGAACATTCCAAGGTCATATGATGACCTGTTAATCTACTGGGGACCTATAAAACTGCGCTAGGGTACTGTAACAAAATACCTTAGACTGTATGTATGTATGTATGTATATATATTTTCCCTCACAGTTCTAAGGCTGGAAGTCTAAGATCCAGTTCCCAGCAGTGTTGGCATCTGTGAGAGTTCTTTTGGCTCAGGGTATCCACACAAGGACTTTCTTCTATGCACATGCACTCCTAGTATCTCTTCTTCTTATATGGACATCAGTTCTCTTTAATTTGGACCTTATTCGTATGACCTCATTTAACCTTAATTGCCTCTTTAAATGCCTTATTTCCAAATACAGTCACAACATGTGAACCTGTGGGGAACACCAGCCATACCTTATTACCCTTATTGGTAGAGAGGACAATATGGGCACAAAAAAATTGGGTTTATGGGAAATGAATTTGCATATTCATCACATCTGTGCATCACAGACAGCTCCACCTCGAATGCCCTACTCCACGTGTTCAGTCGGTTGGGCCATGATAAAGTCCCTAAGCCTGTAAACGTTTGATGAGTGGGTAAACTGGGGAAGACAAATACTTCATCCTTGGAAAGTTAAGGACCACTTGCTAAACCATTTGTGTCTTCTCCACCTTGGGAAAGCCTGAAGACATCTGTCTATGTGGCACTTCTAAATGTGCTTTGAACCTATGGAGCAAAACGTGCAAAGGGAAGGTTTCCTGCACTTTGAGATGCCTACAGGGGGAAGATGAATATACACTAAAGATAGCTCTCTGACCTAGATGTATCAACACCCTGTACCTGAATTCATCTTAGTGAAAAAGCCATTTACTATCCTGACTGGAAGAAAAACTGCCTGTTCAAAGAGGGGAGAAAAAGCACTGCTTTGCTATTTTGTTAGCTTGTTATTCTCACTTGGGGGAAAAAATGGTTTCAGACATATTGGTTATTCTGAGCCATAAATTTGGAAACATCCAAAAAAGGAACTTTAAAAATATACAATGAAAAGCCTGTCTATAGTTTTGGAAGGAAAATGATAGTATGCTACAAAATATTTCTGCTGTCTCAGGAAAAATAATAACTGCCCATTTAACTATGGAGCACATAGTCATTGTTCTCTTTTTGGAATCTTCTCTTCCCCAAGAACCCATATTCCAAAAGTCAGTGGTTCTCTACCATGGGCAGTTTTGGCACTCAGGCAACATGTGATAAATGCCTTAGACTTTTGACTATGTTCTAGCATCTAATGAGTAGAAACCAAGTTTAGTGTTGAACATCTCCCTATTCATGGAGCAACTCCACATACCCACACCAAAGGAATTAGCCCAAAATATCAATAAGAAATCCTGCAATTTGAGAAAGAAAGGCCGACTCAGGAAACCTGCCTTGGCGGGGAGTCTTAGTTCCCCTGGAACCACATACAAAAAGAGTTTACCAAGTCAGATAATGTATAATTAATTAAACCATGTACAGAGCTCTGTAAGACTGGCTTAGCCAATGCCAGGAGCGACTGGTCAATCTGGACTTCCTCATTCTCTCACCTTAAATGGAGGCAGCTGACCACACATAGCAGGCCTGAGAGGAGATGCTGGGGAGTTGGTAGTCGCCCACCATGCTTAGGAATTACTTCAATACTGCTCCTGTGGAAAACAGAACTCTAAAAACCTACACACTATGCGAACTTGGTATCTGCATGCATACGTATTACCCCTGATCACCATAGCCCATAAATATCAAAAGCCTTGTTTGTGCAAGAAGGCTGTAGACATGTCCAACTGCTAGTATGGAACAATTATTCATGGTTCTCCTGATTTTCATTATGTACAATCATCTCATTGACCCCATATTTTTCACTTGTTTTGCTCCAACTATTGCTGTTCCTCCAAGGTGACAAGTGTGTGTCAAGCACACCAACATAGCTATGTCACCCACGTGTGTTCTATGATGATACTCTTCACCCAGAAAACCCTAACTTCACTTCAGATCTCACTCACAGGATACCTCACACCTCCTTAATTTGCTAGGCAAAGATGATGTCTAATTAATTATTCATCACCTAGAACACCACTTGGCATTTCATGAGTGCTCAATAAAAGTTTGTTAAATAAATGTTTTAAATGCCTATTTTTCTTGTTCTCTCTGTTTTTTCTCTAATTTTTTTTTAAATTTTAAACCTGCTATTTTCTGATATCTATCTTACCCATTTTTACTTTTTTGACTAAGCATTAAACCAGTCACTGTTACTAACCATATCGTTGGTTCTTGGAGCTAAAAAGCTGACTGAACTTTCAATACACAAGCAGTGAACAGCTGCTATTTGTGACAGTTCTGGGTGCCATGGGAAACAGAAAGCAGAACAGAAAGGAGCCTGGATTTTTCCAGAGGGAGAAACGTGGGAGAGATGTAGCATTCACATCAAGGTTTGATTGCAAAGCTACTTGAGATCTGGGCCTGGCTGGGAAGTCACAAGGAGAAGATGAAGGCTTCCTGGATGAAGATGAAGAACTAGTGCTGGAGGAGAAACTCCCAAAGCAGCAGATGCTAAACAGGCAGAAATGGGGAGGAAAAAACCGTCCAGGAAGAATTAGGAGAAATGAATGACAGCTTGCTTAAATGGTCTGGTGAAAGGGTAGATAGGGAGATGAAATGGATCAACCACACCAATCCCAGTAAATTAACTGTAATATGACGAAACAATAGCTCCAAGCTTTGTGATGCCTGTGATAACAGTAACAGCAGCGCTGCCGTTAACAGAAACCAGAGAAGGACCCCTTCAGGGTGAGGTGTGATTAGTTTGGTCTCTGTCATCTTGTATTTGACAGATGGAGCCCTGTTCCTGGCTGTGTAACTTCATGATATTGGCCCGTGGCCTCCTAGAAATTCTGGAAACCAAACAATAACATCACTCAAATTAGTTCTCCTCATAGAGTGAATTTTGTGGTTTGCCAATAAAGACTTCTGGTTGGTATAAAGGCCACCAAGCAAGAGTTTCCCCATTTTACTTGTATAGGTCTTTACTAATGTTATTAACTTGGGTCATATGGAATGGAAGTGGCAATTCTGTAAGTCAAAAGATGGTTAAATAGAAACAATTTTATGTCATCGCTTTGGTAATAAACACACACCCTGGAATCAAAGAAATTAGGTTTGATCCTGGTTTAGGATTTATGGACTGAGTGGTTCACACTTTCTGAGCCTCAGTGTCCTCGGCCACGAGATGACAAGTGTCCCAGTGCTGTACAGATGTGAGGATCAAGTGAAAGACACCAGGAAGCAGGGAACACAATGCCAGCCACGTCGTATCTTTCCCCCTGCTGTGGCAGAGGATAGAGCATCCCTCTTTCTCTTTATCTTTGAGGTTACTCTTGTCTCTTCTTCTTCCATGATCAGTACCTCCCTGATACCATTGCCTCCCACCCCTCAACCACTGCTCTCTACTTTCTGCACTCCTGCTCAGTCTTCAAGGTCAGGACGAAGAGGGACTCTATGGGCTCCTCCAGGCCACGTTTCTTTGAACAAACTCTGTGAGTGTACAATTTATAAGTGACCCTGAAACCATACTGAAATGGTCCCTTCAAATATTACCAATGACTTCCTTTTTTTTTTTTTTTGGTACTGAGGATTGAACCCAGGAGTGCTTAACCACTAAGCCACATCCTCCACCTCTTTTTATGTTTTATTTAGAGACAGGGTCTCACTGAGTTGCTTAGCACCTCGCTTTGGCTGAGGCTGACTTTGAACGCACAATCCTCCTGCCTCAGTCTCCCAAGCTGCTGGGATTACAGGAGTGTGCCACCATGCCCAGCAACCAATGACTTTTCAAGTGAAGAAATGTAGTGGCCCTTTTTGAATTGCAGTCCCTTTTTATTTCTTTGAATTATTTGAATCTGGCAACTATCTGCTGGCTCAGAATACCCCCTCCAAGGCTTCAAGACTAGACATCCTTGGTGATTCTTCCATGGCTACATCAAGGTAAGCACAATTCATGTTGCTCTTACCTCGCAGGGATTCTCAAATCGTATTCCCTGTATTCCCACCACTCTTTTTCTACTTGGATCTTTGAATCAGTATTTACATATATCTGAAATTTGTCACAAAAGGAAGAGTATTTGTGAGTAAATAATTTTTCTTTTCAGTTTCCAATTGAATTCAGAAAAGGGAAATGACTAACACAAGGACAACAGGGATTTTTCCAACCATCTGGAAAGAATCCTTAGAAACTAGTTACATTGAATGAATTTCTGCATTCTTTTCAAAATAGGCAGGGTTGATGGATCTATCTCAGGATTCATGGCTGATGCCAGACCATGAGAGATTTCAGGGAAGGAAGGAGGTCACCTATTTCAAGGAGAGGAGACTTGTCAAGGAGATGACTTATTGGCTTTTCCCATGGGAGTCTTGTCAGAGACCATGCTTAGGTCTCTCTGTCTCCATGAAGCACACATTAAAAAATCAATCCCTGGGGCCTTGCACAAGCCTGCGAGTGGCTATCATCTTTTCTTTTTAAACTCATCCTCATTTTTAAAAAAAATCTCCTCTGAGTCTTACCATATAAGACATGGTTTGTCCAAAACACATTTTCCATGAAATTCTTAAAATAGACAATCTTGTTATTAAATATATTCTTGATTTTAAGTTTAAATCGGAACCTGTCTTTATATATGCCTGAAATTGTCACCAAAGGAAAATTATAGCAGATCTGACTGCATAATTCTTTAAATTCCCAATTAAACTCTCTTCTTAAAATCATTTCTGTGTAACTAATTTTTTTTCCAAAAAACAATTTGCATTTGAATGAAATATTCAAAGCATGTGTATGTTTCTGAAGAGTCTGTTTCTCTTTTTGTAAGAGAACACAATTCTCAAGTGTAATTTATTTTCAGTGCTTTCATCAAAAATCCTCAGGGGGACTTCATTTTTATTTTCCTTGAACAAATCAGATAAGTACTATTACTACAAGTTGACATTGGAGCATCTATTTTTAAATTTGTGGGGTGTTTAATTTGAAGATGATGTATTCAGATATACTTTGGGTGACCATGGTTCTAATTGGAGCATCTTTCTGTCTTTTGAACATATAACTCCTCTCTCTTTATTCTATGTTCTTTTCAACTTTCCTAACACAGCAACAACAAATCATTTCTCCAATCTATGAAATGAAAAGTGTTGTAAGGTGCTATACTTTCTTTTCTCCATTTAAAGTGGAATTTTTCCATCTCTTGAAAGAAAATGAAATAGGAGCCATCAGAAAATGAGGCTAAAATCACCTTGTCAGGAATGACTGAAGGCTACGGTGAAAATGAACAAGAAAAGGCAGAAACAAACATTCAAATGAATATAAATGGGTAGAGCCAGAGCGCAAAGAGAAGCAAATAGTTCTCTGAGGAAAGCAGCAAGGGAGCAGAGATTTAAATAGTACAAAAAACACCTCTGCTCAGCTCTTCCTACTTCGGTGCACTCCTGTCATGTCCTTGGCAAACTTTGAGCCTTCTTTCACTTATTCTACTCATATTACCTCCCTTCATTACTATATCTCCATTCCACCTTTCCTAGAAGACAAATAAAATTGGTAAATATTTGGCATTGTCCACACAGGAATGAGGGCTGTACAGAGAGGCCTGAGGGACCCTAGATTCAGATCCCAAGTCTACTTGTCATTATCTATAGAATGCAAAAGTGTTTATTTCTGCATGGTGGCACACACCTGTAATGCCAGTGGCTCAGCAGGTTGAGGCAGGAGGATCACAAGTTCAAAGCCAGCCTCAGCAACTTTATGAGACCCTGTCTCAAAAATAAAACATAACCTAGGTGCCCTTCAATATATGACTGAGTAAAGAAAATGTCATAGGTGTACACAATGGAATATTACTCAGCCATAAAAAAGAATGAAATTATGGCATTTGCTGGTAAATGGATAGAACTGGAGGCTATCATGCTAAGTAAAATAAGCCAATCCCACCCAAAAGAAACAAAGGCTGAATGTTCTCTCTGATATGCAGATGCTGACTCACAATAGGTGGGAGGGAGGGAGGAGTGGTGGTTCACCATATTGGATAGGAGGAAATAGGGGAAAGGGAGGGGAAGATGGGAATGGGAAAGACAATAGAATGAATTAGAAATAATATTCTTATGTTCATATATGAATAAACAATAAGTGTAACTCCATATCATGCACAACCAAAAGAATGAGAAGTTATTCTTCATGTATGTCTGATATGTCAAAATACATTCTACTATTATGTACAACTGAAAAGAACAAATAAAAATGCAATTTATAAAAAAATAAAACATAAAAATAAAGGACTGGGTTGTAGCTCAGTGTTTAAGTGCCCCTAGGTTCAATCCCCACCACCACCCCCCAAAAATGTTTATTCCTAAAAAATTTGGAAAAAAGACACATCGTCATTACTCTCCCCAAGATGATATGGATGACATAATTTTCACTAGCAATAATGGATGCTAAGGAAGAATCAACAAAGTAAGTGGGCTTCAGAGCTCTGGGCATGAACTATCCATTTGGACGTTAAACCCAACTCAAATATAGATTAGTCTAACTCCAAAGATTATCTTCTTAAGCCTTACACTAAGTGTCCTCCAAGGAGTACCTCCCACTTTTCTAGGAGACAATGAACTAGTAAAAAAGAGTGAGCCATGTGCTGAAATCACCATAGTAAGCAATATAATATACATAGCACCAGTGTAACAAGTGATATAATTCTTATAGAATATTTTCAGGGTAAAGTCCTAACTACCATGCCTATAAAAAATGAATTTATGCCAAGAATTTTATTTAACTCATTAATTAATGAGTAATCCAGTATGATACAGAAAGTCAGTTCAAAAGAAAATCTAAAGAACAGACTTACGTACAGGTCATCAGAAATGCTGAAATAAATTTTTAAATAGATGTAAAACTGATCAATATCTACACGATAAGTATCAATTACCTTGTCACTGGACAAAATGTGTTTGGAATCTTTAGGAACAGTAATTATTTGCATTATTATCAGTTTTCTAAAACTGGCAGAGTTACATAGTACCCTCAAAGACAATGAAAGATGCAGATTCTATCATTTCATCTTCAGAAGAGGACCCTAGACAGTATCTAACTTTACAATGAAGAAGACAACCTTCTAATAATAAAAGATATAAATTGTTATCTGCTGCTTTTTCATTTCATTGAAATTTTCTGGCAAAACCTCAACCTCTTACTTATCCAGATATCATTTTTCTTCTTGCGTGTACCTGCGGAAATCCCATAACAATGAAGATCATAAATTCCTGATGGCCTCCATCAACTGAACATTCCATATAGGCTCAGGTATCTCACTGTATTTCTGTAGTCACGTCACTGTCCCACTCCACACAACTATTTAAAACACTTTTTCTCTTTCATAAATCTCTTACAGATATCAAAATATCTTGCTGTCAGTAAGTTTTAGGTATTTTTTTTATTTCCAGCAGTGCTAGACCCTACGGTAATGGATCATAGAAAGGTCTAGAGATCCTGGATCAGAGATGGAGGCTCTGATAAGGGCAGGGGGACCATAACATGACTTGATTTCAATACTTTACCTTTGAATACAGTCAGATTTCTCCACATCTCCAATTCACCTACTTTCCCCATCTCAACAAATGATATCATCTCCTACTCAGGGAAAAGTTACGGTACCAGAAATCCTTTAGCTTTCAATTACCAAATGAACTCTCTACTGCATCTACCCCACCCTCTTCTCTTCTTGAATATGGAAAGGATTCTGCTGGACACATGGAGAGTGTCTGGTGTCAGTTACAAACAGGATAATGGATGAAGAAAACAGATACAAGATAAGGCTTTTCAAAATGCAGTAATATAGAGGGAGGAAAGAAATCACTAAAAGGAAGTAGAAGCCATTTATTAGTCTACTTTATGTTTTGTAAAAACTACAGGACAGTATGAACAAGAGTGATCAAATATACATGGGTTCTGTAACAGGATCCCTTCAAGGAAAATTTGTTTTGAGTCACTTCAAAAGGTTGAGAAAGTCGCTTCCCAGCATGAGTGTATTAGAGAGCCTGATTATAAATTCAATTGAAATGAACCCAAGGGACATTTGTAATACATCAAATACCTAAAATAAGAATTTTATGTGCACTTCAGACCAGTAGAGAAATTGGATTTATTTTGAGGACACCACCAAGATGCAAAGGACCAGAAATGCTAGGCAAACTTCTTTACTTCCATTTAGCAGACAAAGGTAGAAATTCTGTTCATACCCTCAGAAGTGAGAGTGTCATATTACCAGCAGTGTCGGTGGCATTGTGAAAGAAATGGGTAGGCAAGGAGTGACAGACTAGGTAATAGGCTTAGCATCCTCCAATAAGACCTGAAGGAAATTGATCTGGAACACTGCAATTGGGCATGCTCAAACATGGTTTTTGCATTTCAAACCAGTAGTTCTGAAACTTGAGCTTGCATCAGACTTTTCAGAGGGCCTGATAAAACACAGATTTCTGGATCCCCATAACCAGAGTTCTTAATCCAACAGGTTTGGGATGCAGCCTGATTATTTGCATTTCCAAGAAGTTTCTGGATGATACTGATACAATCTAGAGTCTCTAAAATAAAATAAGCCAATGCAAAAATAGAGTGAGCAGAAGAGAAATGAATAAATAGAAAGTTTTAAAAAAAAAAACTATCTCTGAAGAAACAATTCCCAGGAGCTTCTGACCAAATGCAATGCTAATAAACTCAGTATACCACGGTTAAAGAAAATGGACTCTTTTCTCAACGTTCCTTTGCTATTTTTCTAGAAATCACATCATTTGTTTTATAGTTTGTTCCCCATTTGTTTACCTCTTATGCTTTTTAGCATTTCCCGAGGATTTCTCTTTCTGTCACACCATTGTCCTTCAATTGATTTCCTGACACTCTCCTTAGTCTCCCTTCCCCTGACTGTTGGAACGCCTCTTTCAATAAGGCATAGCATGCGCCTCTGACTGGCATCGGTAAGTTGCTGATTCCCCTGGATTCTCTGGGTTGTTTGGTTTTACCCCCAGCTGATTTTAACTTCCTGAAGATGAGGCTAACTAAGAGTGAACATTCTAATTTAAAATCACAGGACTGAAGCCACATAGGATGTAGTCTTAGCTCAGAATGTGCCCAGTGTTGTACATCACATTAACAATGTCCACACACACAATGGAAAAGGATTATTCACAAGTGACTGGCTTTGCTGCTGACCAGAGACAGAATAATAAATCCTGTCCAGCCCATTATTCAAGAAGGCACTGGACATGGTTAGACTATACTCCATAGAGGCCTACTGGGGAATCTAAAATTGCAAACAATGAGAAAACACAGTAGTTGCTACCATCTTAAGGAAGAGTTAACGAAAGAACTAAGGTGGTGGGAAGATGATTTGTTTTAAATGAGTGGGGAAACAGCTTTTCTGAAGCTAGTACAACCAAACATTAATGGATCCCTCTGTTATCTGATTCAGAACATAGTCCATTGTGTTGGGGAAGGGGACCACAGGAGGAAGAAGGATTAATATAGCACAAGTACATCAAAATAGCAAAACTCATCAGTAATTTTAAAATTTACATAGCAAAAAGTTCAATTGCTAGGAAAAAGTTTCTAGTCACCTAAAATTGATTTCTAAAGATTACATTTCTAGATCATATACACTTTCCCAAAAGCAACAAACATAATTGGTTTCTAAAAGATTTGAGGTATTGTTTTCTGGAACACTTTTATATGTGAATTTGAGTAGGAAACAATCCCCAGTTACTTAATCAAACACTAATCCAGGTGTTGATGAAGGTACTTCTGAGATGATTAAAACTGACCTTAAGTAAAGCAGATTAATTTAGATAATCTGAGTGGCCTCCTTCAGTCAGCCCACAGTCCTCTTAAGGGACTGATGCTTGTCTGAAGAGGAAATCCTGCCTGTAGACTGCAGCACCGTCTTAAGCTAAAGAATTTCACTCTTAGTGTCCTGAGAGCCTGTCCTGCGGATTTTACCCTGTCTAGCCACTCCCAACATTACCTAAGCCAATTGGTTTCAATAAATGTCTTTATAGATCTCCCAATGGCTCTGTTTCTCTGATTGGACTGTGACTGGTACATTTTCCTTTTGCAACTATTCATTATATCACATATCTGCTTCCTATTGATGCCCACAGACCAGTTTCTTAGATACACAATGTTCACTCTATACCATCTAATAAACAAATGCACCAGAAAGACATGATCTAGCAATCATTAAGAATTAGTATAGTCTTTTCCTCATGCTCTTTCTTCCTGTTCTGTTCTTAGTTTTTCTCTTTATATCAAAGCAGACATTTGGCATTTGTTTTTTAGGGCTTGGCTAGCTTCGCTTAGCATAATCTGCTCTAATGCCATCCATTTCCCCGCAAATTCTATGATTTTGTCATTTCTTAGTGCTGCATAATACTCCATTGTGTATAGATGCCACATTTTTTTTATCCATTCATCAATTGAAGGGCATCTAGGTTGGCTCCACAGTCTAGCTATTGTGAATTGTGCCACTATAATCATTGATGCAGCCGTATCCCTATAGTGCGCTCTTTTAAGGTCCTCAGGGAATAGTCCGAGAAGTGCGATAGCTGGGTCAAATGGTGGTTCCATTCCCAGCTTTCCCAGGAATCTCCATACTGCTTTCCAAATTGGCCTCACCATTTTGAGGAAAAGACTACAGTAAACAAAGACGAATGGGGGGAGAGAAACGGAGAGAGAAGGGAAAGCATATGGAAATGGTAGGAGACCTTCAAGGATACATAAAATTATAAGAGGTTATGAGGGGCAAGGGGGAGGGGAAAAAAAAAGGGAGAGAATTGAACAACAGCAGGGGAGGTAGAGAGGGAAGATGGGAGGGGAGGGGAGGGGAGGGGGGATAGTAGGGGATAGGAAAGGTAGCAGAATACAACAGTCACTAATATGCCATTATGTAAAAATGCGAATATGTAACAGATGTGATTCTGCAATCTGTATTTGGGGTGAAAATGGGAGTTCAAAGCACAATTTGAGTCTAATGTATGAAAGATGATATATCATGAACTATGTAATGCGATAAATAATCAATAAAAAAAAAGAAAAAAAAAAGAATTAGTATAGAACTTCTGTTTAAGGCAGGGAATCATAGCCCAATTTCCCAATTAAATGAGTAAAGGATTTTTTTAGTAGGGAAAAGCATTAGACACAACTCATTAGCCAGAAAAACAAAAGACCTTTTTTTAAAAAAAAAAAAGTTACACAATCCATGATATATGTACTCCAGAGAAAAGATTCACTATAAAATTGATTGCCAAGAAAGTGAGTGGACAAGATCTATAACAGATACTCAGTTACCACGAGATCAGAGTAAGAATGAATATAACTAACATTGGGACACAATGTGCTAGGCACTGTTCAAAATACTTTATAAATAGTAACTCCCAACAGCCCAGGGGAGTAGATGCTAGAAATAACCCCATTTTGCAGATTCAAAAACTGAGGCAAAACGATAAAACAATCTGCCCCCAAAAAACTCTGATGGTAAGTGGATGAGCCAAAGTTCAAATCCACTTTGGCAACAGAATCTGAACTCTCAATCTCTTATCACCTCATAAATCTGGGGAGCAGGAACTGGTAGTGAGATAGTAGGGACTAAGAATCTACCATTAGCATCATTAAGCACGATGTCAGCATGAAGAGAAGGAACCGTCCTAGTCTCTTTCTCACCTGAAGTAGGTGATGTATGCTCAACTCCAGGCTGCTGCCACAAATAAGAAAATTAAATCCTTTCTCACCCCCACAATGTATCAGCCATGCATTCCTCAGGCTAATCCTGTCCCATCTAAATATTTTTAAAAATCATTCTCATTGTTCCATCTCCATTACAATGAGCTTGGTCTCCGCTATAATCACATCTTTCTTGTTTGGATGACTACAGAAGCATTCCAATGTGGTTCTCTCGCCCACTTAGCCCCTGTGATCTATCCTCCAGATGAAAACTAGAATGGGCCTTGAACAACACTAAACATATCATTCACTACTTAATAAATATGTCAGTAGTTTCCTGATGTTTTAAGATTATTCTCAGTATCCATAACAGGGCCTGAAGCACCCTGCCTGATCTGGCCCCTCTTATCTCCCCTAAACACCTCTACGTTCACTGAAATCTAAACAATACTTTCTTATCAGTCCCTCCAATTCACCAGAATCCCAGTAAGTCTTTAAAATCTGTATCACTACTGGTAATTAAATAGATTTTTATGTCATTATTTGATATGCAACTTAAGTCTATAAATTATACAGATGATTCACAACTTACAATGGTGTGACTTAAGATTTTTAACATTGCAGTGGTGTGAGAGCAATATACATTCAGTAGACGCCATACTCTAAATTTTTAAATTCAGATCTTTTCCTGAGCTACCGTCTTGCAAATCTGGGCAGCAGCAGCAAGCCCCAGCTCCTTGTCAGCTGTGCAAGCATGAAGGAAAATAATGATCCTCTACAATGTGCTGCATTCAGCTTACAATGGATTTATCTGGATATAATCTCCTGGAAAGTCAAGGAACACCTGTATAAGAACAAGAATGGAGTCTGTCATATTCACCATATTATTTCCTATGCCCAGCCGTGTCTGAGGAAGAAGTTGGCCCTTAATAAATATTTGTTGAATAGACTAATTCTTTACTACAGTTTTCAGAAACAGTTCTGTTTCTGTTCTGTTTCTCTTCAAAATGAACAAAAGAAAACCATCTTAAAAAAAATAGAAACTTCTGCTTTCCTCTTCAGCTGGAGCTACAGGAAGTTATCTGGTCAAATACAGCTCAACTTCAAATACTGGACACATAAAAACCACCCACCTGTAAGGGTGACAAAAGACAAAATCTACTAGACAAAAGAAACATTTCAGAGTTTTGTTTTGTTTTGTTAAGTGAACAATTTGGAGCATCATAATGAATGCCTGCCATGTACTGAGACAAACTGATAAAGTTTGCAAAAAGTAATTTATTCACATTCTCAATTGTATTTGCATGTATGAAAAAGGAAAAACATGAATTAGGGAAGATTGCCTCCGATGAAAACCAGGAGAGATGAATTTTGCTAAATGCAGTAGAGTTAAATTAATTAGATAACACCAAAATCAAACAAGTATGTTGGAAGCCATGTTTGACAAACTCCCCCAGAATTCGATGGAAAGTTTTAAAGACAGACAAATACAGGGAAACTATCACTGGTAACGTGTGGAGTAACCAGTATAACCAATATGAAGTATATTAAGAGAAGAGCCATATAAGCAATAATGAGATACATAAGAAAAACTTGAAAGAAAGATGAAGGGGAGAAATGGTTTTCAGATGGAAAGAGTCATAAATTTAATTGTTCCATAAAATGTAAAAAGCCACAGTTATACAGATTCTAAAATTTAAAAAGCCAGAAAAGTCTTTCAAGAATAGCAAAATAGGTTAATTTGAAAGAAAAATGCAGGAATGTAATCAGTAAAAGGTCAAGTTCTGCTTAAACAGTTGTACCAACATTACTGTGAAATTTAATATAAATATTAACAACACTTAAAAGATAAATTTATACCTAAAAAAGAACATAATAACAAAAGTCTAGATCTAATGTTAGTTGAACTAAATCATGATGGTGGGTAGAGACAGAGTAGAAGAATGAGGGGGAGTGGTGGGGAATAGGAGGGGAGGGAAAGGGGAGGCATTGGGGTTTGAAATTGAATAAATTAAAACCATGCATGTATGATATATAAAAATTTACCCAACTATTGTGTACATTTATAGTGCATCAATAAAAGCAAAAGGGAAAAAAGTATCTTAAACTAGGGAGATGACAGAGCTCAGTGGCTGTAAGAAGCCCCAGAAGCCTGGATTCAAATCCTAGTCTTCCCAATTACTAGCTAAAAATAAGAGCACGTGGAATGTGTTCCTTACTACCTTCATGGAACACATTCCTCATTAGTGAATGTGGATAGCAATATCTACAGGGCCACTGAAGTACTAAATAATACATGATACCTTGCTAACTTGAATGCAGTAAGTACTCAGACTGTTATAAAACATTGGATTTTTGGATTTGCTTTTGTTTTTTGGTGCCAGGATGGAATCCAGGGGCACTTAAGCACTGAGCCACATCCCAGCCCTTTTTGTTTTTTTATTTAGAAGCAGGGTCTCACTAAGTTGTTTGGGGCTTTGCTAAATTGCTGAGGTTGGCTTTGAATTTGTAATCCTCCTGCTTCAGCCTCCTGAGCTGCTGGGATTTCAGGGGATTACAGGTATGTGCCAAACCAAAATGTTGATTTTAATGAAGAAAGAGGATAAATAACCGCTCATAATATCAAGTAAAAATAGCCAATTATAGGTAAAAATGTCAGGTAAAAACAGAAAATTTAATGGAGGACTTAAACAATAGAAAAATATTTTTTTAAAAAAATCAGAAAACAAATAGGATAGATAAATAGAACTAAAATATCAAAAAGTGATAAATTACAAATTCATATAGCCACAATTATAATAGATTTTCCATTTCTGTTTTGACAGAGAAATCAATACAATAGTGGAATTAATAAGAGGAATAGACCAAACTTTTTATCTGATACTGAAAACATATGCATTACTTTTGAATACTCAGGAAGATTTTACAAAAAAAAATATATCAATGCTACAAATAAATTCTTAATAATTTCTCCAGAAATGTTTAGAAGTCACTGGGGCAAAAGGACAACCCAGGTAGAGAGGTAAATTGATTGACCTTTTGCTGCTGGACTCAACATAACATAGAAGTGTATGGTTTACCTTTACAAATTCTTGAGTTGAACAACAATGACAAAAGGGTATTTTTGTCCTGTGTTGGTTCTCTGACAGAAGCCTGTCTCCCATGATGGATCAGCTCTTCCTCAGATGAAAATTGTACCCTCAAGAGGAACAGCAATGCTTGCCGATCAATAGGGTGATATTTCATATATCAAGTCTTGCCTTTCATTTTTGAATTGCCCTCCAGTTACAGCATCTCCACCTTGCTTGGAGAAAACCCAGCACCACGGCCATTTTATTTTTGTTAGGGAGTCTCAAATACATGCAATGACTTTCTAAGCACTACCAGATTAGTGAGAATCTTCAACACTGGTGTCCCATTTTAAAAAGAAAAAGGAGTGATGCACATAAAAATCCATATGACACTTTCAACTGTGATGCCTCTCCTCTCATACTAAATTAATATAGCTTGTATATAATTCAAACATATTTGGTTGCAACTTGCCTTTCAAAGCAGATTGAGTTTTATCAGATACTCCCTGAGCATGAGTGAATTTGAAGGAAATTCCTGCACCAATTGAACACATCATACTCCTTCTGCTCCCTCCCCTCATTCTTCTTCCCTTGGTTTTTTCTTTCACCATGTGCCTCCTTGTAACTTCCTAAATTCTGCAACTCATGATAACCTTTCTTCTGAATCTTGCTATTCTCATGAATCCCAGTTTATGCTTGGTCTTTTCTTATGGTTATAAGCCTCATAAGAGCTTAAAAAAAATACTAAATGCAGAACTACCCAGAATTGAATTAAATTTTCTTTAATATTTTTCTAAATCCATATTTGAAATATTCTCTCATTCTCTGAAGTTCTTTTCAAATTATTTTAGATTTATGATTTACTGAGGTGATTTTTATTACTTCCTGTCAGCTGATTTCTGCTACAATAATTATTTAATGTTTCAAAATTTTATAATGAAAATAATTTTTTAAACAAAACCTTCCTCTCTTTATTTATTTTTTAATTTTATTTTTATGTGGTGCTGAGGATCGAACCCAGTGCCTCACGCATACTAGGCAAGCACTTTACCTCTGAGCCACAACCCCAGCCCATGAAAACAATTTTAAGTATTTCACATTAAGGGGGCCATTTATGCCAAAAAGTCAATATAATTTTTACTTGAGGCCAAATAACTAGGATTAATTAACTTAACCTAATTTTGGCACTTAGTATTTACATATTTAATATTCTCAATTTTTTGCTGACAATTAGAAATCCTTATGTAACATAAGAATTTGACAAGTGTATCTATTGAATTCATAAATATATAATGCTTAAAGCAAACAATTCCAAATACTGTAAGATTAGAAAAACTTTACACCAGATCAGCAGAGCACTCAATATAAAGTCTAAATGCTATTTTGCTATTTGTACAATGTTAAAAAAGAAGAAGAAAATTGAACTACCTCTCATCTAGAGAATTAAATTAATATCTATTTAAACAATGGAACTCTTTCCATCTGGTCATGAGAAAAAGCGAAAGAAAGAAAGAAAGAAAGAAAGAAAGAAAGAAAGAAAGAAAGAAAGAAAGAAAGAAAGAAAGAAAGAAAGAAAGAAAGAAAGAAAGAAAGAAAGAAAGAAAGAAAGAAAGAAAGAAAGAAAGAAAATTATATTAGCCTGATCAAAATAATAATTGATGTCTTAAAAGAGAAATTCAAAAATCATTCATTTTGATGTATTTGGCAGGGAAGTTCTCAGCTTTTATTTGGTTACTCTATCCAATGTCTTCACTCCTTTTAGCTCCTTACCATGGAGAATATCAAAAAGTATGTAAACAACAAAAACATTTTTTTAAAAAATATGGGCATGCTCAGTTTTGCACAGCACAAAGGCTATAAGGTATCAAAGCATATCTCTAGCAGGGGAAATTCCAGATATGGACAGCGTAACTTGATCTTGAGGACTCTAGCAGCATTTTTATTTTCACCTACCCACAAATAAGCTCCCTTTAGTCTAACATTTCACACTGTCTTCAAAGAGAAATTGGACTATTACTCTACTTAATAGAAATAGGTATTAAGAGATGGGGACAATTATATAAAAAGCTTGGCTCCTTTGTGTCATCATTACATGAGATTCTTTACTAAGTCCAAAAATGAGGTCAGACAAACTGTCTCTAAAATTTGATGAAATATGCTCTATGGCCTAGGACATATTTATTTTCTGTAAGAATTCCATAAGCTGAGGAAAAAATTATACATGTTTTTTTTTTCCAATTGCTAGGAACAGTATTCAAAAAATAGTCATTAGATTGAGATGGTTGATTATATTTTTAATGTCTTCTATATCCTTATTTGATTTATCTACTGATCTATCAGTGACTGAGGCGCAAATTCTCCCATTACAGTAGTTGATTTGTTTTTGCTTTATATATTTTAAAGTGATGTTGTCAACTACCTCTAAGTTAGAAATTATCAATATCTTCTTGAAAAATTGAGACTTTTATCAAAATGTTTTCATTTCTAGTAATACTTTCTACATTGAAGTCCACTTTTTCAAGTTAAAAAAGTTTTATCAACTTTCTTTTTTGAGCTACATTTGACGGTATATCCTTTTGCATCCTTTTACTTTTAGTCTTTTGCAGTCCTTACAAATGGCACAAGACGTTGTTTCTTGTAAGCTATAAATTATGGATTCCTTTTTTAAATCCAGTCTGAGAATATTTGTATTTTATTTTATTTTATTTATTATTTTTAATTGTTGTCAATGGATCTTTATTTTATTTATATTCGGTGCTAAGAATCGAATCCAGGGCCTCACACAAGCTAGACAAGTGCTCTACCACTGAGCTACAACCCCACACGCAAAATATTTGTATTTTAATTAGGGAATTGGCCACATATACATATATTATATCAGAGAGTACTGATATAAATGGATCACCTTTTACTGCTGTGTTTTGTGTTTCCTCTTTGCCCTTATTTTTTCTTTGTTCTAGTTTATTCCTCCTCCTTCTCCCATGCTTCTTTGGAATTGATTGAGATTTATTCCCTTTTCCCCCCTCTTGTTCTATTTTTCTCACTCCTAGAATGGAAGATACAAACTCTACTTCCATTCTTTGGTGATTACCTTATAAATTTTAATATACATATTTAATTTACTAGAGCAAACCATTATCTTAACAATGATTAGCATTATCTCAAATAACACAATAGCCTACAATGTTTGCACACCCCTCACCCTCTTCCTGACTTGTAACTTGTTGTCCAGTAGCTTAATTCTATCTTAATGCTTAATTATTGAGAGCCACAACCAAGTCAAGATGGCGCCTGGCAGTTTGCCAGGAGGAGTGGTTTGTGAGCTAACGCCACCGAGCCATTAAGATGATGGAGATTCCTTATTGGCTGATTGCTATATCTAGATGATGTTAATTGAAACAAGCTGTGTACAATCAGTTAGGTATATATACCTCTGCTGTCCTGCAATAAAACGGCTCCTGCTGTTTCAATCTTCACAAGTTGCTTGTCACCTCCCGGTTATTTGTCCAGCCAGACTGGGGCACTTAATACAACAAATTAGACATTCCTAACTCCCCTATAATATTTCACCTCTCCTTGTTTCTCTGTGCTGCTTTCTGAGCAATTTCTTCAGAGATACCCTCTAGTTTACTAACTTGTTTACCTTCTTCATTATGTCAAATCTGCTGCTTAACTTGTTTAGAGTTTCTAATTTTAGTTTTTATATTTTTATTTCTAAAATTTCTATTATTCTTTTTCAAGCATGCCTGATAATTTCCAATAAATAGATGTCCCTTCAATATATTTGTTATAACATGATTATTTTATATTTGGTATTGGAATTTTTCAAAATCTCTATTCTTTGCAAGTTTTGATTCTGTTGTTTGTTGTTTTTGCTGGTTCTTGTCTATGGTGTCTTCTTTTTAAATGTTTTGTGATTATTTTTAATGTGCACTCATACTCTCCAAAACTTTATCTATAGGAATTCTTTGAAGTCTTGATTTAAAATGTTTCCCTCCAGAGAGATTTGTTCTCTTCTTCCAGAATCCTGGAGGAACAACCAACTCAGGGGCAGATGGGATTTTTCTACCTAGGTCTGGTTTCTTCTCAGACCCCATAGGGAATGTGATTTTCATCCCAAAATTCATGTGACTGTGGAACTGAAATTAGAATTTTTTTCTGAAGAGATGTGTTTTCTCCACTCCACCCAGAGTCAAGGCACAAATGGACAGTATCTCCACCAGATGCCTCTCTGGGCTTTTTCTAGTACTTAACTAAACAGGAGGTGAGCCAGTTTCATTTGTTGGTCTCTGATCTAATCTTTACCCTGCTCAGACTGAACCTTTATCCTCCCATGAATAAGTGTGACCCATTAAATGGTGACCCATCATGGCAGGTGCCCCCAGGCTAAGGCCAATTCCCACACTTCATTTACCTGTCTGTATTCATGTTTTCTCATTGTTTCTGTCCTACTGTAATTTACCTTTTCTGCAATTCAGCCATTTTAAAATACATTTTAATAAGTAATTTTCTTTGACAGCAAACCTTCTTCACATCACTGATACATTGTATAATTGAAAAACCAAAGCCAGCCCTGTCTGTCTGTAATACTCCTGGAACTTCAAATTGGCCTCTAACTCCTCCATTGAAAATCAAATGTACATTTTGCATGTTTTAACAGGGAAATTCCAGAACTCCAATCTCTGTTCTTCCAAAGATTGACTCAGTGAAACCTGGAAATCCATTGTGTAGGCTTCCTTGCTTTATCTATGAAAAAACAATTACTAGCTACCTTACTTGCAAGGAAAATGTATGGTAGGAAACTTGCCGTATTATCAAATATAGAGCCAGCAGGATGCAGAGGTTATTATGAGCAGCTTGAGGTGGGTCCAAAGTGGGAGGCTGAGAGCAGCAACTCTGGCCATTTCTTGCAGTCCTTTGCTCTCCCTATGCAGGTTTTGCAGTTTTCCCCAGGCAACCTGGAATTTGTTTGTTTGTGAATAAAAGAGGCCTCAGAAATATAAGTCTCTCATAGAAGTGACTAGTAAAAATTGTTGTAGAGTCTGGAAAAATATTTTACACATAAATATGAAGATGAATATTCCTTCTAAAAAAGATGGACTTTGTTAATGTTGATGCAAATGATAAGGTTAAGAAAAATCTGTTGGTCTTCAACACATTCACCAATGCTCCTGAGTTATGAGCTGTGGCATGCCAGCTGCTTCAGACCGCTCTGTCTTGGAATTGTCACACATCCGTTATAGTTCTTGTTCTATTTTTCTCAGTCCTAGATTGGAAGACACAAACTCTGTACCAACATGATAGTATCTTCTAAATGATCCATCTGTCTTGGCTAAAGGACAAATAAACTGGTGGCTGAGAAAAGGCACATTTTAATCAAAGTCAAAGGTTCACACTCTAAAGCTTTGGTAGCAATAACAAAGAAGGAGAGAGGAAGGGGGGAGGAAGGGAGAAAAAGTAGCGTAAATTTCTGCTGAACATCCCAGGAATTTAGCAAACTGCTGCTATCATTTTCATAGATTTATTTTCCAAAGGTGTCCTCACCCAGTTCCCAACAACTATTCTGATGGCTGCCTTGGAAAAGAAGACAAAATTGGGCAGGGGCTGTGAACTCACCACATGAGCTCTTCAGCAAAGCAGCAAGAAATACCTCTCTCTATAACTCCCTGTCTCACCTTCTTATAACTCTCTCCAAGACCTGTGTTTGGGATGCTGCTCTTTCTCAGTGTTATAATCAGAGCCCAAAGATCCAGAAGAGGGTACAAGGTCAGTCTCATACCAAAAAGGTCAGAATCTTGTTAAAAGTGCATCAGACACAGGATGCAGTAAAAAGGAAAATATATAAATATTTGTAGGCCTCTACTTTTCTCACATTGCTTTTCAGTTCATTCAAAACCAACCTTAAGCCAGCCTGAAAATCCCTCCCACCAGTAGTTAGTCTTAGGGACTTTGTCCTAACACTACTTCTGTAATAAGATGAAGAAAATTACCATCCCTCGCTCCATTCCTGGCTCTACCGTTGGATTTCTCACAGTGGCATCTACAAAAAAACACAAACCTTTCTCTTAATACAGATTGCCTAGTCTAGCCCAATTTGATGTGTCATTGCACTGATGGATTCCCCTCCCCATCATGGGTATGGATGTGGACAATCAAAATGAGTGAAGGGCACAAAGAACCTTATTACCCACCGTGTACTCACCAAAATTGGATAGGATGCCAAATACAATATTAAAGATGGTACAATGGTTCCCTAGACAAGAAATGACTCAGACCAACCATCAAACCAGATCTGACACTTTATTTTGTCATTGAATCCAAATAAAAGATAAAACCATGGATATAAAGGCACTGCTAAGTCAAGTCTTGCTGATTGATTCACTCCTGGAAGCCTAGGGTTCCAGGAGCTGGAAGCCTCGGGGTTTCTCTATGTATTCAAGTTTTGGGGTTCCTTCTACTCCTACAGTTATATGGTAGGGGTTCAGGAAGGGAAGGGACAGAAAGGAAAGGAAGCTAGAGCCTCCTCTTGATAATCTCATAAAAGTTTAGCTTCCCTCCTTCACCATCCCCTCTAAAGATCATCTGGGAACCCAACATCATTCATTTGGGAAGGACTCCAGGTTTTAAAGCGAATTAAAATTTCCCAAGTGCTCTTTCTCTGCACCCTGCTAGGTAACAAGAACCCACAGAGATTTGCATTTATTACTGTTCAGCTTCTGCTTTTCTACATCCCATTATTCCACCTGACATTTGAGAGTGGGAAGCACAGCTTGGATATTTGCAAATGCCTGGGCAGATTGGCAAAACACACCAATAAGCATCTGATAATGTCCACACCGAGGATTCTGTGAATCTCGTGCTGTGCAGTCTGAAACTGCTGAAACGGGCCTCTCTCCAGAAAAGATTCCATCTGACAACAGGGTGAAAGCAATCAGCAGCTTGATAACTGGCTGTAAAGACTGCTGGTGGAGAAAAGGAGGCAGAACAAGAAGCAGCCTTCAGCTTTCCAAGTCAACTTTTTAATTTTAAAATTTACATGACCACTTTCCGAATATGTGAAAAGGGGAGAAAACAGTCATCCATAATACCAAAGCTTAACAAATTGTTTTTGATGAATTACACTTTTTAGGACTTTGTCCCAGAGATCCAGGCTTTACTTACTATCATCATGTACATTCCCAATGTCCCACTGTCCTACCTTTGATTTGCATGTATGATCTCAGTTTTTGCTGCCCCATTGACTTCTAAACCTTTCCCTCCGAGCTCTTTTCTTCAGAACCAGTCTGCCCTTGTTTCATGGCCACAGGCTTCCTCTGAACTGAAGTTATTCCATTTGAAGGATTCCAATTGCTAAACATTTGCTGCTATCACTGCTATTAAAGGTGTCTCTTTTTACTCTTCCTTTACCTACTTCTATAGCTTTCCACTGTACGCAATGCCGTAAGGGCTTACTCCCAGAGGAAGAAAACAATCATTCTCTCTTCCTATTAGGAAAAAGAACTATTTTTGTGTTTTCTGAGGGGTCTCCAGATGTGCGTTTGGAAAAAAAATTCCCCCTCCCTATCTAAGAAACTGAAACTGGCCCTCTAAATTGCCCTTCCTGTTTTCTCATTTCCAATAACTTGTTGCAATTGTTCAGCAGATCAAGAGAATTTTCCATCCCTGAGTTTATGCTTACACCTGTAGGAGAGCTCAACATTATACTCAGTCAAGTATTTCTTATCAATATATATGAGTTAAACTTAACATGTAGTCAAAATTTAAGGAAATGAGGATTCACTCTTGAGGTATATCATGTGATGCTTGTCTGGAGTCTCAAAAAATCATAGAAATTACAAAGGCACCAAAGATCACTTTATTTTTCTTTAATAAAATTGTCTTACTCTAGGCTCCAGTCATTAGAATGATAAGATCTTTGATCATGACATTTGACCATAAGGCAAAACAGATATGCAAATATATACAAATATGTATTCTAAGTTTAACCACACTCAAATAGTAGATTTTCAGTTCTTGGAGCACCTGGAAAATGTTAACAATAGTTTTCATTTGCATACCTTACAGAAGATATTGAAATTGTTGAGATTATACAAGATCACTTCCAAGTTAAATTTTTAATGAGTAATGACTAATTTATTATCCCACCCTTTTGCTAAAATTAATACTACAGGGAACAACTCCTAGGCATCCTATCTAACGAAAGAAGAGAACACATGTGGGCACATACTCATGCAAAATACCCCCTGAGGAAATATAAAAAGAAAAAAAAATATGGTCACCATTATTTTCCCAGTTCTGGAGAGGAATTGGACAAAGGCAGAAAGTTATAAGTCAACTTCTCCTGCACAGCAGTTCTATAGTGCCTATGGTATCAGAGACTCTTCAGAGCAAAGACTTTATATTTTGCTTAAGGAAATCAAGCAAACCTAAAGAGGTACAGACATTGAAATAAGATGCAATACATATGTCTACTTTGTATAGAGAAGTGAGTATGAGAAAGTTCTTTTGCCCAAGGTCTCTTCCAAGACTTTTAATTGTAATGCTTTCTTGTCCTATGCCAGTGTTGATCATCCTAGGCAGGAAGCTTCCCCCGAAGGGATGATTATGCCAACCTTAAAACCACCTGCATATTAGCACTCCTCCTGTTACCCTGAACCCAAGGAAAGAGCTGCACACTACTTCTCAATCACCAAGCCCCTTGGCAAAGCTTACTATTCCTTTCTGTCTACACGGCATCTTCTTTTTTATCTTTTCCTGGTCTTCTGCTGCCATTGTCTTCATTAAGTCTTCTTTTTAGCCTTTCATGATCTTTCCCAACACTTGAAACCTTATAGTATTTATTGTTGATACCATTTAATTTATTCAATGGATTTTGGTATTGTGGTGGTCTTTGTAAATGCATCTGTCCTATCTGACAACTAAAATGGTACACTGCTCAAGAGAAGGTATCATGGTTTACATTTGGACTTTTGGCATTTGTTTTTTGTTTGTTGCATTTGCAATAGCCACAATAGTTCTCTGCTCATGAAAACCTTACCTTAAAATTTTTATAAGGACAATGTTAAAGAAGAAGGAGGAGAAGGCAGAGAGATAGTTGTGTGATTAGTTATAGTTACATAAAGGTATCAAAATAGAATAAGAACTTTTTCCTTTGTTCCAAGCCTCCATTCTTGGAGAAAACACATTTTTTCTATCAAAATGCAAAGAACCAAGCAATGACAAGTGACCCGTGTTAGTCACTTAACCAGAGAGGATGTCTCAGCAATGATTCCTTGTGCTTATCCATATGAATCAACTTCATTTAATTAACCACAATGTTCTCTCCAATAATTTGAATTAGCCACCACAAAGAGTCTAGGACAATAAATCTGACAATGAAATGCTGTTTAAAGCTATTTTAGGTGTTAATTGAGTAGATTTGGGTCTCTTGTGAAAATTATTATTAAAAATTTCATTAATGACTGCAATATACCATCAAAACTAAAGCCATAGTTAATTCATCATGGAATAAATATCTTATATATGTCAAGGTTATTAGATTCAACTTATCCAGTTTCCTCTCAAGTAAATTATCCTGGGTTGAAAACTATGATGCGATAATTTGGTCTTGACGTTCTCTATATTCAATGTTCAAAGGAGATAAAGATAAAGAGCTGCAAACGAGATCTCCAAGGAAGGATCAGAGATTATTCAACTGGAAAGGAGAAGGCAGAGGCAAAACTTTAAAAGGGGCATAAAGGCCCAGAGAGTAGTTAACTCTAAATCAGAACAGCTGTTTTCTTCTCCACAGAGGGCAGAATACAAGAAAATGAAAGTTTCCATAGTTAAATATAAGTTAGAAATTGTATTAATGTTCTCCAGAGAAGAAAAACCCAGCTAGGTAAGTTGGTAGGTAGGTATGTACATAGATAGGAGAGAAATTTATTTTAAGGAATTGGTTAATGTGATCGTAAGGTTAACAGATCCAAAATAAATAGGGCCAACCAGCAGCCTTGAGACCCAGGTTAAGGCTCAATGCTGTAGTCTTGAGTTCCAAGGCTGAAAACTCAGGCAGGCTTTCTCTTTTACAGCCTAGAAAGAGAATTCCTGCTTTTGAAACCTCAGTCTCTGTGCTTAAGGCCTTTAACTGATCTGGCGAGGCCCACCCACATTGTGGAGGGTGATCTATTTAAAATCAATTGATTATAAATATTAATCACATGTAAATAAGACCTTTACAGGAACATCTGGACTAGTGTCTGACCAAATGATTGGTTACCATAGTCTACCTAAGTTGACACAGCAACAAGAAAACTCCCTTGAAAAGGAAAGTCACCAAACTCCTGAGTTGATCTCTGGTTGCCTAGTTTAAAGGCAACCCTTTCAAAAGGCAAAGAGATAAATGCTGGTGAGGATAACAGAGATAACATCAGGGAAAATGTCTTCTTGTATGACAATTCGGAAGAGCACCCTGGCCTAAGGAATCAAATGTCTTTTCCTCAGAAAAAGAAAACAACTGTGCCATGACGTTTCTTCTGTCCAATGACATTTATTTGTGTCAATGGTTTATAATAGTAAAACTGGATAGGAAAATAAATATCCATAAATATGAAACGAGTTAAATAACCTATGTCTTATCTGAACAATGGAATGCAATGGTAACTTAAAATGTTTTTGAAGGCATGGAATGGGGAAGTGAGGTTTCAACTCATTGTCTCTTTCTTTCCACTCTGGGTCAAGTGAAATGACCCATCAGGATGTCAGACTCCAACTGTAACACTCTTCCAGTTTCCAATCTCAACAGTCTCTTTAAGGACTCCTCTATTTAAAGGGATACAAAAAAAAGTGCCATTAAGGCTTGATCAGTACAATCTTTTATCAGATTCTGAAACACTGTCTCAGGATATATGAAATGTTTAATTTAATTCCACTGCTTAACTAACAATAATAAAGCCAACAATGAGTCCCAACAGATTAAGAGAAACATATCTCACCCTTTGATATCTTTAGAGTGGTGTATAAGAGCCAGCATATACTATTCAAAAGAGCTGATTTTTTAGATTTTCAGGAATTTTACAAGCCAGTTGATCTCAAATTGGTAGCTCTAAATAAGCCACAGTGGGAATATTTACACCAAGGAAGTCAGCAAAGGTGACAAATTAGGGATCATTTTCCAAAGAGGTCATAGTTAAATATTTACCAGCAAACTACTGGATATTCACTAAAATATTAATGTGGTTTTCCCCTGGAGGTGAAACTGCAAGCAGACACTGAGAAAACTGGAAGAATATGATGTCAAAAGGCCAAAAAAGATACGGTTTTGAGTGCTCAACTGTATCAAATGAGATTAAAACATGTCTTTCCATCTGCTCATTTCTGTTGGGTATATATCTAGGCATGGCATTGCTGGCTTTGAACCCATGCATATTATCATCTTTAGGAAACATTATTATAACATCCCCAATGTAGCTGCACCAACTACATCTAACATAAAGAATCTATTTCTTATTAACTTATATAGTTACTTATACTTAAATTCTTTTTCAGATATATTATTGCAAATACCTATTCCTCTCTGTGGTTTGTCTTTCACCATCTTAGTGATGGCTTTTACTAAACTGAAATACTGAATTTTAATAAAATCTAAATAATTCTATGACCAGTTCATTTTATATCAGGATTCATCTGGAATTGATCCCAGTATGGCATGAGTCAGTGATCAAGGTTTAACGTTTGGCTATCCAAATGTTCTAGTTCCATCAAAGTAGCTTTGTTTATAGTAGACAAAAACTGGAAATAATCCACATATCCATCAACAATGTTTAATCAATTTTCATACAACTGAACATGACTCAACAAGAAAACGGAAAAAATAAAAAGTATCACTACATGTCACAGTGTGGATGATTCCCTTAGGCATATTGAACCAAACAAGCTAGACCCTGAGGAGTACACTCTGTCCACAAGCAACGCATTTAAACAGTAGATGTATAGAAATAGGGTTTTGTTAGTAAGGAAGTGAGGAAAGCATTTTATACTATTAGGAAGAGTTTAATAGAGGAAAAACTCACTGAAGAGGCAGCAGAAAAAGAGGCAACAAATGCCATTAAATACCCCAAACCATGGGATGAGACACAAAAGAAAGATGAAGGATTCGACCTGTGATGGCAGGGAGACCACTTCCACTGGATCAAGAGAAAAACGTAAAATAATATGGCAGCAGACATATAAAGAATAATGTGCTGTTTACTATGACTTCTGTTTATTTCTTTCTGTTATTTTTGGTATATCCCTATTTTGGCTATGTATTATATAGGAACTAGCACATATGAATTGGAAGTACAAATGAATATATGGGAATGATTAAGATCCAGCTCAGAAATAATTATATATGAAAGAAGAAGAAGGAAAATTAGAACATGAAGAATTATAAGGGGAATTTCAACTATACTTGAAATATTTGTTCTTTCAAACAAAAAGAAACATCTGATTCAAATGTGAAAAATATGAAGATTCTGGGAAATTGTTTTTTAAGTATTTGTTAAGCTGATCTTTTTACCTTGATATATTTTAACATTTTTTAAAGTTCACTAGAATAACAATTCAAGGCACTAAACTCCAACAATAATTTTAATGTCCCTGTTTGATATGGAACATATTGCTTACCTTCTATGTTCTAAATTCTTTTCTCAGTAAGAGATGTTAATATCCATCCTTCCTCACTTTACACAGACGGTAATTAACTAAAAGGGGCAATAACTATAAAGAACATCAAGTTCTGTGTAGAATTAAAACTCTTAAATCAAGAAAAATAATATTTTCCCCTCCAATAAGGACTATCTCATCTCTAAGTAAAGGGTGGGGGGAAATCAACTGAAAGCCATATAAGCTAGAATTAATTCAATTTAGCTTTTGTTATTGTTCTCTTTGTTAAACAGAGTGAAACAAACATTCTGCTTATTGATTTTTTTAATTAACAAGAAACACAAAATGGTATCCAGTAAATAAAAATAAATTTCCATTTTGTATTATTTCTAGGTAAGAGAAACAGCAAGACAAGAAAGAGAGAGGGAGGTGATGAATGGGAACAGGAGGGAGGAGTGAAAAGAGCTACAGGGAGGTAGAAACGCATAGAGTAGACACAGCAGCCCTGAAAGGAACACATGCAGAGAAGGATCATGCATAAGCATCCACAGCAGCACCACAAACAAACTAAGCACAGGGAAGCATCTTCACAGAGATGTATACATTTTTAAGGTAAGAGAAGATACCAATTGGGCTCCATGGTTGTCAAGGTCAGAAAACTGGCACCTTAGAAAAACTTCAGGCTTGTTTGTAGCTTCCACACACCTTGCATAAAAATTTCTCCAGTTGTAATGCACTGGCCCAGACCAGCTCCCAATTTTCAGGACCACCCTGGTTTGAAGTAGGTGTGATTATGCAGTTTTTATGGTTCTGCTTTAACACAACTAACCAGTCATGTTTTTCCATTTTCATCTTTACCATGTCTTCAACTTAATCCAGTGAGATTCTGCCCTTTATAATGGCCCAGTTTATATATTTTTTTAAACATGGCTCTGCCTTTGACACTTTTCTTGAGCCCATATTATGATAACTGCCCATTTTTATTGCCAATTAGTGCTCATCTGTTTCCCATTGCTGCTTTATGTTCACCTGTTAGGACTTAAAAGCCCTTGGTATTTGTCTGCTTGACACTTGCCTGGAAAATGATATTGCTCCATAATGTGGATGCTGGACATAGCTTGCAAACTGGTGATTTACCTGCCTCCTCCACTGGAATTGCTCCCTGAATTAGTGGGTAGTCTAATTCTAGGTACAGGTCTCCCCCACTAGGGCCAAGTGTGCCCTGAGATACAAAAGAACATGCCCAAACCTTCATGAAAAAGTAATTTGGAAAAAAAAGAAGGAACAACTTAGAGTCTTTACATAAGATGACTTGTCAATCAGATCTGTCTGAGGTTGTTCCAAAGTAATTATTAATAGGTGAGCCCTTTCACTCTTGGAAGTGTCCTGGTTTGGATAGGTAATTATGCATCCACCCTCAAGCTGTTGCCACTAAAGTCCTCTAAATCCATGATTCAATTTTTACAGCTATAAGTGGAATATATAATAACAATTTACAACTGTATTTTAATAGCAGATTAATCAATTCAAATGCTTAGTGCAGTCATTCAGGATTTATTACCTTAGTTTTAAAATTATATAAGAAAATGTAGTCTACTAAAAAGGACAAAAACACTAAAAATACAATAATAGAAGAACTCCTATATACAAAAATGAGTTACGGGGAAAAAAACTAGGATGCAAATTAGAATCCAGATATGACTCATTTAAAAAGTTTCAACATGCTTATTTCATTGGTTAAATATATACCAAAATCTCACTTCTCTCTAACCCCTGACTTCAAGATCCCCCCAAAATCTAATTCATTTGGGTATTTTGGGGAATACCCTATGATGTCTCATATGAATTCACAATCAATTTTAACAGCTATCAAATGGCCTGAATCCAATCCAGGCCATTTAGAGAAGTTCTCCCTGCCACTATCAACCATGTGAAACCCTCCTGACAGCATTCATATTGCACTCAAAGACACCATATCCCAGGGACAAAATACTATAAAAACTAACTCTCCAAGTATTGCTGTATCCTCCAGGTTTCTCAATGCACCCAAGTCACTTTGTGAGCAACAAATTTGGGAGATATATTACTTCATATCATACTTCTGAAGTGGCACCCTCTCTCTCCACAGAAAAAGTCTTAACTGGGCTTCTCTAGAAATTCTCACCATGGCTGATTTTGGGACTGTCAGCCAAAAGAGTCTCTGAGAAAAAGTTCAACGTGGATAAACTTCCTATTTTCCCATTGCTCTGTTTAGCTTAGCCACTGGCCAGGAAGATACCAGCACTCTAGATGCTGGGCACCCCCTTAATAATTTTTCACAAATGTATCCAGTATAGTAGTTTGTAGAAATGTGCAAACAAGGCTTCTGGCCTTGAACTGGGCTTCACAGAGATGTCTACATTTTTAAGATAAGAGAAATTACCAACTGGGCTCCATGGTAACAGCTGGCAGGGGAAGAAAGAAAGGGGAGAAGAAGCTCTCCCTTTCTCAGGTATTGTCCTTGAAGTGTTAACTTGCCCAAAACAGTGAAAGGAAAAGCTGCTTTTGTGCAAACTTCTGCAGACTGTGAACTTCTGAGCCCCTCCCCTTATATGCTGGGTATAAAACTCTGAAATTACCTGTATTTGGGGTTCAGGGGATTGATTGATTACAGCAAAGCTGTGCCCTCTGAACCTGGCTGCAGGCCAATTAAAACTGTTTCCTGCTATCTTCGGTGCCTTGCCTCATTTTCCCAACAACACTTCCTTTTAAAAATATTTATTGTTGATAGCACTGTGTTGGCCATGAGTGCTACAATGGCTTGTTTATAAACAGGGACATCATACCTGCTCACAGAGAGCTTGCACTTTGGAAAAATAGAATATCTAATGCATATTGGGATTTACAGTATGCCAGCAACTATTCTAAATATTTTATCTGTATTTTCTCCTTTAAAATCACAATAAGACTAAGAGGTAGGAATTTTATTGCCACCATTTTTATGTTGTGATAAGCCCTATAACAGCCACTCAAGGGACATCTGGTGCCAATCTCTAAAACCTGTAAATTTTATAAAGAAAAGTAATTTTATAGATGTGATTCAGCCAAGAATCTTGACATGGAGAGATTATTCTAGATTATCTGGGTGGGAACTAAATTTAATCACAAGTGTTTCTCATTAAAAAAAAAAAGGCAAAGGGAGACTTGAGAGAGAGGCACAGAGGCAGAGATGGAGTGCAGTAACTGCAAGCTAAGAAGATCCCAAAATAACAATAGTCACCAGAAGCTAGAAGATCAAGGAAGAAATTCGCTCCCACCGCTTTCTAAAGGAGTAGACCAACCGATCTTGCTGTCAAAATTCTGGCATCCAGAATTATGAAGCAACAAATGTCTGCCGTTTACATCACCAAGTTTGTGGAAATTGGTTATGGCTGCTCCAGGGAATTAATACAGCTGGAAAACAGAGGCTTAGAAAATGATTTGTCAAAATGGTTCATAAAGAATTGTTCCAGAACTTCTTTTCTTCCCATAAATGAAGTAGAAATCCCCAGGATGGGCTAGATAGGGACAGGTCTCTTCAATATTCCCCATAATTCTTCCCTTCCATAGCCTCCATGGGTTCCTGCTTCTGTCTACTCTCCTTCCCCGCCCCCCCACACACAAACTCTTACAAATCAGTTCCTAATGGATCCACCAACAGTCTCATAATTTAGTAAAATAATGAGCTCAAAGATTAACACATTAGGGCAGGGGTTGTGATGACTCAGTGGTAGAGTGCTTTCCTGGAACGTGAGAGTCCCTGGGTTCAATCCTTAGCACCACATTAAAATAAATAAATGTGGGAGTATTGTGTCCAACTACAACTAAAAAATAAATATTAAAAAAAGATTAATACATTACACTTGCATTGACTGTCAAAAATATCTTTAAAGGGGCTGGGGATGTGGCTCAAGCGGTAGCGCGCTCGCCTGGCACGCGTGCGGCCCGGGTTCGATCCTCGCACCACATACAAAGATGTTGTGTCCGCTGAAAACTGAAAAATAAATATTAAAAAATTCTCTCTCTCTCTCTCTCTCTCTCTCTCTCTCTCTCTCTCTCTCTGTTTAAAAAAAATTTAAAAAAAAATCTTTAAAATAATGAATAAACTCCCTAGATAGGCAAATATTGAATAAAAAAAGGAAATAGAAAATGGGTAAATAGGTAATAGGAACATTGTCAAAGGAAACTAAGTTACTCTATTCTTTCTTTCCCTCAATATTTTATGTGTTTAGGCACATTAAATGTGCAAGATCGCACTTGTGGTGCAATTATTCTGCCACCACCATCTACACTTTCTGATTTACTGAGCTGAAGGAGTCTTCAAAAAACATTGCTGATACATGCATCGTACCAAAACACTTCTGAGGAATGTTTGCACAAATGAGAATCACATTTTTGTTGTTGTTAACAGAATTGATGTGAGATGTCTCTGTAAAGAAACAGATTCAAGTCTGTGAAAAGTTAGGAAAACAAGAAAAGTTCCATGTTTCAGAGGGTGAAGGGAAGGGCTTCATTTTGCTTCATCTCAAGTTTTGAGTTCAACAGACTCAATTGCCTCTGAACGCAATGTTCCTACAAATGAGAGACACTTTTTTATTTCATACATCATTTATAAATTTTACAGCAACTCCACAGAGCTAATACACATCTTTCTTCCAAACCATAGAAGTAATATCCTGATTTTGGTCACTGGGACTTCTGCTCAAGCATTAAGAGCTTACACTTTTATGGTTAGTGCTTTTAAGCTTTCAAAGCACTGTCCTAAACTCTCTAACAGGACTTTCCTTATCCTCCCACCCTCTAAACACATGTTTTTCCTTAGGTTTAATTCACAGTGCCTTCATTTATCTACACTTTCTCTTCAATGCAGCACAGTGAAATCGATAGCCTCACAAATCAACTGAATTTAAAAGTCTCTCTACCTAACTTGAACACACACACACACACACACACACACACACACACACAGGGTACACAACCCCAAAGCAATCAGTCTCATCATATTCCAATGTACCATGTGGTGGCGGCCCTGAATGATTATATGCCTGAAAAAGACAAGAGAATCCCCCAAAACATTTTAAATAACATGGGAATTTACTAAGGTGACTGGGTGAAAATGATATGCAGAAATATAGCTTTTATGTATGAAACATCACTAGTTAGATTATATTATGGGAGAAAAGACCCAGTTTGCAAGAACAGTTTAGAAAACATTAAATACCTAGGACTAAACCTAACATAAAAAGGGAAATAAGAAATTTTCTATTTCTAGTCTGTCATATAAAGAACTTGGAAGTTGGCATACCACCCTACCAACAAACAAAAAGCTAAGCAAACTAAAAACATTGACAATTATTCTTAGATCTGTCAAGGAAGAGAGGTCCCAAGGAAAACCACTCCTTCGAAATTCGAAGAGAAGACTGAGAAACACAGAGGATCACCATACACCAGAGCAAAAACCACAAGCAGTAACCTCTCCATGGACCACTATCAAGGTAGGAAAATGTAACCAACAAACTGCTGGAGGTTCAGCATCGATGAGTCCAAGATCAAGTATTCCAAAGAAGCAAGAAATTGGAGGGAGCCCACACCTTCATATTATCTCCAAGAGCCTTAAGGGATAATGAAAATCAGAGAAAATTTCCCATTATGCTTCCAGCAGGAGGAGGAGACAAGTAACCACCTTGGAACATACCAGAGTATTCTGTTCTTTTTAACAGGCCTCCTCTCAAGAACTAATTTTACCAAAGCTTAAATGGGATTTTATCAGAAACTAACCTATTTGGGGAGCCCAGGCAGGCCCAGGACAGGACTTCAACCTGCATGGAGCCTGTGCTAAGGCGCCCCATTTACCAACACATGTCTCCCCCTATACCACCTCCATCTTGGAACATGCAACCATCCCTTAACCTTCCCCATGTAGTAGCCTCCACCTTGGGACAATAGAGCCTGGAGGCAGCTGCCAGCTGCAGCACCTCAGGCCACCAGAGCACTGCATCTCTGAACAGGTCTCCCAATGCCATCAGAAAGCCCGCCCTTTCATCCCCATCTCTGAAAGTGGTCGCCTCCATCTTGAGACATTCCCACCATGATCTCAGGTTACCTCTGCTGCCACCTATCACCATCTTTAGTTGCAGCAGCTTCCATCTTGAGAAACCATTTGGGGACGGGAAGCCTAACACCAAGGCAAGACATTGGAAGCCTGCAGGGTAGAAACTGTAACACCTTGGATCTCCACTGCTAGAGGGAAAGACACACAGAAAGCAGGAAAAGACAAGGGAAGAAAGTGCCCCAAACAGACCAAGATGATACAATAATAGTATCCATTGACAGAACAGTAGAAGAAATGTAAGGGAAGGAGTTCAGAATGTGCATAATTAAAATGATCTACAAATCAAAGAATGTCATACGACAACAAATACAGGCAAAAATTGATCGCTCCAACAAAGATATAAGAGCAAATGTAGGCAACAATTCATCAGTCTAATAAAGAGATAAGAGAACAAATACAGGCAACAAAAGATTACTTCAAAGAAGAGAGAGAGATTCTGAAAGAAAAAAAAAAAAAAAACAGAACTCCTTGAAATGAAGGAAACAGTAACCAAACTAAAAACTCAATAGAAAGCACCACCAACAGACTAGATCACTTGGAAGACAGAGAACCTCAAACAATGAAGACAAAATATATGATCTTCAAAACAAAGTTAACCACACAGTGAAGATGGTAAGAAACCATGAATATAACTTCTAAGAATTATGGGATAGCATGAAAAGACCAAATTTAAGATTTATTGGGATACCGGAAAATGCAGAGATTCAAACCAAAGGAATGTACAATCTTTTTTTTAATATCTTTATTTTATTTTTATGTGGTGCTGAGGATCAAACCCATTGCCTCACGCATACAAGGTGAGCACTCTCCCTCTGAGCCACAACCCCAGCCCAAAGATGTTTTATTTTTATCTGTTAACCCAATTGAAACTGAACATTTTTTAAAAATATTTTTTAGTTGTAGTTGGACACAATACCTTCATTTTATTTATTTATTTTTATGAGGTGCTGAGGATCAAACCCAGGGCCGCATATGTGTGAAACGCGTGCTCTACCACTGAGCCACAACCCTAGCCCCCCCCCCCCCCCCCCCGCCAAATGCACAATCTTTTCAGTGAAATAACATCAGAAACTAACCTATTTGGGAAAAGAGAAATAACCAACTCCAGTCCATTTTAGTCATTCTCTCTCACCTACAAGGAGAAACGCAGAAAGGCTTTGGTGAAGTTTACAGGGGTGCAGGCTCACTGAACAACTAAGACCTGCTGTCAAGACTGTAGAATGCTTTCCCTCACTCCACATCTTGCCACCACGCCACTAAAGACCACTTAATAGAGTTCCCTTTACCCAGTCCGTTAGGTATGGCTTGTAACAAAAATGAGGCCCAACAAAAAGCAAAAATATAGCTTGAAGAGACAGAGCATGCACCAGAACTAGACTCAAACATGTCAAGAATGTTGGAATTATCAGACCAAAAAATGTTAATCAACTACAATTACAATGCTAAGGACGCTAATGGGAAAAGTAGAAAACATGCTTCCACAGGTTGGAAATGTAAGAGAAATGAAAATTCTAAAAAGAGAATCAAAAAGAAATGCTAAAAATCAGAACACTATATAGAAATAAAGAATGTCTTTGATGGGGTCATTAGTAGACTAGACATGTCTGAGGAAAGAATCTCTGAACTTGAAAATAAGTTATTAGAAACTTTCAAAACAGAAAAAGGAGAAAGGAAAAAAAACCTAGGGGGATAAAAGTACAGAACATTCAAGAACAATAGGACAACCTCAAGTATTGTGACATAAATATAACAGGAATAGCAAAAGGAGAAGAAAAAGAGAAAGGAGCAGAAGAGATGTTTAAACCAAAAAGTTCTGAGATTTTTCCCCAAATTAATGTCAGGCACAGAACCACCAATTCAGGATGCTCAGAGAACACCACTTGGGATAAATGCAAAAATAAAAACAAAGACATTACACCTAGGCATATCATATCCAAACAGTAGAAAATCAAAGACAAAAGAAAAATTTTCTAAACAAAGCCAGAGGGGGAAAAAAGACCTTACTTATATAAGAGCAAAGATAAAAATCACATCCAGCTTCTCAGATATCATGTGCAATGGACTGAGTGCTTCAGTCTCTCCAAATTTCATATGTTGAAATTTAAACCTTCAGGTGATGATATTAGGAAGTGAGGCCATTGGGAGATGATATGGTCATGAGGGCTGTACCTTCTAACCTATGGGATTATTGTCCTTACGAGATCCCAGAAAGACCCACTGTGTCATCTGCTATGCCAGGTAAAAGTGAGAAAATTGTTTTCTATTAAGATACTGGCCCTAAGCAACACCAAGTCTACCAATACCTTGATCTTGGGCGTTCCAACCTCTACAACTATAAGAAATAAATTTCTCTTGTTTCAAATTATCAGTCTTTGGTAGTTGGTTATAGACACTTGAACAGACTAAGGCACATGCAAGTAAGAAGATAATATTGTAAACACTGAAAGGGATTGTGGCTTAGGGCTGGGATTGTGGCTCAGTGGTAGACCGCTTGTCAAGCATGTGTAAGGCACTGGGTTCGATTCTCAGCACCACATATAAATAAACTAATAAATAAATAAAGGTCATCAGCAATTTGAAAAAATATTTTTAAAAAAGGAAATATATCAACCTAGAATTCTATACCATGAAAAACTATTTTTCAAAATAAAGGAGAAATGAAGATTCTTTAAAACAAATAACAATAAAGATAATTCATTACCAATTGCCCTGTCTTAAAAAACATGTTAAAAAATGTTCTTCAGTGAGAAGGAAAAATTAAATAGGTCAGAACTGCAGATCTATGTCAAGAAGAGAAGTGCAATGGAGAATAAAAAAGTTTTTCATTATTTACCTAATAGATAATATTTTGTTCAAAATAATAACAACCAGGTATTTGATTATGTATACACATATTACTTTTGTATGAGTGAAATAACAAATGATAGCAATGATACAGGAGGGAAGAAATAGGATTGTTTTGTTACTTTATAAGATACTTGCACTAGAATTGAAGACTAATGGGACAGAACAGAAGACACAGAGACATAGCCATCTAAATAGTTATCTCATACTAGACTAAGGTGCCATAAACATACATTGGGAGAAAAGATAGCTTCTTCAACAAACAGTGCCAGGAAAACTGGAAATCCATATGTAAAAGATTGAAATTGAACCCTCAAATCTCACCCTGAAAAAAACTCAACTCAGAGTGGACCAAGGACCTTGGCATTAGACAAGAGACCCTGCCCATACTAGAAGAAAAAGTAGGCCCAACTCTCCATCATATCAGCTTGGGAACAGACTTCCACAATAAGACTCCTAAAGCACAGAGGTAAAATTAAGAATCAATAAATGGGATGGCATCAAACTAAAAAACTTCCTCACAGCAAACAAAATAATCAAAAACATGAACAAAGAGTCTACACAATGGGAGAAAAATCTTTACCACCTGTACCTCAAATAGAACATTAATCTCCAGGATACACAAAGAACTCAAAAACTTAACACACACACACAAAAAAAAAAAAACCCTACAAATAACCCAATCAATAAATGGGCAAAGAAACTAAACAGGTATTTCACAGAAGAAAAAATACAAATAGTCAAAAAATATATTTAAAAAAATGTTCAACATCTCTAGTAATTAGAGAAATGAAAATTAAAACTACACTAATATTCCATCTCACTCCAGTCAGAATGGCAATTATCAAGAATACAAGCAACAATGTTGTATTGTTGCTTGTATTCTTGATAATGTTGTATTGTAATGTTGGAGAGGATGTGGGGGAAAATTTACACCCATACATTGCTAGTGTGACTGAAAATTGGTGAAACCACTCTGGAAAGCAGCATGGAGATTCCTTAGAAAACTTCGAATGGAACCACCATTTGGCCCATCTATCCCACTCCTCGGGTTATTACCTAAAAGACTTAAAATCAGCCTACTACAATGACACAGCCACATCAATGTTTATAGCAGCTCAATTCACAATAGCCAAGCTTTGGAATCAACCTAGGTGGCCTTCAACAGATGAATGGATAAAGAAAATGTGGTATATATACACAATGAATTATTACTCAGCCTTAAAGAAGAAAGAAATCATGGCATTTGCCAGTAAATAGATGGAACTGGAGTATATCATGCTAAGTTAAATAAGCCAGTCCCAAAAAAACACAGGTAAAATGTTGTCTCTGCTATGTGGATGGTAACCCATCAAAGGGAGGGTAGGGAAGGGAAGTATAGAAGTTCATTGAACTAGACAAAGGGTAACAAAGGGAAGGGACATGGGATGGGAACAGGAAAGATAGTACAATGAATTGGACGTAACTTTCCTATGCTCATATATGAATACAGGACCAGTGTTACTCCACATCATGTTCAACTGCAAGAATGGAATCAAAGTTGTAATGGGTCATACCCCATGTATGTATAATAGGTCAAAATACACCCTACTGTCATGTCTTTCTAAAGACAACAAATGAAAAAAAAAAAAAGATACTCGCACTATATATCATGTGGTATAGTGTCATTTGAAAGTAGATTTGAATTGTTTCTAAATGTATATTGAAAACTGTAGAATAATAACCATAGCATTAAAAAAAGCATATGCATATACTAAGGAAGAAGAAAAAAACAGAATTACATAAAAAGCTCAATTACATTCTTCCACTGGGCCCTTCCCCATGACGTGCTGTCTTACCTTCAGCCCAGAGCAATGGATCCAGCCATCTGTGGACTGAGAACTCAGAGACTAATACCTGAGACTCAGTAATTTGTAAAGAAAAGAAATTTATTTGGGTTCAAAGATCTGGAAGCTGGAAAGGCCAAGATCATGGTGCTGGCACTTGCTCTGCTCCTGGTGAGGACTTTGGGAGACTTCAATTCAAGGGAGAATCAAAAGGGTATTTGCTGATCACCAACCACATTGTAGAGTAGTTTCCTTCTGGACTGGTCTGCAGGACAGCTAATCTACTCTCTAGTAGTGAAATCATATCAAAATCTTATCAAGAGCCATTTCCCATAAATTATATGTCAGCATTAAATTAAACATTTAGATGTATACACTGTACATATGTCATAGTCTAGATGCTACAGAGTAATCTCACCTTATTTTCTAAATGGAGACATACTAGTTCATAAAAGACTCCAATAGCACAGTAAATAATACAATTGATTTTATGTCTATAAACTGTTGACTAATATATAGGTATTCATTATATAGTCAAATTCTTCACAGTTCAAGAAGTGATAAATAACATAAGCATTAAATCAGGCAAATGTATAGAAGAAAAAAAGTCAGGAAAAAGTGTATTAATGAAATTATCTGTAAGGGTATTTTTTAATACGAGGTAATTTAAAAATTAAAATTTACTAATTCATAGGAATGTTCCCTTCTACAATATTTTGAAAATACAATATGGTACTGAATAGGGAGAAATAAAAAATGTTTTATCTCCAAAGGTTTTTTTTTCAAAGTCCAATTTCATGGCAGTTTCTTCCTTTAAGTTGATGTAAATTATGATAAATAGAAAGAACTGAATGGTGAATCTTTGATATTTCATTATAACACATAAGATAAGACTGATACATTATTCAGAAAGCAGCAACTTTATTTAGAAGTCATAGAGAACAAATAAAAAGAAGCTGAAAATTCTCATCAGTAAAAATTAAGTTACAAATAATAAAAAATAGGAATCATGAATTACTGTCAATACATACTGCCATCATTCACCATATTGATATATTCAGAATGAATAAACATAATACAGTATATCTTGACTGAAATAGCTATTAAACTTTCTCTTTTAATATATGTCATATTATTTTTTAAATAATGCTCACAAAAGGCAGAAAAGAAATGAAAGACAAAAATAGGAACAAAGAACAAAATCAATGAATAGAAAAAATAACAAATTTGATAGCTATCAACTCAGTTACAGCAATAATCACTTTATGAATGGTCTAAAAATGCCCATTAAAATACCAAGATTAAAAGATTACCAACCAAGAAAAGCCCAGGACTGGACAGATATACAGCCAAGTTTTACAAGACCTTTAAAGAAGAATTAATTCCAATACTCCACAATCTATTTCAGGAAATAGAAAAAGAAGGAGTACTTCCAAATTCATTCTATGAGGCCAATATCACCCTGATTCCAAAACCAGAGAAAGACACCTCAAAGAAAGAAAACTTCAGACCAATATCTCTAATGAATATAGATGCAAAAATCCTCAATAAAATTCTGGCAAATCGGATACAAAAACATATCAAAAAGATCGTGCACCGTGATCAAGTGGGATTCATCCCTGGGATGCAAGGTTGGTTCAACATACAGAAATCAATAAATGTAATTCATCACATCAATAGACTTAGAGATAAGAATCATATGATCATCTTGATAGATGCAGAAAAAGCATTTGACAAAATACAGCACCCCTTTATGTTCAGAACACTAGAAAAACTAGGGATAACAGGAATTTACCTCAACATTGTAAAAACCATCTATGCTAACCCTCAGGCCATCATCATTCTAAATGGAGAAAAACTGTAAGCATTCCCTCTAAAATCTGGAACAAGACAGGGATGCCCTCTCTCACCACTTCTATTTAACATAGTTATTTAAACACTGGCCAGAGCAATTAGACAAACGAAAGATTAAAGAAATAACTATAAGAAAAGAAGAACTTAAACTAGCACTATTTGCTGATGATATGATTCTATACCTAGAAGACCCAAAAAAAAAACTCTACCAAGAAACTTCTAGAACTAGTAAATGAATTCAGGAAAGTAGCAGGATATAAAATCAACACCCATAAATCAGAGGCATTTCTATATATCGGTGACAATTCCTCTGAAAAGGAAATGAGGAAAACTACCCCATTCACAATATCCTCAAAAAAATAAAATAAAATAAAATACTTGAGAATCAACCCAACAAAAGAGCTGTGAAAGATCTTTACAATGAAAACTATAGAACCCTAAAGAGAGAAATAGAAGAAGACCTTAGAAGATGGAAAGATCTACCTTGCTCATGGACAGGCAGAATTAATATTATTAAAATGACCATACTTCCAAAAGCACTATATAGGTTCAATGCAATTCTGATCAAAATCCCAATGGCATTCCTCATAGAAATAGAAAAAGCAATCATGAAATTCATCTGGAAAAATAAGAGACCCTGGATAGCTAAAGCAATTCTAAGCAGGAATAGTGAAACAGGTGGTATCGCTATACCAGACCTTAAACTATACTACAGAGCAATAGTAACAAAAACAGCATGGTATTGGCACCAAAATAGGCTAGTAGACCAATGGTACAGAATATAGGATACAGAGACTAACCCACAAATATACAACTATTTTATATTAGATAAAGGTGCCAAAAGCATGCACTGGAGAAAGGATAACATCTTCAACAAATGGTGCTGGGAAAACTGGTAATACATATGCAACAAAATGAAATTGAATCCCTATCTCTCATCATGCACAAAAGTTAACTCAAAATGGATCAAGGATCTAGGGATTAAACCAGAGACTGCATCTAATAGAAGAAAAAGTAGGCCCTAATCTCCATCACGTGGGGCTAGGCCCCAACTTTCTTAATAAGATGCTACAGCACAAGAATTAAAACCAAGAATCAACAAATGGCATGGGTTCAAACTAAAAAGTTTCTTCTCAGCAAAAGAAATAATATGTGAGGTGAATAGGGAGCCTACATCCTTGGAGCAAATTTTACCCCTCACATATCAGATAGAGCTCTAATCTCTAGGGTATATAAAGAGCTCAACAAGATAAGCACAACAAAAACAAATAACCCAATCAACAAATGGGCCAAGGATCTGAACAGACACTTCTCAGAAGAGGATATACAATCAATCAACAAATATATGAAAAAATGCTCATCATCTCTAGCAATCAGAGAAATGCAAATTAAAACTACTCTAAGATACCATCTTACTCCAGTCAGAATGGCAGCTATTATGAAGACAAACAACAATAAGTGTTGGCGAGGATGTGGGGAAAAAGCTACATTCATATATTGCTGGTGGGACTGCAAATTGGTGCAGCCAATAAGGAAAGCAGTATGTAGATTCCTTGGAAATCTGGTAATGGAACCACCATTTGACCCAGCTATCCTTTTCCTCTGTATATACCCCAAAGACTTAAAAACAGCATACTACAGGGACATAGCCACATCAATGTTTATAGCAGCACAATTATCAATAGCTAAACTGTGGAGCCAACCTAGATGCCCTTCAGTGGATGAATGGATAAAAAAAAAGTGTGGCATATATACACAATGGAATTTTATTAGCAATAAAAGAGAATAAAATCATGGCATTGCAGGTAAATGGATGGCGTTGGAGAAGATAATGCTAAGTGAGGTTAGCCAATCCCAAAAAAAAACAAATGTCAAATGTTTTCTCTGATAGAAGGAGGCTGACTCATAGTGAGGTAGGGGAGGGGAGCATGGGAGGAATAGATGAATTCTAGATAGGGCAGAGGGGTGGGAGGGGAAGGGAAGGACAGGGGATTAGCAAAGATGGTGGAATGTGATAGACATCATTATCCAAAGTACATGTATGAAGACATGAATTGGTGTCAACATACTTTATATACAACCAGATACATGAAAAATTGTGCTGTAAATGTGTAATAAGAATTGTAAGACATTCTGCTGTCATTTATTTATTTTTTTAAATCGATAAAAAAAAGAAAAGACCAGGAGGACTTCAACTACATTAATTGAAAGAAGACAAGATGAAAAGGCTATACACTGTATGATTTCAACCATATGACAATCTGGAAAAGGCAAAATTATAGAAACAGTAAAAAGAACAGTAATTTCCAAGGATGATAGGGTAAGGAAGAATGAACAGGGAGCAAAGAGGATTTGAAGGGAAGTTAACATGCTCTGATACTATAACAAAGGATATGTTATCCTACATTTGTCAAAACCCATAGAATGTACAGCACCAAGCGTGAACTCTGACATAAACTATAGTAGATTCATCAACTGTAACAAATGAGCCATTCTGGTGTAGGATATTGATATTGAGGGAGGACATACATTTATCGGGGCAGAGTTTATGGGGACTCTGTACTTTCTCCTCAATTTTGCTGTGAACCTAAAACTTCTCTAAAAATAAAATCTTTTAGGGAAAAAACAAGGCAATATTGGAAAATATGTGAGAGAGAAGAGTCAAAATTCAGTCTGTGGTTTGTAGCTCAGTGGTAGAGCACTTGCTTAGCATGTGTGAGGCACTGGGTTTGTTCCTCAGCACCACATAAAAATAAATAAATAAAATAAAGGTATTGTGTCCCATCTACAACTAAAAAAAATTTTTTTTAATTCAATCTAAGACTATTAACGGCTCAAGGCATGCCATCTTCTTAGAAATATTCAGCAACATAAAAATCTTAATTATAAGTTAAACTCTAAATATAACACAGCCCCTTAAAAATACCAACAGTAGTTTTTGATTACATTTTTTCACATAAAAAGAGGAAACCACAACCAATAAAAAAATTGGAAAATAGAATAATTTTAATCATTGTGTAAGGCAAAATAACCAGAGTAAAGTGATGATGGTTATATGAACAAAATTTAAAACAAAAGAAAGAGGGGAAAAAAAGAGTAGAGATGAACTCAAATTCATAGAGGATTGTAGTTTATGATAAAATTCATAGAGGATTGTAGTTTATTCAAAAAATATGGGTAAAGATGTAAGCATCTGGAAAGATAGCAAAATGGATTTCTACTTCAAACTTTATTCCAGGATAAATTAAAAATAGTTCAAAATTAAAAAATAAAAATTGAAATCATAAAGGTACTAGAAACTGAGGAAACTTCTCTAATCTACAGACTGTAAAAAAATAATAAGTTCTGCAAACGTATAATAAATTTCTTCACAGCCAAATTTATCACAAAGAAACAAAAGCACATAATTACCCCCTCAAAAAAAAAAACTAGGGGATGATGACACAATCAAAACCATCTCTCTTTCCCTTCCTCCCTCTTCCTCTCTCTTGGCACATAACACACACTCACACACACATACCTAAAAATCTTATCATAGAACTAATTTCATCATTACATAATAGGTCCTAAACATCGATGACAAAATAGAACTAACTCCTTAGAAAAATGAGGAAGCATATATAAATTTTTATAATAAGGGAAATGAAATTAAACTACTGAGAGATATTTTATACATTAGTGTTGCAAAAAAACAAAATAATTGATAACACATTATTTTAGGGGTTACAAAAACTCTTATATCCTGATAATAGTTGCACAAGAGACACTGGCTATGTGGGAAGCTGGAGATGAGTAGAACAATCTCACTCTATATTCTTTAGTATCTTTTTACTACTTGAATCACGTGAATTCACTACCTATTCCAAATAAATGAATATGCAGTTAAGTTCGACAACTGATTGCAAGAAGGTAAGGCTGATTTCTCATTCTCTAGCTACAGGTTAGTTTTCTGGTTCTACCCTATTTGCCTATTTGAAGAGAATGAGAAAAGAATTGTCAGAAAATACTGGGAGTAACTGGGATTCAAGAGACTCTCGTGGGTTACGTGGACACAACAACCAGATTGAGCAAGAGTCAAAGAGGTGGCACCTGAGACTGTCTTCATTTTCAGAGAGCTGTGTCCAAGGAGAGCCCAAACCACCCATGAGAGCCCAGGCATGAAGAAGCCTCTGCAGATAGCAAAGGAGACAGTCGGTCTCTGGAAGGAAGCAATGACAGACATGAAAAACAGAACTTCCTCAGAAGAGCAAGAGTCACTTTTCTGTCCATCCCCCTCCTCTGCAGTGCAACTCTCTGAGGACAAGGGGAGACAAAAGATAGGAAGGAGAAGGAGAGAGAGGACAATACCCCTCCCCATACCTGGTCCCTTAGTCCAGTCCACAGAGTAGAGAAAGGAGGAGATAAGCAATAGATTGGGCATGAGATGGAGATATGTACTTTGTAAAAAATTTTAAGTGAACATAATAATTGTACATATTTATGGAGTACAGTTGGTACATGTGCACAGTGTGTAGTGATCAAGTCCAGGTGATTGACATTCCCATCTCCTTAAACATTTTCATTTCTTTGTGTTGGGAAGCTTTGAACTCCTCTCTTCTAGTTCTTTCTAAAATATAATAAACCGTAAATTATTGTCACCCTACTGCTTTCCAGAACACTAGAACTTTTGTCTCCTATCTATCTGTATCTTAGTTCCTGTCATTCAACTTCCTTCTATCACCCCTTCTCTTCTTTGCTTCTAGTGACCACTGTTCTATCCTCTATTTCTATGAAATCAACTTTTCTTGCTTCCATATATGAGAGAGAACATGAAATACTTGTTTTTCTCTGCCTGACTTGTTTTACTTAATATTATATTAAAAGAGATGCATTTTAAAGTTTACCTTTTTTATATATTTTTCAATATATTTTGATAGAGACAAAATACAAGTTAGCATGTTAATAATAAAGCTTAATAATACAGCAAACATCCAGAAGATCACTATCCAACCCAAGAACCAAAACATCACAATAGCATGTTTAAATGTTAGTAGAGTACACATAATATAAAATTTATCATCTTAGCCATTTTTAAGTACACATTTCCATGGCATTAATACGTTCACACTGATGTGCAACCACCAGAAGCATTTCAAGTTTGGGCCCCCAAACAAATTCAGATTTTCCTCAACAAACCACTTGCTGCTGATGTTTCTTCTACTGATACCTTTAATCCTGTGTACCTGTGTTATCTGCTAAAGTTCAAATCTGATAAATATTCAGTCATTTATAGAAACAGGGCCACATTCTTCTAGCAGTTTTTAAAATCAAGAATCTTTCCCTACTTTGAAATGTCTGTTTGTGGCTTGAAAATCAGTTAGTGTTTGAAAATCACTCAGCCACCTATGCATATGATAATGTCAGAAATGATTTTGTTTCTGATCAGCCTGGCTATGAAGAATTTAAATAATTCTCCATGAGCAAACTTTCTTTAAGCTCAAGTTCTTCCTCAAATTACCTCTAAATTGACCTCAAAACAAATGAAGATACTGCACTTAAGTAACTTGCAGAACATTTGCAGTTTTGATCTCTCTTTTGCTTTCTTTGGTCACTGTCCCACTCATAATGAAACACTTACATCAACTATCTTGCATCAATTTAAGAATGGGGGTACAAGAACAAACTTTATGTGTATGTACCTGACATCATTGATCAGGCATACTGATTTTGTATTTTCAGTAGGGATAAAACTACTTAATAGAAAATATATAAGATCGTATGTTGAAAAGTAGTATTTTGAAAAGAAATCTTAAGAATCTCTCTGGTTTCTTTGTGCTCTCACAGACAAAACAATATCATTAACTAGTCGTCTACTGCTAAAGAGACCAATGGCTTTATTTTATCTGCATGTGAATTTCAGAAAAGAGATGCCAGGAGCTGTCATTTTTCTAATATTATAATATGCAAAACACAAGAACAATTGTAAAAGGGGATTACAACAGGGAAGGGAAAAAGATCAAATGGTTAATTAAAATTCATTTTATAAAATGATACCTTTCACAGATACTAAATTCTGAGTAATTTAACATCCTGTTGCGATCACAATTATTTTCAGAAGAGTGAGAGAGCAAGCAAGAGAGAGAATAATTTTCTATCAAAACTGTGACTAAATTATGAGACCTTTTAAGATATAAAATGTAATTTATTTTTTCATATCAGATAATTTTTTGATCTGGTGAACCAATATATAATTCAACCTCTAGTTATTTTTCTTCTCAAGGTATAATGTAACGCTACTTCTACCTGATTCAGCAGTTGAGTCTGACATAGTGTTCCTTTAATACCTTGTTTCACAAACTTACTAGCTTTCCACATTAAAGGTGACACAATATCAGCAATATGCCATATTTAAAACTAGAAATAGGCACTTCTTAGAGATAATTGATTTGGAATTTATTGAAATGCAGAGAGAAGAAATCTATTTTTCCCTAACCAAGGTGACTTCATTACATTACTTTTAAGCAGATAATTTTCCAGAGATGTCATTAATTAGTCTAATTTTACTGGGTGATAGTCCTTCAAATTTGAATCAGAATGGAAGGTCACAGGCCATCCCCTCATTTTCTGCTGGTAGCAGGCCTTCTCTGGCCCCCGGGGCCCAGCCCCCAGTTCCTTGTTCTGCATGTCAAAGTGGCCAGCTCACAGGGTCGTGATGCAGGCTTGCGGTTTTATGTTTACCTGCCTCAGACATATGTGCCTTTTTGGGAACATCTTGACCTGTTCGAGCCTTCTGATAGGGGGGTGACGGTGGCGGTAACCCAAGGACGCAGTTATTACTCTTCCCTCCTCGCTTTTGAGTAATTTCCTGCAGCTGTTACAAAGATATATAAGGAGAACAAATTTGGCAATAAAGCGCACACATGCCTCCTCCTGGATGAAGAACCTTGGTGTCCCTGTGTGTGTTTTTTTTTTTTTTTTTAACCTCGACGTCCCTCGATGGACTCGATTCCTGAGACCGGACACGGCAATTTTCCCAAAACTCTTTTCCTTAAGGTTACTATGTTAGAAATCAAGAGATAGCAAGATAAACAATTTAGAAAACAATAACAAAAAGATAAGTTAGAAAGAAAACATATGAACACATTCTAAACGATGAGAAAATGAAAAAACTCTTAGTGAATATTAAAATATGCTGTATTTCTAAAATCAGAATGTGTTTGGTAGAGAAATACAAACTTAATTTAATGCTGCTCCTTTTGCCCATGATCCCCCATTCCCCTCAAGAAAGAGCTACTATCAATTTGATGATGCATTTCAGAATCCAAAAACTATAGCTATACCTATTTATAACCTGGTGAACCTTCTCCTTCTCCACCATTAACATCATTACCATTACCACTCACTCATTGAACAACTATTTGTGCAAACTTTGGTTTTTAACATATCATCCTTCCCATACCAAATATAAAACCAAATTGTCCTCTCTCATAGCTGAACTTAAGAATCTCAAGAGCTTTTAAAATACATCTGCCAGGCCCACTAAAGAATTGTTTCCAAAAAAAAAGTGGGGGGATTGTTTCAGAGTCTTCAGGGAAGGGCATGGATGTCTGTAGTTTTTAAGTCTTCCCAACAGATTCTGGTGAATAGTGAATACTGAGAGTGACTGAAAATTCAATCCTCACAAAAATCTTTGGAACAGACTTTGTTATTATCCCCAACCACCTTTCAAACACAGGTCAGCTTTATCCTTAATGTAATTTTTTTAAACTATTTTTTCTATACTGCTGCCAAACAGCATCAGCATGAGTATTTGGAATAGAAACTGCACTTGACATGTGTCATATTCTTCCTCACTGAGAGAAAGATGGCTTTAAAATGTATAAAGCACAGGAGAAAAATAACTATATTTCCCTACTATTTTTAGAAGACAAGAAATGGCCATCGAGTAAATGTGTTATAAATTAATTCATCTGAGGAGCAGCTAATAGCATTAATAACTATCTGGACTTCAGGCATTCAGGCTTGGACTCCAATTTTCAGTGTGTTTACATTCAATATAATTAGTGTCAAATTTTTAATTCCATATGTTGCTAAACGTACAGTGAAACCAAGTACCTATTTGGAATGCTGAGTTTCCATGCTCCATAAGCCAGTATTCCTGGAAATACACTTCTCTTTAATTGCTCACCTTAACAATGAGACCCTCTGTAAAAAGAATGTGTCACCTCTTTATTAGAGTTCCTGCTCCTTAGTGATGCCTCTTGGTTGGCCTTGATCTGTTTCCTACAGCAATATCCCTTTTTTCTTCCTGAGAGAAAAACTGAAAAATCTCACCCTTCATGAAGTTAAGTTTTCTTTGTCTGAAGTAGCTTCTGAGGAATACACATACACATACACACACACAAACACAGACACACACACACACACACACACACACACACACACACACACACATATCGTTAAATTCTAAAAGGATACGTCCTGTTTTATCCTTTCAATGTCAAGAAATGTTGAGTTACACGTGACTTGTGAGAAAAGGAACCCGTTGGGGGCCACTTTGTTGGTATTCTGCTGGAAAAATAGAGGAAACATTTTCTTATTATTTTCAGAGTAATTTAGTCTTAGCCACACAATCATTGGCAACACACAGAACTTTGCAGCAGATTTGCCCCATATGAAAAGTACATGACACTCAGTTCAATTCATTGATGGTTTAGTTACTCACATGGGCACCATATGCCTGTTGAGCACTAACAGTGAGCTTGAGCCCACACATAGAGACACTCCTTGTTCCAAATAGCAACTACTTTAGTCCTTTGTGATCAGCGTTTTTAAATTTCCTTGGGTAGAATCATGGAAATCTTAAAATTGCTTGGAATTTTTTGGTATCTTTATCTCCACCTGCTTCAGGTCCACAGTGGCAGCAGTGATGGGTATGCCACACACAGTTCCCCTTAGCAGCTGCATTTCACTTCTAAACAGAACAATAAGGGCTCAGTAAGACATAATGCATCGGTAATTGCGTAGTTAGTTGTTCCTTCTACAAGTTCCCAGATATAAACTTCACTAATCTATGTTCATAATTTTGTTCATGATTGGTAAGAAAAATATTTAGAATGACAGTTCAGGAAAAAAACTGAGTTAGAGACATAAGGTTGACATATTTATTTCTAATTGTGTGTGTGTTCTGGACAGTCATTAATTAAGAACATGAGGACACCCACTGGATCAAAACAGTGCATCAGGGAATCCAAACACATTTTGGTTACAGTTCTCTTCAAAGAACTTACAAGAGAGCAAGAGATTTCCATTCCAAAAGCAATTGTTCATAAGTAATTTGTAAAGAAGACAAAGTAAGCTGAGCACCCACTTAATCCATATCTTTATCATTTTTATTAAAATAAAATATCTTCTAATGACATCTAAAACATCTAAAATTTTTTAAAAAGCACACTGTTTTTAGTACAAATTCAAATTAGCTTACATGGGATTGGTAAATGAAGGAATGGTACCCGGAGAGCAGAGATGATAAGTTGGTTTATAAATGAGTTTTCAACACATTTCCTTAGTATAGTAATGCTTCTAAAATCTAAAATTATCATTTTGTCAGTGTACCCAGCGTTCTCGATTTCGGAAGGACAACATCATTCCCTCATGTTAATCAAACTCCCAAAAGACTGCTGTATGCTCCAAAATGCCAATGACAAAAATTGGACCACAGTATGCAGGATCACTCATTAATGCATGAATTCTGTTTGAAAACCAATTTAGGAGCCAAAGTATAATCAGGAAATTGTGTAGTATACATGGAATCCCCGCAAAAAGGAATTATTTAAATAACTTTTAACACCCATGCCATGGAACAATGGCAGTATCTGGTATTCAAATGATATCAATATAAATCTGTCAAAGAGGCAAGAATCCACTTGTTGACCAGTTAGGGCTGCAGTGAACTGGTTTTAAGGAAATGTTTTCATAAAATGTTTTGTACAAAAAAATGACCTCGAATTAGATTTTGAGCAATTATGAAGCAACTCTTAGAAGCTGCAATTAGAACCTTTACATGATATGAGTTAAAAATAATTCAAAGCAAAATTTATTTTGCTGAACATTCATGTTTGTGAAAACTGTTCTGTGAAATCTTTCCAGGTAATTTCAGATTAATCTAACAACAGCTGCTAATGAGACTATGTAGGAAATTTGTGAACTAATTATGGTTAACTTGGGACAGCATTCTGCTAAGGGATCAAGATGAGAAGGAAACTTGCTTAAAATTACTGACTCCACAATAATTTAGAGAAAGAAACAGCAAAATTAAATGGGAAATATGATGAGAAAGAGAGAAAATAAATACACAACAGTATCAAAGAAAAGCAAACACTTTAATACCACCTATAAATGTAACTTACAGAAGACTGTTAGATTACAAGAAAAACAGATGTTTCATTCAACTTGAATTTGTTTGAAGTACACTATTAAAATTAATGCATTAGAATGTATTTCAAACTAAAATCTTAAGTCATCTATGAAAAAAAAAACTCAGAACTTTTATGTTTGACCAAATGTTATCATCAGTTTCCAAGCACAGCTTCAATCTTTTAGATGCTCAATTTTTTGTCTTATTAAAACAAATTTTCACCTTACCTAATCTAGTACAATGTTTTAAAAGGTCAGTATAAGGCAAAGAGTTCTGGACTCTCCTTTTATTGCCAGGATACCCACTCTGCCACCTAAGTTCCTGTTGTATGAAGGGATTCTCAGGAAACAAAGGGGTTGATAGTACACAACAACTTCCTAATTTTGTTGCCTTTTTCAAGAGTTCAGTGTTTTCCTTGTGATCTTGACCTTAGATTGTGGTAAGCCCCTATGGGTCTTTCTACTCATCTTCACAATAATTGTTTATGACAGCAATAAAGTGTCAGATTTGTCTTCCCGAGTACAGAAAAAAATTGTCTTTATTTTCAGAATGAGTCTATATGTGGGTAAGACCTATACACAGAGAAAATGTTATCACAGAGGAAGAGCCAAGCCCAGCTCTGTCCCTACCTCAATTCAAAAGACCTCGTTAAATCAACTCATTCTACCACCTTCCTGCCTCGAAGTGCTTCTACGTGGAAGCTAGTTGTTTTTTAGTTTGGGGGATTTTTTTTTCTCTTTTTCATTCTCACCTTCTTCTTAGGCTGAACACTTCTGGATATTCAAACAATATTTCTATCCTTGACCTCCAATTATTATTCACCTATATCTCTACCAATATTCCTAGGCAATAGGTTTGTCCTAAGAATTGATTACAATATTAAAATGTAAGACAAAATCCTCCCAGTATCAAACTTAAAAGCTTCTTCACTGCAAAGGAAATAATCAAGAATGTGATCAGAGAAATGGGAAAAAAACGTTTACCACCAGCACCTCAAATAGCACATTAATCTCCAGGATATACAAAGAACTCAAAAATCTTAACCCAAAAAACAAACAAATAACCCATTCAATAAATGGGCAAAGGCACTTCACAGAATAAGAAATACAAATGTTCAAAAAATATATGATAAAATGTTCAACATCTCTAGCAATTAGAGAAATGTAAATTAAAACTATACTGAGATTCCACCTCACTCCAGTCAGAATGGCGATTACCAATAATTACCAAGATTACCAACAAATATTGGAGAGGATATGGAGGAAAAGTTACACCCATACATTGCTGGTGGGACTGCAAATTAGTGCATCCACTCTGAAAAGCAGTAAAGAGATTTCTTAGAAAACTTGAAATGGAACCACAATTTGACTCAGTTATCCCACTCCTCAGTTTATACCCAAAGACTTAAAATCAGCATACTACAGTGATACAGCCTCTTCAATGTTCATAGCAACTCAATTCACAATAGCCAAGCTATGGAACCAACCTAGGTGCCCTTCAACAGAGGAATGGATAAAGAAAATGTGGTATATGATGGAAGCCATAAAGAAGAATGAAATTATGGCTTTTGTTGGTAAATAGATAAAACTGGAGAATATCATGCTAAGTGAATGAGTCAGTACCAAAAAACCAAAGACTGAAAGTTCTCTCTGATATGTGGATGCTAACTCACAACAAGGGAGAGGAGGATTAAAAATTCATTGGGCTAGACAAAGGGAAATGAAGGGAAGGGAGTGAGGATAGAAATAGAAAAAAATACTAGAATGAATTGGACATATCTTTCCTATCCTTATATATGAATACACAACAAATGTAAATCCACATCTATACAGCTACAGTCATGGGATCCTAGTTGGAACAAATTATACTTATTCTATGTATATATATATTATGTATAATATATCAAAATATACTCTACTGCCATGTTTATCTAGGAAGAAAAAATTTTAAAAAATAGATATAGTTCCCTGTTTCCAAATGCTATTACTCTAAGTGGGAAAACAGATCCATGTTAGACAAAAACACAGGTAGTGTTTAAGTAGATTCTATCTCATCAACATTTACTGAATCAAGAAAATGCTCTAGAATTCAGATGCTGAAAAGATGGAAGAAGGCAAGAGAGGATGAAGTAGTGCACAATGGAGTGATGAAAGCCTGATTTGGGGAAAAACTGCCCAGTTCTTAGAGAGGGTAGGCCATGACTTCTTCCATAATGAAGGAAAAATATCCATAAGCAGTGTAAGACAGGTCATCTGGTTCAAATCCTAGATCTGCTACTCAACTATAAACAAGTAAAGTAACTTTGCTGTTAATTTAATTTCTTTGTCAGGGATATAGAGTTATAAGTATAAAATAAATTACATAGGCAAAATACTTAATACTCTGCCTCATATCGAGTAAGCTCCACAAAACTACTTGTTTATACCATTATTATTAATTGCTGGTCATGCCAAAAGCTTCTAACCCTGTCGGTTAGACATGAACAAGCAAAATGCATGACTCTTCTTTTTTAGTAGACAGATTTGATCAACACAAACAGTTGTTTTGGTGAATGGAGTTTTACAAAGTATCAGCGGGAGGTGTAAAAAAAGAAAACCAGGCAATGGTGAATGTCTGTCCTCCAATTGCAGATCTTACTTTCAAGTCAGATCAAATTATGATCCCTTGAGCTTTAAACCACATAACAGAATATACACATTATGTTTTGTTAAAACTTACACATATTAAAGTAATTTTCCAAAGATTTTTTCCCTCCTTCTTCCTATTTTGTGGATTAATTTGAAAGTAAGATCAGAAGCACAGTTTGTTTCTCTAAGCACTTTTCTTCTTTATAACTGTCTAGCTTTTCATCCTTGATGAATATTAATAAGATGAGTTCCAGAAAAATGCCATTGACTTTGCTTTCACATGCCTTGATTGGCATTTGAAAGTCTTGTTGGCAGCAGCTGGACAATGCTTTGTTTGCTAGAATAGGTGAAAATCTGTGACACTCAGCATCATGCCTCATAATGTGGGTTTATGGAAGCATTTAGAGTGAGGATTCATGAGCTGGGAGGTCCTGTGAATTGGAAAGCAAGACATGGTCAGATGTTGGTGAGAATTGGAATCAGCAATAAATGCTGGTGCAGGCAGATGGACAAAAAGTTGGAAATCAGAACTTTATTTTAAATGTTCATTTTATTTATGTGTCATTCTGTTAACAAGACCTAGATATGTCAACTAACCTGAAATAATTAGCTTGTGGAACACTTCAGAGAAAAAGTAGAATGAAAAGTGAAATTATTACCATGATCATCTTTGTAATAGAAGCAGTGTCTGGATAGTATAATAAGTACTTTCAAACAGGTTTCAGATCTTGAAAAAGCTAATATATTTTCTAAAATGCCACTTAAAAACTCTTTCCATAAGGTTGTATCATAAAAAATTCAAGAGTGTAAAGAAAGTTCGCTACAAGAGAGAGTAAAGATATGGGAAATAGGAAAGCAAATGGGAAAGACAAGTTAACCAGAATTGAACAGGGTAACCTGTGTCCCCTTGGAGCTGAATGTTGCTGGTGGGGAGCTGAGAACAGGTTTCTCCTCATTCCCTTTTAAAGCTCACAGCTCCTATCTCAATTGTTGAAAACTCTTGAAAAAAAGCAAAATATTATGCATGCTATACGCTCTTGAAAAAAATCTCTGGAGTGAAACAACAAAAAATTTAAACCCTGGATTTACTGGACTCTAAGCTTATGCTGTTTTTATGCTTAAAAATTAGGTGTACTAGAATGATTTAAAGTCCTGTTTTTCAGAAACAGTAACAATGTTTATTAACATTAGACTGAGTTAAGAATATTATGTATCATGTTAAAATAGCTAAGATAAACCCTAAAATGATAAGCAAGGATTACCTAAATTCAAAACAATAAAGAGAAAATATACATAATGAAAAAATACAAAAACATAATCCAAGAAGAAGAATGTAGAAAGAAAAAAGCATATAAAAAAGAACAGATAGAAAACTTATGATAATATACCAAGCAAATATCCATATACATATGAGGTAGGACAGAAGAGGCTGGACACCAGAGGAATTTTCAGGAAGCAGGTTTATTGACTGCAGAGCTCAGAGGTAGCTCTCACCTAAGAATTGTTCCATCCTCTAGACCAGATACAGGTTTCACAAATTTTTTTGCCAAGAAAACAAAGATAATATCTTTTTGTACAACAAGGTTGCAGACTAACTCTGTCACATCATTTGTTTGCAAACCTGGCATTTACAAGAAAGAAGAAAATACCAACCACGATAACCTCTGCAGACATCCTGCTGATCTGAAAAGAGAAGAAGCTTAATTATGGCAAGAGTCTTTTGGATGAGGGTACCTGGTCTGCTTTATATATATGTATACATATATACATATATAAATGCCAATAGCACAAAATGTAGACTTTAAGACAAAACATAATACTACAAATAAAGATGGTTGCTAAAAAGTAACAAGATTCCATTTTCATACATACCTAGTTAAATGGCCTACAGTACATACTGCATATTGTAAAAACTGATGGAAATATTAGAAGAAATGACAGTGAGGCATTTTCATCTACTTCTCTTTATTTATCAAAAAGAAAAATACAATCCAAAAGGATATAGTTGATTTAACAAACTTAATAAAGATGAACATAGATAATGTATTGCATGCATTTGGAGAATAAACATTCTTTACTTTTCAAATACATTTAGAATATTGTCAAAAACTTACAATTTGCCATATTAGAATTAAGTTAGAAATCAAAGATGAGATGATATTAGAAAGAAAACATAGGAGAATTTCCTTAGCAATGAGAAAATGAAAAAAAAATCATAACCAATTTAAGAATATTTTTTAAATGACTGATAATACGTGCTATGTATCACAGGAAGTATACAAGAGAAGGAGTACTCAAGGGGAGGTGCTTACTGTTGGATGCAAAAATAGAATTTTATAATTAATAAGCGAATCATCTCATCTAGAAAGTGGAAAGGAGCAATATAAGACAACTTTTTAAAAAATTATGCAAGTCTGACTTTTAGCTGTGAGAGTATGAGGAGCTTAGAGAATTCTCTCCCCAAAGAAATAAGCATTAAGATGGGCAAATTGTTAAAATCAACTACTGCTGGGCTCTGGAAATTGACTCAAAGCAAATAACAAATGGAGACACATATGTGTGGGGGTGGGGGGAACAACTACAAATGCAGATAAGAACAATGACAGCCAGGTCTTCCTTGCTGGGGCTGCTCCCATGGCCCACCCAGCTTACTTGGTCAAGCCTTGGGTAGTTTCACTTAGATGTTCTAGAAATTTTTTTCTTAATTTAAAACTCTCAATCTTAAAATATTCTAGTTAATAGGGGGAAAAAAGGACTACTCCTAAGCTCATTTTATAACACAACAGATAAATGGAAAAATGGACTATTTAATAAGTGATGTTGAGACCCCCATATCAATTATATATTATGTAGAAATACTAAATTAATATTAAATTCATTTCATATACGGAAAATATTAAATAGTGTATCTACTTCATACCATATGCACGAAAAATTAATCATTTTCAGGTGAAATAAACAGATGTCAATAAGAAATGCAAAATTTTAAACATTTTTCAGTTTTTTGTTATGACTTTGAAGTATAAAGTGTTTTTAAACAAGATTTATAAAGTTTTCTGAATTGAGACACCATAAAAAGTGAAAACACGAGTCACACCCAAGCCACATAGTAGAGTTTTGCAACCCATATAACTAGCAAAGATTTAGAATCCCAAATATGTGAAGAACGCCCATAAGTCAAAAAGAAAACAAAATCCAATATAGCAACGACAAAGATTACAAACAAGTATTTCACAAAATAGAAAATATATTAAATTTTAGTATTAAAATTATCAAACTCATTAACAGAGGAGATACCATTTCATACCACATTAACAAAATTTAAAAGCCAGAAATACCAAATGTTGGTGAGAATATAACCCAATAGAAGCTATCATACATTATAGGTTGGAGCACAAATTAAATACACTGGAAAAGGGTAAAGTCTATGTACATACAGCAATTCCAGTTCTAAATACAGATGGTCTCTAACTTCAGATGGTTCAATTTTATGATGGTGTGAAAGCAATTCACTTTCAGTTGAAACCGTACTTTGGATTTTGATCTTTTCCCAGGCTAGCAATATGCTGGGTGGCAGCAGTGAGCTATAGCTCCCAGCCAGCCATATGATTATGTGGCTATACAACCCCTATCCTGTAGTGTTTCTGAGCTCTGATGTTCAGTAGGTTAAGTATATTCAACGTATTTTCAACTATCAATATTTTCAATTTACAATAGGTTAATTGGAACATAACCCCATTCTAAGTCAAGATCATCTTTTTTTAGATGATGAAGTTCACATACATGTGCACCAGAAGACATGCATAAAAATGTACATAGCAGCACTGTTTAATAAAGCAAAGACAACTGGAAGAGGAAATCAAAAACCAAACTAGATGTTTGGTTAAATATCACTCAAAAAACAATAAATATTCATATAGAATTTGATATGGCCTTGAAAATTAATGAACCATGCAAGAGTCTGGAGAAATCTTAAAAACATAACTTTGAGCCAAGGAGACAAGTCTCAAGGAAACCATAAAGTATGATTCCAAACGATGCAAATTAAACATTTGAGAGATCTATACTTCGGTGCAAGGACTACAGATAAAATCAAGAGCTATTGCACATCAGCAGAGAGACTTCCTCTGGTGTGGAAAGGATAAGAACACAACACTGAGGAATACTCAGGGAGCATCTTAGATAACTGTAATGTTGTATTTCTTAAATGGGTGCTGGGTTAGTGATTTTATTATTTCTAAATTGTATATTATATTTTATACACTTTTTTGTATATTGTGTTTCACATTTCTTAAAATATTCTACTCTAAAACTTCAGTCTCAAAATCTCATTTCCAATTTTCACCACAAGTCCCAATTTTCCGTCACAAGTCAGTCTCGTGGCCTAGAGGGAAGGTGACAAAGCATCCCAGTCTGAGTGGAACTGCCCAGTTTTAGAACTGAGAGCCCCTCATAAGGTAAACCCACAGTACTGGACACACCTGTGGGGTCTAAAGAGAGAAGGACAGAATTCCCTCCCCACCTCTCGTGCCCTGGAGACAGGGAATTGTGCATGCCTCTGGGACCATGCCTCCTCCATCCCTTTTCAAATCCTTTTACTTTGATGTTGCAATGTGGGGAGTTGAAGAAATAAGAGCAGAAAAACATATGACTAACAGATTACTGTCCCCATCGTCCCATGCTGTCACTGCTCTCAAGATTGCTTTGTGATGGTGACTTTGGAGCTTCAGGGCTGGGCCTCTTCACATGTGTGAAGACACTAGCAAAGCTGTTAAGGGCCTCCAATTCACAGGGAATTCTGCCTCCAATTCAGCCTCTTCCTGGTCTGCTGAAGCACCCACTCCTCTTTCTGCTCACACCCACCTGACAATACAGAAAGGCTATTCCCAATCCCTGCTGTTGTCACTGGTTTCTATCTGACTTGGGAACCCAATGTCATTGCTACACCATCATGGTCATGTCGGCCTCTTCATTGCTGCCCTCCTTGTCCTCATCAAGAGACAGAGAGCAGATGAGCATCCACTGCCCAAGCAAAAAGAAGCAGCCAGCCTACCCTCCCGTGGCATACAAAATGTTTATGAAAGATTCCTCTACAGCTCCTTTTACTCCATAAGCATGCTCCCTGTATAGGGAGATGGATACAAGAGAGAATCTTTTTTTTTTTAAAGAGAGAGTGAGAGAGAGAGGAGAGAGAGGAGAGAGAGAATTTTTAATATTTATTTTTTAGTTCTCGCTGGACACAACATCTTTGTTGGTATGTGGTGCTGAGGATCGAACCCGGGCCGCACACATGCCAGGCAAGCACGCTACCGCTTGAGCCACATCCCCAGCCCAAGAGAGGAATCTTAATAGAATTTTAACAGAATGCCCTTGGCCAGCACCAACAGCTCTCTTCCTGAACCTCCCCAGTTCCCTGGTCACTTAGATCTGAGAGGCAGGGAGCAGTTTTATGGTAACAGGACTGGTCCTTCCGTATTACTGTACTGCCCTTATGGCCACTGTCTACCAGACCTACCCAGTCCTGCCCACACCCAGATCTCCATCCTCAGTCCCTCATCAATTCTTGACACCCTCCACTCCAACCACCCTGACCTCCTGGATTTCCTCAGAGCACCCTCCCTGTTCAGGATCCTCACATTCCCTGTCCCCCTGCCTAGAACCCCCTTCCTCCAGATACCACAGGGTTTGCTGTCTCATTTCAACCAGGTCTCTGTTCAAACGTTTCTTCTTTACAGAGTCCTTCTGTGACCACTCAAGGGAGCAAGTGCCCCTTACTTACACTGCTTATTTAAAAAAAAATCCTAATACTCAACTGACTGATTCCTCCCCACCTCCCATTCTAGAAAATAGGTACTTTTCTGTTATTATTTTTTTCACAGATGAATTCCCAACACCTATGATACTGCCTGATACATAGTAGGCATTCATATTATTATTGAATCAATGTGTAGAATATAATTGCTTTTATCATGCTATTTAGAAAATCACAGTTAACACTCATCATTTCTTTGGTCTTCGTCAACCCTTGCCTTCTTTCCCCTTGTGAATCAGGTGATTGATATCTCCTCATCTCTGCTTCTCACACTAGTCAGTTCTGAAAAAGCTCAACTTTTTACCCCAATTACAGATTGCAGAATCACATCGGTTACACATCCACATTTTTACATGATGCCATATTAGTGACTGTTGTATTCTGCTACCTTTCCTACTTGAATCTAATGTATGAAATATGATACGTCAAGAGCTTTGTAATGTTTTGAACAACCAATAAAAAAAAAGCTCAACTTGCTTTCTGCTTAGTTACAATAATAAGAGAGAAGAGGCTTAAATATATATATATATATATATATATATATATATATAAATAAGAGGTGCCATAGGTTATTTACTTTTGTGCTATTAAAATTACCAAATTCTGCTCCAGTTGCCATTGTCAATAAGGCCTAAATCCTTCTCCCAAACTTTCTTTTTGCACCATTGGTAACTTTACGCAGAGACACCACCATTTTAGAGCAATAAATAGGAGTCACTTCAATTTTTGTGTTTTGGGGGGGTAGGAAACACTTAGCTATTTATTTTAGGCAGATTTCACAGAATTCAACAGAGCCCATTTTAGAAAATCACTGCAGTCTCATCCCATCATAGCTTCAGAATTAAATTACTTATGTTTCACTTTATTCTGAAAATAGCTTGTCATAAGGCAATTTTTTGGACCTTGGAACCTACATTTTGCCTCAAGAGAGAAGAGTATAACACCATATTTGTTAAATCTGAAGCTCTTCAATAGGTGGTTTGTTGTTTTTTTCCAGAATTATAGATGGATGTTAAACTTTGAAATGTCATCTCTTCATTGCCAGAGAGCCAATTCTTTCCCTAGGAAATTGCTAGTTCTGCACTCACTGATTGTATCTTTGCAATTGCACCATATTCCAAATATGAAGTTTTAGCAATTGTAACTTGGCCAGAATGAAATAGGAAAAGTCTCAAAGCCAGGCATTTTATAAATAGGACATGTTCTATACTTTAATAAAAATTAAAGTCTATCTGCCATGCTTGAAACACACACAATACCTCAAAGTTCATTCCTAATTTTAAAATATTTTTTCAACACATAGTAAGTTTAAAAAAAAAGAGATCATGTGTTGATTATATCTGAAATAGTCCATTCATGTTAAAATGTCTCTCAACAATGGATAAATTTTAGAAAACTGTCACAGATACATGCTTTGTTTTATTTTACCCATGGTCTAGGGTCACAATTTCTGATTAAAATTACACCTACATCCCAAAACAATATTACCAAAAGAGACAATTTAACCCCTTAAGTTAAAACTCCATGAACACTTGGGGAAAGCTTTATAATATTGGATTTGGCAATGACTTCCTGAATATGACACCAAAAGCATAAGTAATACAAGCAAAAATAGACAAAGGGATTGATGTCAGACTTTAAAACTGCTGTCCATCAAAGAACACCTTCAGTGAAAAGGCAACCAGTGGATGAGGAGAGAATATTTACAGATCATATTTGATAATGGGTTCAGAACCAGAACATATAATAATCTCCAACAGCTCAACTGCAAACTATCTAATGTCCTGATTTTAAAACAGGCAAAAGACTTAAGTCGATATTTTCCCAAAGATGATATACAAATAACCAACAGGCATATGAAATATGGCCAGCTTCAATAATAGCAAAGTCAACACTCCAAGGAGATATCACCTCACAGCCATTAGGTTGTCTAATCTCAAAAAGCAGAAAATGACAAACATTGGTGAGGATGTGAAAAGTGGGGCCCTGGTGCACTGTTGTTGGGGTTGTGTAATGTTGCAGCTACTGTGGAAAACAACATGGAAGCACTCCCAAAAATTAAAAAAGAATTACCAGGTGGTCCCATCCATCCAATTTTTGGTATATTCAAAAGCATTTAAAAAAAATAATGAAAGGGAGATCTTTGCACTACCATGTTCATATAAGCACTATTCATAATAGCCTAGAGGTGGAAGAAATCTAAATGTCCATGAAGGGATAAATGGATAAATAAAATGTGGTGTACACACATAATGGAATATTATGCAGCCTTACAATAAAGGAGATCCTGTCACAGTTACAGCACAAGATGAACCCTGAGAAGATCATTGAGAAAGAAGGAATGGAAAGTTTGACTCACTGGATACCTTAGTAGAAAGTCAACCTTGATGGAATGCAAAACGCGGATGCTGGAAACATTAGGACAGTACAAAGCACTGAAGAAGAGGGAGGAAGGCTAAGATCAGTTGATGAACTGTCCACCTGGACATTGGGAAAGGCATGAGATGTTTTGATTCTATATTCAATAAATGGGGAATTTGAAGCCTTGCATTTGAGTCCATTAAATGAATAAAAGGCAGTACAATTTTGAAATATAAAATGGGCTGCCTTCATTGCTCGGCTTTGGACAATAAGACAAACAAATTGATGGACTACTGGGACAACACTCTTAAGAACATGAACATTAATATGAGTTTCATCATAAAAAGATAACAACAGAATGTCTATAAACAAAAACTTCAAACCTATTTAGATAATTTGTTTAATAGGATGATCTTTCTAAGTTTTTTTTTCCCTGATAAATTCTCTGTGTCACCAACTTGAGGCCAGTGATTATCAAACTTGAGTGGGCATCACAATCAGAGGAAGTGTTTGTTAAAATACAGACCACTGGGCCCAAAAGTTTCCTGTTCAGTGTATCTGGGATTAAAGCCCCCGAATTTATATTTCTAGATGTTCCCAGATAAGACTGATGCTGCTGGTAGGGAACCAGAACATAAGAACCCTTTGTTACAAAAATTGCTATTTACACATAACAAGCCTAGTAAAGCCACAACAGAATATTTTGAGTGAAATATATTTCTCATTTAAAAAAAAATACTGTTTACCTCAAGTTGATTCATTGTTTATAGATGACATGGATGTTCCATTTCCTGAGCTTGTACTTCAGTAGACAGCCCATTGGTCAGACTTGTTCAGCATAAGATCATAGTCATGTCCAGAATGGCTCTGCTACTGTGTGAGGTGTTAGTCTCTGGTACGCAAGCATGCTGGATTTTCATGTTGGCAGTTCTCAGTTATGAAGAGTTCATAGACTTCTAATAAGATCGTGTATCACATTTAAAGTTCATAGTGAACAAATAATAAAACAAACCCTAAAACATTTTGTTTATGGGTGTGAACTAAAAATGTATTGCTAGTAAGTGGTCTGTCCAAGGTTGTCTTCAAATATATTAAAACAGAAATTTGTATTTATTTCCAAAATCACCCTGAAGTTCTCTTATTGTTTGGTGCAAGGTGGTGATTTATGGGAAGAGAGTCTTTAAAAAAAGAAGAAAAAGAAAAGAAACAAGGGCAATACTAATTCTTAGTAAGAAAACCAATACATGCTCATTCCATATGAAGCATAAATATATATAACATTTAGGAAAGGAAATAAAATTTGAGCACATGATATTTTCTTTTCATTTATCCTGACAAAATTATAAATAAATTATCTGAAAATTCACAGATCACAAATCAACACCCCTCTATATTTCCCAGCTCTCCCTGTGATGGTGAGGTTAGCAGACAAGAATCACACACCCCCCTCCAGCCTAAGACAATTTCTCAGGCACCCATGACAATCTTCCTACCTTCTCTTCCATGACTAAGCATGACTTTCATCATGACACATCTCTGTACAGGTATCCTGACTTGCTAGACATTTTTTCCCCAGTAGGAATAATCTGAAATAAACAACTAAAATTTCAGTCATTACTAGTGAGCCTGCTAGTGTTGGGGTTGGATTGCTGAATTCTTAGTGTCTCTGTCCTCATGTATTAGAATGTGAGGGTGGGGATGGCACTGAACCCACAGAGGAAATCCTTCTGCACCTGAAGCTGGTCTTGTCATACTTCATCTAACATGCTCTAGAATACAGTACAGATATCTTCAAAAATACTCATTAATGCATGTGGTGTTTTTGTGATTAACAGAAGGAAACTTAAAATGTGCTAGACATTGTCCTCTGGAGTCATTCCATCCATAAATATTATTTGAATTGCCAAAAACTTTATTCTTAAGACTGCAATTTTTTTAAATCTCAAAATTTCTAAGAAAGAAAGAATTTCAGATGCCAAGTTTCTGCTTTCCTTCATGATCTCAAAGCCATTTTCTGTACTATAAAAATGTAAATGTGATAAAAATATATGCCATTTTACATATTTTCTTAAAATTTTATTCAAACAGACAGCCAATTTGATTCACACTTTTAGAAAATAGAACAGACCAATTATCACTAACAGAAAATTTGACTAAATTGTCCAAAACATCCATTATAAACTTTTGCCCAAAACGTCCATTGTAAACCTAGTCAGTGATGTGAGGAGGATTCATGTTTCTCTGTGTAGCTCCAAAATACCTTTAATACCTTAAGATTAATGGCCACATGTGGTGGAGAGAGTTTTGTTCCATTTGATTCAAGAAAACACATATGAACTGATTTACAGTTCTCTATCCCCTCAAAGCAAAGTGGAAACTACATTTGCCATATACTTCCTGTTCTAAAACAAAATACCTCGAAATTGCTTGTTTTGAATTACCTCTCACCACTCCCTTCGATCGTGGACTCATTCATCGATTCACTAATTCAACAGAATTAATGAACAAAACTGTGTGCTAGGCACAGAGTTAGTATTTGGTATGATGTTGAAAGGCAAAAAAAAGACACCATCCCTGCTCTCATCATAGATACAAGAATTAATTAAATTGTTACCAAACTAATATAAAATTTTAATTATAACTTGTACTGCAAAAGACAGGGGCATGGTTATGTGAGAGAAAATATACTAAAAGATGAAGGATTCCTGGAGGAAAACATGTTTGAGCTGTTCCAGTTACCGTCAGGTGAAAAAAAGGCTTCGTGGCATAAAATAGCATTTTATTATTATGTCTTACAATCATATGGGTCAGGATTTTTACTGAACAACTTCCTGCTCCATGTAGTATCAAGTGGGGTTTTTCTATGGTGTTCCCCGGGCAGCTGGATTATACTGAAGTATCCAAGATGACACTTCTCAAGTAGTTGGCTTTGAGTCAGGAATAACTGGAAAACTGGGTTTATCTAGACTCTTTCCCCTTCTTCATGCATCTCTTCCCAATTTTTTCTTCAGATCTTACAGACCTCTTCTGTAACAGCTCAAGGCTCAAAGAGAACAATATGGAAACTACCATTCCTTTTAAAAGTTATGTTCATAGCTGGCACAATGTCACTTCCATTACTATGATTCATTCTAGAGTCAACAGAAAGAGAATAGACCTCATCTCTTCAGAGGATAGTGTCAAACAATTTGGCAGAAAATATTAAGAGTGGGAAAGGTCCCTTTTTGTTGTTGTTGTTTTAAAAAGACCCCATGACAGGGGGTGACTCTGGCACATCTAGGGAACACAAAGATTAGTATGGCTTCAGTGCAGAGATGCAAGATGAGAATAGAGAGGTAGGTAGGAGCCAGCCTCTGAGGGCCATCATAAGTCAAGGTTCATGACTGGAAGAATTAATATTGTTCAGTGTTTATACTGCCCAAAGCAATCTACAGAGTCAATGAAACTTCTATAAAGTCCCAATGACATTCTTTATAGAAATAGGAAAAAAAAGCATAAAATTTATACAGTGCCCCAAAAGATCCAGAACAGCCAAAGCAATCCTGGGTAAGAAGAACAAAACTGATAGGATAAAATAAATAATAAATATAAATAATATATTTTATCCTGTATAATATAAATAATAAATATAAATAATATATTTTATCCTGTATAATAAAAATATTATAAGGATATAATAACTGAAACAGCAAGGTAATAATATAAAATACATAAAACAAGAAAAACAAAAGGGAAGAAAGGAGGGAAGGAGGCAGGAAGAGTATACAAGGTAATAGGTATCTCAATTAGCTTGATTATCCTTTTACAACAGACACATATTTCAAAACATTAAGCTGTACATCTTAAATATATGTTCATAATTTTTGTCAGTTATAGCTCAATAAAAATGAAAAAGGTAGAAAATATATATACCATGCTATAACTAATATAAAAAGATAGAGCAGCTACATTAATATCAAACAAAGCAGATGTCTGAAAAGATATTACATAATAATGAAGGGGACAATTCATTATCAAAAGAATATAACTTTACAATTATATTTGTATAAAATTTTAGAAAAGGTAAAACTAGTGATAAGAAGCAGACAAAATAGTTGCCCAAGACCAAAGGGTCAAAGTAGGTATTGGATGCAGTGGGGGAGAAAAGATCTTTAGGGATACTAGAAATGCTTTACCTTATGATTACAGTGGTGGTTTCATGATACTAAATGATACTAATTTGTTAAATTAATCAAATTTACACTTAAAATTGAAAGTTCTCATCAGAATTTTTTTCAAAAATATACATTAAATTATGCTGGAATAAATACCAACCCTGAACTTCAAAATGTTGAAAAGCATTAGAAGTTGTTTGGATCCAAAGGACTATTTTCTAATATCATTTCTGGAGCCCTTAACCACAAAAAGTGCTTCCAAAGTTTGAATACACATAGTTTAAATCCAAGGAAAAGGGGAAGAAAAAGAGTACATATTCATAACAAAATAATGGTTTTGAAAAGAATGTGGAAACAGCCTCTTTTGGGTCTTTTTTTCCTATAAAAAGAATTTGTTCAGTGCATGAAGAATCAGAGAGGAAGATGCTGAGAGTTTGTTGATAGGGTGTTTACAACAATCATATCCAAAATATCATAGTGGATAAGATTATTAAGAGAAGTATATCTGACTACTTAATTTAAATGTTAAGAGGCATGTGTACATTGCTATTTCTCAAATTCCAAAAAGTCACTTAATTAGAACTGGAAGCCACAATCCCTCAGTCTAAAGCACTGGACAGATCTTATACTAGAGTGCCTGAAAGATCCTATATTCTCTGAAGACCTGTACAAAGACCAAAGATCGTATTTTTGCTGTAGTAAAGCATATCAATTAAACAGACATATTTTCGAGAACTTTCAACCCAATTCTGAACTCCATATCATTTGAACCAAGAATGTCTTAAAAAAAGAATCAGAGCTTCAAGGACCAGCAATGTGTGTGTATTTTTAATGGCATGTCGAATACTCAAGTGAAAATCAGTGGGATGAAAGAAAATGTTTAAAAATTCATAACCATGAGCTTCTGGTAGAAATGATGTGTGATGAGGCTAATATGCAGTCAGCAAGGATCAGGGTGATTATTAATGGGGACTCAAAGTGCCCTAGACAAGAAAAGAATCTGTCTAAAACCAGGGTTGGAGTTGGCCACCCTCCTTAGGAAGGAAGCTGAGATAATACAAACTGTGACTGCTGCCTGAGGATGTCTGCACACTCTCGAGACAGAAATAAGCAAAAACAGCTTCCCAAGCAGGACCTGAGTCCTGTGCCAACAGGCTTCTTGATACTAAGTATCAAAGTGAGTCAAAAAGTTCAATATAAGACCAGGAGGTAACTCAAAATTGCTAGGTAGGAAGTTATGAGTGCAGAGAGAGGTGAGGGGAAATACAAGTTGAGGATGCAAAAGCAAAGTTTAATGCATTAAAAAGAAAAGCAAATCAATAATTGGAAAAATGAATTTACTCCAAGCAATTAAAATGAAAAAAAATATGGGAAACTCACACTTGATCTTGAGTAGGAATAGTTTTTATTTTAGTCATTCTGTGGGTCCATCCATGTATGAGAGTGTTGATTGCAACATTATTTGCAGAAAGAAAGAGTTCAAAGTCAAGTGTGAATTAGTTTCAAATAAAAAAGCAAAATGTATATCTGTGTATGATAGAAAACAATGTTCAGTCTAAAGTAATAAATAGCAACATAGATAGAGCTCAATAATAATGGGAGGCTGAGACAGGAGAAAGTGTGTTCAAAGCCAGCCTCAGCAAAAGCGAAGTGCTAAGCAACTCAGTGAGACCCTGTCTCTAAATAAAATACAAAATAGGGCTGGGGTTGTGGCTCAGTGATTAAGTGTCCCTGAGTTCAATCCCCAGTACCAAAAAAAGAAAAAAGAAAAAAGAAGTGCCGCAGTCTGGCTGGGCAAAATAACCCGGGGTGGGGCTGGGGGGGGGGGGGTGTTACAAGTATCTTGTGAAGATTGAAACAGCGGGAGCCCTTTTATTACAGGACCGCAGAAGTATATATACTTAACTAATTACACACAGCTTAACTTAATTAACATCATCTAGATACAACAGTCAGTCATTAAGGAATCCTCATCATCTTAAGGTCTCGCTGGCGTTACTTCACAAACCACTCCTCCTGGCATACTGCCAGGCGCCATCTTAACTTGGTTGTGGCCCTCAACAAAGAAGGAAAGAAAGAAATACAATGAAACTTACATAACAATATGATAGGATTGTATACAATATGTAATTATGCACATGAATATGCACACATACAAACCAACACTAAATTTTCCAAAGCATACACAAACATGTATGTAAACACAATGTGTAGAGGTTTATGGACAAGAGTTAATGCATTTGAGGATAGACTGAACAATAAATTCAATCATATAAGAAAAAAACAATAAAATGAAAGACGGGATTTACATGATTGGTTATGATATTGCACTATAACCTAAGATCTCACCCACCTAAAGCACTAGAAATAGAGAAGAAAATTAGCCAGACATAGTTTACCACTACAAATTTTCACCCTTTCTATAAAATTTCCACCAAGAATAAATGAGACACTTTTGATGACACTTTAATTTGGAAAACAGATTCTGATTCAACAACTGAACATAGAACACAATGAAGAGAAAAACAGTTCTCTTCAATGTGTGGGATAAGTTATTTCTACCTCACTTATTCATAAATGGAGACACATCATTCAACAAGGACTTAAAACATTAACTCCAAATGGCTGGAATTCCCAATGAGAACTTGAAAACTTAAGTCTCAGTTGAACAACAACAACAACAAAAAATTATTTTCACAAAACATTATCTGTCACTTTTTTAATTGTTGATGGACCTTTACTTTATTCATTTATTTATATGCAGTGCTGAGAATCAAACCCAGTGCCTTGCACATGTGAGGCAAGCACTCCACCACTGAGCCATGACCCCAATCCTGTCACTTTTTTTTAAATATTTTGTTTTAGTTGTACTTGGACACAATATGTTTACTTTATTTTTATGTGGTGCTAAGGATCAAACCCAGGGTCCGGCACATGCTAGACAAGCACTCTACCACTAAGCCACAACCCCAGCCCCTATCACTTTTTAAAAGCTCTTTTCTTATTCTGTAAATGTAAGGGAAGTACCTGCATTTACTCTCCACTAAGCTTCCCTCTAGAAAAGTTGGTATTCATCCTGTGGGTTTCAAAAAAAAAAAAATGTTAAAAATGGTATCCCTGAGTGGCTGAGGACTTTTCATTCCAAAATATCTTTCATGATTATTATGCTCAAAATGATATGCTTTGCAGAACCAAATCTATTTCATGTCCCTCCAGTAGTCCACAATGTGAATATCTAAACTCCTCACCAGAGAAAGAAACTACTCACAGTGTTAAAATCTGACAAGCCCATCTCAAACCTTTCAGAATTTCTGTTTAGAAATAATCTCATAAATCGTTGAAGTGCCTTGGTGAGTATGTATCTGTGATATTGCCAAAAAGACAGAAATTGTGCCTGAATTTTCTAGACTGAAGTGTGAAGTTCATCACTGAAACCTGGAAAAATATTTTGACAGGGAATAATTTAATGACAATGTTTTTGAACAGTATAGGCCTGGACTGAGCTAGTTCATGTGATTGCTTCCACCATTTAGTCTTAATCAAAGTTGATTTAATAATATCCTAACAGTGATATACCGAAAGCAGCAGATAATTTTTTAAATGGTGGGAGTCATTTCTTAAAATGAATCTGGTTGACAGGATATTTGAATAAATTAAACTAGTACTATTAATCTAACACATTTTTAAAATTTTCTTAATTTTTCTTGTAATTGTAGATGGACAGAATGCCTTTATTTTATTTGTTTATTTTTAATGTGGTGTTGAGGATCAAACCCAGTACCTTACGCATGCTAGGCATGCACTCTGCCCCTGAGCTACAGTCCCAGCCCTAATCTAACACTTTTGATAAGTGTAGTCAAAATCATTGAACGGGGAGGTCTATGGATTCTAACCACTTCCACCATTATTAGCATCTTTTTTTAAAATCCCTTTCAAACAAAGGATCTCCATATAGTCGATAAGTTATTCTAGGTAAAATTCCCATGTACAAGTTTCTGTACCCCCTAATATCAAATTACATTCTTATCTTGTTTCTATTTTAATCCCTTGTACTTTATTTTTTAAGTACCTATTTTCCTGCACACATATAAGCTGTTTCCTCAGTGTTATATCTTTTGCTGCATCTTATACTGTCGATTTTGATATCATTTGTTTTCACCTTCAAAATCTTAACCTGCGAAATATATCCTTATTGACAAAATCAGTTATAACAAGTTGGTAGTGTTATGGGCCACTATATGGACAATGACCAAACAGACTCCATTTTACCCTGAGACTCCATATCATGTAAGAAATGCTTCTCCCATGGGAAAGCCCCACCTCTGTAACCATTAATAGTTACCTAGCATAACATACTTGGCAACACAAAACAGCAATTCTTATACAATGTAAAATTGTTCTCTTTGCTTTCCATTTTTCTTGGGCAATGTACCTTGTCAGAGATTGATTATCTAGACATTAGTAAGCATTCTCTAACTTGTACTCAACTAGGGCCATTTTGACCCACTTCCCTTCTGCTTGCTTGCTGCTATGCCAATCTGGAAAGTCCCGTGGGAAATACCAATGTACCCATTGCATTGTCTCACTAACTGCCCAATCCAGCTTCTGTACCTGCTTGCTTACATCTATGTCAGCCCAGATGTAGTTTTTGCCTTGGAATATCCTAAAATGCTCAGGCTTGGGGCTGTTCCTTGCAGAGACAGTTATGGGTCCTGCGGGGAGCAGTCACCGGCTGGCCGGCTACATAAAGACTCTTCAATTTGGACAAAACTGGGACTTGGTGTGTTTTCTGAGCAACCTGCCACACAACAGTAGCTAAAACCAAAATTAATGGCTTTACACAAATCATTAACAAGCCAAATTTACCTCTCTACCTCTGACTCTGTACCTGGTACCATGTCCTGCCCCTGCTATTATCGACAATTGGTATAGCAGACCCTACCCCAGCTTTAGGTGTATTGTTGTGCTTAGCAAATCATGTTCATATCAACTACTCCACAGAGTCTTAGCAATTACTTGAAAAGGAGATGAAATATACTTACATTCTCATTTATTAGGTAAAGAAATAGGCAAGGAGATAATGTATTCATTTATTCAACAAAAGCTGAAATCCACAAAAGGACTGTTAAGCTCTCGAAATAAATATGCATAAAATATAATCCACACTGTCTATGCTTTCTGGTAAAGAAAGAGGAGACAGATAAGCATACAAAAAAGGAAAACTACCCATTTAAGGAGCATCTCTATGTGATGTGTCAAATACTGTACCATGTAGCTTATATGCACTTCTCTCCTTTAAATTTTACAACAACCCATCAGGGGAAAAATTGAAATTTGGAAATGTTAGCAATTAACTATAAGCCTTACAGCTGAAGATCATATTTGACCCCCACAGCATGATTTCAAAGCCTGCCTTTCAGAATAATAATTATTGCAATAATGAATTCTACATCCTCTGATTAAAAAAAAACAGAGTACAATGGGGACTTAAAAGCAGAAGTGTCAGTTATACTTGGGGTATGGTGTCAAAGTGAGCAGGGGAAGGTGGTAAAGGTTTTACCAAAGGAAGAAGAGCTTCTATCAAGTGTGACAGGTAGAACTCTAAAAATTCCCCTGCCCCAAATTCTATATTCTAATCCCTGGAATTTATAAACATGATGAGATACTGCCCTTATAAATGTTATATGGCTCAGCTGTCCCTGAGATATAAAGACTCATTAGAAGGGGCAAATATAATCTTAGGAATCCTGAAAAACAGAGAACTTCGTTAGGAATCCTGAAAAACAGAGAACTTGCAGAAGAGAAAGTGAGTATTCCAAACATGAGACAGATGTGACATGCCATTGTTGGTTTGAAAATGTAGGGGGATCCATACAAGAAGGAATGTGAGCTGCCTCTAGAAGTCCCCCACTGACAGCCAGTAAGCAAATGAAGACTTCAGTCCTGTGTCACTTAGGTCCTGATCCTGAATTCTGCAACACCTTGAATAAGCTGCAGCAGATTCTTGCCCAGAGCCTCCTGGACACCTGATTTCAGCTTTTTGATCATAGAAACTCAGCTGTGTTCACCCAGACTTCTTACCTACAGGATATGAGTCAATAAATGAGTATACTTTTAAGTTACCAATTTCATGATAATTCATCATACAGAAATAGAAAATTTAGTATATCAAGGAAGTAACTTCTCCCCCTTTCATAGAGTTATGAAAATCAGTCATAGTTCCTCAGACCAGCAAAAATAAGAAAAAGGCAGATAAGAAATAAGAAGCGGGTGGGGCAGATGCTGCAGGTGCCCATCCGTAATCATGGGCCCTCCTACTGGATGAATTCCAACTGCCAGAATCTGAGTCTCTGCTTCAAGGCACTCTCAGAAATCCAAGAAGGATACTCAACCTAGACATGGCAGATCCAAAGGGCCAAGGAATTTACAGTGCCAAGAACCAACCCTCAACTAATGCCTGCAGTGGTTAGTGTGTAAACATCTCAGCTTCTTTACTTTTGATGAGATAATCCCAAGATGTGTTCCCAATGTCCTTTGTGGCAGCTGGTTCAGTCAACTCCCTTTGCTTCACCTATTGTGTCTCCCAAATGCCAAATGAACCACTTGTGCTCAAAACCTTGTCTAAGGTCTGCTTCTAGAACAACCCAAACTAAAAAACAATGGATAACATGAACATAGGCATAGTCCTGAGTTGAGGGGCTGAGGCAGAGTGAGCAGGGGAAGAGATTAGGCCAGAATATAGAGAACTGAATGAGCTCTCTCCGGGTGTCGGAAACCACTGTGGAAGTCGATCAATGTGGCACAGAGTGCCTGCCAACTTCATCCTTGTTAGCAGAAGCCTGGGATACATGTCCTGCTGAAAAACCCCATTTCCCAATCTCTTTTGAAAAAAAAAAGAGTAATAAAATAAAATAAAAATTAAGGAGTAAATAAAAGCAAAAGCTCTACATGGAACTTTTGGGAAAGGCCTTTATGCGCCTCTGCCCTCCTCCTTTTCCGCTCACTAGGAAGCAAACATGACAGCTGAGGCGCTGGCAGCCATATTGACCATGTGGGGAATACTAAAAGGACTGCAGAGGCTTTGGCCAGGATATTCTTGAGTCACTAAACCAAAACCAGTAACAGCCTACTTCGGATATTTTGTTACAAGGGAGGGGAAAAAAAAAAAATCTTCCATGCTGCTGAAATCGAATCAGGTTTCTCCCTGCCTGCCCTCCTCTTCTCCCCTCCTTCTTCCTCCTCCTTCTTCTTCTTTCTCTCAGACTAGCAGCTGAACACAAATCAGAACTGATGCTGAATTTTTAGCCCATTTCTCTGACATAACAAGGACAGAGAGGATTATCTCCACTTTCCACACAACTACAGAAATGCCACTATGAAATCTCAGGACATAGTTTAGAAACAGGAGTAAACCTACCAATAAATCTCAGGACACATTGCAAAACATCAGCAAGGTTTCCAGATTTTAATTATGAAACTTCCATGCCAACTTTATTTTGCCATTTCACATTTACTTTTAAGGAAAATTTTGTGTTTTCAAAGTCATATCTAGGGTGTTAATGAGACGCTACGGGACAGCATTTGGTGGCCTCTGCATTTGTTTGATAATGTCAACAAAACAAATGTTATTTCAATATCACTGAAAAAAACCTTTACCTTACCAAGTTTTTAAGATCCCTAATTATACTAAAAAGAAGTCCTCAACAAAAATCAAAGTGATATTTTTGTTATTGTTACTAAAAAAATGTAAATATAGTTCATTGTTTTCTTTATTTTTTTCACTTTTATTTTATTTATTTATTTTTTATTTTTTTTTTTTATTGGTTGTTCACAACATTACAAAGCTCTTGACATTGTTTTCTAATGGAGAGCAAGATGGTTTCTACTGCAACATCTCACTACCACCACCATCAGAGGAATTGCAATAAGAAAGAAATCTTAGCACATTGTACATAATAGATGACAGATAGGTAGATTGACAGAGTGTGTCCTATGGTATGTTATTAATACAAAAAGGCTGCTATTCACTAACACTTGATCAAGTAATCATTTTTCTACATCAATGTCATCAAATTAAGTAAATGGCTCCAAGTCTTGGATGGTTGTTTTCCTTGTTATATTTTTGTTTCTGTTAGTTTAGAAGACGTGATAGTAAAAAGAAGAAGAAAAAATGAGCAGAGGGGCCTTGTACTACCCAGAGCAGATATTTGAAGCTCCTTACTATTAAAAGATATTTATCAAATATGTCACCAGTAGGTTTATAAAATATGCTATGTAAATATGCTATCTGTTGATCTAAAAGCTTTCCTCATGTGTACAAGATCATCTGTATAAATGACACTTGGAGTGGCATAAACATATTTCCTCTCTGCCTCCCATATTTATTCAATTTAGAAATCCCAGCAAGCCTTTATTCTTTCCAGCCTTGCAACACTAATATTGATATGAAGAGACATGATGATATTTCTGCTTCATGCTTCAGTCCTTAGAAATTGTTTCAGAGTTGTGCAAACTTTTTTTATCTTATTACTTGGGTGACTTTGGATGGCATCAAATAAGGAAACCTAGGGACGATTCAGCCTTATGGCTTTTAGAAAGCTGTACCTGCTCTAAACTTAAGAAAATTCACGGTTAAGTATCAGTATATGCTAAGGCACAGAGACTTGGTAATCCTATTAAAGAGCAGGAGGAAAAGAAAAGAGATTTGAGAAGAAAGTTGGGAAATGAAATCAAGTCTAAAGGATTAATTTTGTCCCAGGAATTTTTCTTTATTATTTCTTAATTCTAAAATCAGAAAAAAAAATTAAGAAGCCATTAACAATATCATCATACTTTGGAGGAAAGTGGAAACCATCATTTTTAGTTGTAAGATGCACCCTGTTTTCCAGGGAGAAGATGGGAATTTAAGGGGAGAAAAACTGAGAAGAAATATGTTCCTTGTCAGCCTTTGTCCTTCTCAGCTGTGCTCAATTTCAGGCGCTGATGCATCCCACCTGCTCTCTCAGCTGCTTGATGCCTCCAGTAGCTATTTGATTCACACATCCTTACCCCCAAAGTCTGGGGGCCCACTGAGCTGTGCATTCCTTCCTCCCAGCTCATGTGACTGTTCTCTTCAAGTCTGCCTTCCAGCTTCTCTGCAGGACACAGAGACCTGCTCTGAATTCCATCACAGTTGGCTGAGACTCACTAAGGACCTATCTACATCTACCTCTTGCCTCTCCACTCTGGTGTGTTCTCAGCTGCTAGCCAGAACCTTAAAAGTGAGGTGGTGACCTGTGATGTCAGCATTCACCTGGAACTGGTTAGAAATGCAAATTCTCACTATACCTCTCAGCTGCACCCCAGAGCTACTGGATCCCAACCTGTGAGGGTGATGTCTCACCATCTGGTTGCAACAAGACCTCCAGGTGACTCTGACACAGGCTCACATTTGGAAACCACTGATCTAAATCATTTCACTATTTTCCAGAGTTTTGCTATTAGATAGGAAAGTCTCTCTGTGAAATAAATAGAACTGTATGTAACAGCAATTATAGCTGGCACTTAATGAGAGATTGCTACAGCCGGGCACCATGTTAAGCTCTTTATAAGTCTTAAACTCATTTGGTTCTCACAAGAACCATACGAAATAGGTAAGGCTATTATCATTTCCATTTACACCTGAGCATTGAAATGAAGAGGTTAAATTGTTCAAGGACATTCAACATGAAATAGAAAAGCAAAACTCTAGCACAGGCATCTGCCCCAGAGACTGGGCTCTCACCTCCTTATCTCCTTCTTGGTCTCTGATTAGCTCTATATTTCAAATTTACATCAAAATTTACATGAAGGGGACTGAGCACTTCACATCAATGGGAAGGAGCACCCAACTCCCTTTATGGGGGACTATATCAATGCATATTAGTATTTGAATTAACATATACTAATTCAATTCTTCAGATAAATATTTGAGATAGTATTAAAGGCTTAATTTCCCAAGTGGAAAAAAAAGGAGATCTCATTAACCTGAATGGTGTTGATTCAAAATTAATATTTTGATTATATTATTATCTAGTACTTAATGAGTGTGAAACAATATTTTTGCTTATGAATTTTCAGACTTCTCATAAGTAAGGAGACCGATCTAAAAATCAATTATACTTTACAAATCCAAGACCCCCAAAATACACATTCTTATATGTCTTTGGCCCTAAAAGAATTGATAAACTGTGAATCATATGCTATTCACCCTGCCTCAAACACACTCAGTCAAAATAGGTCCTATTAGGAATGATGATCTACAAGAAAGAGTTCAGGAGAAATCATCTAAAGATCAGCTTCCAGTGACCTTGAGTGAGAGCACATTGGTCTGGGCATGGGGGAGCTATCTAGGCATAAAGTTGACAGAGCCATTTTGGTTAAAGTGATGTTAAGAAACTGAAAGCCAACCATGAGGACATCAGCGTCAACATGAAGCGTGTTCCTCATTTCTGTATGGAATAAAGGGTAAGGCTTCCAAAACACAGCAAAACAGAAGGGTACTAAAGGGGCACAGCAGGGCTGTGTGGAATAGCTTTGACTGGCAGACGAGACCATTCCCTGTGAGAGACAGTGGTACCCAAGGGAAGTGAGTCCTCTGTGGGCTCATTGAAACAGTTTAGGAAACAGCACATACCTGAGCAGCAGGCATTGCAGAGCGTGCCAAGGATGAAAACAAGAAGTGGCATGCACCATGCCTGAGCTCACTGACAAATTTGCTTCTCAGAAGTGATCCTATCTGGCGACTTCCAGAGAATTTATGGGGGGAAGGGACAGGAGTTTCCAAAAATCCCTGCATTAGTGAGAGAAGATTATGACTCAGGAAAGTCCAAGTTATATATTTACCTTCAACAGTTATCATACTTCTTGAGAGGTTATATCATAACCCATGGAAAAATTATGTTTGAAATAATGTTAAATAATTACTATTGAGTAATTCTGACTTTTTGCTTTCAGACTAGTGATTAACTGTTGAATTTTTATGACATGTCAAGTATGGCATTGCCCTTTTGTTTGTCTACTTATTGACCTGATTACATATCTGCCTTATAAAATGGTCCATTGTTTAAAATGTTTTATTTATTTTTTTAAAGAGAGAGAGAGAGAATTTTAATATTTATTTTTTTAGTTTTTGGTGGATACAACATCTTTGTTTGTATGTGGTGCTGAGGATCGAACCCAGGCCGCATGCATGCCAGGTGAGCACGCTACCGCTTGAGCCACATCCCCAGCCCAAAATGTTTTAAGCAATGTTTTCTCAAAAAAAAAAAAAAGGAAGAATTAAAATCAAGATATCTAACAATAACCCATTCACCTTTCCCCATGTTTTAATATCTTATTATAAATCTACTGAAAAGACGGTAAATCATTTAAAACAAACGACAAAAAAAAAAAAGAGAGATCAATTGGTAATACACTTCCCATAGGAGACTTGTCAAAAAAAAATCTAGAACTTAAAAAAAAACTGTTTCATTTATTTCATAACACACACGCAAAAAAACAATGTTAACAAATGGAAAGAGTAAAATGAATGGTACAAAATATGTAACACTAATCATTTTGTAGTAAAGAGTCATGAAAATTAATTTCAGCATGAAACTTTTCTTTTAACATCTTATGACCAAGTGAGAAAGTTTGAACTTTATAGTGTTTCAAGTTAATTTCAGTTTCAAGCTAATTTTTTTAAAGAAATATTTTCCATCTCATTTCCAATTATTTAGAAATAATTCCAAAGGGTATTGCCTAAGTAAGGCAGCTTCAATCACATAGAAGCTTCTTTTCTTCAAAACAGGATAGATTCTGAAATGTTGTTTTAATTAACTCTATAGATTTATAATTTCAAACGAAGAGGAATTTAAATGTGTGGTTCCCTGAAGCATTTCCTCAAAGAATACAAATTGGTTCTTTGAAGCACAAAAGCCAGCCATAGCCTTCTCCTCCTTGGTGATATATAATTTTTTTTTCATAATTGACCAGTTTCATCTACTTTGAAAGTCTATTGGGATAGTTTTGGAGGGAACCCCTTGATGCCTTGGATGGGTATGTTAATTAATTCCCATTATTTTAACGTGATAGAGAACAGAATGAGTGTGGTTTTAACCTAAGGCTTTTGTTATTGTTTATATACAGAAACCAACTTTTTATCAACAGGTGCCTCCTGTACTTGGACTGTCTTACAGCCCCTCTAACAGGCAGCAGGCACTCTGCTAGGGACCTCACATGCCTTTGGGACCAGGAAGCTACAACTGAGGCACATAGGCAGCCCCTTCATACCTACCCAGATTGTTTTCTTTTTAAATCATCCTCTGGATTCGTTCTGGCTTCCAAATATCATTCTGTATAATCTAACCATGCACTAACTTTTAGGGCTACTCAATCACTTACCCTTGTTTCCTTTCATAAATAAATAAATAAATAAATAAATAAATAAATAAATAAATAAATAAATAAATAAATAAAAATAACAGTTTTCCATTTTGCACCAGTCAGTCTGCTGTTCTGAATCACTCTTACAGTAGGAGTCAGCCCATAGGCACCTATAAAACGCGCATCATTTCTTATCACACGTTTTTAATTTTTGGTTTTAGTTTCAATCATAGTTCTAAGCTTCAAACTGGGGCTTTTAACACTAACAAATGTTGCCCTTATTGAACCTGAGGGAGTTAATGTTTCAATTACCTCAAAATAATGCATTGCTTTTGTTGGTGACCTGCAGAGCAAACACACTTTCCCCCAGACCATAGCTTTGTTCACATCTCTGGAAGTTATTAAACACAAAACACTACCGTTTTGTGTTCTCTGAGTTGTTACTATGTGATAGGGGTGCCATGATTTTATGGTTTTTCTTGCATTATGTCTTTTAAAGGTCACCACAGGCCTGAAAGGCAGGTACTTCTATTATGAACATTTCACAGAGTGAAAACTGAGGCATAAAGTAAGTCATCAGTCTTATAAATCACAGAGCTAGGAAACGCATTTGATTGGAACCCAGGTATCTGAATCTAATCCTCAGTCTCCAAATTTCTATCAGTTCATACATCACAAATCTTACAAGGGCTTAATTTTTATGGGAAAAAAACACTATTTTTGTCCTCATTTCCAAATAGAACTCCAAATTCTCAAAATATATAATTTTGAGATTATAAAATTATACATTAATACAATAATTCATATAAAGCATCTCATTTGGCAAATGATATATAGTGTAAAAGTGTCAAATATCATGTCAAATGTTTCTGTAAATTAAATCATGGAAAATAATTGAAAACTTAACCTAGAAAAAAACATAACTTTTTTGATGACATTCACATTAAGATGAGAATACATTAAAAAAAAATTACAGATCAGGGGCTGGGGTTGTGGCTCAGTGATAGAGTGCTTGCCTAGCATGAGTGAGGCACTGGGTTTGATTCTCAGCACCACATAAAAATAAATAAAGGATCACCAACAACTAATAAAATATATCTAAAAAAAATTACAGATCAGATTAATCCATGAATTAATATATAATATATATATATATAATTAATATATATATTACATTTTTCTAAAAAAATTAGTCAACATAATCAAAATATGAAGCTTGAGTAAGTAAAGATCTATTTCAGAGAAAACTTTTAAATATATGTATAAAACTAAAAAAAAAATTTAACATGGATACCAAAAAAAAAAAAAATTATGAAGAAAGACCATTGTAAGAAATATTTAGAGGCAACAATTTAAAATTTGAATTCATGCATCAGGACCTACATGTCTCTGGCCTAAACTCTTAGGCAAGTGTACTTGGGCATGTCCAGAGAGTAACTTCTGCCTCCAGGATCAGAAACGTTAGCCATTTGCTCTGAATGTAACCTCTCACATAAATCTTCTCTAAAAAACAAAAATTCTACCTGGGTACAACAGACTCTTGCTTAAAAATCCGTAACCTGGAAGCGACCATCTTTAAGACAGTTCATTTTTTGGCTCTTCTAAAGGACTGTTAAAAGTTCTTTCATCTATTTAGCTGAAATCTACTTCCCTGAAACATCTTCCTGTCAGTCCTTGTTCTGCCCTTGGGAGTATTAGAGTTAGGCTGCTGGATAGAAAAGAACCACCCCGTGGTGAGGAATGGAAATAGAGCCTGATAAGTGAAAATTCCTCCCAGCAGGGTGGACTGTCCACAGCATGTGGTGAGGGCAGCTTGGCAGACCTCATCATTACAGGTTGCCTCTGAATTTGTTCCACTGGGGGTTACCCCACTCCAGGTAACTTGTCATCAGAACCTCACCCCGAACAGCAGAAGCAGGCACATGACCCAAGTTGGCTGCTTTTCTGTCTCCTATAGAGTCCAAGTTCTTTGTGGACACAAATGCTGGGAGGGAAGGAGGAAACTCTCCCACTCTGAGATCAGAAGCTGTTTTAGTCAGCTTTTTCGCTGCTATAACTAAAAGATCTAACAAAAACAATCAGAGGAAGAAAAGTTTATTTGGTGTCTCACAGTTTCAGAGGTCTCAGTCCATAGACAGCCAACCCCATTGCTCTGGGCCCAAGTTGAGGCAAAACATCATGGTGGAAGGGTGTAGGAGGAAAGCAGGTCAGCACATGGCACCAGGAAGGAGAGAGAGAGAGAGAGAGAGAGAGAGAGAGAGAGAGAGAAGGAAAGAGCTCCACTCAACAGGGACCAAATACAAACCCCAAAGGCATGCCCCCAGTAACCCACTTCCTCCAGTCACACCCTACCTGCCTACAGTTATCACCCAGTTAATCCATTCAAGTGGATTAATGCATTGATTAGGTTAAGACTCTCATAACCCAACCATTTCACCTCTTTCCTTTTGTATTTTCTCTCACAGAGCTTTTGGGGATACCTAATATCTAAACCATAACAGAAGCTACATGGGAGAATGTTGGGTGCAGAGACCAAATCTGAATGCAGTGTATCAAGAACCTGACCCCATTGTTTGAAACTCAGGATGCCATCAGCTGTGCCCTCCCTCAGCTACACCAGCCCTTGGGCTTTCTGGTTAAATGGACCAATAAATTCCTTTTTGAAATTAGTTTAAATTATTAGTTTCAATCACCTACAACCAAAATAATTTTGGCCAATACATCCAAGAAAGACAATTTTCACCATCCTTGCAAGTTTTCATGCACTAACTCTACTAGAAGAGAAAGGCCAAGGTGAGCGTTGCTGGGTGGAGTTAGCAAAGTATAAAGATGTTAGAATTTGAGTGATTGACATAAGAGAAAATTGGAAAGGTGAGAAATGAAGAACCCCTGGAACTTAATTTATGCAGTCTGCATAATAGGATTTCTGGAATGTTAAGAGTAGTTATTGTTTCCAAAAAGATCCTGCATTAATGGTCCATGACATTCCAAAGTTCCTTTAGAAGAATGACTTTCATTATAGAATTAGAAGATTTTAATATCTCTGGCAATCTCAGTTGGGAAAATGGTAGGAATTAGAGAAATTTAGGAAGGATCATCAAAGTGCCTCAGCATTAGAAGAGACTCCAGTGACAATCTACCCACTTCATGATTTTTCCTGAAAACAAGCCCTCTGCTGTCACAGTTAACTCTTTAGGGCAGGCAAAAAAGACCCCCTGCCTCTTGCTTATCTCCACAAGGATTTATTTCTGACTAATGCCACAGTGTTAATTAAAAATGCCCATGAAGTTTTCTTATAAAGCTTTTCAGGACAAAAGTCATGTTCCAAAATATGTTACGGACTAGTCCCAGAAAACTGCACTGTACTATTTAATAAAGATAAATCTGATCCATTGATGGCAATTAAGCTTAAATTGTAGGTAACTAAAAATATGAAGTCTCCCCCAAATTCAGTGTTTCCCCTGATACTATCAGCCCCATTACACCTTCATTCTTTCCCCTTAGTTCTTCATATTTTGCTGTGTGTGTTTCATCTCTACAGCTAGTGAATAAGCTACTAAATATATACTGGTAATATACTGCTTTCTACCTCTCTGATACTTCCCTTTCCTTTCTCACCTTCTGTGCTAAAAAGTCACTTCTACAAATATTCTCCATGAAAGGTAACAAGGAATCAAAATGACATTTCACCAGCAGTGAATCAGCATCTCCTCTCATTGAAACAGCTTAAGCTCTTCAAAAGAAAGATATAAGGGCTGACGTCCATGGAAAAATGTGAGATTTTAGCAAATAGTCATCTCAAATGTAGGAAGCACATGACACCTTGTCTGGATTAACTGACCTGTCACTGAACATTTCAGTGTGTTTTCAAATGGTGAAAATTCTTGGGCAAGCCTAAATATAAATATCATATGGCCTTCCTGACAGTAATGGGGAATCCTTAGGCATTTTAGAGGATTTCCAGAGCCATCAACTTCCAAATCTCTGTGCTGTTGAAGTTTCAGAATTAAGGAAGTAGTCTGAGTTTATCTGTTAAAAGAAAAAAGAAGGATAATTATAATCTGTGAATAAATACATAGGATGATTAAAATAATTATTGAGCACTACCAGTTTCCAGGTACCAAGTAGGCATTGGAAATATTGGGGTGAGCAACTGAGAAAGGTTCTCTCCCCATGTACCTTGCAAAGGTAACTTTCAGACATTAAACAATATTTATGGGTGCTATGGAAGCATACACTTAGTTAAAGGGATCAAAAAGTCTTCTTTGGAAAAGTAATAGTTGAGCTGAACCTTGAAGACTAGGGATTAACTCTTTGTAGGGATGGGGCAAGAGTGTTGGGAAAGTGTTCTAATCAGAAGGGGAAAAGTGAGTGTGACAGCCATAGAACAGAAATGGAGACACTAGTCATTCATGAAAATGAAAGAAATCAGCATGAATAAACATGGAGTGCAGAAAGCATGGGGTCAGGGATTCAGGATGTGGTGAGGTAAACATGGTTTTTGTATTAATCAGGGTTCCCCAGAGAAACAACCAATAAAAGGTAGAGGATTGTTGGATGGATAGATGGCTAGATAAATAGATAGAAAGATAGACAGACAAACAGATACAAGATGATCGAGGTCATATTAGGCAAATTGGTTCCCATGATTATTGTGCCTAAGAAATCCCATCATATCCTATTTGAAAACTGGAAAATTAGAGATGCTTGTAGAATGGTTCAGTACAAGTCCAAAGGCCTAAGAACTAGGGAAAACAATAGTATAACTCAGTAAAAATTCAAAGCCTTGAGATCTTGGGGGATGAGAGAGGACACTTTGCAAGTACCAGAGTCTGAAGGCCAGAGAACCTGGTTCTGATATCCAAGGGCAGAAGATGAGCTTCCTAGCTCCAGAAAAGGAAAAGCAAGTTCACCATTCCTCTATCTTTTTTCTGTATCTGGGCTCTCATCCTATTGGATGGTGCCTACCACAATGGGGTAGGGTGGTCTTCCTTATTCAATTCACTGATTCAAATGCAGTCTCCTACAGACCACCTGACAGGCATAACCCAAAATCATGCTTTACCAGCTAACTGGATATTCCTTAATCAATTCAAGTGAGTGCCTAAAATTAACAATCACAGCATTCAGGGTCATGTTAAAAATTTTTGTTAATGTGTCTGAAATGAAATCTCTTCCAAATCTGTCCTATTGACAGATTCCCCCATTTCAATAAATGGAAACTCTGTTTCTACAGTTGTTTGACATCATCTGTGACCCTTCATTTCTTTTAGATCCTACACTGAATTTATCAGCAAAACTTATCAAGTCTATCTTCAGATTACATATTTTACTGGGCCACTTCCTTTCATTTTCACTATAGCATCCTGATCCAAACCACCTTCTTCCCCCTCTTTTAGATTATTGCAATTGCCATATAAACAGTCCTCCTATTTCTACCTTTGCTCCATAGGAGCAATGTTTAAGACATGAGTTAGACCATATCACTGCTCTCCAAAGGATCCCTATTTCATTCAGAGTGAAAACCAAAGTCCTTACAATGGCCCTGTCTTGTCGATAACCCAGTTTTGCTAGGGCAGTGGGAAAAGTTGCAGAGAGAGACCAAAGAAAATTCCTAGAGACAGTGTGCAAGACATTTGATTCATTGGGAAGAGCTTACAAGAGATCAGTGTCTGCTCCAAGAGGAGTTCAGTGGCAATAGGCTAAACAGATAGCACCTCCATCCCTCAAGGTGCTTTGCCAAGCAATGCCTCTCCTCCCTCACAGTGTTTTGTCCAGTGACAGCCATTAGGACCAGTAACACATATCCTTTCTTTCCACAGTACCCTCAGTTCCACTCCAGTCGCCACTGAGAGAGGGGTTTTCTCTGTTAGGCTGCAAAAGCAATGACATCATCAGTATTCACATTCTTAGTTTGTTTCATTTGCTTGTCTGACCAGCATCCCAAGGAGCAACCATCCTGAAATACATGCAAGAAAGTAGCTTTCTACAGGTAACACTTAAACTTACTCTAGTTTCCAGTGTGCATTGGAAAAAGCCAATGTCCTTCAAGGTAATATGTATCCAGTTTTTCCAGCTCAGGCTTGATCTCCTGTTCCCTTAACTTGGCTAGGTTTTCGGAAATAGAGAGGGGCCCCTCAGGGCCATGATATTTTAAAGCTCTCCTTTTCTTTAAGGATGATACAGGTCCCTAAGGGTAGACCACAGTCTTATTTGCTGTTAATCTCTCGTTACCTCCCATTAGTCACTTCTTCATTTCATATGACTCAAACAGAACATCCTGGCTTTCATGAAGGATGGACAGGTCTTTGTACCTGCTTGTTTCTCTGCCTACTTGCTCTTCCTCCAGATATCCACTTAGCTCACTCCTTAGCCTATTTTGAATCTTTGCTCAATTGAAGCTTTCCATAACCATTCTTTTAAAATTGCAACTTTCCCTTCCCCTTCTCTTTACCAGGTTTATTTCTACCCCTAATACATCAGTTTAAGGACTGAAATTTCCATTTCCAATATTATTATTTGTCCTCTGGACTTCCATTTTAACTGGAGATGAAATCTCAGTGTAGCTTTGATTTTGCATTTTCCCTATTGCTAGGGATATTGAACTTTTTTAAATATAATTTTGGCTGTCCATATTTCTTCTTTTGAGAAATATCCCTTCAGATCATTTTCTTGTTTGTTGATTGGGTCTGTGTTGTGTGTGTGTGTGTGTGTGTGTGTGTGTTTGAATTCTTTATATTTTCTGAATATTAATCCCCATATGGTAATACTTTCTTCCATTCTATAGACTTTCTTTTCACAGTATTATTTCCTTTTCTGTGCAGAAGCTTTTTAATTTGAGGCCATCTCACTTATTGATTCTTGGTTTTATTTCTCAAGTTTTAAGAGTCATATGAAGAACATCAGTACTTACACCAATACATTGGATTTTTGACCAGTACATCAATACAATCTTCAAGTCTCTCTAGCTGCCATGCAAAGATGTTGCATTCTTGGCCTTGGGTAAGGGCGGGGGAGTAGATGCCTCAGAGAAAACAAGCTCCTTTTCATTTGTAAGTTTTAGTGCAATGAATTGAAGAAGAGAGACTTACAAGCCTTGGTGATGACTTATTGTAGTAACCAGTCCCTAAATTGTACCTACCTTCCATTCTTTGATCCACATCATCCGATATTCACGTCTTTGGTTAATCTACCTCCCTTAGGGAAGGCTCTGAGGGACCAAGTGAAAATGACCGAGTACACTGCATGACTTACCAGACCTGGTGGCAAAAGTCCTCGGTGTTTTGGAACACTCACTCCTTAAACCCTGGGCCACTATGTAACAAGCACTGATACTCCCATGCAAGAGAGATCACCCAAAGAGGCTTCATGAAGAAGCCCTAAAGATCTATCTAAAATCGATGCCCAGCTGGTCCCAGCTGTTCCAGTCTCTGGCCATTGCTGTCATCCCAGTCAAAGTCACAGATCCTGAAAAGAGAGATGGATCCTCCCCACTGTACTGCATCGGAATTCCTGAACTTCAAATCCAAAACAAAAAATGGTTTCAACCACTATGTTGGTGGCAGGGAGTGTGCTAAGTGGCATTAGATAACCACTCAGAGAAGTGGACTGTGCATAGTGGAGTCTCATCAACCAGGCTTAGGTTCTGGGTTCACGAGCTTGAAGGTCAGAACATCTCAACATGAATTCTTTTCGAAGCATGGGTTCAATCCTCAGCACCACATAAAAATAAATAAATATAGGTATTGTGTCCATCTATAACTAAAAAATATTTTTTAAAAGGTGAGAAATAATAGGAAAAAAATACAGTTGCTTCCAGATAGCGCTTAAACAAAGATTTACCTGCCTGATTTTTCTCAAGACAGATTTTATTACACATAAACCCTTCAAGAAGAAGAAAATTAGCATTAATAACTAAGGGGATTGTGGATTACCATAACACTCTCCTCTTCTCTCCCCTTGGAGACATTTACAGCAATATCTCAGGTTAGAATAGAAACTGGAATCAACATGATCATCTCTCAAAGACAACAAATTAATTGTTTGCTCTGAATATCATTGAAGAACTAGTTGGAACTGTTATTTCAAGAGTATTTGATGCTTACAGTCTTTTCGCTTTTCTGCATAAAGCAAAGACTAAATTATGATATCAGAGACCTTAAATTATAAGTGAAAATACCATCCAAATTAAGTCCCCTTTTAAATCATGAACAAGGTGTATAAAATAGAAAGCTTACAGTAAATGACAAAACAACAACAACAAAAAAAAACAGAGAAGTTTTATTGAAATATGAAGACATAAAGAGGTCACAGGATTTCTACAAGGACATATCAAGCTGTTACACAGAATGCAAGCATAGTTATTCTAGGAACACTAATTAAGATGGCATTTTAAAATTCTCACAGATCTTCAGTAAACCTCACCTTTGATAAGCTTCTACTAGATTGTTGTCCTGATTCAGGCTTTTTGCCTTAGGAAATAAGAAATACATGAAAATTCTCAAAAGCTTACATTTGAGCTACATCCAACCTCCAAAGGGAATATTGATATTGATATAAAATGCACAAATAATCTATATCTTGGCTTTGAAAACTGTGGGCTCTCCAAAGATAATCTCCATCCTTGAACTACATAAAGGTGCTCAATCTAATGGTGAAAGTCAATGATAGAAATGGTAATACCAAGAGACCAACTTCCTAAACGTTCCCTGTCCTATACAAAATATAATTCTATTTTCTTAGTAGCCACACAAATCCCTCATATCCTTACCTGTGTTTACATCTCCATCTTCATTTCTTATTTAGCTTCTTTAATCATCACCAACCCCTATTTTGCCTTCTACAACACATATATATGCATGCACATACCCCGCCCGACATACACACACAATTATGTTCCAACATAACAGAACTAGTTGCATTCCCTAAAATGCACTATATTGTTTCAGATTGCCACACTTTGTTCATATCCCTTTCTCTGTATAGGATGTACTTTACCCTTTTTTTAGATTCAACTTAAACATCATCTCTTCTGTGAAACTCCTCCTCACTGCTTCCCTCTGGACAGACTCTATATTTTCTCCTTAGAGCCCTCAGGACACCTCATGGATTATTCCATTTTTTGTCTCCTTACCCCAGCTTCACTAGGAGCAAATAGCCTTGTTTGATCACTTCTCTGCCAGACCTCCTAAAACACAGGGCTGCTCTCATATATGGAGGGAATAGAAGTAAGAGCCCCTCCAAAATAAAGGAAAAATTTAGGAAACTTAACTTTCAATGATAATTGACCCTGTCTTCATGCTAGAGAAATTATTTTCCATTTCCTGCCATCAATATCACTTTTAAAAGAAGGCAATTGAAAGAGTTCCATGGGTTACCTTCAAATCACAGCATGACATTTATTAGATAGAATTTTGATTGACAAGTCAATAACACCAAGCTTGGGAACCACAGAAATATCTAATTTTTCAAAAGATCCCACAAAATTGCAGAAGAGACAATCCACAAAAGAGCAACTAAGCACTGTTCATTGTTCTGTTCAGCCTACATTCTATAGCACAGAATTCTGCTCCCAGATACTCTAAGGGATTGAGCACATGCATAATATTTCATAGAAGAAGTGTCCTTGAATTATTAAGAATCTTAAAGGTAGTCAGGATAACTGAAAGAGATTAGAAACCAAAAATGCCAATTTGATAAATAAGTAAAGAGAGAAGGTCAGAGGGGAATTCAGGAAGGAGAAATGGACAGCAAAGTTATTTACCTCTATCTCTGGGAGTAAAACTAAGACTAAAAATAGCCCAGGAGGGAGAATTAATACTGGCTTACGATTGACTTTTAAGACTTCATCTCTTTTTGGCAGAGACTATTACCCCAGCTCAGTGGGAATTTTAGAAATTTGAGCATTTATAGATTGGCTCCTGAATAGGAAATGCCAGGAAATATTTAATTCCATAGAAAATTCCTAAATAATATGTCCATCCAACTAACACCTCGTCCTTGAAAGGTTGAATATGACAGCCACCATAAAAGAATTGGTTATAGTCCATTTTATAATGTATTCAATTTTCTTCAACAAATAGCCCTTTATTTGATGGACATATAACCATGAGGAAATAAACATGACAGAATAGTTGAACTATTGGAGACCTCTCTCATTTCAATGACCCCTTATTTCATAAAGGCTATGTTAAATAGAGATTGAGCATAAACAGTATCTGGGATTATGAAATAGATTTCAGGAACTAGACCTAATTCTACCTGAGATTTTGGAAAATAAGATGAGTAACCATCTTCCCTTCCTGTATTTTAAATAATGAGCAGTGGTGCTATGCTGGAGAGATGAAAGGATAATCAAACACGTGTCTTGAAACAAAAGTAATGTGTACTTTTTAAAAAGCTATTTGTTCTGGAACTTCTCAAATATACCCAAAAGCAGAAAGAATAAAAAAAAACACATTTCATCACCAATTTTAACAATTAACAACATTCTGTCTTTTTTAAATATAGTTGTAGGTGGACACAATGCCTTTATTTTATTTTTATGTGGTGCTGAGTATCGAACCCAGCACCTCAGGCATGCTAGGCGAGCGCTCCACCACTTGAGCCACAACCCCAGCAACACTCTGTCATTTTCATCAATCAGCTTTCCAATCTTTTTTTTTTTTTGAGCAAGTCCCAGACATCATATAATTTCATCTCTGATTATTTTCAAGTGTTTTTGTAACAGATAAGAACATTTTTTAAAAATAACCATTTTCATGACCAATAAGTTTATAACTATTTCTTATTATCATCCACTCTCTAATCCCTCTTCATTTTCTCTGATTATTTCAAAAATTCTTCTGGTCCCGGCATGGTGGCACATGGCTGTAATCCCAGCGACTCGGAAGGCTGGGTAGGAGGCTCATGAGTTTGAAGCCAGCCTCAGCAAATTAGCAAAGTGCTAAGCAACTCAGAGAGACCCTGTCTCTAAATAAAATACAAATTAGGACTCAGCAGTCAAATGCCCCTGAGTTCGATCCCTGGTACCTAAAATAAATAAAATAAATAAACTTATTTTGACCTACTGTATTTGACTGAAAACTCCAACAAAATTTGCATATTATATTTAGTATGTTCTGTAAACCCCCTATAACATCTTTCTCCCCCCTCCCTCTCCTTTTTTAGTTCAGGGGATATTGAACTCAGTTTAGAAGCACTCAACCACTGAGTCATATCCCCATTTTTTATTTGTTAAGACAGGTCTCTCTAAGTTGCTTAGGGCTTCACTAAATTGCTGAGGCTGACTTTAAACTTGCAATCCTCCTGCCTTAGCCTCCCAAGGCACTGAGATTATGGGCATGTACACTGAGCCCCTGGCTCCCTCTCTCTCTTCTGTCATGCTATTTAATTCAGAAGATTTTATATTGGGCTAATTGTACCCTCTTGGTGTTATGATGCCATTACCCCCATATTTTCCATGAACTGGTAGTTACAGACTTCACTAAATGCAGATTCAAATCTTTTGGTGAGAATACTCTAAAAGTGGTGCTCTAAGTCACATGAGGAGGCATATAACATCTGTCTGTCCTACTTAATATGTGACAATAGCTTCATGGCTCAGGTGATATCAACCTGAACCATCCACAAGAAAGTCCCTCAACATTTCACCCATGTTTTCTCATCATCAAAATTGCCAAGATTCATTATTTCATTAAAGGCTGAAAATTGAATTATCCAAATCTTTCATATTTTTCCCCCTTTATTTTCTGCTGCTCTGTTTAAACAAAACAAAAGATTTAAAAAAAAAACCTTTCCCTCCCCCACCTAGGAAGCAGAGAAGAAGACCCTAGCCATGGAGATCTAGCCTGACACTCACAACTAGGCCTTCGAGTTGTCTTGTTGGACATACACAATCTCACAGAATATCAAGTCAACCTGTACCTTAAGGAAGTAAGATTAAAGACAATACCACTTCATAATCATAATGTATATAAACAAGGTCACTATGCTGATCACAAATATATCAAGCATCACCCTTTTCCAGACAATTGAGTGACTGATAGCTTCTGAATTAATTATAGCTTTAACCTTGCACTTATAAGATTGATTAAATACCTAGTCATAAGCTTTTCCTCCCTTCCTGATGTATCCACTCCAGAGTAAAGTCCCTCTTCCTTGTACCCTCCCAACATCATATAAACGCAGCCCCCTTTTTTTAACACCACCAAGTAATTACTGAGATATCCCAGAGTTCCACGTGGTATGAATTTTCCCCTTGCTGTAATAGTAATAAACCTGACTTGCTGAGTTACAGATGTGTTCTAGGTAGTTCATGACTTGAGGCACAGGGGTGCAAGGGAGGGACATTTAGATCTGTATAGTTATCATGAATTGTAGTCTATACAAGAATGATTCTTGCCCTTTAATTGCCACTCTTCAGAAGAATTAGTTTATGCTTTGGCATATTCAGAATACCATCGTGGCATATATTTTTGTCTTCCTGGGATATAATTATGATTAGAAATCCTTAGCTACGTCGAGGTATGTATAGTTCACCTATAGATGAGCTTTGTACTACACTGAGACATGGTCAGACCTGGATGAGAACAGCATAGGTTGTTTTAATCCACACCTTAAGAAGGTGGTAGAGGCAAGGCAGAGTTTCAGAGAAACATTGAGAAAATGATCAAAGATATAGAAAACTGATCCAAATAGAAAATATTAAGGAACTTGCCTGGAAAAGAGAAAGCTAAATAATGATTTCTCAAATAAGAAAGGTTTTTCCCTTGGGGACAGTCAGTATCCATGTGATGAAGCCATCTTCTGGAGAAAATAGATTAAAGGAAGGAATATTTATTTGGCTATACCTAGAAAATGTCAGAATGACCCAGTTTTAGGTGTCTAACAGGGGTCTGGAGCCTGAAGGTGAGACTTAGAATATTCAGGAGTTTACCTAATGCTAAGACCATATGTCCACTTGATATACTTTGGGGAATGTAATTCTCTTTTGCATTCAAATAGATCCTTCCATCTGACACTGTGGGGAGTAGATAAATTTCACTCTAATCCATTCCAAAGGAACCACTGCAAGTTGGTTTATGGCTAGTTCTAAACAGAGAAGAAGGTGGCAGCAGATTTAGCCCATAGCTCCCTGCCAGCAGATCTCAAGACAGCACTAACGGTGGATATGAGCTATGAGCTCCTCAACAATCTAAAAGCCCAAGAGGAACCCCCATACCCTTCCTTCAGAAAGCTGGTCTCCTTCATATAATTGCTACAACCTTTCCTGTTCTCCTGCGCTTCGTCATTATGGATACTGCCAAACACTCCTCAGACTGCAGAATAAACAAAGCCCAGACTTAATCCAAAGTCAAATCAGGCAGAGTAGATGTCAACTTGAAGACCTAGGAATGAAGATTAGGCTTCTCAAGCTGGGGTTTTAGTCGTCCCGGAAGAGAAATCTTTTAGCAGAACACTTGCAATAATTTCTCTCTTCTAATTCAGTAGTTGGCCCTGGGGCTTGGATGACTGACTGGAGGAGAAAGCACTGACAAGAATAACTATTGGAGGGTCTCCTCAGAGAGGTTGACTCAAGGACAGCAGTGCACCTGTGCTTTCCCCAGCCAAGAGGGCAGGATGAAGGAATTTCACAAGAAACAGATGAGGCAGCAGAGGAAATAACTCCAACTTGCCTAAGTAAAAGTACAAATATTTTTCTTATCCTCTCCTAAGCCCAGAAGCTACTTTCTATTTTTATACTGGTTTTCTCCTTTTGATTGACAGGAAAGGACAGCAAGGTAAAAGAAGACTGCGGCTTTAATAAGTTGTTTGACTACACTTCACAAAGCCTAGATTAAATGGAAAAATACCTGTATCGTCAATTTCTCTCCCACAGTTATCTGTTGCTTCCATTCTGTATGTATAGATGTTCAACAAAAAGAAAATAGATTTGTTCTAACTGTACTCTTTCATCACATGACCAAAATGATGCCAATTCGAACTATTTCTCAGCAGGACTATCAGTCAATGCACTTAAATTACCACAAATCCTTTTGATGAGATGGTTATCCATAGGCCAATTCAAACAAAATGTTGAGTCCAATGCTTGCATCCTCTATCCCAATTCTTATCCTTTAGAAAACGTACAACAAAGGGAAAGACACAAAAAATATCTTCAAGGTTCAAGATTTCAAGTACCTGTCTGTAATAGGCTGAATATTCCCCCCCAAAAAAAGATGTTTACACCCTAATTCCTAGAACCTGTGACTACTGCTTTATATGGGAAAAAATAAATATTACTTTATATGGCAAAAATGTGATTAAGTTAAAGATCTTGAAGACTTCATACCAGTGACTCTAAATGCAATTATATATACACTTACAAGATGAAAATAAGAAGAAGGAGTTCTGGAACTGACATACAGAAGAAAAGGGGATATAAAGACAGAGACAGAGATCAAAGTGATATGGCCACAAGCCATGGAATGTCAAGGCATGCTGGTGGCCACCAAAAGCTGGAAGAGGCAAGAAATAAACTCCCCCTGAATTCCTGCCAACACTTCAATTTTGAACTGACCTCTGGAACTGAGACAGAAATTTCTGTTGTTGTAAGCCACCAAGTCTGAGATAATTTCTTACAGCAGCTACAGGATATTAATACACTGTCCAATCCATATTGGCCTCTTTAAAACAGCCATTGACAGGCTGGGGCTGCAGCTCAGTGGTAGAGTGCTTGCCTCACACAGGTGAGGCACTGGGTTCACTCCTCAGTACCACATAAAAATAAATAAATAGGCATATTGTGTCCATCTACAACTAAAAAAGTATTTTTTTTAAACAGCCAATGATAAAGGACTAGTCCCAAAATGCATGTTTGCACTGGGTAAGAAGACCCCCCCAACGATAACTCATCAGGGATCAGGAATAGACACTGATTAAAAAAAAAAAGTCAATGCAGTATGCTGAGCCAATCAGATTCTTCCTGTCAAGAATGTGAGTCTCAGAGACATAGGAACCATTTCCAGGCATGTTGGTTTCTGGAGCTGTAGAGTCACCTGGATTTGAGGCCAGAGTTGGTTCCATGGTAAGCTTAAGCCATTTATAAACTAAATTTCCAGGAGCATTAACCACTATTGCTATAATCCACAAAATGGAAAATGAAGAGCTGAGCAGAATCAATCAAATACCGGAGACCTTGTCTCATTCTTTGAAGAGAAAAAGGAAATACAATCAGATAAGAATGATTGTATTTTCCTACCATTATCCTATTATCCTAACTAGGTCTATGCCCACACATTCTGATCTTTCTTCAAATTACAAGTAAGAATCGTCCCTACCCACTATGTAAGGAAAACTCTCCCCTCTGGATTATGGATCCCAACTCCTCAGGCTTTCTCAGGAATTCCACTACTGCAATTAGGCTCTTTCTCTCTTTGATTATCCTTATCTATCTCTTTCTGTTGAATCATTCAAATTGGTATTCAAACAAGCTAGCCCTTCCTCAGTCAGTTTTTGAGTTCACCTTCTCCCCCAGGGACTGCCAATCATCTCTGCTCTCTTCAGTTCTTCAAAGACTTGTCTATCCTTCTCTCTATATATTCTTTCCATTTCCTTGTCTCCTATTTTTTCCTGAATCCAAAGGATTTTGTCCCCAGTGCTTTACTGAAATAACCTTTATTAAAGTCACAAATGGACACCTGTAGCACAGCTACCAAGAAGCTGAAACAGGATTTAAAGTTCGTGGCCAGTCTGGGCAACATAGCAAGACCTTGTCTCAAAATTTAACAAAAGTAAAAAATTTAAAGCTGGGTCCAATCCCCAGTACCAAAACAAAAAACAAACAAAAACTTCAGATGATTACAAATGTCATCAGCTTATTTGGCCTCACAGCAATATTTGATAGAGTTGATATTTCCTCTTGAAGCAACGTTCTCACAGATTTATGACACCAGGCTTCCTCCTTCTACCTTTCAAGTCCCTTTCTTTGCTTCCTTTCCTTGCTTTTCTTCTATAGGATTCAGCCTCATTTTCTCTTCAGATCTCTAGCTTTATGCTCTTCCTAGATAGTCTCCTACAATCCTCTGGCTTTCAAAGTTGTTGACACAATCGTGAACCCTCAGTTTTAATTTGTCCCTGAACTAAAATATTCAACTCCCTATTCAACATCTTCCCAAGGCTGCTTAATAATTACCCCACCTTTACCATAGCCAAAGAGAATTTTCTATTCCCCAGGACATGCCTTCCTAGCCCACTTCTCTTCAATACATGGCCCCAATTTCTACTCAGTTGTTCACACCATAAACCTGACAAGTCATCCTTACTTCCTCTCCATCAGCAGGTCCCATGAGCTCTACTTTCAAAACTCATCCTGAGGGGCTGGGTCATAACTCAGGGGTAGAGCACTTGCCTAGTACATGTGAGCCTTGGGTTCAATCCTCAGCACTGCAGAAAAATAAATAAATTAAATAAAGATTTGCGGCCATCTACAAACAATTTTTTTTTAAAAATCCTAAATATGACCAACCCTCAACACTTCTTCACTATCATCTCTTCATCATCTCCCACTGAATTTCTGCAACAGCTTTTAAATTATAGTCCATTTTATAAAGAGCAACACTTTCAGCCACAATCTTGTTTATCATTCTTTAATGAAATTCCATGGAATCCAAAACAAAATACAAATTTCCTACCAAGGTCTAGAAGGCCTTGTACAATCTGTTCTCTCCTTACTTCTTTGACATTATCTCCCTTTACTCATCTCAGTTCTTGCATTTTAATCACACCAGCCTTATTTCCATCCTGCACACATTTCAAGTTCAGTTTGTTCTCTGGCCATTGTGCTGTTGGTTCTGGTTGGAAGTGTTGACGTGTCTTCCTCAGACATAAGCCTGCCTTCCTCTCGTACTTAAATGTCACCTCCTCAGAGAAAACTTCCCTAACTACTTCAGCAAGGTAAAAGCTCCTGCCCCATCACTATCTATCACATTTCTCTATTTTCTTTCTCTCATGGCACTAGTATTTAAAATTATCCTATTAATCCATTTGCATGTTGACTTTCTAAATTCTCCCATTGCAACAGCAGTTCCTTGAAGGAATGACTCTGAGTTTTTTGTTCTTATGTCCCCAAGTACCTTGTCTCTAGCAAGTACTTAGTAAATATTTGTTGATTTACATTCTATAAGACTATAGACTAGCAGCTGAGGCTGTGGCTCAGTGGTAAAGCACTTACCTAGCATGTGTGAGGCATTGGGTTTGATTCTCAGCACCACATATAAATGAATAAAATAAAGGTCTATACATCTAAAAAATTTTTTAAAAATAAGACTATTATAGACTACATTCTTTTTTTATTGGTTGTTCACAACATTACAAAGCTCTTGACATATCATATTTCATACATTAGATTCAAGTGGGTTATGAACTCCCAATTTTTACCCCAAATGCAGATTGCAGAATCACGTCAGTTACACATCCACAATTTTACATAATGCCCTATTAGTAACTGTTGTATTCTGCTACCTTTCCTATCCTCTACTATCCCCCCTCCCCTCCCCTCCCATCTTCTTTCTCTACCCCATCTACTGTAATTCATTTCTCTCCTTGTTTATTTTCCCGTTCCCCTCAAAACCTCTTATATGTAATTTTGTATAGCAACGAGGGTCTCCCTTCATTTCCATGCAATTTCCCTTTTCTCTCCCTTTCCCTCCCATCTCATGTCCCTGTTTAATGTTAATCTTTTCTTCCTGCTCTTCCTCCCTGCTCTATTCTTAGTTGCTCTCATTATATCAAAGAAGACATTTGGTATTTGTTTTTTAGGGATTGGCTAGCTTCACTAAGCATAATCTGCTCTAGTGCCATCCATTTCCCTGCAAATTCCATGATTTTGTCATTTTTTAGTGCTGCATAATACTCCATGGTGTATAAATGCCACATTTTTTTTATCCATTCATCTATTGAAGGGCATCTGGGTTGGTTCCACAGTCTAGCTATTGTGAATTGTGCTGCTATGAACATTGATGTGGCAGTATCCCTGTAGTACGCTCTTTTAAGATATTCAGGGAATACTCCAAGAAGGGCAATAGCTGGGTCAAATGGTGATTCCATTCCCAGCTTTCCCAGGAATCTCCAAACTGCTTTCCAAATTGGCCACACCAATTTGCAGTCCCACCAGCAATGTACAAGAGTACCTTTTTCCCCACATCCTCGCCATCACTTGTTGTTGTTTGACTTCATAATGGCTGCCAATCTTACTGGAGTGAGATGGTATCTTAGGGTGGTTTTGATTTGCATTTCTCTGACTGCTAGAGATGGAGAGCATTTTTTCATGTACTTGTTGATTGATTGTATATCCTCCTCTGAGAAGTGTCTGTTCAGGTCCTTGGCCCATTTGTTCATTGGGTTATTTGTTATCTTATTGTCTAATTTTTTGAGTTCTTTGTATATTCTGGATATTAGTGCTCTATCTGAAGTGTGAGGAGTAAAAATTTGTTCCCAGGATGTAGGCTCCCTATTTACCTCTCTTATTGTTTCTCTTGCTGAGAAAAAACTTTTTAGTTTAAGTAAGTCCCATTTGTTGATTCTTGTTATTAACTCTTGAGCTATGGGTGTCCTATTAAGGAATTTGGAGCCCGACCCCACAATATGTAGATCGGAGCCAGCTTTTTCTTCTATCAGACACAGAGTCTCTGATTTGAAATCAAGCTCCTTGATCCATTTTGAGTTAACTTTTGTGCATGGTGAGAGGAGGGCATCCAGTTTCATTTTGTTGCATATGGATTTCCAGTTTTCCCAACACCATTTGTTGAAGATGCTATCCTTCCTCCATTGCATGTTTTTAGCCCCTTTATCAAATATAAGATAGTTGTAACTTTGTGGATTAGTCTCTGTGTCCTCTATTCGGTACCATTGGTCCACCCGCCTGTTTTGGTACCAGTACTATGCTGTTTTTGTCACTATTGCTCTGTAATATAGTTTGAAATCTGGTATCGCTATACCGCCTGATTCACACTTCCTGCTTAGAATTGCTTTTGCTATTCTGGGTCTTTTCTTTTTCCATATGAATTTCATGATTGCTTTCTCTATTTCTACAAGAAATGCCATTGGGATTTTGATTGGCATTGCATTAAACCTATAGAGAACTTTTAGTAATATCGCCATTTTGATGATGTTAGTTCTGCCTATCCATGAACAGGGTATATTTTTCCGTCTTCTAAGATCTTCTTCTACTTCTCTCTTTAGGGTTCTGTAGTTTTCATTATATAAATCTTTCACCTCTTTTGTTAGGTTGATTCCCAAGTTTTTTTTTTTTTGAGGATATTGTGAATGGAGTGTTTTTCCTCATTTCCGTTTCAGAAGTTTTGTCGCTGATATACAGAAATGCCTTTGATTTATGCGTGTTGATTTTATATCCTGCCACTTTGCTGAATTCATTTATTAGTTCTAGTAGTTTTTTTGTAGACCTTTTGGGTCTTCTAGGTATAGAATCATGTCATCTGCAAATAGTGATAATTTAAGTTCTTCTTTTCCTATTTTTATGCCTTTAATTTCTTTCATCTAATTGCTCTGGCCAGTGTCTCGAGAACTATATTGAATAGAAGTGGTGATAGAGGGCATCCCTGTCTTGTTCCAGATTTTAGAGGGAATGCCTTCAATTTTTCTCCATTCAGAATGATGCTAGCCTGAGGCTTAGCATAGATAGCTTTTACAATGTCGAGATTAGTTCCTGTTATCCCTAGTTTTTATAATGTCTTGAACGTAAAGGGATGCGGTACTTTGTCGAATGCTTTTTCTGCGTCTATCGAGATGATCATATAGTTCTTATCTTTGAGTCTATTGATGTGGTGAATAACATTTATTGATTTCCGTATATTGAACCATCCTTGCATCCCAGGAATGAATCCCACTTGATCATGGTGCACAATTTTTTTGATGTGCCTTTGTATCTGATTCGCCAGAAATTTATTGAGGATTTTTGCATCTAGGTTCATCAGAGATATTGGTCTGTAGTTTTCTTTCTTTGAGGTGTCTTTGTCTGGTTTCGGAATCAGGGTGATGTTGGCCTCATAGAATGAATTTGGAAGAGCTCCCTCTTTTTCTATTTCCTGAAATAACTTGAAAAGTATTGGTATTAATTCTTCTTTAAAGGTTTTGTAAAACTCCGATATATACCCATCCGGTCCTGGGCTTTTCTTGGTTGGTAGTCTTTTGATTGCTTCTTCAGTTTCGTCCATTGATATTGGTCTGTTCAAATTGTGTGTATCCTCCTGACACAGCCTGCACAAAACATATGACTTAAGAAATTTATCGATGTCTTCACTATCTTCTATTTTATTGGAATATAGGTTTTCAAAATAATTTCTAATTGTCTTCTGTATTTCTGTAGCATCTGTTGTGATATTGCCTTTTTCATCCCGTATGTTAGTAATTTGAGTTCTCTCTCTTCTTCTCTTCATTAGCATGGCTAAGGGTCTTTCAATCTTATTTATTTTTTCTAAGAACCAACTTTTAGTTTTGTTAATTTTTTCAATAGTTTCTTTTGTTTCAATTTCGTTGATTTCCGCTCTGATTTTAATTATTTCTAGCCTTCTGCTACATTTGCTGTTGTTTTGCTCTTCCTTTTCTAGGGCTTTGAGATGAAGTGTGAGCTCATTTATTTGTTGGTTTTTCCTTTTTTTGAGGAATGACCTCCAGGCGATCAATTTCCCTCTTAAAACTGCTTTCTTTGTGTCCCATAGATTCCGATATGTTGTGTCTGTATTTTCATTTATCTGTAAGAATTTTTTGATTTCCTCCTTTATGTCTTCTGTAACCCATTGATCATTCAGTAACATATTGTTCATTTTCCATGTGATGTAGGATTTTCCCTTTCTTCTTTTATCATTGATTTCCAGTTTCATTCCATTATGATCAGATAAAATGCATGGTATTATCTCCACCCCTTTATATTTACTGAGGGTTGCCCTATGGCATAATATATGGTCTATTTTTGAGAAGGATCCATGTGCTGCTGAGAAAAAAGTATATCCACTTGATGATGGTTGATATATTCTATATATGTCAGTTAAGTCTAGGTTATTGATTGTGATATTGAGTTCTATAGTTTCTTTATTCAATTTTTGTTTGGAGGATCTGTCCAATGGTGAGAGAGGTGTGTTGAAGTCACCCATAATTATTGTGTTGTGGTCTATTTGATTCTTGAACTTGCAGAGAGTTTGTTTTATGAACGTCGCAGCACCCTATTTGGTGCATAAATATTGATAATTGTTATGTCTTGTTGGTGAATGGTTCCTTTTAACAGTATATAATGTCCTTCCTTATCCCTTTGGATTAACTTAGTCTTCAAGTCGATTTTATTCGATATGAGGATGGCCACCCCTGCTTGCTTACGAGGACCATGTGCGTGGTATATTTTTTCCCAACCTTTCACCTTCAGCCTGTGTATGTCTTTTCCAATCAGATGTGTCTCCTGGAGGCAGCATATTGTTGAATTTGTTTTTTTAATCCATGATACCAGCCTATGTCGCTTTATTGGAGAGTTTAAGCCATTAACATTCAGAGTTACTATTGATATATGGTTTGTACTTCCATCCATGTTTGATTATTTATCCTTTTTTAAAAAAATTTAGTTTGTTTCTCCATGATTATCTTTCCCCTCGCCCTCTGTCTTTACTGAGGCACTTCCCACTGATGGTTTTGGTTATTGTTTTTCATTTCTTCCTCGTGTAGTGTTTTGCTCAAGACGCTTTGCAATGCTGGTTTTCTGGCTGCAAATTCTTTTAGCTTTTGTTTATCATGAAAGATTTTTATTTCGTTGTCATACCTGAAGCTTAATTTTGCTGGATACAAAATTCTTGGTTGGCACCCATTGTCTTTCAGTGTTTGAAACACGTTGTTCCAGGATCTTCTTGCTTTCAGCGTCTGTGATGAAAATCCGTTGTTAACCTTATTGGTTTACCTCTGAATGTAATCTGCCTCCTTTCTCTTGTAGCTTTTAATATTTTCTCTTTGTTTTGTATATTGGATATCTTCATAGCAATGTGTCTTGGTGTTGGTCTACTGTGATTTTGTGTGCTCTGTGTCCTGTATGCATCTACAATTTGTATATTCGTTTCCTTTTTTATTTCTGGAAAGTTTTCTGTAATTATTTCATTCAGCAGGTTACTCATTCCCTTGGTTTGAATCTCTGTGCCTTCCTCTATCCCGATGACTCTTAAATTTTGTTTTTTTATGTTATCCCATATCTCTTGGATGTTTTTCTCGTGATTTTTAACCAGCCTTTCTGAGTTGGCTAGACTCTTTTCAAGATGATATATTTTGTCTTCATTATCTGATGTTCTGGCTTCTACTTGCTCCACTCTGTTAGTGATACTCTAATTTGAGTTTTTAATTTGGTTTATACTTTCTTTCATTTCTAGAATTATTGTTTGATTTTTTTTATAATCTCTATCTCCTGATAAAGATGCTTAACTTCTTTTATCTGTTTATGTAATTCATTTTCAATGTATTCTTTCACTGTTTGAATTTGCTGTCTCGTATCCTCTTTAAGGTTCCATTCCATCTGTCTAAGATATTCCTTGAGTTCCTTATATGACCATTTTTCTGATGGCTCTAGGTCCTCCTGAATATTTAGGCTGTCCTGCATTGTTTGTACTCCTTTTCTTCCTTGATTTTTCATGCTGCTCATGTTACTTCTTGTTCTGTTTGACTGCTGAGTTACTGTTTACTCCTATTAATTTATTTGATGCTTGGGAGAAAAGGGAAGGGAAGAAGTCATTAAAGAGAATGAGAGTAAGCAGATAGAATTCAAGGAAGGGGGAATAAGAGAATTGAAAAGAAATGAAAAGACAAATAATAATAAAAAAATGAAAATTAAAATTTAAAAAAAATAAAATAAAATAATAAAAATATTTAAAAAAAATTTTTAAAAAATATTTACAAAACAACAAAAAAATGAAATTAAAAAAAACCCAAATTAAAAAAATTAATAAATGCACTCTTAGAGTTTGATTAACTTCTCTTCCAGTAGGTGGAGCTGTGCCCACTGGGCCAAGCTTCTCCTCTCAGTAGGCGAGAACCAATCACTGTGCAGCAGCTCTTCCTCCCAGACTGGGCGGGTCTCCAATCCTGGGTGCCTAGGGCCTTCTCTTGTGTCTAGACACTTCCCCTCTTTTCCTCAAGCCAGGCCCCGCTCACTGGTGATGCTCCCCACAATATTGGCTACACGCCAGGTCTGCTGCTCCTGGGAGCTCTGTTTTCATGAATGCCTGGGCACACTCTCCCTGTTTGCCATTCCCTCGGACCCTAAGTTTGTAGAGCTTGGGGCTGAGAACACACAGTGAATTTGCTTGCCCTCCAGTAGCCACGCTCCCGGTAGCTGGTGCAAGGGACCTCAGTTGTCAGCACTGGTGGGAGCGGTAGCCGGGAGTTCCGCATCGCGAGTCCCGCGCCACTCCTGATTCCCTTGGTCTGGCTATCGCACTCACTTGAGAGCTGGGAGGGGGGAGGGGCCCTTAAGGTTTCCCTGCTGTGTGGAGAGGGAAGGCTAGGGGATTACACACCTGTTGCCACTGGTTTCAATGAATTTATCTCCTCCGCCGCGTTTTGGTGACATCAGTTCTCTGTCATGGTGGTATCCCATGCAAATGTTGACAGTTCATTCCCTTTGCCGGGTGACCAATGCAACGGGTGGGTCCTGACTGTCTCTCCCAAGCCCTGTTTCAATCCTGTGGCCACTGCCTATGAAGGCTTGGTTGGCATTTACTTCCGTAGGATCAGAAGGGCCGTCCAGTTGTTTTGGCAGGATCGTTAGTGCTGAGTCATAGCGGTTTGGCTGCGAGAAGCAGGGAACGAGAGCTTGAATGCAGCCGATCCCGGCTCGGTGTGTGTTCTGAGAGGCCTGGACTGTTCGCCCCAGATCCACTTCAGCTCTGCATTGCCTAATGATCCTGAGCAAACAGCATTTAGACAGTTTACGACTCCCTATGCCCGCTCAGCTGAAGAGGTCAGAGATTTGATCTCTCCGCGCCCGCCGCCATGTTGGATCTATAGACTACATTCTATAGACTATAGTCTTCATTCTAACCCCTCTTGGACTTGGTGGCACATCTGTCCTTATCCTTGAATATATGATACTTAATTGCTGTATTATTTCAATAATTCCCTTTAATTTGTACCAGTTTTGATTTTCTTATCTTTGCAGCTAAAGAGCTTTTATGAAATTGTTGAGATGATGCTATATCCTGAATTTGGACATTAAATATCCATGAGAGTAAGGCCAGAAATGTGAGAAATAATTTCAGTGCTTGTGTCTTCTTTACCTACACTGACATTGGTTTTCCTTATGCAGGATTATAATCTGACTTCCAAATTCTATCTTAGAAATTAAAAATGAGATCTTCATAGGTCTTCCTTCTTTCCCCTGCTAGGATAATCTGAGTATTCTTCTTTTCTGGGAGAAGAGATGATCCCTTAGAGAGGTATAACCTATTTCCTGACTTGCCAAGAACACTGAACATTAACCAGGTATAAGAGTTTAATCATTAAGTATGAGGCAGCATGAAAATAGCATTGACCTATGAGATACAATCCTGAATCCCAGTTCTGGGTCTGCCTACTTAAGCAGTTCAATGACTTTGGCAGGGACTTTGTCTCTCTGAGGCTTTTTCCTCTGTGACATAAGGAGATTAGAGCAGTGGCCCAAACTCTCTCTTCCATAGCTAATAATCTATGACTATTTGTGCACCTGTTTTTTTGTTGGTGGTGGTGTTTCTATTGTAAAAGCTGCTTTTCTCCTCTCACTTTCCTAATAGAGTTATGGCTTTGGAAGAGCAGCTGGCTGTTTTGCTTGCAATGCACTTCTGATCGCACAGGAACTCATGCTGCTCCCCCAGCAGAGAACTGTGTGCTGATTGGTTTGCACCTTGCTGAGAAGATACATGCAATGGCAAGTGGGAGTTTTATTGGGATCATGGCACTAGAGGATAGCCAGCATTCTGTTCCTTTTAGCTCAGAGATATTTTTGTTTGCTTATTTCATGAAATGAAAAAAAATTCATTTATTCAGGTGCTCAGTTATGAAATGAAATGTGGTTCCACAGAATCAAACTTTGGGCATAGAATTCCAAATTGTAAGCCATATATTCCCAAACATTTAGATTTTTTAATAGAAAATTTCAAAGGTGAATAATGCAGATTTCCAATGCCAGTCTGTGTATACGTTCAGCAACATACAGATGTTTGAACTGATCTTCTCATAACTTCAAGTAAAATTGAAGCCCTCTTGCAGTGAATTTCTGGGTACCAAGGTCTTACTGAACAGATAACTAAGTTGGTTGTCATTGTCATTGATCCTTTCTGAAATTTTCCAGGTAGGTATGGGGGCCAGAAGGAGACAGCTAGAAGCAAGACACTTCCTGTACACAAACTTGCCCTTAGTCCTGTGTACAACCATTATACTTAGCAAAATATCTCCTCCCAACAAAAAGGTGGAAGTGCCTTTCAAGCTTACTGGGGGCTATTACTCTAGGTCAGTCATTCTCTAAGTGTGATCCCTAGAAGCAAAAGCATCATCTGGGAACTGCTGGGAAATGAACGTCCTCATGTACCAAACCATGCAGCAGGGATCAGAAACTCTGAAGGTAGGACCAAGCAACTGTATTTAACAAACCCTCCACATGACTGTAGCACACATTAAAGTTTGAGAACCACTCATCCAACAGAGATGCTATCTACAGAAATGAAAGTAGTTCATAGTCCTGTATGAACTGATGCCCACAATTAGTGGCCTGCAGCAGCTCTCCGTAGTCAAGAGAGTCCTCAAGAATACAAGACAACTGAGGATGACTTTTCATGTTTACATATGTTTTGCAGATATCTGGGAATTTTTCCTATCACCAATTCAACAACAATTGCAGAGCCCCCAGTATGTGATAAGCACAATGGGAGGCACTAGGATGAGATAGAAAAGATAGGATACTTCCTATGACTTGTGATCTAGAGTGAAATATAGATGTTAAGCCCAAAATTTTATCTTTGATTCTCTTAATATGTTTCTTAAATATTCAATAAAGAAATAAAAAAGCTTAAAATTTCTAAATCTCCCTAGATCTAATCTGGAGTGTTTGGAAAGTCTTCCCAACAAAGTAAATCAAGAAAGGAATTTGTCTATGGAAAAAGAATTCCAGGCAGAGAATACAGCAAATGGAAAATTATGAAGGCAGGAGAGATCTTTCTTGTTGTTGTTGTTACTCTTTCTAGATATACATGACAGTAGGGTGTATTTTGACATATTATACATACACAGAATAGTAAAACTTGTTCCAGTTAGGACCCCATTATAGTAGTTGTGTATGATGTGGAGTTACACTGTATTCATATAAGGATATGTATTCATATATGGATAGGAAAGAAATGTCCAATTCATTGTACTGTCTTGTCTATTCCCTACTTTTCTCTCTTCCCCTCATTCTACTTTGTCCAGTCCAAGGCAGGAGAGATCTTAAGGGTACTTTTGAGGAATTGAAGAGGAAGCACATTTAGATGAGGCTATAGAAGCGAGCAGAGGCCCTTTTAAGAAGACCCTAATAAGAACTTCTGTTTCTTTCCAAAGAGCAACAGAAACATATGGAAATATTTTGAGCAGAAAAATGGTACAATAATATTTGCATTTTTAAAGGGTCACTCTACATGGTAGGGAACGAATTGCAGGGAGGCTGAGAACAGATGTGGAGAAACAATATAACAAGATATTGTATTATCTAAAAAAGGGAAGATGGTGGCTTGAATGTGGATCTTGGAATAAGCAATGAAGATAATTGCAAGTATTATTTTGGAGGTTAAATCAACACAACTTGGGAACTGATTGATTATGGTGAAAGAATTTTAAATATAAGTCTCATATTTGAGGCATGGAAAATTGAATCAATGGTGACTCCATTTACTAGAGAAAGAACAAGTTCAGAGAAAAGGAAGACTAATATAGCAGACTGTATTAGTAGATAGTGAATAAACATTGAACATATAAACAGATGAATATAATTTTCCCTCAGCAGAAGTTGATGGTTTCTTGATGCCCATTCCTATAATTCAATATTTATTGATTAAATAGGAATTTCTAACTTGGAATGGAATCACCATTTGGCCCAGTCATCCCACTCCTAGGTTTATACCCAAAGGACTTAAACTCAGCAAACTACAGTGACGCAGCCACATCAATGTTTATAGCAGTTCAATTCACAATAGCTAAACTATGGAACCAATCTAGGCACCCTTCACCAGATGAATGGATAAAGAAATTGTGATTTATATACACAGTAGAATATTACTCAGCCTTAGAGAAGAATGAAATTATGGCATTTGCTGGGAAATGGATGGTGCTGGAGAATATTGTGCTAAGCAAAATAAGCCAATCCCCCCAAAACAATGACTGAATGTTTTCTCTGATATGAAGATGCTAATTAACAATAAGGGCAGGGAGATAGGGAAAAATCAGGATACTTTAGATTAAACAGAGGTGAGTACAGAGAAGGGAGGGAGTAGGGGGGAGGAATAATAGTAGAATAAATCAGACATTGTTACCTACGTACATATATGATTACACAACCTGGGTAACTCTACAATATGTACACCCAGAAGAATGAGAATTTATACTCCATTTATGTATCATGTGTCAAAATGCATTTTACTGTCATGTATAACTAATTAAAAATCTTTTAAAATATTTTTAAAAATTAATAGGAATTCTATAGCCCTCAGTAAAGGAAGCTAACATACCAAAAGATTTGTAATAGATGTTATATACCCCAGAGACTGGTTTCTATGTTACATTATTTACCCTAATAGGCTCATGTCCCATTCCCTAAAACTAGTAATTTGGGGGAGCAGGACATGGGCCCATTTGGGTGAATATTATATCACAGAAACAAAAGGCCTATGAAAAAAGGGATTTTGCAGATGTTATGAAGTTAAAGAGCTTGAGATAAGGATATTTTCCTATGCTGTACAGGTGATCCTGAAGTAATCACAGCAGTCCTTACAAGAAGGATGCAGAGGAGTCAGTCATAGAAGACAACTGAGAGTCTGAAGTTCTATACTTCAAAGACCAAGGAAGGGGCTACAAGCCAAGGAATACAGAAAGGTACCAGAAGCTAAAAGAGACACAGGTACAGATTCTCCCTTGGAGTCTGCAGAAAGATCCAGTCTTCTAACATTTTTAATGTATCCCAGTGAAACTTATTTCAGACTTCTGGCCTCCAAAACTCCAACATGCACTCCCCCTCAAGTAACTTAAACCCTTCATTTATTCAGCACAGCAATGTGACCAGCTCAAGATGGCACTTCTCTGGCTCCTTTGCAGCCAACACTTGTCAGTGACGCTCACATGGAAGATTTTGAGAAAGTCTATGAAAGTTCCTTAAGGAAAGCTGAATTAGGGGTTGGGGTTGTGGCTCAGCAGTAGAGTGCTCGCCTCACACGTGCAAGGCCCTGGGTTCGATCCACAGCACCACATAAAAATGAATAAATAAATAAAATAAAGTTATTAAAAAAGGAAAAGTAAAATGTCTGTTAAAAAATTATTTTAAAAAAAGAAAGCTGAATTAGCTGGGAGGTATACGCTTTCATTCTTGTGAGTGTGATGAATAAGGACACACATGCTGATCATGAGGTGACTTTGAGTCCATTAAGACACTATGAAACCACCATATAAGAACTGCCTATTTCTGCTACATGATAGATATAAAGCTTGCTTTCACTACTATTACTTTAAGTTTTCTATTTATACAACCAAACCTATTTCTAACTGATACATGGAACACACTTCTTTGGGAAGCTGATACAAAACTTTGGACCACCTACTCAGGCAATGCACACATGCACAAAGGATTTTTCACTCAATTTCAGATTTACAGAATACTCCCCCACTCCCATGCAAAGTCTGAAACATGGGATCCAGGGTACCTAAATTAAAAATTCCTGCCTTAGTGGCAAATAGAATATTCAATTTTTTTTTAAAAAAAAAGTCATTATATGCATGGAATAACTCAAGAAAATAGTTGTAAGTCATCTCAGTCTGGGAAGAGAGAAGTATAAACCTATAATTGTATGAATGTTCTATTTCTACTTTGATAAGTAATGGTAATAAATTATTTGACCACAGAATTTAGAGCTGATATAGAGCACTGCTATTTTTGTCTAGTCCAACAACTAAAAAGGGAAAAAAGGCCAGAGAATTGAAAGTAACTTAAGGCCATTCACTAATTTCTGAAAATTTTAGTGTATTTATTTTTCACACTCACGCTTAGTATATTTCTTACACTTTTTACGTACCTAATAAACAATATTTATTGTTTGACTTTCATTGGGTTAGCTCAAAGGTTGACAGCTATTGCCCCATAGCCATCCAGTCTGTTTATTTGTAAATAAAGTTTTATTAGAAGGAAGAGACTGCTATTAATTTATATTCTATGACTGTCTTTGCACCATGGTGGTAGAGTAAAGACAAAGTCGCCCACAAAACTAAAATATTGACTATTAGATTCTTTACAGGGAAAAAAAAAAGGAAAAGAAAAGAAACTTGCCCATCCTGTTGTTGTTTTCTTGTTTGCTTCATTTCATTTCTCTTGTTATTTGGGGATATTTTTTAAAGTTGTGATCTAAACCAACATTTTAAATGAAAAGAAAATCCTATATGCCTAAAGAAAGGCAGATAAAATTATGAGGTTTCATAATACAACTTTCCCTGAAAACTATTCAAACCCTGTTGGAACCTTGTGCTCAGCTCTGCATTGCCATATCCTCTCCAACAGAGGGAACCAGGGTTCTTGGGAGAAATGGGAGATCCAGGGTTGAAGCAGGAACTATACCAGCTTAGCCTAGAGATAAAGAAAGGTTGATTAAATGGCAGAGAACAAACACATCTAACTTACGTAAATACTCCACCCTCAAGAAGCTGGAGCAGAGCTCACCTGTCCTTACATGTGGGACTCACATATGATGACTTTCCTCTAGAGGAGAATGAAAGAACATCATAGACATCATAGTAGAGGAACCTAATAAACACTCAGCCAAGTGAGGGAGGGTCACACCATCAGTGATAGGTCATGTTGACAGTACGCACCCTGGACATGATGTGGTGAACATGGTGCTTCAGCCTTCATCATGGGAAAAACACCAGACAGACCCCAGTTGAGGGAGATTCATTGAAATATCTGAATAGTCCTGAGCACTATTCACAACTTTCAAGTTCATTGAAAACAAGGGACATCTGAGAAACTACCATAACCAAGGGAGACATGACAACTAAATCTCCTGTGGTAGCCTGGATGGCATCCTAGGAAGAAAAAGGACATGGGGAACACTTAAGAAATAGGAACAAAGTGACTTAATTAGTAAGAGTGTACCAACATCAGTTCATTAATTGTAATCAATGCACTCTACTAATATGTTAATAATGAGGGCAGGGTATGTGAAAACTCTGCATTATCTCTATAATTTTTTCTATAGATCTAAAACTAGCCTAAATTAAGTATTTATTTAAAATAAAAACCTGATGGTTCAAATTAGTTAAAACATATATAAACCTATTTTTTCTTCTTCAACAATGGCTTCTTTAGCTCTACCACACAAATTACCAAATACTTGAAATCTACTGTCTTGACTTTTCCAACAATTTTGTCTCTTTCACTCCAAAGCGTACCATTGCATTTCATAACAAAAATTTGATTTTCCTCCCCTCTCCCTTGTTGTTAAAATCTGAAAAAAAAAAACGCACAATTTGCTCTAGTATCCGTGTGATTCTATTTGTCAAACCTGACAGCAAGGACAGATCTGCAGCGTCTTTATTTCTCTCTTTCAACATGAACTCTCAGGTACTTCTCAAAGCCATTTATTCCTCAGCTTCAGCTTGGAATTGACTCACCAGCTTGTTCCTTCCTCCAGTGGTCCAGGGTCTCTCTTGGCTTCCTTTAAACACTATGAGGCATTGAAGTCCTTTATTTCTTCAAATCTCCAGGAATAGAAAGGTCAGTTCTCAATAATAAACATGGCTCGTGTAATTAAGGATTTATCCTACTGGGAAAAGCAGTTGATAAAACCATCTTTTGGTGAGAATAGCAGGAAAAGAAGATTTGGCATTTGTCTTTTCTTAATCATTCAATCCTTGACATTAAACGTACTTTTTGGGAATCTCTCCGGGACTAGTAGAGATTATCCTCAATTATCTTTGGAAAAGAATAAGCATTAAGTCATATTATGAATTACAAATGCAAAATTGCATTTCAAGACTTCACCCCCTTGAGGCTGGGGTTGTGGCTTAGTGATAGATTGCTCACCTAGCAAGTGTGAGACACTGGGTTCTATCCTCAGCACCACATAAAAATAAATAAATAAAATAAAGGTATAAAAACACAATAATGTTTTTAAAAATGTATCACCTTAAACTATACCTCTACCGGGAGAAATTTTCCTACATATGGTATGCAAACACACATGAGAGTGAAGGAAGATATGTAGGCCTGGGGTTGTGGCTCAGTGGTAGAACGCCTGCCTAGCATGTGTGGGGCCCTGGGTTTGATCCTCAGTACAACATAAAAATAAATAAAATAAAGGTATTGTGTCCCTCTACAACTAAAAATGTATTTTATGATGCTAAGTTAAGTAAGCTAATCCCAAAAAACCAAAGGCCAAATGTTTTCTTTCATATGAGGATGCTGACCCATAATGGCGATGGAGGGGGAGCAGGGGAGGAATGGAGGAACTTTAGATAGGCCAAAGGGGAGGGAAGGGAAAGGAGGAGGCAAGAGGGTAGGAATGATGGTGGAATGAGTTAGACATCATTACCCTAAGTACATGTATGAGGACACGAATGGTGTGAAAATACCATTGTACAATCATTGAACAATTGTGTACAATCAGTAACTTGAAAACTTGTGCTCTATATGTGTAATATAAAATGAATTGCATTCTATAATCATGTATAACAAATTAGAATAAATAAATAATAATAAAAAGTATTCTTAAAAAATAGCTACTGGCAGCTGCTAATAATAGGAATTGAGGGTAAATCAAATCCCTACTGTCCTTTAAAACTTCCCTGCAAGCCTGAGATAATACTGCCTCCAAAAACCTTCACCATTAGAAACTTTCCTTTAATAGAAATAATTTTCCCAATCTGTGATTCCTGGTCTTCCTGAAGTCCTAGAGCTTTTTTTAACATCAAAATTCTCTTGGTATATCATACATTTGTTCGAAATGCAGATGCACAGGATAAAACATCAAGTGCCTTTCCTTGTAATTTTAGTCACATCTGTTCACTGTGCTGATGCTTATTTCAAGCTAAACAGCATCCCTAATAAATAGGGGGAAAAATAAGGCTTCGGTGAAATTTATTCAGTAGGGAAAAAAAAGCCCATAAATTTTGAGGTCAAGAGAAGAAAATCATAAGAGATTGTTAATGGTAGAGAATTTGGGAAACACTGAGTTGTAGTCCTCAGTGATGGAGTTTGGCCTTCAGAAACTCCCTAGCAAAATTTATAGAACTGGGAGGAATGGAGGGTGGACCTCCCAGATCTTTAAGCTTCTCCCTGAGCTTGGAAAATTATTATCACCTCCAGCAAAGGCAGAGAGGATGGGATCCAGAAGAGATACTTTTCTGGTGCAAGTCTAAACATCCAGAAAGGCAATATGGTGGTTCATGAAAGCAGACAGAAAGGAATTGGGGAGGAGCAGGGCGAGGGCAGATGAGGACAGCCTCAGAGCAGGGAGGCTCCTGGCACAAATATCTGGAACATAGAATTTAAAGAAGGCAGGGGAGATGATAGGAAGGAGGTAGGTGGTATATTATTTGAGAAACAGTGAACAACATTATCAAACATACTTCTACACTCATTTAAATCATCATAAGCCTAGCTGGGCTTCTGTTGTGTTCTAAAATGTTAGTGATTTCAGACAAATGAGTCTTATCATTCTGTGCCTCTTTCTTACTTGGGAAGAGCCTTGGATTCATCAACAACCCCAAATGGTCTTTTGAGCTCACAGGGATGGAATAAGAAACATGAAGTTCAGAATTATTACAAATCTCCTTAATAGAAAAAGAGCACAATCTTGTTGAGGCTTTATCCAGTTTTTCAAGTAGTACCTGAACACTAGTTTTTCTTCTTATTCTAATTTTTGTTAAATTATATTCCTTCATAGAAGGAATTTATTGCTCATTGCTTACTGCACAACAAAGTAGTGCTTACCTCATGCTCTTTTCTGTTCCCAGAGTTCCTTCCTCACCCCCTACAGAACTCAGACACATCTTGAGGCCCTTGTGAATCCCACACAGTAGAGAATAATCAATGAGAAAATGTTAACAGGAGCTGGAAATTTCCTTTCCCACAAAGAGTCCCAGAAAAGTGTATGCCATTGATTTGAATCAACAAATAATTACTGATCTCCTAATAGGTACAAAAAAAAACTGCCAAAGATTTTCTTAGACAGTCATATTGTATCTTCCCAAGGAAGAGGTTCTGAGAAGTCCTACAGTGATCTGTTTAGCCTACTCCAATGTTTTCTGATTTGGCTTTGAAATCCTAATTTCCAAACACTTATTAATATTTCACATAATACTAATCTACCCCAAATATGTTTTTAACTTGACTTTGGAACACTGAATTTTTTATTTGGCAAACTTATACTGATAGATTACTTTGATTGTTATAAGCTCTCTAAAATTCTAAAAATTTTGAAAAGAAATGTATTTACATCTGTTATTCACTCTAGAATTTTACCTTCAATTATATATAATTTGAAGGTAAAACACAAAATGAAAAAAAAAGGCTTTTTGTATAATGCATTACATTTACCAGCTGATTCAGGACCTAAGAAAAGCATTTAAATGAACATCTAGAATTATCTTATAACACTTAATGCCCAGTTTTATTGTCATAGTGACCACTATACTCTTACTTATTTGAAATTTTAAAATTGCCTCCAAGTGAATGAAAACAATTTTTATTTTGCAAGTTTCATCTAAAAATGTCAATACACACACACACACACAAAAAAAAAAAAAACTCAATGCTTCACTTTATGGCCAAAGAACATATCTTAAAAGAACTAGTGATCCATAAAATCTGCCCATATCAAACCAGGAAGATATAGAAAACCTAAATAGACCAATATCCAGTAATGAAATTGAGACAGCAATTAAAAACCATCCAACAAAGAAAAGCCCAAAATGCGATGGATTCTTAGCTGAGTTTTACCCTACCTTTAAAGAAGTACTAACACAGTCTTTCTCTAATTATTTCAAAAAATTGAAAAGGAGAGAACATTTACAAATATATTCTATGAAGCCAGTACAACTCTGATGCCAAAAGCAAAGACATATCAAAGTAAGAAAACTACAGACTAATATCCCTGATCAGCATAGATACAAAAATCCTTAATATAACATTGGAAAACTGCATTCAAAAACACATCAAGAAGATAATACACCATGAGCAAATGGATTTCTTTCCAAGAATGTAAGTTTGGTTCAACATATGCAAATCAATAAGTGTGATTCACCACATAAGTGGAATCAAGGACAAGAATCATATGATCATCTCAATAGATGCAGAAAAGGACTTTGGTAAAATCTAGCATATATTCATGTTAAAACCACTAGAGAAACCAGGGATAGAAGGAACCTACCTCAACATATCCAAAGACAACATCATATTAAATGGAGAAAGACAGAAAGCTTTTCCTTTAAAATCGGGAACAAGTCAAGAATGTCCACACTTACCACTCCTATTTAATGTAGTTCTTGAAACTCTAGCCAGAGAAATCAGTCAGGAGAAGGAAATTGAAGGGATATGAGTAAGAAAAGAATAAGTCAAATCGTCTCTTCTGACAACATGATCTTATATCTGGAAAACCCAAAACACTCTCCCAGAAGACTTGTGGAGCTGATAAATAAATTCATGAAAGAAGGAGGATACAAATCAACATTCATTAAGTCAATAGCCTTCCTATATTCCAACAGTGATTCTACCAAGAAAGAATTAGGAAAACTATCCCATTCATAATAACCTCAAAAAAAATGGCAATTAATCTAACCAAGGAGGTGAAAAATCTCTACAATTAAAATTATAGAATACTGAAGAAAGAAATTCAGAAGACCTTAGAAAATGAAAAATCACCCCATGTTCTTGGACAGGTACAATAAATATTGTCAAAATGGTCATATCTCCAAAAGTGCCATATAAATTTAATGCAATTACCATCAAAATGCCATGATAGTCTTCTACAGAACTAGAAAAAAAAAAACAGTCCTAAGATTCATTTGGAAGAATAAGAGACCCAGAATAGCCAAAGCAATTCTCAGCAAGAAGAACAATGCAAAAGGCATCACAATACCAGATCTCAAATTATATTACAGAGCTATATTATTTTAAACTTGATATAGTGACAGACCTATAATCCCAGCTACTCTGGAGGCTGAAGGAGGAGAATCGCAAGTTTGAAGCCCCACAGCCCCACTGGGCAACTTAGCAAGACCCTCTCTCAAAATAAAAATATAAAAAGGGACAGGGCTGTAGCTCAGTGGTAGAACACATTCATAGCAACCCTGAAGTCCTAGGTTCAATCCCTACTACCATCCGCCCCCCCCGCAAAAAAAAATAGCTATCTTACCATTTTTGCTCCTATTGCTTGCAAACTACAGTTTAGAAAAAAACTTCATCTCAATGTATCTTTAAGCCAAAAACAGGAAGCTCACTCTCAACACTACCAGGTTACATGAAGGCCATCAGGGTGGAAGATTTTCAGAGGTCTGAACAAACTCCCAGCAGAAAAATCAAGCCCAGAGTTCTCAAGTCTAAACAGGAATAGATCTGTTGGAAAAGTGGCAAAGGTCAACACAACTATGGACAGTGTTCCTCCCTTTACTCCCTCTCCCTACTCCTCCTCTTGTTGGGTTGCTCCTTCAGGGACCTTCTCATCCAACATTCTTCAGCTCTCCCAAGCCTCCCACCCCTCCCCTGGCCTGCTCAGCCCACATTCTGGCTCCTTCCTCATCCCTCTCAGTCATCACAGCCTACCTAATTTTCAGATTCACCCTGATCTTTCAGAGACAGACCTCTGGTAGGTGGCCAGCTAAACAGGGACTAACTCATGCTGAGATGACTGGCCAATAAAGGCTTAATGTGATTTTGCTCCAAAATAGCACATTTTCATTACGACAAGAGGCTTTGATATCTTAGTTCAAAAGAGTGATAACAGCATGCATTTCAAAAAGAAAAATACATTTTGGATCCCTCACACCTTGAACGCTAATATGAAGAAACGGTAGTATTATCTCTTATCAGTAATGTTCTGTACACATTGTGTTTCTCAAATTGTATTCAGAAAAACACCAGTATCCTGTGAACAGATATTTCACCAAAAATGTGTTCCATTGTCAAATAAAGTGGAGATACAACTTTTGATAGCTGTTTTCACTTGGAAATTCTTTGCATATGTTAGTATTTTAAAGGTTTTGCAAGGTATAGTATCTGCTGTTACTTACGCAGCATTTCCTCCATTCATAGGATAAATACTTAGAAGCCCCAGAGATTCCAGGCACTGTCATGGGCACTTGGTAATCAAACACCCCTGCTTTGAAAAGACTGGGCAGGCTAGGAACAAGTAATAAATGAACAAGATAATTTCTGGACAAGACATGACTTCCCAAAGTGAAATAACAAAATAGGGAATTGTGATACAGCACTTAAGGGTAGGTAGTTTGGGCAGGTGACTCCACGAAGAAGCTCTGAAAGAAGAGCTGTCTGGGCAGGGGTATGCCAGCAAGGACCTAAGCCAGAAGTGAGAGGGTCATATCCAAGGACAGAAAACAGGCTTATGAGGCCTGAAGGAAGGAATGGAGTAGCAACCAGAGATGAAATCAGAGACAGGCAGGGAAAGGAAAGCATTTGGATTTACTCTAAGTGCAGTGGAAGCCAGAAGTAACAGGAAATACTTCATTAACTGAAGTAATGGAATTTAGTTGCTCCAAAACCAGTCTGTATGTTCTCTGGAGAATGCAGGACATTGGAGCAGGCAGGTAGGTTGTATCAGTAGCCTGGGGTAAACTGTATGGAGGAGACAATTAGAAAGATAGAGAAGTGGAAGGCCCATAGAGTCCATCTTAGAAGTGCAGAGAGAAGATTTGCTGGTGGAATGGATGCTGTGGGGTAAGGGACTCAAAAGTATTCCTAGTATCCGGGAAAGTATGTGCTCAGCATTGTGAGACTTTGGATTCTATCCCCAGTATGCGTGTGCATACACACACACACACACACACACACACACAATCCTAAATTTTTGACTTGAGCGACCCAAGAAAACTCCATGCATTTCCTGCCACAGGTACTATTTCCTAAATGTATTTGACTACAGAACTTTTCTTTTGCTGTGCTTAACAAATCATAACACCAGTATCTGTAAAGCACACTGTGGGAAAGCTGCCTTAGAGGTCTAAATAGCTATCACTTTATCCTGTCTTCTGAGATCCTAATTTACTCCTATTGCCTCGGTGAAAACTGCAAGCCAAAATGTGGTCTTATCTATGTGAATTTTACATTTCTTGTGATGAGCTATGTAGCAAGATACACAGGAAAACCAAATGGGTCATTGCTCAAAAGTCAACAAGTCTCAAGTTTGATGATATTTTAATGAGACTATTTTCACTATGACTACAATTCCAACTATTGCTGGTTAGGTTAACCCACTACTAAATAATAGGAATGACCACCATAGTGTGAGCCCCTGCTATGTTACTTGCACCATTCAAGTTAGACATAGATCAGATCACTTAATCAGTATTTCAGTCCTGGCTAGTAGGTGTCATTATGTTAATTTTACAGTGGGTTTTAAGCAGTCCAAGTTCATATAGGCAGGAAGGGACCAGTGTCTATAATTAATCCTGGGTTTGTTTTTCCCAAAAATTTGGCTTTCAGGGCGCCAGGGTTCAAAGTAGGCTTTATAATCAAGCAAATAGTAAAGGTTATTGAGAGAGAAAAGCAAATCAATAATTTCACCTAGTCTATTAAGAGTCACAAATTAATTATTTGAATTATCATTTTCTTCTAAATTTAGTCTGACTGTTAAAAATAGTGAAAATTTCTAGAAAGACACTAAGAAATCCCACCAAAAAAAGTGAGTTGTTGTTTTGTTTTGTTTTGTTTTGTATTTTTCCCCCAGTTAGTAAGTTCTCTAGCCTGGGTAGATTTTATTCAAATCTAAAAACAGAAAGTGTAATAGACCAAAAGAAAAAATGTGGGGAGAGAGTGTAGGTGAAATAAGGAGAGAAATAACTACTCTTGAGACAGTTTCCAGAGGTCATGAAGCACAGAAACTTCCAGAACCTGGTCTCAATATGAACTGACATGTTCCAGAGAGGGCCAAAACAGGTCACTCCTCTGACAGATGTACCTTCTCTGGTCATCTACCAAGAGTCACCACGAAAAAGACATCCTCCTACCTAAACCTGGTCTTCTGACCATTGATCATGGTTGCTCTTCCTCCAGTGAGCATCTTACACATCAAAAATTCAAATGGTCCATCTACCTACCCTGTGTTCAGTGTGAGGAGGGAGAAGGTAAGGTTCAGCATTTCCAAGAGGCTCGTTGTTTTCTTTTCTTTTCTTTTCTTTTCTTTAATATCTTTTTTAGTTGTCAATGTACCTTTATTTAATTATATGTGGTGCTGAAACTTGAACTCAGTGCCTCACACATGCTAGGCAAGTGCTCTACCTCTAAGCTACAACCCCAGCCCAAGCCCGGTGTTTTCTGGTGGGTGGAGGGGACTTTTCATAAACAGTAAATGAGAACCCGTCTCGATACAATCTGTCTCCAAATCTAAATTAAAAGTCATATCAGCATCTCAGTTCTATTGGCATCTCAGAAGACAGGAGGAAATCAAAGGACTGAGAAAAGTACCAGATTTTCCTTCTTCATTGTACTTTGGGAATTCTGCCCCACCCCCCAGGAGAATGGGGGCATATTTTTGTTGTTGTTTCTTGCAGTTTGTCTGTTTTTGTTTTTAAATAACTAGAACTGAAGATAGTTGAAAGTTATAGTTTCTGTAGCATCTTAACTTTAGATATGTACCAGGTTACTGGAAGAGCAGCCTAATGTACTGAGCAAATCTTTGTTAGGTTAATCTAATTAAGCCAATATTTACTTAGTGATTATGGCTGCTCTGTGCCCAGCATCACTAGACAGGGTATCCCAATCTTCCCCCAAGCCCCCGCCTCATGCCTTGCTGAACATACATATAGAAAATCATGTCTAGCCTTTCTCCATTTATGTCTGACCCATTCTCTAAGGTTATTTTGAAATTCAGTCTTTCTCTGCTGAGTACTCAAGCACTTCACATGATCTAATTTCCACACTTAATGAGATGTTCTCTAGTCCGACATCCAAATCAAGCCATTAAATAAAACTAGCCTTCTATAATGCCACATGCCAGTCCAGAGGACTTCAAATCATAGTGCATGCTGTAGTTCACGGAAATCTGATTCTGACAAACAGTGTTGGAATTCAAAATGTCCCTATTTCCAGAAATACTCAGTACAAGCCTCATGCTGCCCTATGCCTCCCTTTGTGTCTATTGAGGAGTTTGTCCCTGCTGGCCCATGTCCCCTAACCTGATGGGAGCTACAGAGAGGAAATATCCAAGAAGAGGAAAGCAGAGAGAGCATAAGTCAGAACTGGAGTGTGAAAGAGGCCCAGGCCATTTTGTGAGGTGCTTCTACCTTTGTATTCCAAACCTTAATCACCTACTTCAATATGTATTGTCCAGATATGCAAATTAGTACTTGTCTATTAACCAAGGCCATTAACTAAAGCAACCTTTCTGAAAATCTTAATTATAATTAAAATTAGATCCACAGCTTCACAGGCCTCTGGTGCCTTTCTTTAAATTGTGTATGTTATTTGCTATCAGATGCTAACCTAGGGTCTTAGGAAAACCTTATGGCTTTTGTGGGCCTAAAGTTCTTTTGTTTTGTTTTGATTTGCATTTTCTTTCATAGATTTGGGATGCTCAAGTCTTTATCTTGGCTATTAGAAAAAATGTTTTAGGATTATATAAAAATATTCAAAATTAAATAAAGCATTATGTTGAATCCCTAGTAGGAACAAAATCTAGTAAAATATGCTAATGTAATGAAAGTGGTTTTTAATATACACATTTTATTTTTAATTGACACATGATAATTGCATGTTACTAAAGTCATAAAGGGAAAGACAATTGAAAGTTAAGTGATGTTTTCACCAGCATTACTCTAGTTTTGTCAGCTACTGTTCAATGAGTGTTTACTTTCCCCCAAGCACAGACTCTGAGTTTGTATTCACTACCTCACTTGTTTACCCCAATAAAATTATTAAGCAGGCATTACTTTCCCAAATCACAGAAGAGAACAATTAAAGGTACCAAATTGCCCAAAGCAACGAAACCTAAGCAAAAAGTCAGCCATAAGCCCCAGTCTGTCTCACTCCAATTCCAACACATGTGATCAAACACATAAATGTGGACATAGGTAGAATAAAGTCAGGTGAGTGAGCTGCCATAGCACTTGAAGTAGGTAAAACAGCTTCCTTCTCTTCCCACTGGAGCTCATAATTCAGCACAGAGATCTTCTCAGGATGTGTCTCACAGATCAAAGGCGAATTTCTAGCCTGGGTTAACTCACCTTAGCCCTTGAACTTACCACATTGGCCCTTGTAAATGTTTGTTTTCAGAATTTCACTTTGGCTGAGTGCTGAAAAGCTACCATTTAGAAATTCCCATTGTGTTTCTGACTGACATGTGCCATGGTGTTTGGAATACAGTCACTGTTTCACATGGTTCTTCTTTAGGAAAACTCAGAGCAAAAATTCTTCTCAGGTTTCAACGCCAGGAAAAAAAAAAAAAAACTCTCTGGAGTAACAGGTATGTTTCTGCGGCTATTGAGAGTCTTGTGACTGATCATATTTCCATTTTTGCATTGACAACTAGGAAGTTTATAACCAAGCCTAACAGTTGCCTTATGAAAAGCTGAGCAAGATACTAGTGTATGCCTCATGTACTTAGTTTCCCCAGCCTTAACTTCACAACCATAACCTTTTCCCCACTTTTCTTCGTTGCTTTTCTTTTTTTTTTTTTCTCATGTGGTCGTTTATTGTGGGCATTTTTGTCATGCTTTTAAAAGCCTATTTGGATTCAAGGCATTTGTACATTTACCTTTTTCTGTGTGTAATGGAGTCTCTGTATTTGCAACTGGTACAGATAAACTCCTCCGAGGCAGAGAAGATGTCTTATTCATCTTCGTACCCTCAATACAAACAGGTGGCTTGACAAACTGTCAGCACTTAATAAACACCTATTGAAGTGAACAGAATTTTGAAATATCTCCAGAGATCTTTGAAAGATTGGAAAACTATTAGAAAGTTGCACTGCTGATTTGGCACTTCAGTCCCCAGTAGAGGAGGGAAATTTTTGTTTATATCCTGACTCTTGTCAAAAGTGGGAAAAGAATCTGTCAGAATAGAATCCATGTCTTAAAATGTCAGGGCCCCCTAACAGAATGTAAATAACACAGTGCCCCTAACACACTGCCTTCAACACCCGATGGGTCATAGGGGCTGAGCAAATGCTGGGTGAACATTGACAACCAAGGATCTTGTCATTTGCTTGTAGAAGTAAATATTCTCTTCTGAATCTGCTCTGTGATGCCCCTACAGAGGAGATGGAGTATCACAAGGGGCTAAAAACTAAAAAGCTGGGTTCAGACCTAAGCTCAAATCCTAGTTATGCCACTAACCAGTTTTGCATCCTTTCCTTTCTTGACTAATAAAGTATCTAAGCCTCTATTTACTCTCCTTTAAATGTGATTAACCCCAACACTTACTCACAGGATTATTGTGAAGGAGTAAATGATACAAAATGCTCAATGCACTTCACCCAGTGACTTCTACACGGTGAGTACACTCTAAGTAAATGGAGGCTTTCTTATATTTCTTATATTCATTCTAAAGTCAAATATCAGGTGTAAGAGAGCATAGAGACCTGAAGAGCAGGTAGTATGCTTGCATGAAATACCCTCTGTTTTATTTTTGAATATAACTTTACCCACACCACCGTAGTGCCCCAAATCTAAGGCCATGTAAGCTTTTACCCTCTTCACTTCTATGGAGAGTTTCAGTGAGGGGGATAAGAGAGAAACAGGCCTCATTAATAGATAACTTCAAAATCCTCTTAACATACTAGAAATAATTGAAAAATGACATGACTTCTTGACTATTTCAAAGAGATATTGAGAAATGGGATTTGAAGGTAAAGCAAGCATCATTAACAAGATTGAAATATTTGGGTACCTCATGGCTGATTTCTGAGGACTGGATTTAGAAAAACACACACTCTTCTAAGTGAAGCATGGACTGAATTTGTGAGTTGGAGATAATTCTTTGCTTTGAACCATAAATCTCTTCAAAGTGATGACAATATAAAAATGTTTGCATTTAATTTAGTGTTTATGAAAAATACTGTATACTTACCTAAATAGAATTCTAGCTTCCAGGCCTACAAATTGATGATTAATACAATCTACTAAAGCTTTGTCCTTAAGTCACCACAGACCCATCTGGGTTCTCTGTATGCTCCATCTGTATGCAGGGAAAGAGAATGACATTAACACCATTCTACACAAAGACCAACTTTGCATTTGGAGAGAGAATGAAAGGATCCCTGAATACATAATTACCCAAATAGGGTAATTATGTATTCAGTCCAGGAATGTGGGTGCCTGGGAACTTTGACATCAAGGTCATGAACAGCTCTGCAGCTACCCACACTCAATACAAGGAACTCACATTCAGAGTGCCAAATTGAATGTTTTCAATATCTGTCTCCCAGACTTACACCCTCCAAATGGAGGCCCATTCTCTGGGCTCAAAACAACACAGTTATTGTTGTTTCACACCCTGTAATTATAAATGAGCAAATGGAGTGACCACACCAGCTGCACTACACGGTGCCTCTGAGGAAATGCAACAAGAAATGTGAGTGTAATTGTGTGGGCCATGCTCCTCCCAGACAGTGAGCATGTCAGCACTAGCAGACAGCTTGTATTTTAGGATTTACACATGCATCCCCATCTACTGCACCACAGATAAGAGAATGGGCTTAGAGTCTGCTGGCCCACACTGGAAACACTGTACAACCTTGGGCAAGTCACTTTCTTCTCCATACCTCACTTTCCTTATCTATAGGGAGGACATATAATAGAAATTACTTCAGGCCAGGCACTGTGGCACATGACTTTAATCCCAGTGGCTCAGGAGGCTGAGGCAGGAAGTTCATGAGTTCAAAGCCAGTCTCAGCAACTTAGCAAGCCCTAAGCAACTCAGCAAGACCCTGTCTCTAAATTTAAAAAAAAAAAATCGATATCTATATCTGGGCTGGGGATATGGCTCAGTAATTAAGCACCCCTGGGTTCAATGCCCAGTGCCAAAAAATAAAATAAAATAAAGAAATTACTTCAGAGGGTTGCTGTGATGGTGATGGTTAAGTGAACTAATATGTGTATTAGTCTACTTGTCTTGGTTGCTATGTAAAATATCATAGTCTAAGAGACTTAAACACAGGAATGTATTTTCTCATAACATTGCAGGTTAGAAATCCAAAATCAAAGTGCCAGCAGGTTTGACGTCTGTGAGGCTCAGCTCCTGCCTAGTAGACAACCACCTCTCTCTCTCTTCTTTTTACAAAGCCATAATGCCATCATGTAGGCCCTGCGCTCATTATCTCACCTAACCCTAATTACCTATTTACACCAGGACAAGAGATTCAACAAAGGGGAGAAGACACCGCTTAGTCCATAGCAATGTGTATAAAGGGTTCACAGACCCTATCTAGCATGCCTTAGGTACTACATAAATGGTAGATACTATCATTCTTGTACCAGGCACTTCATAGACAGTCTGCTTAAAGATCATAGCAGTGCAGACATAGGTATGTCCTCCTTATGAGGAAATGGAGCTCAGAGTTAGACACCTTGACCTTGGGAGGCAAAGCTGACTTTACTGTAGTCTGTCTCCCAACCCTAATGTTCTTTCTGTTTTACCTTACTACATGTTTAAGATTTTTAAACAAAGGCTATAAATTTTCTCTTCTGTTCTTAGTAAAATAGCTATATTTTCCAAATATTTTTAAGGAAGCATCATATATAGTCCTATAAATATCCTTCTTTTGGCGAAGGAAGTCAAGTTCCCCCTCACATAGATGTAGCATAAGCAGGGCGGCTCTGCTCTTTACTGTCTTTACTCTTCATGGCTAAGCAGCCACCATCTCTAAAATTGCAGAGGATGAAGAAGATTCCAATGATGTCGCCTCAATAGCAAATGTTTTGGCCCAGAAATAACACACACGGCTTCTCACAACTCATTGGCCAGAATCCACCTGAACACAGAGTGTCAAAGAAGTACAACTCTCTCATGGATCTGAAAGGGATTACCCAGAAATACTTGGGGAAGAGCACTAAAGACTAGTACAAGATAACATCTGACAGTCAAATGCTAGGACACAGTTTTTCTAACACTAAAGCAGGACATATCTATAAAACAACAACAGAAACCACCTAACTTATTTGCAGATGAGAGGGTCATTTGTTTTTTCTTTTGGTTGTTGGCTAAAAGAAGTATATTTTTCACTCCTAGCCAAGCCCCCAATTGAACAGGGAATGTAACCAACTATTTTCTTACAAAGTATGGGTACTGGGGAAGGGACATATAGAAGGCGGCTACAGGAACTTCACTAAGAACTTCACTCCCAGTGTTCAAGTCTTGATATGAGGAAGCCTAACCCCTGTCCCAAGTAACACCAAGGTTTGCTAAATGCTACCCCAGGGAATTAGAAATCAAAGAGTTTCCAGAGATAAAGAACCTAAACATTAGCCAGGATCTATCCACCAATAAATCATATAGCACAAAAATAACAAAATAACACAAAAAAAAGTGTCAAGTACAAAAAGATGGAAAATTGGGAAAGCTGATTTTGACAGCGACCTTCTGAAGACTCCTTTTAGAGTACTGATGGGCTTCCTATTTATCCTGATTTGTCATCCTTTTCATGTTATGCTGATTTTTCTCATGTTATATGAACAACTTTAGTCCTTTGGGTTTGGTCTTTTGGTACTCACAGGATACAAAAGAAAGGAAAATAGGAATATCCAATGCTTTGAAAATGCCTAAGCCCAAAAATACCTGCAACTTAAGAATCTCCTCTAATGAATGTACTGTGGGGTTGCTGTGAACACCAGCCTTAGTTAATTATTAAGTTAATTTTCAACGTACCTAATTTTCTTTTAAATTAGCTTTGGGAAATGAACATGTGAAGTACTAACAGGAAATGAAAGTACAAAAAGTGAAATATTTCTTAGGAGGACTCAGTTGATTTCTACTATTTGTCCCTTGATTATTTTTCACAGAACCAGATATGTCTTCCATGCCTTTATTAGATAATTTTTATAAAAAACAAATCTGCACTACTTCATAAATTTTGTAATCCCACAACTCAAACAATTAGCTAACAAGTCATCAAAGACAGATGTGTAATATCAAGTTTATGTGCAAAGTGCTGAGCACTGCCTAATTTTGTTTCACTCCAAAGGCCCAAGTTAGTGCTATTGTTATGGCTGAGGACATTAAATTGTTTACAGGTTTGATAAAACATATGAATCTTGTTAAATCCTACAAGTATCTATAGTTCCACAAAATATCTGTATTATTCAAGAGTTGGCTGCAAATGTTGGCTGTTTCAATAATTTTTGTGGCAACTATAGAATTATTTCTCACATCCAGAGTTCAAAATGTATTTTATTGTCTTTGGATTAAGGGTTATTTCAGAAAGACGATCTTTAAATGATGTACCTATTTTCTTCCAGATGTTCTGGCTCAAGAAAGAATCTTGGGCAGTTATACCAAACTTTCACTTCTAGAACCAAGAACTTGACAAAAATAAGCCCATGAACTGTGGCTGTTTGAAAGAGGAAGAACCAGATATTAAACCACAGGTAATTAGTTGTATTCTCCACTTGCTCTACCTACCATCTGGCCCAATCTATTGGCTTTCAGCCATTCAATCAGATCACTCCATCATTCCTAGACATTTTGTTAATTAGTACAATAGGCACCTTAGCACACATGTACTCTTGGCAGGAAGAATTGAGAACAAATAATTCTGCAATAAGTGGTTTAAAATTAATGACTAAAAAAAGTAACTAATTGCACATGGAGGACCTATTTATAAAGTCCTGTGTAGAATCTGCAAAGTCTTTAGTTCTCTTAAAATAAAGATCAAATTGTCTATTATACTAGAGCTTCAGAAGGCGCAATTTTTAAATGGTCTGATTAAAGCTGGAAACTCTCTGCTTTTCAGGCTTTGCCAAAATATATATATTTTGCCTTTCTGGAGCCCTCTTGCAGCGATAATTTCACAGTTCATTTAGGAAATCTCAACTGGGTCAGGATTAGCTCTGTTGAAGCTTATGCTTTTTCTTCCATGACATGATTGCTTGACTCAAACCCCAGTCATACTAAGACTTGGTAATAATGTAATGTGCTTTGTACTGAGCCATCTGCTCAAAAGTTGCACCAACTTTCTTCCTAAAACTTTATAAATGCTGAGATATTGGTGAAAGGCCAAAGATCAACCTGTCACTTTTTCAATTCTAATGACTTCCTCCCACAGTCACCCAACACAAGTGGGAAGGATATGGAAAGGATTTGGTGTCACATTCCATCCAAGTTCATTGGTAGACTCCCTCATTCCCACTCACCATTCCCCACCTGAAAGGTCTATCATAGTAAATTGGATGCAGAGAAAGTAAGGAGAAGGAAACAAACTGCTCACGATTTCCTGTGCCATTTCACCAGTTGTTTCACCTGAGCCTTCCTTCTCACTTTTCAGGGACACCAAATCACTGTATTTGTTGTACATCAAAAATCACATTAGGGTCTGGGGATATGGCTCAAGCGGTAGCGCGCTCACCTGGCCTGCTGGCCTGCGCGCGGCGCTGGGTTCGATCCTCAGCACCACATACAAATAAAGATGTTATGTCTGCCAAAAAATAAATATTAAAATCTTCTCTCTCTCTCTCTCTCTCTCTCTCTCTCTCTCTCTCTCTCTCTCTCTCTCTCTCTCTCAAAAAAAATCACATCAGAATTACTCAGAGATCTGGTTTAAAAAGTAGACCCCTGTTCTACTGCAGACCTGCTGAATCAGAAATGGGGAAGGGGGGGCCAGCAGTTAGCATGTTGAACAGCTCCTTCTATGTCTCTTGGCACAATGACTTTGCAGAACCTCTGCCTGTGGGATTAGAGAAGCCATGAAAACAAAATTAATAGTCCAGGTCTCCTTACTGACAATGCAGAGCCCAAATCATTGGATTTGCCAAGGATCACCGACGCTACTTGGCAATTCTTTACTCCAGAGGCAGAGTTGAGGTCAGAGCAGGATGGGGAACCCAAAACCTGAGAGAAGGCAGGCAAGCCTAACTTTCCAAAAGAGGGCTACACTCCCACTTCAGAGCATCCTCCGCCAGCACCCCCACTTTAAAGGCTGTTTCCTCCCTTTGTTCCACTGGACTTGGTCCTAGCTGACTTTCATCATCCCGGATCAAGAAGGTATTTTTATTAGCCTAAATATGTTTCTTCAACTAATCCAAGAGGAAGTTTGTCCATAAAGCTCTTTTCTCCAATAAGAAGCCTCCCACAGAATTCTCCTTTGCCCTCCTTCTCTCAGGCCCCAGTCTTTCTCTTTCATATACTCTATGGCTTCAGAGAAAACAAGTCTGAATAAAGTCTCTTCAGAATACCATCTCCATAACTACACAGGCTTTGGCTCAATCGCAGAGGCTAACTAACTCCCAGTGCTTTCTGTATAAGCTCTAGAAATTGGCTATTTTAAAAGAAAAGGCTATTAGATATGGAAAATGGCAAACCTTCAAAATAGGGAGACCTAGGAAAAGGGGAGTAAGAAAGAAAGCCATATATTGAGATCATTGATCCTTTCCCAGTGCATTCTTTCCAGGTGATAAAACAAACTCTGTGAAGGAGGTGTCCATCAAACCTAGAAAGGCAGTCTCTGGGAAGAGGCCAAAGCATTGATCCGTCCCTGAACAAATCCTTTCCAGATACCAACCACTGACCCCACGCCCTCCATCCAGCCCAGTAAAATAAATCCCAGAGACTGACTGCTGATCTCATCCTCCCTCCCATTTCACCCAGTAAAATAACCCCAAATTCCTGAGTGCCCAAAATGATATGCTCATTATTAAGTCATCTCTCTGTTAACCTACATAAACCCAATCCCCTCCTTTGTTCAGTGGCTCATTTTCTACCAGCAGAGTGGGTCTAGCAGCATCACCCCTTTCCTGCCCCTTGCCCCTGTCCTGCATGAAACTTTGTTCCTGCATAAAGAGCTGATCTGTGAAGTTTGCATCTGAACTGCTCTTTTTGTGCTAACAAAGGCTGTGTACTTAAATTTCTTCTTATGTCACCACCCTGTTATATTATTAGTGAAAATAAATTTATTTTTTCAGCATGGTGTCAAATATATAATATACAATTATAATACATAACAATATATAGTTATAATCTACATGATCACCAAAGCTATTATCTGCCTTTAAAAAACATTATTTTTGTTTAATTTTTCCTATTAACATAGCATCAGACAGTAAATCAGAATCCATCTCCACTATGGAAAATGTACTTTCTTCAACAAGCACAGTGTCAAGGCTTGTGAACTTTATTTTGTTCATTTAAAAGATGAACTAAATTGAATTTAGAACATTTTGTTTTATTGTGGGTGGTTGAATAGTCAAAAAATTACTCCTCTGAAAAAGCTTCATAAAAGTAGCTGTATGCTTTGATAAATGAGCAGCACATTTCCAATTCATTACAATGCTTGAAAGACAGTGAACAAATGCTGAATCTCATCCTGAACTACCAGTCATGCTTATCTCCCACGATTATTTTTTTTTAAAATGCAACAGCAAATTGACATATGTTGGGCAAATGTTATGCAAATTTTGATATTTCCTCAACAGTACAAATTGGAATGTGGCTCAGTGTTGCAGCAATCAATTTGCAGGTGATGTTCTTAGGGAATTTGGCAATCCCAGATTATGATACATATTTAAAATAATAATTTACAGTCTGTCTATTATATAAGTCATACAGAAAGCTTATAAGTTAAAAAATAAGAAAGTTAAAGGGATCCATTCAAATACATAACCTCTAATTCTTTCTTCTTTCTCTTTTTTTGTTCTTTCTTTGTATTTTAGATAAACCTATTAACACCAAGACTACCTGGTAGAAAAATAAATATGTTCAGATTTAATTTAAGAACAATGAATCTTAAAGACATTCAAGAAAATAAAAAATTAGAAAGATAAAAGTAAAAAAAATATTAAAAAGGATAAAAGAAGAAAATAAATCTTATTATCCAGTGTTTTCCAACTACTCAATGATAAACAGTTAATATTTGGTAACTAGGGCTGTTGATGTGGCTCATGCAGTAACGCGCTCACCTGGCATGCACAGGGCGCTGGGTTCAATCCTCAGCACCATATAAAATAAAATAAAGATGTTGTGTCCACCGAAAACTGAAAAATAAATATTTTTAAAAATATTCTCTCTCTCTCTCTCTCTCTCTCTCTCTCTCTCTCTCTCTCTCTCTCCCCCCTCCCTCCCTCCCTCCCTCCCTCCCTCCCTCCCCCTCTCTCCCCCTCTCTCCCCCTCTCTCTCCTCCTCTATCTCTTTAACAAAAAAAAATATTTGGTAACTAATGTTATGGCATTTTTATAACATGATTTAATATATTTGTAGAATCTTATTAATCATAATTTTTTGTACTAGGGTTTGAATTCAGGGGCACTTACCCACTGAGCCACATCCCCAGCACTTTTTTGTATTTTATTTAGAGACAAGGTCTTATTGAGTTGCTTTAGCACCTCGCTTTTGCTAAGACTGGCTTTGAACTCATGATCCTCCAGTCTCAGTCTCCAGAGCTGCTTGGATTACAGGCATGCACCACTGTGCCCAGCAGTTATAATTTTATTTAATTTCTTCTCTTGAATTTTTCTAGTAGGCAATTATATCATTTGAAAAAAAATATTTTTCCTTTCCTCTGTTTATATTTATATTTTTTCTTATTAAAACATCCAAAATCTTGTCAAATAAGAAGAGTGGGTATTCTTTGGTATCCTTGGGATATCTTTAGTTTTTACAATATCAAAGAAATTATTCTACTGGGCTAGGAATATAGCTCCGTAGTAGAAAGCTTGCCTAGGCCCTGAGTTCAATCCCCAGTAACACAAAATATCTTTTTTCTTAGAGCTTTCTACTGAGTATCACATTAGCTATTGGCTTCAGGTAGATAATCTTAATTATTCTAATATATTTGAAAATTAAGATCAATATTTATCTCCAGTCTCTTACACATCTACTAAGATAGTCAGCTCTACTTTTCCCTTGACTTTTTGATAAATTTTAAATATACTTTCTAATATTAACCCATCCTTAGATTCCTGAAATTATTCTGACACCATCTTAGTTCAATCTTTTTACTATAGTGGTGGTATCCACAAGTTAGTAGTTATTTAGTACAATTAGTCTCTAAGTAATTATGAAGCTTTTCTAAAAATCACTTGTAAAAATACCTTTAACATTTTTTCTTATTATAAAAATCACTATTCTAATAATGCAAAACATTAGAATAAAAGCATATACAAAGGGAAAAATTGGCATTCCCCTTTCCTTGATCTTCCAACTCCCCAATTAAAATCATCATTAGTAAATCTTTGGCTTGTTTTTAATTAAGCTAATCCCCTATTTAGGTGGTTTTAAGGTTTTTGGTGTTTCAAACAATACTGTAATGGATGGTGATATGTTTATGTGTGTGTGTGTGTGTGTGTGTGTGTGTGTGTGTGTATAATTGTGTGTGTATATATATATGTGTGTATATGTATATAATTGCATAATATATCTTTGCCTATATATTTCTGTTAAATAAATTTGTAAATATAGAATTGCTGGGTCAAAAGTTTTTTAAATGTCATATTTTAAAAGATATTTGTAAATGCCAGTTCAAAATATTGTACCAATATAAAATGCAACTAAGAAATATTATTTCTCCATACTTTTGGCATGTTGGTATTATCAATATTTTAGTTATTGACAATATAATAGCTGATAAACAATCTCATTGTTTTGAGTTATATTATTTTAATGAGTGGAAGTAAACATCTATTCATAAATTAATCATTTGGTTCCTTATTACATGAATTATCTTGCCTGTTTTTCTATTAAATGAGTATCTTTTTCTAATTAAATTCTTTTTAGTTGTAGTTGGACACAATACCTTTATTTCATTTATTTATTTTTATGTGGCTCTGAGGATTGAACCCGGCAGCTCACTCATGCTAGGCAAGTGCTCTACCACTGAGCCACAACCTCTAATTAATTATTAAGTGTTGTTTGTGTGTGAGGAACATTGGCCTTTGGATGTCAGTAGATAACTCTCTTGCTAAAATTTCTTATTATTGTCTTTATTTTGATTTTATGATGATTTTTTGCCTTACATTTTTTCGTGTTACATAAGACAGCATTCTCCAAAGAAAAAGAAACAATAGGAGGGAGGGAGGAAGGGCAGAAGGTAGGTAGATAGATGAAGAAATTTATAATAAGGTACTAGCTTGCTCAATTTGGGGGGTTAAAAATACCCATGATCTGCTATCTGCAAACACAAGTGTAGTTCCAAGGCCTGAGTCTCCAATTCTTTGGGGTAAATATCAAGGAGAACAGGTGTTGGATTCATGGTTAAGAATCTATTTCATTTTATGAGGAACTATTTCTCAAAGTGGAAGTGGCATTTTGTACTTCCAACAAATAAGGTGCGTTCTTGTAGCGTACATTCTCACTAGCATTTGGTGTGGGTCTTGAATTCTATTCTAGTAAGTGTGCAGCAGCATCTCATTGTTTTAATTTGCAATTCTCTGATGACATATGATGTTGGGCATTTTTCATATGCTTGCTTGCCACGTCATAGCTTCTCTGGTAAGGTGTCAATTCTTTTGTGTTTTTGTTATTCAATTTCTTCATTTTCTTATTATTGACTTTTAAGAGTTCTACTGTATATTTTGGATAACAGATCTTTACCAAATATATCTTTTGTAAATATTTTCTCCTAGTACGACAGTGTACTTCACAGAACAGACATTTTCAATCTAATGACATCCCTGTTATCCATGCTTTCTTTCCACGAGCATGCATGTAGTGTCATATGTAAAATGGCACTGCTGTGACCAGGTAATCTAGATTTTCTCCTACATTTACTTCTAGAAGTTTTATAGTTTTGTGTTTTACACTTAGGTTTATGATTAATTTGGAGTTAATTTTTGTGAAGAATGTAACGCATCTAAATTCAGTTTTGCATGTGGATATCCAGTTGTTCCAGCAACATTTGTTAAAATATTATCTTTTCTCCACTATTTTGCCTTTGCTACTTTGCCAAAAATCTTTTGACTATATTTGTGTGGATCTATGTCTTAGCTCTCCATTTTGTTATTGATGCATTTGTTGATTTTTCTGTTATTAGTTTTTAATTTTACTGCTGTTGGTCCAAGATCATAGTTTATAAGACAACCTTATATTTGTAGAAACTTGTAATCTAGAATATGATTATTTATGTGTTTCATGTGTACTACTAAAAAGTGTATCTACTAATTGGAAAGTTCAGAATTTCACCAATAAATTTTAATGGTTGTTGAGACATTTTCATTCTTCTTAATTTTCTTCAATAGATGGTTTATCAAGAAGTTTACTTAAAGCTCTTATTGTGGAGTTATCATTTTCCTTTTGTATTTATTTTTATGTCTTAAGGTACATAATTTGAAAATATGGTTTTTAGAGTTTAAAAGTTCAAGATTATAATACTTTATGGTAAATTATTCCTTTTATCATTATATAGTAACCCTCTTCATTCCTATTAATACTTTTTTTGCACTAACATCTATTTTGACTGATATTAACTTGGTTATTTGAGCTTTCTTTGAGTTAGGGTTGGCTTTTTACACCTTTTCAAAGATACTACTTTTATGGCATATTTTTAATAACTTTTTATATAATAGGTATAAACTGAATATGATGTTATAATATGCATTTGATGAAATTTACTAATGCATCTTTATTAACTTTCACTATTTTACTATGTGTTTTATTTGAGATTCTTTCATTGGATAAGGAGGGCTTTTTATTCGCTTTACTGTCTTCTGTTGAGTTGATCATATGTTCTTTATACCTTTCTTTTTTCTCTTTGCTATTTGAAAAGTATGGTTCCCTGCATCCAATGATTATCTTTAAACACAAATATTTGAGTACTGAAAGTTAATATTTTACCCTTATTCTAAGCAGAAAAAGGACCCTAGAACCCATCTTTCATATTTTTTTATTTCTTCTTTTAAATTTTTTCATTTGTTTTAATTAGTTATACATGACAGTAGAATGCATTTATGTTCTTTGATATATCATACATAGATGGGATATAATTTCTTATTTTTTCTGAGTGTACATGTTATAGAATCACATTGGTCATGCAGTCACATTTATACATAAAGTAATAATGTCTGCTTCATTCTACTATCCTTCCTATCCCCACATCCCCTCCCCCCTCCTTTCACTTCCCTCTACCTAATCTAAGGTAATGCTATTCTTCCCTCATGTCCCCAGCCTTATTGTGAATTAGCATCTGCATATTAGAGAAAATTTGGTTTTTGGGGGGGATTTCATTTAGCATGATATTCTCTATCTCCATCCATTTACCAGCAAATGCCACAATTTCACTTTCTTTAGAGCTGAATAATATTTCATTGTGTATATACACCACATTTTCTTTATCCATTCATCTATTGAAGGATACCTAGGTTGGTTCCATAGTTCAGCTATTGTGAATTGAGCTGCTATAAACACTGATGTGGCTGTGTCACTATAGTATGCTGATTTTAAGTCCTCTGGGTATAAACCAAGGAGTGGGATAGCTGGGTCAAATGGTATTTCTATTCCAAGTTTTCTGAGGAATATCCATACTGCTTTCCATAGTGGTTGCACTGATTTGCAGCCCCACCAGCAATGTATGAGTGTACCTTTCCCCCCACATCATTGCCAACATTTTTGTTGCCTGTATTCTTGATGATTGCCATTCTGACAGGAGTGAGATGAAATCTTAGTTTTGATTTGCATTTCTCTAATTGCTAGAAATGTTGAACACTTTTTTATATATTTGTTGATGGATTGTAATTCTTCTTCTCTGAAGTGTCTGTTCAGTTCCTTAGCCCATTTATTAATTGGCTTATTTGTTTCTTTGGTGTTAAATCTTTTGAATTTTTAATATCTTTATTTTTATTTATTTGTTTTTTTATGTGGTGCTGAGGATTGAACCCAGGGCCTCACGCGTACAAGGCAAGTGCTCTACCACTGAGCTACAACCCCAGCCCTGCATCTATATTTATCAGGGATATTTGTCTGAAGTTTTCTTTCTTTGATGTGTCTTTGTCTAATTTGGGTATCAAGGTGATATTAACCTCATAAAATGAGTTTGGAAGGGTTCCCTTCTTTTATATTTCATGGAATACTTTGAGGAGTATTGGTGTTAATTCTTCTTTGAAAGTCTTATAGAATTCAGCTGGAAATCCATCTGGTCCTGGGCTTTTCTTTGTTGGTAGGTTTTTGATGGTATTTTCCATTCAATAACTTGAAGTTGATCTGTTTAAAGCATGTATGACCTCCTCATTCAGTTTGGGTAGGTCATATGTCTCTAGAAACTTGTCAATGTTTTCAGTATTTTCTATTTTATTGGAATATAAATTTTCAAAATAGTTTGTAATTACCTTCTGTATTTCAGACATGTCTGTTGTGATATTTCCTTCATCTTGTATTTTAATAATTTGAGTTTTCTCTCTGTTTCTCTTCATTAGCATGGACAGGGGTTTATCTATTTCATTCATTTTTTCAAAGAACCAACTTTTTGTTTTGTCAATTTTTTCAATTATTTCTTTAGTTTCAATTTCACTGATTTCAGCTCTGATTTCACTTATTTCCTGTCTTCTACTGCTTTTGGTGTTGATTTGTTCTTCTTTTTCTATGGCTTTGAGATGTAGTGTTGGTCATTTATTTGTTGACTTTTTATTCTTTTAATGAATGCACTCAATGAAATAAACTTTCCTTTTAGTACTACCTTCATAGTGTCCTAGAGATTTTGATATGTTGTATCAGTGTTCTCATTTACCTCTAAGAATTTTTTTTTATTTCATACTTGATTTCTTCTACTATCCATTCATTATTCAATAGTGTGTTATTTAGTCTCCATTTGTTACAGTAGCTTGTATTTTTTGTTTTATCATTGATTTCTAATTTCATTCCATTGTGGTCTGATAGAATGCAGGGTATTATCTCTGTTTTTTTTTTTTTTTTTGTATTTACTAAGAGTTGCTTTGTGGCATAAGATATGGTCTATTTTAGAGAAGGAGCCATGTGCTGTTGAGAAGAAAGTATATTTGCTCGTTGATGAATGAAGTATTCTATATATGTCTGTTAAGTCTAAATTATTGATTGTATTATTTAGTTCTATAGCTTCCTTATCTAGTTTTTGTTTGGAAGATTTGTCCAGTAGTGAGAGATGTGTGTTAAAGTCACCCAGTATCACTGTATTGTGGTCTATTAGACTCTTGAAATTGAGAAAGGTTTGTTTGATGTACATAGATGCTCCACTGCTTGGGGCATAAATATTTATAATTGTTATATCCTGCTTATATATACTTCCCATAAGAAGTATAAAATATCCTTCTTTGTCTCTTCTGATTAACTTTGGTTTGAAGTCTATTTTATCTGAGATAAGAAAGGAAACTCCTACTTATTTACACAATCCATATGAGTGATAAGTTTTTTTGCCATTTTTTCACCTTCAGCCTGGGGTTGTCTTTGCCCATGAGGTGAGTCCCTTGAAGACAGCATATTGTTGGGTCTTGATTTTTAATCCAGTCTGCCAATCTATTTTTTTTTTGATTGATGAGTTTAGGCCATTAACATTCAAGGTTATTACTGAGATATGGTTTGTATTTCTTGTCATTTTGATTTATTTCTGGTTTTTTATTTGTCTTAGTTTCTCCTTTGGTAAAATATCCCTTTAGTGTAGATCCTGCCTTTGCTGGTTTTCACTTTTTTTTCACTTCATCCTCAGAATATTTTGTTGAAAATGTTCTGTAGTGTAGGGTTTCCAGTTGTGATTTCTTTTAATTTTTTCATCATGGAAGGTTCTAATTGCATCTTCAAATCTGAAACTTAATTTTGCTGGATATAAAATTCTTGGTTGGCATCACTTTTCTTTCAGAGCTTGAAATATATTATTCCAGGACCTCCTGGCTTTGAGGGTCTGGGTTGAGAAATCAATTGAGATCTGAATTGGTTTCCCCCTATACGTAATTTGATTTTCTTCTCTCACAGCCTATAATATTTTATCCTTATTCTTTGTGTTAGTCATTCTCATTATAATGTGTCTTGGTGTGAGTCTGCTGTAATTTTGTACATTTGGGGTCCTGTAAGCCTCTTGTATTTAATTTTCCATTCTATTCTTTAGGTTTGGGAAATTTTCTACTATTATATCATTGAAAAGATTGTGCATTCCTTTGGTTTGTGTCTCTGCTTTTTCATCTATTCTGATAACTCTTAAATTTGGTCTTTTCATGTTATTCCATAATTCTTGGATGTTCTGTTCATGGTCTCTTCTATCTTCACTGCATGGTTAATTCTACTTTCAAGATTATATATTTTGTCTTCATTGTCTGAGGTTCTGTCTTCCAAGTGGTCTAGTCTGATGGTGAGGCCTTCTATTGGATTTATAATTTGGTTTACTGATTCCTTCATTTAGAAGATGTCTACTTTTTTCTTTTCACCATCTCTAACTCTTTATTGAAGTGATCTTTCACTTCCTGTATTTTTTCTTTGATTTCACTCCTTATCCTATCCTTTACTTCACACATTAATTTAACTATGTACAATTTGAAATCATTCTTGAACATTTCTTCTACCGTGTTATCAGTGGCTTCTGTTGTTGAAACATCTTGGTTTGTTTGGGGCAGTTTATTCCCTTGTTTTTTCATGTTGTTAGTGTGTTTTCCCATTTAGAAGTATAAATCTAAGGCAGTATAAATTCTACCCTTTAGATATTTCATGTCCCTGAAGGTTTCCAGTGCCTTGCCTTTAATGGTGAGACCAATATCAACAGCTCCTAGTGAACACAATTAGTCTTAAACTTAATAGCTCCCACTAAGGCATTTACTGCTTTCGTGCATTAAATCAAAATGATGAGCTCAATTACTATCTATAGTATAAATAGAAAATTTGTTAAAATAGTTTACAATTTCAAACAGTGGATGAGAGAACAGAGGTAGTGAGTACAATATTCATGAGAGAGGAAGAGAGAAGCTAGAAGTAAAAATTCACAAGAAAAGTAGAAGAGGGGCCAAAAGAGATTTTCTGTTGGTTGGAGAAAAGCTGGAAAGAGAATCCAAGAAAATAGATGAGAGAGAGGAAGAATACAAACCAAGAGAAAAAATTAAAGACATACCGGATCACCAAACCCAGATCAGCCCTTGCAAACCCAGTCTCTATCCCACCAATCTGGGTTTCAGATACCTCAAGTTCAGCCATACTGCAGTCCCAAGATCTCAATGCTGCTCCTACTCGCAGGGAGACCACTACGGATACACTCTTGCAAAGGAACAACTCTGAGATGCAACAATAAGACAAGGGTCACCAGCACTCTCAGCAGGAAGACCCCAGGCTCCTCCCAACCCCCAGGTACCCCCATACTGGACCTGCAAGTCCTGGCTGGAGTCCCCAGACAGAGACTCTTGTGGTGGTAAACCTGCTGGCACCCAAGCCCCAGGCCCTGGCTGGTATTCCAAAATGGGTACAGTCACGTGCATCCAAATCTGGAGTCTCCCCTGCAGCAGTCCTCTAGGCCCTGGTAGCAGAGGTAGTGGCAGTGGTTGTTGGCAGCAGGCAGTGTGTCAGCAGCAGTGGCAGCTTCAGTTGCAACTGCAGCTGTGGGCGCAGTGTCACCAGGCGATCTCTGGGGGTCAGCAGCAGTGTTGGCTTTTGTTGCATCTGGGGCAGTGGTGCCTTCTGTGGCAGCAGCAGGTGGTTGCAGCTGCAAGGGCAGCAGCACGCAGAAAGAAGACCTTCAGGCGACCTCGGGATGGCAGCAGCAGAATCGAGGCAGCCATGGCAGTAGCATGCAGGTGGCAGTTGATTGACAGGCAACCTCCATTTCCACAACAGGGACCACAGAAGTAACATGGGAAGTAGTTTTGGAGGTAGCCAAAGCTGTGTTCAGAGAAGAGACCTCCAGGCAAGCAGAGGCATCTGCAGCAGCCTCTTAACCCTCTAGAAGTCATCAGATTCATGACAGGTATCCATGTGAGCACCACTCCCCAGGACATGCCGCACTAAACATCCCTCTGGTATGTTTTAATGTCTAATATTTTCGCTCAACTTTGCCTAAGGGACTTGTGTCTCCTTGTGGTCTCTGAGAACTTCCTACCCTTAAATCTGGATTCTTTGAATCACTAACACCTCAACATGACAATGGATCATAAAGTGAAAGACAAGCCAAAAGAAAGAAATGAAAGGGAATTGGGTGGGAATAATGAAAAAAGGAAAAAAATATATTTTGAAGGTGGAATAATCTAAATATTTGTGTACCCCCAAAATTGATATGTTGAAATTCTGACCTTCAGTGTGATGGATTTAGAAGGTGGGGCTTTGGATATACTTAGTTATGAGGATGGAGCCTTTAAGAAAGGGATTAGTACCCTTCTAAAAGAGATGCCAGAGGGCTCCGAGACCCCCTTTCCACCACTTAAGGATACACTAAGGAGATGACAGCCAGCAACCAGGTGTGGGACCTTTCCAGAACTCAACCTGCTGTCCCATTGATCTCGGGCCTCCACCCTCCAGGACTGTGAGAAATACATTTCTGCTGTTTGTATGCCACATACTGTGATTCTTTGTTATAGCAGCCTGAAGTCACAAAGATAGAGGTTTATTCATCTTGAACTCATTTGGGTACAGGATTTATTAGCCTCTATATGTGTAAAGTTGACCTTTATCAAAAGATCCTGGGTATATAATTAATCCAACTTGCTCTGCTTATTTTAATTGGGAGGCTTATTTTAGACAAGATTCACATGCTAGAAGTTGTCACTAAGCTTCAGAGATTAGATGTTTTCCATGAACAAAGTAAGTTCTTTTTCAGTCATTAACACTTGACCACAGAGCGCCTATCAGGTCCCACATGTCATCTCCACAGATGAGCACAGTGGGATGCCAGAACAATTCCTGCTTGAGATTATACAAATGGCAATGTAAGGGGCTCATAGTGCTATTTTCTTGAAATTTAACATCATTTCTATAGAAAATATTCTTACCTAAACCACATGGATAAATGAAAAGAACAGATGTCAGCCTTAATCTGGTCAAATATATTACACTTCATATCTCACCATAAATATTCATAATATCCATACATCAAAATTTTATCATAATATGCTTTTTACTTCTTAGGGGGAAACTAGTATGCTTTCTATTCTCAGGCATATTTAATTTGACTAGTCTCACTCGTAACAAAATAATGTATTCTTTAAGCTATAGTTATAACTGTTTTCTTCTTAAATAATTCAACAAGCCTTCTACATCAGAGTTCTCTTACAAACCAAAGAGGGTAGTGATGTTTCTACCTGATACACATTAATAAATACCTGATTGGTGATTCAAAATATGGGTATATAAGAAATCAAAGTCCTGACTGAAGGACTTCTGAGTCATTCATGAATTAGCATAATTCTAACCTGAACAGAAAAATTAGAGGCATGACATTGAGAAGCACAGGCAACAAAAGGAAAAAATAGTCAATTTGGACTTCATGAAAATTAAATTAAAATTTTTAAAATTTAAGTTTAAAATGTTTATGCATCAAAGGACATCACCATCAAAGTGAAAAGGGGACCCATAGAATGGGAGAAAATATTCACAAATCATGTATCTGATAAACGGGGTCAAAATCTCAAACATGTAAAGAACTCCCAGAACTCAACAACAAAATCAAGCAACCCAATTGAAAAATGGACAAAGAACATGAATGAACACTTTCCCAAGGATATATGAACAGCTAACAAAGATGAAAAATACTCAGCATCACTAATTATGAGGAAAATGCAAATCAAAGCTATCCTGAAATACTATTTCATACCTATTAGAATGGCAGTTTAAAAAAACAAAACAAAGAACAGTGTTGGCTAAGATGTACAGAAATGAGAACACATACATTTGTGGTGGGAAGTGGTACAGTTCTCTATAGGAAAATGGTGCCAAATGGTACAGTCCCTATAGGAAATAGTATGAAAGCTCCTCAAAAAAATAAACAAACAGAGTTACCATATGATCTAGCACATACCCAAGAGAATTGAAAGCAGGACTTAAACCAGATATTTGCATGCCAATATTCATTGCAGCAATATTTACCATAGCCAAAAAAGAACACAAATACTACATTTTGGATCCTGAGTGTCTCCTAAAGATGCATAAATTTAAGGCGTGGTCCCCAGAGTGGTGTTTCTGTGAGATGGAAGGACCATTAGCAGGAGAAGTCTAGTATAAGGTATTTAGGTCATTAAGGGCATTCCTTTGAAGGGTATTGTGGAACTCTGGTTTCTTCCTGTTCTCTCTTTTGCTTTCTGGTAATGAAGGGAACAGTTTTACCCCATCAGGCACTCCTACTGTGGAGTGCCTTACCAGAAGCTCAAAGCAAGGGCCATTGGAACCTCCAGAACAATAAGCCCAGATAAATCTTTTCTTTTTTAAAGTTAATTTCCTAAGGTTTTTGTTATAGTAGAAGAAATCTACTTAACACACCAACTATTAATGGGTGGCCTATACATACAATGGAATATTATTCAGCCTCAGAGAAGAATGAAATACTAACACATCACTACAACAATGGATGAAACTTAAAGATATCTTGCTAAGTGAAATAAGATATTAAAGAAAAAATAGCAGATGATTCCACCTAAATAATGAAGTGCCTGGGGTAATTGAACTCACAGAGACAAAAAGTAGGATTCAGGTTGCCAGAGAATGGAGAAACAAAGAATGGAGATGCCTTAGTTTCCTGTAGTGAATTGCACAATACCACAGACTGGGTCATCTAAAGAAAAGTGGTTATTTTGACTCAAGGTTCTAAAGATTCAAGATTGAGGGGCCACATATGGTGGTGACCTTCTTGCCAGCAGAGTTCCAATAGATGTCACATTGTAAGGAACAAGGACCATGCATTTATATGTATGTGTGTCTCTCCTGGTCTCCCTTCTTATGAAGCCTCCTCCCTCCCAGAGCCCCACTTCTAAACACCACAGTTAGATTAAATTTTCACCCTCTTAATACCTCACAATGGGAATTTCAGTATTTGTGGCTTTGGGGGACACAAACCATATTCAAACATTACCAGGGGGTCATTATTTAATAGGTGGGGAGTCACAGTGTGGAATGCTGAAAACGTTATAGAAATAGTAGTGACGGTTGCACAACAATATGAAGTACATTTAACAATGACTAAGGGCTAGGCTGTAGCACAGTGGTAGTGTTTGCCAAGCACGTACAAGGCACTGGGTTTGATTGCCAGCACCACAAAAATAAGTACATAAATAAATAAATATTTTTTAAACATTAAAAACAAGAAAATAATTAAGATGCCATGTATATGCACTGCAAAAAAACATCCAATTTAAAAACAATTGAGAATTCACTGGTTGGTTTCATCTATGTACACAGACAAAGAAAAATCACCAGTTGACTTCCAAGGAATACAAAGAAATATAGAATTCCTTTGTCAGTATGGGAAAAGGGACATATACTTCATATATTTGGGGGAGTTTCCAATTCTTATTGGTGCATTATTATTAAATAAAATTGTGGGATTCATTGTTACATATTCATACATATACACAATATAACAATATAATTTCGCCAACACCATTTCCCAGTTATACTACATATATTTTGAACATTTTGTAACACTGGAATTGAGGGCATCTTTACTTTATGGCTTTTAGTAGTTTCTTTAATCAGGAAATATTTATGAGTACTATATTTACTGAATATCAATATTTGTTTACTATTGATGCTGTAACAAATTACCACCATTTAGTGGCCTTAAACAACACAGACTTACTATCTTGTAGTTGTGTAGTTCAGAAGTCTAAAGTGGGTCTCATCAGGCTAGAACAAAGCTGTAGCTACATTCCTTCCTGGAGCTCTAGAAGAAAGTCTACTTCCTTATGTATTCTAGATTCTGGAAGTTACCCACATTCCTTGGATCATTGCCATCTTTCACCACCCTCAAAGCCAGCAATATCTGGAAGAGTTTCTGACTCTAATTCTTCTTTTTCTGCCTCCCTCTTCTACTTGTAAGATCTTTGTGTTTAAAGTACCCACCTGGGTACTCTCCCCATTTTAAGGTCATCCAATTAGCAATCTTAATTCTCCTAGACCATGGAATTAAATTCTGACATGTGTGAAATTCTGACACATTCTAATCCAGGGATTAGAATGTGGACATCTTTGAGGGGTCAATAATCTAGTTACTGTAAGTACCTGTGCCTGACATTTCCTAGATGCTGCAAGGTCTACAAATCAAGTGCAAAATACAGTCTTTGACCTGAGAAAGACATAAATTCTACAGTCTAAAAGACAAATATGGAATACAAACCAATGTATTTGACAGAGATACCAACCTCTGTGACATTTTCAATGCAACAGAATTTCATAAGACAGTGAAATTCTTCTCACCCACGGTAGTGATGAAAATATTCTTGAAACAAGTGAAGCTTGGAGCATGTTATGGTTTGGATATGAGGTGTCCCCCAAAAGCTCCTATATTACTGAAGGAATATTCAGAGGTGAAATGATTAGTTGATCCTAGTTGAATGGACTGGTTGGTAACTAGGTGGTAAGCAGGTGGGGTTTGGCTGGAGGAGGTAGACTGGGGGTATCCTCTGGATGGGTGCATCTTCCCTGCATCCCCTTCTCCTGCACCTCTCTGCTTCCTGTCCCCTCATTACTGAGCAGCTTTCTTCTACTGGGTGCTTCCCCCATGATGTGCTGCCTCACCTTGGACCATGAGCAATGGATTCAGTCATCTTATGGACTGAGACCTCTGAAAGCATGAGCCCTAAATAAACTTTTCCTCTCTAAGTTGTTCATGTTGTGCATTTTGGTCACAGCAACAAAAAGCTAACTGAAACACAAAAGAACTTCAAGGGTAGGTAGCAATTACTTAGTCAGAAGAACAAAGGAGTGAACTATGCAAAACAGGTAAGGAAAAAAGGAAGAGATAGTGAGCGAAAGATTGGTATTCAAAATAAGCTTCATAGGGGGAAATCATTTTTCTAAGGCCAAGGGATTTTATGCAGGGAATAATTCACCTAGTATAGATGATTAAACTAAGAAATAAAGTCATTGTTATGTTTGGAAAAATGTGATTGGGTTCATCAAAAAATCTATAAGGTATTATTGAAGGTCTCCTACCATTTCCATATGCTTTCCCTTCTCTCTCCCTTTCTCTCCCCCCATTCGTCTTTGTTTACTATTAGTCTTTTCCTCATGCTCTTCCTTCCTGTTCTGTTCTTAGTTGCTCTCTTGGGGGGAAAAAAGGGGAGAGAATTGAACAACAGCAGAGGAGGTAGAGAGGGAAGAGGGGAGGGGAGGGGAGGGGAGGGGGGATAGTAAGGGATAGGAAAGGTAGCAGAATACAACAGTCACTAATATGCCATTATGTAATAATGTGAGTATGTAACAGTTGTGATTCTGCAATCTGTATGTGGGGTAAAAATGGGAGTTCAAAACCCAATTGAGTCTAATGTATGAAAGATGATATATCATGAGCTCTGTAATGTTTTGAACAATCAATAAAAGAAATTCATAAATGACTAACTTTCAAAAACAAAATCTATAAGGTAATGACCATTATTATAACTTACATAAAATTAAAACAAATTTCTCTATAATCAAGAAGGGGACAAAAGAGAATCAGATGAAAAATAATATGGTGATTCTCATTCAAATGTTCTCTGAAGGCCATTCTCCATTAATCCTTCACCACTGACACATACCTGAGAAAACAGAGGCATTAACAGGCTGTTGTTCTGTGGATGGGCAGGCCCAGGTTCATGTGCCCCTGCCAAAGATGGTAATGGTTACAGGTGCTCAGCTAAAAAGGTCAACTTTATCTAGAAACCTGCTTGTCATCCCAGCCCACAATGTCTACCCTAGGGGAAGTAATAATGGGATCTGAGCAATCAACGAGGGTGCATGCCAGCTCTGCAGCCCAGTAACAATGAAACAATGAAGGAATTCCACCTTCAAGCAGAGGACAGGAACAATGTAGGTGATAACTAGATTTGTAGGTACTTATTAGGATGTAAAGACAGAGAAACTTGGGGAGAACTGAAATCTCTATCTCTTTGGACAACTGAAGGGGGTCTTTCGTAGAAAGGAGGGATTCTTGGCTTTACTCCACCTACATCTCCAGGTGTGTTTTATGCACCAGCACTTCCTACACCTTTTCCTGAAGAACATCTGTGTTCCAGGAAATGTGGATAACTAAGGGCTCTATGATAAAATTTTTTATGTACACAAAGTCTTGGAAATGCCAGATTATACTGATTCTTCATGGAAGACTGCTCCAGGGCTTGTGGTACACCAGGGAGCACAGAGTATGTAGCAATACCAGCGTTTGACCGTGGAACATAGTGCAGATGTTTCTCCTGCAGCAAAATTTTCCTAGATGCCATTTAAATATACTACAGTCAATTAACCTACACTGTACAAATTGCTATTGCTTACAATTAAAACTTACCACAGAGAATACAAGGAAGAGGTGTAATACTTGCAACTCAGCTTGTATATCATATTTATGTTTAGTTTCCTTAAATAATGGAAGATAAAGGTGATTGTTAAAAGAATATCTGATAGTAGTGTATCAGTTGAGCAGAAAAACAAACATCAGTAGTATTGAACAGAAGTGAAATGTGACCTCTAACCATGTTCAGTGATGCTCGGGTTTTATAGCTATGCTTTCATTTTCTTAAATTCAAACAAGAAATATAATTTTATTACTATTAGTCTAATACTCCCTAGTTTCTGACCCATGTTTTCCCTCTGAAACCATTATTTATATCAGATATATCAAATACCAATTTTCACATATATGTGAAAGCTCCACGGCTTCGTGGCCATTCCCAACATGGTTCTACACCCAAAGAAAGAATGGTTTTAATGTTAAGAAATAATCAGAATTTATTGAAATTATCCACAGGGTGTTCCATTTATTACATGCAACATTCCCTAAAACTCTCTTTTATCATCTCTTCTCTCAACTCTGTTCTTTCACAGCTTGCATTCTCCTATTTCTTCTTCCAACTTCTGCAAATCCTCCCAAATATAGAAATCCCCTCACCTTATAAGAATAGTAAAAGAAGTAAGTTGTGGTAGAGCACACCTATAATCCCAGTGACTAGCAAGGCTGAGGCAAGGGGATCGAAAGTTTGAGGACAGCCTCAACAACTTAGGCCCTATCTTGAAATAAAAATAAAAAGGTCCTGGGGCTGGGGATGTGGCTCAAGCGGTAGCGCGCTCGCCTAGCATGCGTGCAGCCCGGGGTTCGATTCTCAGCACCACATACAAACAAAGATGTTGTGTCCGCTGATAACTAAAAAATAAATATTAAAAAATTCTCTCTCTCTCTTTCTTTCTCTCCCTCTCTCACTCTCTCTTTAAAAAATAAAAATTAAAAAATAAAATAAAATAAAAAGGTCCAGCCGGACGCAGTGGCACATGCCTTTAATCCTACAGACTCAATAGGCTAGGCAGGAGGACTGTAAGTTTAAAGCCAGCCTCAGCAGATTAGCAAGGCTCTGAGCAACTTAGCAAGACTCTATCTCAATTAAAAAATAAATAAATAAAATAAAAAGAGCTGGGGATGTAGCCCAATGGTTAAGCACCCATGGGTTTAATCTCCAGTATCAAAAAATAAAAAATAATTGGGCTGGGGTTGTGGCTCAGCGGTAGAGCAATCACCTTGTACTTGTGAGACATGGGTTCAATCCTTAGCACCACATAAAAATAAATAAGAGAAATAAAGGTATTTTGTCCAACTACAACTAAAAAAATAAATATTTTTTTTAAATAAAATAAAAAATAAAAAAGTCTCAGGATGTATCTTAGTGAGTCCAATTCCCAACAAACCCCTCAGAGTAGTAAAAGAAAATCAGCTAATATTCATTTTTAATACATAACTAGCATGTTTTCATGCTAAAGAATAGATTGCCTCTATTATAACTCAAAAATTAGTTAAAAAGCAGCAATGTACATACAATCTTGGCCCATGAAAGAATTAAGGACCCATCAATGCATCTTAAAAGATTTCTCTGAAAAACAATGTGAAGGAAAAATGGGTACATAGAATACAAATTCCTGATAATAGAGATTTTAAACTTTCAAATTAATATATCTTTGCTAGACTTCCACTTTTAAAAAGATGAAATAGACATACTTCTCCCTATTTTACCTAGAAAGTACAAATGAAGGTGTGTGTGTGTGTGTGTGTGTGTGTGTGTGTGCGTGTGTGTAACAAATACGAAGATTCTGAAAGGGAAGGAAAAGAAGATAAACTAACCAGGGGATATGAGACCCAAGAAATGACAAAGAAGTGAGTTCTTTGGGTTTTCTTTTTCTTCACAGATTCTAGATTTGGAGCTAAAGAAAATAGCAACTGTTGAGAGCCACAGCCAAAGGGGCCCCAGCAAACTTCCAGCTGCCAGCAAACTTCCAGCTGCCGGCTGATGATTGGTTCTCAGCGGCCCCAGCAACATCTAGCTGATTGGCTCCTCTGCGGTGATGTTCATTGGGCTATTTCCCCGCCCTTCAGACTGCAAAGCTGATGATTGGCTCACAGCGGTCCCAACAACATCTAGCTGATTGGCTCCTCTGCAGTGATGTTCATTGGGCTGTTTCCCCGCCCTTCAGACTGCCAGCTGATGATTGGCTCACAGCGGCCCCAGCAACATCTAGCTGATTGGCTTCTCTGCGGTGATGTTCATTGGGCTGTTTCCCCGCCCTTCAGACTGCAAAGCTGATGATTGGCTCACAGCGGCCCCAGCAACATCTAGCTGATTGGCTCCTCTTTGGTGATGTTCATTGGGCTATTTCCCTGCCCTTTCAGACCATGGAGCTGCTCATTGGGGGACTTCTTTGGCTCCGCCCACATGACCCAGCCAATCGGCCTCAAGAGCAGGAGGATTGTGGGAGGTGGTGAGGCTCGTTTGGGTGAGAGGCTTGTGGAAGCCGGTGGTGGCAGTTGGGCTCTGAGGGTTTTTGCCTGAGGAGCTGTTTTGTTTGGTGTTTTTAGTTCTAAAAATAAAGTTTGTTTCTTTTGACAAGTGGCTCCTGAATTGTGCCCAGCCAGACTGCGGCATTTGGTGGCTCGCACGGGGAGCGACTGAGGGTAAGTAAACTGCTCGGCCCTGAGGGCAGGGCGAGAGGATGGGTAGCCATTCTAAGTTTCCTCTTTTGTTTTGCTTCATTTTTGTTTTAAGTTGCCTGTCCCTGGAGATGAGTGAGACGGAAGAAAAACTGCTCACATCTGAGGAAAAACTATTTGCGTCTGAGGAACAGATAGGGAGAAAGGACGGATGCACATGTCAGGAGGATAGAAAGGCTATAATGAATTTTTATTGTTCCCTTTTTATTTCATTCTGTCTCGGTTTTGTTTGGTGTTATCTTGTTGGGTTGTATTATAGTAGAAATACGGAAACAGAAATTAGTAAAAAACAAACCGAAAGACTGTTAAGTAAATTGTTAGAGGAAGGAGGCATCCCAGTAAAATCAAGAGCAGTCAGGGCATACGTTGATACAATACAAAAATGTAGCCCATGGCTTTTTAAGGAGGAGTTGTTAAATATATCACAATGGAACCATCATGGTGAAGATTTAAAAAGAATAGAAAAGAACAGCCCAGGGACTCTGCCAGTTGGCACATTGCCATTGTGGGCGTTGGTATCTGGTTTGCTTAGTCCAAAACCTTCAGTTCAGACAATGGTAGAGGAAGGAGAAGACATATTGATTCAAGTAAAAGAGAAGGTCTCTCAAGTTAGTCAGACAGAGGAAAAGATTCAAATAAAAGAGAAGGTCTTTCGAACTAGTCAGACAGAGGAAGAAAGTGTAAAGCAGAAAAAGCCATCAGGGGAAAAGTTACAACAGGAGACTGCTAATAACACCTTTCTATCAGAAAGCGTAAGTGTCCAACCAACAGCACCACCTCTACAGGAGACTGCTACTAACAGCATTCTATCACCAGAGGGCATAAGTGTCCAATCAACAGCACCACCTCCATATGCTAGGAGGCTCCCAACCCCCGCAGTTGATAGTTGGGATCCTGAGACAGGATCTCAAGTATTAACATGCCCTGTATTTGAGGTAGGAGGGCAGCGAATTTACCAGGGTTTAAATTTCAAAACAGTGAAGGAGCTAAAAGAGGCTGTAACAACCTATGGTCCTCAAGCACCCTTCACTGTAAGCTTGGTCGAATCCATTAATAACTTGAACATGACGCCAGCAGATTGGGCTAATATGTGTAAAGCTGTGCTAAATGGAGGTCAATACCTGTTATGGAAGGTTGCCAATGAGGAATTTTGCAAGGAGACGGCTAAGCGAAATGCAGCAGCTGGTTATCCTCAGAGAAATCTAGATATGTTGTTAGGAAAGGGACCTTATGAGGATCGGCAGCAACAAATTGCATATGATCCTGGCGTATACTCACAAATTGCTGCAGAGGTGATTAGGGCATGGAAGACTTTACAAGGACATGGAGGTTTTCAAGGTCAATTATCTAAGGTAATACAAGGAGCTAATGAACCTTATGCTGAACTTGTAGATAGGCTTATTCAAACAGCTACCAGAATTTTTGGGAATACAGAACAAGCAATGCCATTAATAAAACAACTGGCTTATGACCAAGCAAATCGTTGGTGCAGAGATATCATTAGACCATGGAAACAGGAAGATTTAAACACATATATTAAATTATGTAGAGACATTAATGAACAAGAGCAAGTCATGGCAGCTGCAGTAAAACAGGCTTTATATGCCAGGCCAAGAACATGCTACAATTGTCAACAAACAGGACATTTTAAAAGGAATTGCCCCATAGGAGGAGGGTTTAACAAAACTAGGTATCAAAGGAGTAGAATACCGGGTATTTGCCCATGATGCCGTAGAGGGAGACATTGGGCTAATGAATGCCGTTCTCAAACCACCATAGAGGGTACTCCATTACATTGGGCTAATGAATGCCGTTCTCAAACCACCATAGAGGGTACTCCATTACATTGGGCTAATGAATGCCGTTCTCAAACCACCATAGAGGGTACTCCATTATCAAAAAACGAACAAGGACAAGGTGTTTATCCACAATATCGTGGACAAAGGCATCGGGCTCTATTGCCAAAAAATGGACAGGGGGCCCCAATGCTCTGGGGCCCCAAACCACAAATATACGGAGCACTGGAGGAACCCAGCAACCCCATCAGGGTAGTGCCCAGGACACATTGTCCATCAGATCCCTCATCAGACAAACCAGAGGGAGCACAGGGTTGGACATCTGCGCCTCCGCCAGATCAGTACTAACTCCAGAGATGGGAGTTCAAATCATTCCCACAGGGGTAAAAGGACCTCTTCCCAAAGGAACAGTAGGCTTATTATTGGGACACAGCTCTTCTACACTAAAAGGACTTTTGATAAGTCCTGGGGTAATTGATCCTGATTATGAAGGTGAAATAAAAATTATAGCCAGTTCTCCAAAGGGTATATCAGTAATTTCACCAGGAGATAGAATAGCACAGTTACTAATAATACCAAGCCTACATGATAAATTTTCCAGTCGTTCTGTAAAAAGAGGTTCCAAGGGATTAGGCTCCATAGGTGTAGATTGGGCTATGCTTTCTTTAAATTTAGATTCTCGCCCCATGCTAAAACTAAATATTCAAGGACATGAATTTAATGGGCTACTGGATACAGGTGCAGACCTTAGCATCATCTCTCGTCAAGAATGGCCAAAACATTGGCCATTACAACAAGCCACTCAAACGCTTCGAGGCCTAGGAGTGGCGACTAATCCCCATAGAAGTGCAATGGTATTAGATTGGAAGGATCCTGAAGGATGTGAAGAAACTATACAGCCATATGTATTGTATCATCTTCCTGTAAATTTATGGGGACGAGATGTCTTAGATCAATTAGGTTTGACATTAACAAATAATATCAATCAAAATGCACCCACTATTATGGCTAGACAATGTTTTAGGAAAGGAAAAAGATTAGAAAAACAAGAACAAGGTATAGCAGCACCAATACAAATAGATCAAGGAACAGACAGACATGGGTTGGATTTTCACAAAGGGCCACTGAGACAATAAAAATTACATGGAAATTAGAAAGACCAGTATGGGTTCCTCAGTGGCCCTTGACTAAAGAAAAGATACAAGTAGCCCATGATCTGGTCAAACAACAATTAGCGGAAGGACATATACAACCTTCTGTATCTCCCCATAATACTCCCATTTTTGTCATCAAAAAGAAATCTGGTAAATGGAGATTATTTCAAGATTTAAGAGCCATTAATAATGAAATGGTCATTATGGGACCTGCTCAGTTGGGGATTCCTCAATTGTCTGCTTTGCCAAAAACTTGGTATGTTTTAGTTATAGATATTAAAGATTGTTTTTTTTTCCAATTCCAATTCATCCTGAGGATAGTCCACGTTTTGCATTTACTATCCCTGCACTAAATCTTGAAGGTCCTGATCAGAGATATGAATGGAAAGTACTCCCTCAAGGGATGGCTAACAGCCCAACTATGTGTCAAATTTATGTTAACAAAGTAATCCAGCCACTTAGAAATCAAAATCCTGAACTACAAATATTTCATTATATGGATGATGTATTATTAGCACACAAAGCTAAAAACACATTGCTAGAATGTTATGCCACACCTACAAATTTATTAAAAAATTATAATCTAGAGATAGCAATAGATAAAGTACAATTAAATTTTCCAATTAATTATTTAGGAGTTCTATTATCCTCAACCATGGTCCATCCACCAAAAATTCAAATACGAGTAGATCAACTCAAATCACTTAATGACTTTCAAAAGTTATTAGGAGACATAAATTGGATAAGGCCTTATCTAGGTATACCAACAGGAGAGTTGGGACCTTTATTTGATATCCTAAAAGGTCCATCAGATCCAAATTCACCCCGAATGTTAACGCCTGAAGCAAGAAAGGCATTAAAAATCATTGAAACATATATGGAAAATATGCATTTGGATAGAATTGATATAAGTTTGCCTTTATTATTTATTGTACTACCAACAAAAAATATTCCTACAGGAGTATTTTGGCAAGAAGGTCCATTATTATGGATACATTTATCTTATTCTCCTAACACTATTCTTACTAGGTATCCTGAGACTGTAGGACAATTAATACTCAAAGGAATAAAAACAGCAAATGGAGTATTTGGAATTTCTCCCAATAAAATTATTACTCCATATACTATGAATCAAATTGATGAATTAGCTAATGAGTTAAATACTTGGGCAATAATCATGTGCAAATCTAATGTTTCATTTGATAACCACTTACCATCTAATCCTTTATTGTCTTTTTGGTCATTGCATCCTGTAATTTTTCCAAAAATGACAAGAAAAACACCTATCATGAATGCTCCAAATATATTCACTGATGGGTAAAATAATGGTACAGCAGCAATAGTTACACCTGATCAAACTTTTACATTTTTAGTACCTAAACAATCAGCACAAAAGGTAGAGCTTAAAGCAGTATTACAAGCTTTTGTGATGTTTAAAGATTCTGTATTTAATTTATTTTCTGATAGTCAGTATATAGTTAATGCTATAGTATCCCTTGAAGATGCTGGTAGGATTTCCCCTTCTTCTACTGTTTTCTCTTTGTTTTCCACTATACAAAGTTTAATCTGGGACAGAAAAGATCCATTCTTTATAGGACATATCAGGGCACATACAGGATTGCCTGGAGCCCTTAGTTTGGGCAATGATTTAGCAGATAAAACTACACATGACATACATATTTTCTCTACACTAGAAGAAGCTATAAATTTTCATAAAAGGTTCCATGTCAATGCTAATACTTTACAAAAGCGTTTTAAAATAACTAAGGAACAAGCTAGACAAATAATAAAACAATGTCAAAATTGTGTGACTTTTTTACCACAAGTTAATCTTGGAGTCAATCCTAGAGGATTGATACCTAACCATATTTGGCAGATGGACGTCACACATTTGCCAGAATTTGGAAAATTAAAATATTTGCATGTTACAGTTGATACTTCTTCTGGATTTTTGATGGGCTCCCTTCATGCCGGAGAAAAAACTAAAGATGTTATAGCTCATTGCTTACAAAATTTTGCCACTGTGGGCATTCCAAAACAGTTAAAAACAGATAATGCCCATGGTTATACTTCTAGCTCTTTTAAACAATTTTGCTCATCATTTGGCATTACTCATATAACAGGAATCCCATACAATCCACAGGGACAAGGCATAGTTGAAAGAGCTCATCAAACTATTAAAATGTACTTATTAAAGCAAAAAGACGGAATTGGGAAGGGGTATATATTCCCCAAAGATAAACTTAAAATAACCCTTTTTACTCTAAACTTTTTAAATTTGGATTCATCAGGACTTAGTCCTGCAGAAAGGAATATGTGTCCAAAAAATGTACATAAGCCCAAGGTACTTTGAAAAGATATTCTAACAGGACAATGGAAAGGTCCTGACCCAGTAATTGTCTGGAGTCGGGGGTCTGTTTGTGTGTTTCCACAGGAAGAACAGCAGCCGATTTGGATTCCAGAGAGATTAACCAAGGTCCTGACCCAGTGATTGTCTGGAGTCGGGGGCCTGTTTGTGTGTTTCCACAGGAAGAACAGCAGCTGATTTGGATTCCAGAGAGATTAACTAAAGCGATTTCTACAGACCAAAAAGAAGATGATTTGGCTCAAATCCATAACAGCTGATATCCAAAACTCCAGTTTGGCTATTCTTACATCTGCAACAGAACCAGGATGCTTTTTTCAATATCTATTTTATTATTGCCCTTTCCCATATCATGAAGTTCTAAGTTTGTTTTTTGAGCTCATACAGACCTAGGTTAATATTTTGCTGATCAGTTCTATTTTTTGACTATAGAGTTTTTAAACATTGCAATGGAGATTTCACCTGTAAAAAGTTATAAGGCCTTTACTATTATGTTATGTGTTGTATGTATTATATTATGTGTGCACACTTGTGTTTTGTGTTATATGTTTGAATGTACGTATGTCCATATATCATATATGATGAGCGCTCATGAAAAAATGGATCCAAATATTTTTTTTTATTCACATGATTTAAATGGTTTAATTTCAATTGGGTAAATAACTGTTAAGGATTGTTTTAATATGTAAACAAAAAAGGAGGTTAACATATCTGTTTGTTTACTTTCACCTTTCCTTTTCATTATATTTAATAATTCTCACCTTTCCTTTTCATTATATTTAATAATTCTCTTCAAGATAATGTAAATTGTTAAGAAAATTGTTTTCTTTTAGTGCCTTCTGGAATGTTACATAATTTTTCCTTTAGCCATTATTGCCAGAATTTCTATCTTCATCCCAGTGCCGGTGAAGACAAAGATAAAACGAATCTACAGCTTCTGCAATAGCCATCACTGAACTGCTTGCAGAACTTGCCTAGACTATGTGCAGAACTTGCAGAACTTGCCTAGACTTGCCTAGACTATGCATTGTGAACTCTCTGTTGGTGCAGCGACTTGTGGTAGTGTTGGGGTATTTTTGCTGATGATGTCATCGGTGGTACAATTTTTCCAACAAGAGCCGTCAATTGGCTTGGTGTATCTTCCTCCCTTCTGCTTGTCATGACAAAGACCTCTCCACAGTGCTAGCTTCAGCAGCACATATACTAAAAATTGGAACGATACAGAGAAGATTAACATGGCCCCTGCGCAAGGATGACACGCAAATTCGTGAAGCGTTCCATATTTTTATGCTTAAATCCCATGAGCAATCTATTCAAGAGATATGGGATGTCATAAAAAAACCAAATTTGAGAGTCATAGGGATAGAAGAAGGCACAGAGATTCAAACCAAAGGAATGGACAGCATATTAAATGAAATAATTCTAGAAAACTTCCCAGAGATGAAAGATGGAATGGATTGCCAAATCCTGGAAGCCTACAGGACCCCAAACATTCAAAACCATAATAGACCAACTCCAAGACATATAATTATGAAGATAGCCAACATACAGAACAAGGAGAGAATATTAAAAGCTACGAGGGAAAAGAGGCAGATTACATTCAGGGGTAAACTAATTAGGTTAACGACCAATTTCTCATCACAGACTTTGAAAGCGAGAAGATCCTGGAACAATGTATTTCAAACGCTGAAAAATAATGGATTCCAACCAAGAATACTGTATCCAGCAAAATCGAGCTTCAAATTTGACAATGAAATTAAAATCTTTCATGATAAACAAAAGCTAAAAGGATTCGCAGCAAGAAAACCAGCTCTGCAAAGCATTTTGAGCAAAACACTACAAGAAGAGGAATTGAAAAATAGTGCCCAAAACTAACAGCAGGAGGTATCTCAGTAAAGGGGGAGGAAAGTAACCAAAAAGTAAAACTAGCCAAACTAAAATAAATAAATAAAGAAGCATGACTGGAAGTACAAATCATATCTCAATTGTAACCTTAAATGTTAATGGCCTAAACTCACCAATCAAGAGACATAGGCTAGTAACCTGGATCAAAAAAACAAATCCAACAATATGCTGCCTTCAGGAGACTCATATGTTAGGAAAAGACATACACAGGCTGAAGGTAAAAGGTTGGGAAAAATCATACCACTCACATGGCCCTCGGAAGTAAGCAGGAGTGGCCATACTCATATCGAATAAAATCAACTTCAAACCTAAGTTAATCAAGAAGGATAAAGAAGGTCACTATATACTGTTAAAAGGAACCATCCACCAACAAGACATAACAATCATCAATTTGTATGCACCAAACAATGGAGCTGCAACGTTCATAAAACAAAGACCTCTACACAGGTGTGGCTGTATACTGGACCAGTAGTCAATGACGGGTAAGATCCAATTACAATGGTACCAACCTAAGACAGGAGGCTGACGCCCTGAGGTCAGCTCATCTGAAGACGGGTAAGGACCATATGTAGTATTGGACAACCTAAGGCAGGCACGGTCCCTAAGCCACGTGCTTGTTGTTTAAACAGAGAGGGGGAAGCAACTTGGTAATGACAATCAGCACAGACAAAATTCTTTTAAAAATTAAATAAACCAAGGGGCTGGGGTTGTGGCTCAGTGGTAGAGTGCTTGCCTAGCATGTGTGAGGCACTGGGTTCAATTCTCAGCACCACCTAAACAAATTAAATAAACAAAATAAAGTTATTGTGTTCAGCTACAACTAAAAAAATTTTTTTAAATAAAATAAAATAAACCAAGAAAAAAATGCTCCCTCTAGTAAAAAGACCAGTAAAGGGACAGCCTAGCAAGACAGAAAACTTTAAGATAGTTACTACTATACTCCAGCCAAACACTACAGAGCTATCTATGACCCCAACTTTACCTATACCAAAAACACCAAGTGGAAAACCTAGACTTCTGCCATTGAGAAACTGTACGCAGGTGCCTCAAACCCCTTACTCTTAGAGGGTGATGTCAGAAAAAGAAGTCAATAATTTATCCCACCAGGTGCTAATGAGTCCTCTTACCCCTGTGTGTCAGTGGAGACCCAGACTTCCTCCAACACAGAAGTAATGAGGCCCCCTCCTCTTCCCCACAGGTTTGGTGCCAGAAGAAGCCTAGTGGAGAGTCAAAACTTTCATCATCCCCTAGTGTCAAAGAGGCCATCCCCACACCTTAGTAAGTGGAGGCCATTCATGTGGGGAGCAGTAACAAGACACTCCTCTCTCCCCGAGTCATGGAGAAATGAGTAGAGACCTAATGAAAGCCGTAACTCCAACCTTAACCCAGCGGTAGTGAGGAACCTGGGTTGTCAATAATGTCCAAGTGGGGAATCTGAACTTCTACTGCTCCTGGCAGTATTGAAACAATAAATATTCCCCTTCTTCCCCTGCCAGAGTGATGTCAACATATCAAGCTAAAACAGAAGCTTTAAGTAAAATTCAAAGTTAACAACAATACTCAAGATATTCAAGCTTCAAAAGAAAATCATTTTATACAAAGAATCAGGCAGATCTCAAATTGAATGAAAATAGACAACCAATAGATGCCAACGCTCACATGAGAGAGATGTTAGAATTCTATGACAGAGATTATAAAACATCCACTATCAAATGTTTCAGTGAGCAATTCTGAGCACATTAAAACAAAGGAAAAAAAATAGGAAGTTTCAGCACAGAAATAGAAAGTCTCAGCAAAATAATAATAATATAAAGAAGAACCAAATGGAAATTTCAGAACTGAAAAACAGACTAAAATGTTTTGAAAAATCAATGATGAGTTCAACAACAGAATGAAAAGAACAGAGGAAATAATCAGTGAACTAGAAAATAGAACCATAGGAATTATCCAATCTGACTAATGGAGGGGGGAAAAGACTGACCTGTGAGACAATATGAGATATTTTAACACTCTACTATTAGAGTCGTGGAAGTTAGAAAGAAGGAGTAGGGGACCCAAAAAATAACTCAAAAAATTAACACCTGGAAACATCAAAATTTGGTAAAAAAACAAACCTACAGATCCAAGAAGACACAGACGGCACACTCAGCCATCTGCAAGCTACAGACCTGGGAAAGTAAGTGGTTAGTCCAAGTCTGAAGGCCTGAGAACCAGAGGAGCCCGGGCATAAATTCCAATCCAAGGCCCAGAAACAATGAGTTGAGTTGTCCCAGCTCAAACAGGTGGGCAGGAAGACAAAGGAATAAATTTCTACTTCCTCTATATTTTTGTTCTTTTCAGGCCCTAGACAGATTGCACGAGGCCAACCCATATTGGAGAGGGCAACAACTCTTCTCAGTGTACCAACCAAATGCTAATCTCATCTATAAACACCCTCACAGACACTCCCAGATATAATGTTTAATCTGGGCACACTATGTCCAGTCAGGTTGACACATAAAATTAACCATCACAGAGACCAAACACCCAGGCTACTAAAGTAGACATGGAGACAGAGTAGTGCCTGCCTGCCCAGGCCACTGTCAGAGATGAATGGTTACCCCAGCTAGATTATGATCATCACCACTATTCTACCTCCATCATGTGTTTTCATCCACCTTCCAAGTAAATTTTTCCTCTTGAAACTTTACAAGTAGACAGAACACTCACATGGATTTTGCAATACATTTTGTCACATATTTAAAATATCCACTGGAAAGCTCATACATAAGGTATGATTTCATTAGAAACATATTCAGTATTAAACATTCATCTCTTCCACTAAAAAGTACTTTTCTACTTTTCATAAGCATTGAATTTGCTTTAACACAACTTCTATTCACTTGGTGAATGTTTTTGCCTACATCACCGTACCTACCAATATTTCATGAGAAATATTTCAATATTTCTGTGATATGCTAATGTACAGAGTATTTATTGGGAGGCATACCAGGTCAAGGTAATAGGTAAACCTTATTCTTGAGTGGAAAGAATTTCTGTACAAATTATTGGAACAAAGGGGCAAGTCATCAGAGCACAGTATCCTTCAATGAGTGCCTCAGTACCAAAGGCAGAAAACTGTGGATGACAATACGTCACTCTAACTATTTAGAAAGTAAATTGCAGAGGGAAAATAAGAGATAGCCTGTAGAGCTCAATTGGAGCTGACTGCACCAGGAGACGGAACAGTTTTGCTCCTTCGTGTAGATGAGATTCTAATGATTTCTGGAGCATTCATGATCTTTCAGCCTCCTGCTACCTACCCTTAAATGCAGCCCAAGCCATACAAGTCTCAGATCACAGTCATATGTCTTCTCTCTGTCCTCCAATACCTCAGGGAGAGCCAGTAGCCACGCTTCCCCTGCTGAGGATGCTGTGGCAGCTGATGGGAAGATCCATCAGCTGCTGCACCAGGGCCCCCAGTGCAGCCAGAACCTGCTGTGCTCTGCACAGAAGCAGAAAGAAGTGTCCTTCCCCACTTGTGTAGAGCATTCTGTCACATTCCCTCAACAAAGTTGCGCTTCCTTGTGAACCTAATGCAACCCTTCAGTAATTTCTGCTAAGCAGCCTTTCCAGATCTCACTCCCTGCCTGTCTTGGCTTAGATCCAAGGGAAATGATAGGAATGATATTCTCTTCAGTATTGCCCATGCCTGAGATACTCACCCAAATGTGTCCTTTACCCAAACTTGAACTTCCCAACATTCTTGTGATTTGGGGTTATTTACTGGAAACTCTGTACAAATTATTGGAACAAAGGGGCAAGTCATCAGAGCACAGTATCCTTCAATGAGTGCCTCAGTACCAAAGGCCGAAAACTGGGATCTCTATGGTAAGATGGCAGTCTGAGTGCTTCAAACACATAAGAACATCATTTAAAAATATATATTTGGATGCATTTTACTGTCATATATAATTAATTAGAACAAACACACACACACACACACATATATATTTATATATTTAACTTAAAAGCACAAAAACTATAACCTCTAAATATGCCAGAAATTCAACCAAAAAACAAGTCAAAGTTGAGGTTTGTGTTAATGGAGAAAAGAAAGGCTCCAGACCAAGGATGTGGCACCATGTGTAAAGCTGAAGTCCAATAAAAAGTAGCTCAGCAGGGAAAGGGGGTTTTGAGAAAAAATGGCATGATCCAGGGAAACAAAATGAGAGCATTTCGCCTGCACTGGTTTGTAGCCAAATAACAGTCAACTTCAGAGGACTGGCACTCAACCTGTCCTTGACTATGGATCTGTCTGAATTTGCATAACATGTGAAGAAGCCCTGAGTTAAAAACTGCTCCAAACAGCAATGAAAGTGTATATTAAAAGCTTTACCATATATGAAATTCTAGAGCACGGTGAAAGAAATTGTATCTGCATTGTTTCTGAAAATGCAGACTGACTGTGAAGGGGCATAAGAGAACTTACTGCCGTGACAGAAATGCCTGAAGGCTTGATGTGGGGGTGGTTTAATGTGCGTTTGCATTCATCAAAACAGACAGAACAGCACACTTGAGATCTGAGCATTTCGCTGAATGTAAATTACAACTCCATCAATATTTTAAATGTTAGGTTAAAAATATCCTGATCCAGAAGTAAACCTATACAAGATACCACCTAAGAGAACACTAACCCCCTCCATAGAGAAATCTCTACACCCCAGAGCATGCCTAGAAAACTGGAATTTTCCTCTCCCTGGCCTTTAGAAGATGGATGGTGCACAGGGGATGCAAGTACAGCCAATCAGAGGCTGCCACATGGGCCTTTGAATCTTGTGAGATCCAGAGTCTAAACAATGCCACAACCTACAGCAGCAAACAGTGTGGCCAGATGTCCTGGCCCCTGAGGCTTCTGTCTGAACCTGTTCTCCAAAAAAAGAAAAAGGAAAAAAAAAAAGAAAGAAAGAAAATCTTTTCTTATTAATTTAACTAATATAAGATTCTGTTGTTTCCAACTAGGACATAATTAGCATGACATCTGACTCCAGAAGTGAGTGGGCACAGCCTCAGGAATGAAGTGTGGCATTGGATGTCTGTCCTAGGAGAAGCTTAAGGTACTAAAACTAAAGGCTATAAAAGGGATAAAAACTGCAGCCCATGGGTGACACACAGTAGTTAAGGAGCTGATTCAATTATGCCCTGAGATCTCCTAGAATGAAGTGCCCATTAATGACCAGGTTTTGTGGACTCAGAAGCCACATCAGAGACACCAGGATCCCCTTTAACCCTCCCTACATGCCTGGTATGGTAGCTGTTATCATTTCCTTTGTGCAAATGAGGATGTGAAACTTAGAGAGGGGCCCCTGCTGATATTCAATTCTAAAACAAGGCTCTGAACCATTGAGAATGTGATTCACTACTTCATGGACATGTTTTTATACACATTTATTTATCTAGAGACACAATATAAAATGTTGTTGCAATCGATGACAATGGTGGCCTCTGGGAAGGGGTTGAAAGGAACCAGAGAGGAGTTCAAGAGAAAGACAACTCTTAATCAACCCACTACATAGCTCCAAATACATTACTACCCACCCAATGACATAAGTCTATAGAATAAGAGATGCCTTTAGGTTGAAAACCAAATTCTCCCAAGTAGCCATAAAGGAAAAGATAGACATTTTTGAGTACATTATGTTTTATACCTTCCAGAAAGTAAACAAAGAAAAACTTTTGGTAAGAAGGACTGAGAGGATAGGAAACTATAAGAGAAAAAAAAAACTCATTTTTCCATTTTTATAATTTTTATACTATCAAATGTTTGAAAATGTACATTTACTATCTTTATTTTAATGACTTTTTAAATTTTTTAAGTTATTGATAGACCTTTTATTTTTTGTTTGTTTATTTATTTATATGTGTTGCTGAGAATCAAACCCAGGGCTTCACACATGCCAGGCAAGTGCACTACCACTGAGCCCGAGCCTCAGCCCTATTTTAATGATTTTTAAAGCATTATTTTTTTTCTGAAATTCATATCACCCTGACCACTCCTAACTACTCAGCAAAATTATTCAAATTATATAAGGGGCAACAGAATATAACAAATAAATATATGGGCTTTAAAGCCACATGGTAGCAGAGATTAAATCCTGTTGCTGCAATTCACTCACTATGGAACTGTAGTCAATTCCTACCTCCTCTATAAGCCTCAGCTTCTCCTGATGTAAAAAAATTCCATTCATACCCAGAGAAACTTTCCAAGGAAGATGGCTCCTCTGACATAAAAGACCCTCCTGTTTCGCCAACCCTGCAGGAAAGATAAGATGGAAAGGGAGAGTTTAAAGCCTGTCATAAGGCAAAGGCTTGGTGTGGCATTGAGTGAAGTGGCCAAGGAGAGTCTACGAAGGCAAGGAAGTCTAAAGGACCTTTAGAAACAGTAATATTAATATGTAATTTGAATTTGTTTATAGTGCACAATGTGACCAGTCCCCCAACCCTCACTGAACGTAAGTTCCTCTATCACAGATTTTTTTGGCTCCAGTGTGGAGAAAGTTAAAAGAAATTTTGCTGACTACCCAGGATGGTTTGTGACCAGTGAAGAAACAAACAAACAAAAAGCTGTTTCAGGAACAAAAATCAAGAATGAAGCAGAAGCAGGAAGTCAGAGAAAGAGATGACATAAGAATGTGGGCTCTGGGAATTTACCATCTAGGAGAAGACTGCACCTTCTTAAGCCAGTGACAGCGGTTTGCTGTGACTTGAACTAAATCTCTAGTGACTAGGAGACACCAGATATTGCCTGGATTCCTTGTAAAATGGGATAATAAAGCATACTTCCTAGGACTTTCTTGAATGAGAGTGCATATAAAATTTTTTTAAATATTAAAAAAAATGCCTGTGCCTGTAACAAGAACTGGTAGTAATTAAAAAAGAACCTGTAGTAATGGGAACAGATGGATAGTGGAGAGTAACTTCAGGAGTAATGAGGACACAGTAGGAAAGTTCTGATAGGACAGTGGTCAGGGCAGTAGGAAGCTGAACAACCACCCTTTACCAGCTAGACTGGTAAAGGGCATGGGGCAGGACTCCTAGACATGAAACTGGACATAGGGATAACAAAGGAAAAATGGGGACCACCATGAGAATGTTAGTTACAATGTTTTTTTAAAGGCAGAGGCTCTCTCTGATTGGCTATGTTAGGTGCCCACTCCTAGTCCAATCAATGTCATATACGAGATGCAGAGTTGTCTACCACAGTAGATGAGGGGAAAGTTAGGGGATTCATTGTGAACTAAGAATGGACACATCACTACTTTAGAGACTCTTCATTTGCTTCCAAACATCATCAGGGTCCCTTTGGGTTTAAAACAGGGAAAATGATAAGGCCGTACACCTAATCCTTGAAATTTTTCATGTTTTCTCATTTCACTTTATTCTCACTGAAGTTTGTGGATTGACTCTAATTTGTAGTATTTGTTTTCATCCCTGCCTTTTCCCACTGGATCATATGCTTTTTAAAAAAAGAAAAAGGATTTTTGTCTTATTTGTCTTTGTCTTTTCCAGCACCCACACCTACTTAATAAAGTAGCAAGGTGGTGAGGGCAGCCTTCCTCATAGTCTTTCTAAAATCAAGCCTGGAAGAGCACAACCATTGAAAGTAGGAAACTCCTGGTTGTGGAGTTCATTTAGGATCAATTTTAATAAGTTACATTTATCAAGAAAGTCTGGAAAGGTTTCCATTCGTATACTCATCCTCATATTCAACCATGTCTAAGCGTCAATGAATCAGAATAGGATTATGATGTACTAGCAAACTGTTTTAACATGTTTTTAATCTTCCTCTGTTTCCAAAAGCCCTGCAGGATCTTGTTTGGCCTTCAGATCCCATATTGTGACCTGTCACATATTGTGAACATGATTTGCATGGTTAAATGCTGTAGGGGGAAACAAATACCTGAGGGATTTGTTTGTTTTGCTTTGTTGGTATGGATCTTGAATAAAAATCTATGGTTTGCTAGTGTAGATTCTTCCTCAGTGCCATAAGATGGTGTGGGGGACCTCATAACAAATGACCTATCAGGGAAGGTCATTCCCTATGTGTCAGTCAGCTCTCTGTCACTAGAACAAATACCTGAGATAATCAACTGACAAAGAAAAAGGGTCATTTTAGCTCATGGTTTCGGAGGTTTCAGTCCATAATCAATTGGCCCACTGCTTTGGGGCCTGTAGTGAGGTAGTACATCATGGTCGGGCCCAGGGTGAAGCAAAGCCACTCAACCTCATGGCTGGGAAGTTTAAGAGAAAAAGAGGAAGGGGCTGGGTTCCCACTATCTGCTTCAAGGCACCCCCTAAAGGTCTTAAGACCGTAAAACCTCCCACTAGGCCCCCTTTTAAAAGATCCACTATCACCCACAAGCGTCAGGCTGACTAAAAAGTCTTGAACCCATGGGCCTTTGGAGGACATTCCAGATCCAAACCATGTTTCCAGTACACAAGCTCAAATCACTCCCCACCTCCTCCCCTCCAGGGCCCCAGCTGCGCCCTGTTGGTCCTCCCAGAACACCCGCCTTTGTTATCTTCAGCCACTCCCCCTTCTCTAGAGCAATTTGGGTCTATATTCTACTGGAGGTCATAAAACACGAGGTGTTTGACCTCTGTAATTCTTTTATCCCTGAGCCCCAAGAATTTCCAAAGATAGTGCTCCCATTGCTGATGAGATGAGGACACACCTCATGAAGTCAGCAATAACTTCTCTCCAACCATTGGAGACCCCTGGTGCTATTCATAGGCTTAATTTTTTCAAATGATTTAAAGGTTTTTATAGATAAGGGAGATGACAAAAAATTTTTCATTAAAGGGAAGGAAGAAAAGATGAAGTAAAGAGACAGTGACAGGTGGGTAGAAAGCTGATAGTCAAATGGATAAAAACTTTCTATCATCTCAGAGGCCCCAGGAGAGCATCATACCGCTGGGCTTTCGGAGTGAGGGGTATTTTTTCCCTCCATACCTTCACAGGCTCATATTCCCCATCCAATGTGACTCACTCAGGGGAGGGGAAGTGCTAAGCAATTCCATGCAAATATGGTCAGAGTTTCCAATTTCTATTGCCTCTTCATCCTGAGATTCGGAACCAAGGTAATACATTATTAAGCACAGAACTCTCCAAATCTGATTCCTCCTCCTCCACCACCATTTCCTCTCTCTTCCTTTTCCTGCTTCAGCATCACCCACCAGGACCTGAGGCCCTGGCAGATAACGAGTACTCTTCTGGGGCCTTGGGAACAGTATAGAAATTAATACTCCCTGTTCCACATTCTCAGAGCTGCTTTTCTTATTATCAACATCAACAATTAAACAGACGTTTTTATAAGTGCTCTTTCCAGCTGTGGATGACACACACTCATCAACCCTGAAGGAAATATGACCAAGCACGTCCTCAGAGGTGCAGAAGGCCAAGCTCAGCAAGCCTCATCTCTCCCCTCTGCCTGACTTCCATCTTGGGATGATACCTTCCAAAACTAAGCTGCTGTTATGATGGGGAACCAGCCACAATGAAGAAAATCCATTTCTGTTTCAAAATCCTGAAAGCAGTATTTTTTTAAAGCTGTATTCTAATATAAAGGATAAAGCAGGGAATTGGAGCCACAGAGATAAAGACTGAGCAGGTTTCTGCAACGCTGGCCCTTATTTTGGTTACTGTGGGACATTGCTCATGGTGACTCAGCCTCTGGGAGGAACTTGTCAGTTAATCACCCAGGAATCATTTTAGACTTTTAAATGGCATAGCAGGCTCTTTCCTGAGTCATGGAAACTCCCCAATTACCAACTATGCCTCGCTATGGTCTTGACATTCATGATAGATAGACATATTTCTTTTCTGGGTGACTTGTAGAGTGAAAGAGATTTAATCAAGGTCGGAACAAGTTTGTCTGACATCCACCCTGAAATCCCAACACAGCTCTCACTTGTACTTTTTGCTTCATTACGATAACAAAAGGTAATTGCAGTGTCTGGAATATTTGGAGCTGTGGCAGAGTCAGGTCAGCACACAACACAGTAATAATTAATAGCTTGCCTGAGAAAATTAGAATCAATGGTATGGGATTTTTTTTAATAAAAATCAAGCAATTTACAAATATTCAATTGTTCAAAATGTGAGTATAAATAAAATACTTAGGAGCAACTTAAATACAAATACCCCACCATAGTGTAATCAAACATATTTGAAAATTTTATCACTTTTGTGGAGAACAGTTGCTCCACAGAGCAGTTACTCTATGATGAATAGAACAGCAATTGACAGGTTGTGCCTAACTCTGAGTTACTCCATTTTATAAAGCAGTTTGCCATGAGTTGCTCCATTTTTGAGTATAAGTGCTGAGGTACAATGACTCTATTTTTGTTTGTACAAGTGAACAACTACCATCTACCCAGCACAACCAAAAGACACAAACTGATAAATTAATTAATTCTGCTAATAAATGTCCACCTGGGAACTTACTGAATTTAATCAGCAGCACATGGTTGCATGGGTGTATTGACCCCAGCTGAAAACCAGGCCCGTGAGCTTATCAAACACACTAGACCACCAGATGAAGCAAACTTCTCACCTAAGAAAGACCCATGAAAAGGAGGAGCACCCCAAGATAGTTTGCAGTAGCACACCAACGCATCATCAGATCATCTGATGAACATATCACAGGATCAGCAGGTGAACCTCCAACTCTTTACCCTCAGCTGCAGTTGGTTCAATCTCCCTGCTTAATGTAGCCCACTTTGAAACCGCCTGTTGTCCCCGCCCTGGCCTTGAGTAAACTCCATACAGTGATAATTCTGTGCCCTGAACTAGTGTGTAATCTTATCTGACCATCTGCAGTGACTCTTGCATTTGTTATCTGTTCTCTGTCTTTGCTCTTGGCACAGCATCCTGTCACCCGTTGGCCACCTTAACTCTTTCTTAGGCTTTCTGATATATACGTGATACATATACATGATTTCTGGCTTATGACTTTCAGGTGACCCATGAGTACTTGGTGAATTATAACCAATTAAAAGTGGTATAGCTTGTGAATTTATTGTCATTCAGTAAATCCTGCTTTCTTACAACAGGGCTCAACTTGCTAAAATTATTTTAAGATAATATTTATAACTACTGAGCAAAAATAACCCTTTTATTTTAAAAAATACCATTGGTCTTTCCTTGCTTTTATAATATTAAAGTATTCTTCAGATTTTCTTTTATGATTTACAAAGTCACTTAATATAAGAAGATTAACCCTTTATTTTATGTATTACAAATATTTACCCAATTTGTCTTTTAGCTTGCTTTATCATGCTTTTGATTTACATGGTTTAACTTTTTATTATTCTTATTGGTATTCTTTTCACTTTCTGCTCTTCATCTGGTTAAGCTTTAAAAAGTTTTTGCCTATCCTAAGGTTAAATGTTTGCCTAATAGCTTTATAAAATTCTAGAGCTAGTTGTAGTAGTTAACCCAGGTAAGGCTTTAACTTGATTTTTTTCTGAAGAGTTTACCATCTTTATCAAAATCAGAATTATCTTTGAGTCTATTAATTATTAAAATGTGTCAACCAACTCCTTTTTCCCTTTTTTTGATATCAGAACTTTACTTGTACTTAAGCTTTTCCAAAATCAAATAAAGAGTTACTTATCTCAATTAGGCAAAACAGGTTCCTTTTGACTTAATAGCATACTGATTTTTAGACAGTCTTTCTCAGTTTTCTCATTTTCATGGATTTTTCTTTTCTTTTTTTCAATACTAGGAATGGGACCCAGGACCACGCATGCTAGGCAAGTACTCTACCATTTAGCTTACCCAGAGATCTTTTTAATTGGTCTCATTCAATACCTTCTTCAGAACTATTTAGATTCATTTATATTCATTTATATGAAAAAAGTACTTTGTTTTATTTATTTTTCATATAATACAGAACCAGCTACAGAACAATAATGTTAACCAGTGGCTAACCATCACTAGCCCCTCACTCCTTTATTTAGCTCTTGTAGATTTTCTGCTATATTTTCCAAAGCTATATTTATGAATTCATTTGAATAAGCACATGCCAGATAATGAATGAGGAATGAGATGAGAAAGGACACAAAGACAGACATTTTTTACATGTTTCATCAAGTTTACATATGCAAGTGTGTCAATAATAACCCCAAAACCTAGTAGTTTAAATTAATAATAAACATATATTGTCCCTTATAATTTCTATGTCTCAGGTATTCACGACCAGCTTGACTAGACACTTCTGGCTCAGCATTCCTCACCACATTGCACTTAGAGGTTGGCTGAGGCTGCAGTCATCTGAAAGCTTACCTGGAAATAGAAGATCTGCTTTCAAAGAGACTAACTCACAAGGTTAAAAAGTTTGTGCTGGCTGCAGGCGGGCAGTCCCCTTTTCTATTATTGCTTATGATTTTCCTGGTCTGTGGTATTCTGATATGCCAGCAGGAAACTTTATTTATCTCCATCTGAATTATTAATTTGGTCGGCCTAGTCCCTTCCTTTCTATTCTCAACAGCTATTCTGTCCACTGGCCTCATGATACCATCCCCACTTGAACCACAATAAAACCTAGTCCATGAATCATCCATTTCTTTCCTGCATCCTGCATCCTATTTCCTTCTTTACAAGTCTGTTCCAGTTTCTTAATACTGAAACTGTAGTCTATAAGCTAGATCTTCTAACACACAATTCTAAGCTTATCATTTTTCTGCTTAGTAATATTCATGGTTCCTCATTGTCAATGAGACAGTCAAGTAAATCTGCCAAGTAGAGCTCCTATAATCTTTTGTAACTTATTATTTTCATCTGACTTACCAATATTTCACACATTAGCCAAATAGGACCAGCTACTACTCTCTAAGCATAATGTGCAAGAAAACACATTCAACTCAAACTGGAAAATCTAAGACAGGCAAAAAAAAATTTTTTTTCAAAAGGTTGTTTTCTTAACATCTAGAGAGAGGTGATTCTATACTTTGTTTACTAGCTCAATGGTGTAAGTTTCCTAGAATCATTCCACTCCATTTCCCTCCATATAATTATCTTATTCTCATGCCTGTTGCCTCATGGCTAAAAAAAAAAAAAAAAAAAAAATAGCAGTAACTGCCCCAGACATCAGTCCTCATATCATTGTGCTAAGCGGAAAGGAGTTGGTTAGAATAAAAGGCTTTTCATTCATCTCTAAATCTCCATTTCCTCATTTTCAAAGTAGAAACAATCATGATACCTAAATCAAAAGATTTTAACACTGAGAGACAGAATGCATTTGAAATACAGTCATGCCATCCAGCACATAGTAGACAGTATACTTAATAACTAGCCATGCATTTGTTTATTTCTTCAGTTGCTATTAATTGTTTTACTCATCACTCCAGCATCCTGAATAGGATTCCTTAATCATCTGAACTCAATAGTAAATACCAAGAGTTATGCAAATGTTACACACACACACATATCCTTAGCGAAGGTACTTATTACTATAATGTCACCTTCATGAAATCTGTTAAAAAGGATATGGGGATAGTGACCATAAACAAATCAGAGACATTATTGGAAGATTGAAAGAATATCTAGTAAATCCCCAGGAAAGAAAGTAAAATCAAGCTTCTAGAAAACTATTGTGGAAACTAGGAAATCAGAAACTAAGTTTCTCTCTCTCTCTCTCTCTCTCTCTCTCTCTCTCTCTCTCTCTCTCTCTCTTGCCCTCCCTATGCCCTGCCCATGCACACACAGTCTTTCCTTATTTCCTTTTTTTTTTCTTTCCCTCTCTCTCACACACCTATCACTGTGCTTTCTAAATTTCCTCATTCAGGTACCCAACACTAAAATTTCTAAGTCCAACTCCAGTAAAAAGAATGTGATTGGTTCCACTTTGTCTATCTCTGGCCCAATTAACTCTAAAGGGAAAACAGGAAGAAAACTCACTTAAACTCCTGACATCAGGTATGAAAAAGAAAACTGTCTATTAAGGAGGCTATATAGGGGCAAAGGCGAAATGGTTGATAGAAGAAATGATTGGCCTCTGGTACAAACACTTGGCAAAAAAAAATTATTTTGGTTCAAGTTACCAAATAAACCACATATTCAACTCAGAGATAAAGATATTTAATGGAAATTAGTACTTTCTCAAAGAAATAAAAATACCTTTATGTATTATGTATGAACATACAAGTAGCAACCTCATGCAGATTGTCCTTTTGAATAGATGTAGGGTAATAAATGTCTGTTAAAAAGGATATGGGGATAGTGATCATAAACAAATCAGAGACATTATTGGAAGGTTGAAAGAATATCTAGTAAATCCCCAGGAAAGAAAGTAAAATCAAGCTTCTAGAAAACTATTGTGAAAAACTAGGAAGTCCAAAACTAAGTTTCTCTCTCTCTCTCTCTCTCTCTCTCTCTCTCTCTCTCTCTCATCGTATATTTATGTATATGCACACATATACACAAATAGCTTTCTAAGTAAGTATAAATAATGACCAAATCATGGAAGAAATATTACCAACAAGTTAATTGCTTGGATGATAACATTTTTATTCTCAAAATAAATTATGAGTAACTAAGATGTTCTCCAAGTAACACAGACTCTTTATTTTATAGAAAGAAGCCAATTTCAAAAAAATATTTTCATGTGGATCCATTTCATGCTGCTATAGCAGAACACCTGACACTGCATAACTTATAAAGAAAATTAATTTATTTCCTACAGTTCTGGAGGCTGAGAAGTCCAAGGCTAAGTGGCCAGAATCTGGTGAGGACAGTCTTGCTGTGTCATCCCATGGTAGAAAGTAGAAGGGTAAGAGATCATGTGCAAGAAAGAGAGAGAAAGAAAAAGGGGTTTGAACTCATTGTTTTTATCAGGAAACCACTCTCATGGAAATAAATTCACTCCTGAGATAATGTATTAATCCATTCATAAGGGCAGAGTCCTTGTGACCTAATCACCACTGAAGTTCCCACCTCTCAACAGGGTTGCATTGACAATTACATTTCAAACATATGAACTCCAGGGGACATTCAAATAAAATCACCATAATAAATATCTCTTTTTAAGTTGACAGAGCCTTCTAGCAAGTACATCTTCTCTAAATCATCTCATTACTCAGAGGAAAGATTCCTAGGATTCACAGATTGGAAGAATTGGTTGAAATGTCCATACTGTCCAAAGTGATTTACAGATTCAATGAAATCCCTATGAAAATACCAATGACATTCTTCATAGAACTAGAAAAAAACAACAGTCTAAAATTTATATGGCTCAATTGAGAGTATCACTAACAGAGTGGAGCAAGTAGAAGCCAGAACGTCACATAATGAAGACAAAATATACCATCTTGAAAAGAGTCTAGCCAACTCAGAAAGGCTGGTAAAAAAATCACGAGAAAAACATCCAAGAGTTATGGGATAACATAAAAAAACCAAACTTATGAGTCATTGGGATAGAAGAAGGTACAGAGATTCAAACCAAGGGAATGAGAAACCTGCTGAATGAAATAATTACAGAAAACTTTCCAGAGATAAAAAAGGAAACAGATATACAAATTGAAGATGCATACAGGACACCGAGCACACAAAATCACAGTAGACCAACGCCAAGACACATTGTTATGAAGATATCCAATATACAGAGCAAAGAGAAAATATTAAAAGCTACAAGAGAAAGGAGACAGATTACATTCAGGGGTAAACTAATAAGGTTAACAACGGATTTTTCATCACAGACACTGAAAGCAAGAAGGTCATGGAACAACGTATTTCAAACACTGAAAGAAAATGGATGCCAACCAAGAATTCTGTATCCAGCAAAATTAAGCTTCAGGTATGACAATGAAATAAAGATCTTTCATGATTAATAAAAGTTAAAAGAATTTGCAGCCAGAAAACCAGCATTGCAAAGCATTTTGAGCAAAACACTACACGAGGAAGAAATGAAAAACAATAACCAAAACCATCAGTGGGAAGTGCCTCAGTAAAGACAGAGGGCGAGGGGAAAGATAATCATGGAGAAACAAACTAATTTTTTTTTAAAAAAAAAGGATAAACAATCAAACATGGATGGAAGTTCAAACCATATATCAATAGTAACTCTGAATGTTAATGGCTTAAACTCTCCAATAAAGCGACATAGGCTGGTATCATGGATTAAAAAAACAAATACAACAATATGCTGCCTCCAGGAGACACATCTGATTGGAAAAGACATACACAGGCTGAAAGTGAAAGGATGGGAAAAAATATACCACGCACACAGTTCTCGTAAGCAAGCAGGGGTGGCCATCCTCATATCGAATAAAATCGACTTCAAGACTAAGTTAATCAAAAGGGATAAAGAAGGTCATTATATACTGTTAAAAGGAACCATTCACCAACAAGACATAACAATTATCAATATTTATGCACCAAATAATGGTGCTGCGATATTCATAAAACAAATTCTCCTCAAGTTCAAGAATCAAATAGACCACAACACAATAATTATGGGTGACTTCAACACACCTCTCTCACCATTGGACAGATCCTCCAAACAAAAGTTGAATAAAGAAACTATAGAACTCAATATCACAATCAATAACCTAGACTTAACTGACATATATAGAATATATCAACCATCATCAAGTGGATATACTTTTTTCTCAGCAGCACATGGATCCTTCTCAAAAATAGACCATATATTATGCCATAGGGCAACCCTCAGTAAATATAAAGGGGTGGAGATAATACCATGCATTTTATCTGATCATAATGGAATGAAACTGGAAATCAATGATAAAAGAAGGAAGGAAAAATCCTACATCACATGGAAAATGAACAATATGTTACTGAATGATCAATGGGTTACAGAAGACATAAAGGAGGAAATCAAAAAATTCTTAGAGATAAATGAAAATACAGACACAACATATCGGAATCTATGGGACACAATGAAAGCAGTTTTAAGAGGAAAATTCATCGCCTGGTGGTCATTCCTCAAAAAAAGAAAAAACCAACAAATAAATGAGCTCACACTTCATCTCAAAGCCCTAGAAAAGGAAGAGCAAAACAACAGCAAATGTAGCAGAAGGCTAGAAATAATTAAAATCAGAGCGGAAATCAATGAAATTGAAACAAAAGAAACTATTGAAAAAATTAACAAACCTAAAAGTTGGTTCTTCGAAAAAATAAATAAGATCGACAGACCTTTAGCCATGCTAACGAAGAGAAGAAGAGAAAGAACTCAAATTACTAACATACGGGATGAAAAAGGCAATATCACAACAGATGCTACAGAAATACAGAAGACAATTAGAAATTATTTTGAAAACCTATATTCCAACAAAATAGAAGATAGTGAAGACATCGATAAATTTCTTAAGGCATATGATTTGCCCAGACTGAGTCAGGAGGATACACACAATTTGAACAGACCAATATCAATGGATGAAATTGAAGAAGCCATCAAAAGACTACCAACCAAGAAAAGCCCAGGACCGGATGGGTATACAGCGAAGTTTTACAAAACCTTTAAAGAAGAATTAATACCAATACTTTTCAAGTTATTTCAGGAAATAGAAAAAGAGGGAGCTCTTCCAAATTCATTCTATGAGGCCAACATCACCCTGGTTCCGAAACCAGACAAAGACACTTCAAAGAAAGAAAACTACAGACCAATATCTCTAATGAACCTAGATGCAAAAATCCTCAATAAAATTCTGGTGAATCGAATACAAAAATACATCAAAAAAATTGTGCACCATGATCAAGTAGGATTCATCCCTGGGATGCAAGGATGGTTCAACATACGGAAATCAATAAATACTATTCACCACATCAATAGACTTAAAGATAAGAACCATATGATCATCTCGATAGATGCAGAGAAAGCATTTGACAAAGTACAGCATCCCTTTATGTTCAAAACATTAGAAAAACTAGGGATAACAGGAATTTACCTTGACATTGTAAAAGCTATCTATGCTAAGCCTCAGGCTAGCATCATTCTGAATGGACAAAAGTTGAAGGCATTCCCTCTAAAATCCGGAACAAGACAGGGATGCCTTCTATCTCCACTTCTATTCAATATAGTTCTCGAAACACTGGCCAGAGCAATTAGACAGACGAAAGAAATTAAAGGCATAAAAATTGGAAAAGAAGAACTTAAATTATCACTATTTGCAGATGACATGATTCTATACCTAGAAGACCCAAAAGGGTCTACAAAGAAACTACTAGAACTAATAAATGAATTCAGCAAAGTGGCAGGATATAAAATCAACACGCATAAATCAAAGGCATTTCTGTATATCAGCGACAAAACTTCTGAAACGGAAATGAGGAAAAACACTCCATTCACAATATCCTCAAAAAAAATAAAATACTTGGGAATCAACCTAACAAAAGAGGTGAAAGATTTATACAAGGAAAACTACAGAACCCTAAAGAGAGAAGTAGAAGAAGATCTTAGAAGATGGAAAAATATACCCTGTTCATGGATAGGCAGAACTAACATCATCAAAATGGCGATATTACCAAAAATTCTCTATAGGTTTAATGCAATGCCAATCAAAATCCCAATGGCATTTCTTGTAGAAATTGATAAAGCAATCATGAAATTCATATGGAAAAATAAAAGACCCAGAATAGCAAAAGCAATTCTAAACAGGAAGTGTGAATCTGGTGGTATAGCGATACCAGATTTCAAACTATATTACAGAGCAATAGTGACAAAAACAGCATGGTACTGGTACCAAAACAGGCAGTACAGAATAGAGGACACAGAGACTAATCCACAAAGTTACAACTATCTTATATTTGATAAAGGGGCTAAAAGCATGCAATGGAGGAAGGATAGCATCTTCAACAAATGGTGTTAGGAAAACTGGAAATCCATATGCAACAAAATGAAACTGAATCCCTTTCTCTCGCCATGCACAAAAGTTAACTCAAAATGGATCAAGGAGCTTGATATCAAACCAGAGACTCTGCGTCTGATAGAAGAAAAAGTTGGCTCCGATCTACAGATTGTGGGGTTGGGCTCCAAATTCCTTAATAGGACACCCATAGCACAAGAGTTAACAACAAGAATCAACAAATGGGACTTAACTAAACTTAAAAGTTTTTTTCTCAGCAAGAGAAACAATAAGAGAGGTAAATAGGGAGCCTACATCCTGGGAACAAATTTTTACTCCTCACACTTCAGATAGAGCCCTAATATCCAGAGTATATAAAGAACTCAAAAAATTAGACAATAAGATAACAAATAACCCAATCAACAAATGGGCCAAGGACCTGAACAGACACTTCTCAGAGGAGGATATACAATCAATCAACAAGTACATGAAAAAATGCTCACCATCTCTAGCAGTCAGAGAAATGCAAATCAAAACCACCCTAAGATACCATTTCACTCCAGTAAGATTGGCAGCCACTATGAAGTCAAACAACAACAAGTGCTGGTGAGGATGTGGAGAAAAAGGTACACTTGTACATTGCTGGTGGGACTGCAAATTGGTGCGGCCAATTTGGAAAGCAGTTTGGAGATTCCTGGGAAAGCTGGGAATGGAACCACCATTTGACCCTGCTATTGCCCTTCTCGGACTATTCCCTGAAGACCTTAAAAGAGCATGCTACAGGGATACTGCCACATCAATGTTCATAGCAGCACAATTCACAATTGCTAGACTGTGGAACCAACCCAGATGCCCCTCAATAGATGAATGGATAAAAAAAATGTGGCATCTATACACAATGGAGTACTATGCAGCAATAAAAAATGACAAAATCATAGAATTTGCAGGGAAATGGATGGCACTAGAGCAGATTATGCTTAGTGAAGCTAGCCAATCCCTAAAAAACAAATACCAAATGTCTTCTTTGATATAATGAGAGCAAATATGAACAGAGCAGGGAGGAAGAGTAGGAAGAAAAGATTAACATTAATCAGTGACATGAGATGGGAGGGAAAGGGAGAGAAGAGGAAAATTGCATGGAAATGAAGGGAGACCCTCATAGTATACAAAATTACATATAAGAGGTTGTGAGGGGAATGGGAAAATAAACAAGGAGAGAAATGAATTACAGTAGATGGGGTAGGGAGAGAAGAAGGGAGGGAAGGGGAGGGGGGATAGTAGGGGATAGGAAAGGTAGCAGAATACAACAATTACTAATAGGGCATTATGTAAAATTGTGGATGTGTAACCGACGTGATTCTGCAATCTGCATTTGGGGTAAAATTGGGGGTTCATAACCCACTTCAATCTAATGTAAGAAGTATGATATGTCAAGAGCTTTGTAATGTTGTGACCAACCAATAAAAAAAAATTTATATGGAACCACAAAAAATATAGAAGAGCTAAAGCAATCCAACCAAAAAAAAATTCCTGGGAAGTAATTTGTTGTTGTTTAATCAAACAAGTAGAAATTTATCAATATAATTCAACAGATATTTATTACCTGCCTCAAATATTTTGTTAATAAGGTAAAGAACCAATAAATAAATTTTGAGACCCTTCTGTAAGTCCAGCTCTCTGGCAGGTAACTAAAGCACAGAGATAAAAGGGGAGACATCATATCCACCATGAGCTCCAAGTCTAGCAAGAGGGTTAAATTTCATGGCTTAAGTGGCACCAAGAGGCGGGTATAAGATGCTCAGAGACTCCTGTGAGGAAATGAGTACATGCTTCTGCTGAACTGGAAAGCCGATTGGAATGGTGACATGAGGCAATAATAAACTACCATTCCAAGGGGAAAAAAGCAATCTATTATTTTAAATATTTTTTAATTATTTCCAAGAAGAGTAGTCTGGAAGATGAAATAATATTAATTCTCTAGTTCAACAACAGGTATTTTAAATCAAAAAGAGGGAGCTGGGGATGGAGCTCAGAGGTAGAGTGCTTGCCTAGCATGTGTGAGACTCTGGGTTCAATCCCCAGCACCATAAATAAATATGTAAATGAATATGAGATAGACATTTGCTACTAGTTAAGATGAAAATACTAATTGTCTGCACTGATAGTTCCATGTAGGGTTACTTATATTACATTTATCCTGTAGGCTCTTTATGATATATAATTCTCTCTTAAACTAGATATCTTCCAAAAAACAAAGGAACTTCCAGAAGACATTTCCCAGTGGTCAAATTAACCAGCAGTAGCTGCCAAATAATTGTACTTTCATCATCTTTACTATCAAATTAAGTGTTTCATGTTAGTTAAGCATAATTCCACCTTCAAACTAACATTTATCTAGCTCAATAAACCAAATCATGAATTCAAGAGCATGAACACAACTAAAGAACACACTGTATTAGTAGCTGCCATTCTTAAGTCCTCCAAAGACAAAACCCTGCAGTACAGAAGTGAAGCAACCCTGTCTAGACAGGAATTCAAATCAGGCTCTGAAACTTCCACAAAAGTCAATGATTCTGCCTCCCTCACATGTGGCACCTGAAGAATAAGACACTTATTTAACCCAAAGAGCAGAGAACCTGCATTTGTTTCAGAGTTCAATCATAAAGGCTGTCACCCCACACTTGCCAAAAGCTTAAGGCAAATTATGTTTTAGTTAGCTTTTCATCATTGTGACAAAAATAACTGACAAGAACAATTTAGAGGAATAAAACTTCATTTTGACTTACAGTTTCAAAGGTTCAGACCATGTTCTACCAATTTCATAGCTCTGGGCCCCAGGTAAGGCAGAACGTCATGGTGAAAGAGTGTGGTGAAAAGGTGTGTGTGAGTACATGAGTCAGTAAGAGAGATAGTTGCTCACCAGGACAAAATATTAACCCCAAAGTCATGCCCTCCCATGGCCTACTTACTCTAACCACACCTTACTTGCCTGTGGGTACCACCTAGTTAATCCATATTAGTGAGTTAACCCACTGATTAACTCTCATAATCTAATCATCTCACTTTTGAACATTCTTACATTGTCTCACACATGAACTTTTGGGGGACACCTTATATCTAAACCATAACATTTTACCCCTGTCCCCAAAATCTCATGCCCATCTCACAATACAAAATACATAGTCCATTTCCAAGATGTCCTATGGTCTTGACAGCTCCAGCATTACCCAAAAGTCCAAGTCCAAAATGTCATCTGAGACTCAAGGCAAACTCTTGAAAGCATTCCCTATAGAGATCAAAAGCAAATCACATCTATTCAATATATAATGGTACAGAGTAAACATTTCCATTCCAAAGGGGAGAAATGGGAGCACATAAAGAAGAGATGAGATCAATGCAAGACCAAAATCCAAATTCCAAGGGAAATCCACCTAGTCAAAAAAGTCTTATAGCTCCATGTTCTGCACCTGGGGCACAGAAGTCATGCTGTTCTCTCAAAAGGGCTGCATAGCTCCACCCCTATGGCCTTACGGTTGCAGCCCACATGGACTCCCTCTTGGCTTATTTCTGCTTGATTTCTGCAGCTTTCCTCAGAAGATGTTCCATGTTACTAACATCTCTAAATCTCAGAGGTTTCCACTGCTGTTTTGGCTTCAACACCTTCTCAGAGGCTGCTTCCAGGGATTCCAACTCTGCTACATGTTGCCTGATCTACAGGCTTTCCTTTAAAATTTCAGTGGAAGCCTCCATGACTCCCTAACTCCAAAATCCTACATTCCTGCAAAACCATAGCACACGGTTGACACCAAGCTCTGCCACTGTCTCAAATAGTAGCCAAGCCTCTTAGGACCATAGCTGCAGTAACCTTAAGTGTCTGGGTGACTGGGCAAAGTGAAACAATTCCCTAGGACCCCCTATGAAAGTCAGGTGCCACCATGGCCTCTTCTCAAAATAATTTTTACTTTTACACCCTTGAGCCTGAGATGGGTGTGATGCCCTTAGGCCATTTTTCCTATGTCTCTGTGCAAAGAACTTAGCATATCTTTAGTATCAATAATCTCTTTAAAAACCACACCTTCATTAGCACCATTTTTACTCCATTTCTCCAGTCTTTGAAATCTTTCTGCTCTACTTTCTGCTCCTGATTATCATAATACACTTGGCTAAAAGCTACTATCAATATCCATTCCACTCTCTGAATGCTGTGCTGGCTTTGAATTTCCTCCACCAAATAAATTAGTCCATCACTTTTGAATCCAGTCTTACAGAAAGACTTAGGACATGAGCAAAATGTAGACAACCTCTTTGCCAGAATGCAACATGATGGCTCATTGATTTCCAACAGAGTCCTTCTCCTCTGACATGTCAGGAGCTCAGTATTTACTCTTCACAGCATATCAGTATTCTGATCTTCTGAACTCACCAGAATTGCCCATTAGTTGTGCATATCAATATTCTAAAGCTTTTCCAGCTTGAATCTCTAAACTTCAAAATTCCTCCCCTTGAAAACCATCTCCAAAAGCTTATAAATCACATGATCAGATTAATTATAGCAACAACCCCACCAATTTCAATACCAATTTTTGTTTTAATTAACTTTTTATCACTGTGACCCAAATACCTGACAAGAATAATTTAGAGAAAGACAAGTTTATTTTGGCTCACAATTTCAGAAGTTCAGTCCATGGTCTGCCAATTCCATAGCTCTGGGCTCCAGGTGAGGAAGAACATCATGGTGGAAGGTTGTGATAAAGTAAAGCTGCTGAGGACATGGAAAGTAAGAAGCAGAGAAGAGCTCCTATTAACCAGGCACAAAATATAAACCCCAAAGACACACCCCAGTAACCTACTTCCTCCAGATACATCCCTACCTACATTTACCGTCCAGTTCATCTGTATCAGTGATTAGAATCCAACTGGTTAGAATACAACTCTCATAATCTAGTCATTTCACCTCTGAACGTTTTTGCATTGTTTCACACAGGAGATATTGGGGACACCTCTTATCTAAACCATAACATTGTACCTGAAAGAAATTCTATCTATTGAACATGTTAATTATCTAAGACTTTAGCTTGAAACCACTTGAAGTTATTAGAAAAGAGAAAAATTCCCCAATCATTTCATTCATTCCTTTAACAAAAATAATCCAAACAATGCCATCATTAAATATTTTGCTTCGGTGCAACAAAAAAAAAAAATCACAATTTGCAATACAATGTGTCTTTCCACAAAACTATGGTTTAAATATGCTGTGCCTTGTTGTACTTCTAGCCATTTTATAAGAAGCTTCACTACATGATGAATTTTTCTTTTCATTCTGTGCAAAATAATAAGAAAAGAAGGGAAAAAAGTAAGATTATCTTTTACATTGGTCCCTTCTCTTTTGCTCATTCTGTTAAAATAACATTCTTTCTAGGTTAAGTCTTATCTCTCTTCTCTTATGACACCATTTCCACCTCAGTGACTTCATCCAGTTCCCAATTTCAGCTGTCATCTCTATGTCAATGATCCCAAAATCTTCCAACTACAGCCCTCAATTGAAGACTAGTGCTATCTAATAGTTTTCTACAGTTACAGAAATGTTCACATGTGTGTTGTCCAGTAAAACAACCTCTAGCTTCATGTGACTATTGAGCACATAATTAATTTAACTACAATGTCTATCATGTGAGACAGCACAGTTCTAGGCTTCTATTTGTAGCTCCCTGCTAAGACATTTGACCCCATGCCAGCCAGCACTCCAAAACTTCTATGCCCAATTCAAGATCTTTCAGTTCTGCAAAAACAAAAACAGCTCCTGGCCTTCTTCAGCTTTTGCTAAAATACTCTTGTTTGCACCAACAACCAGCAGTAGCATTCTTTTTGACACCCATATTTTCCCCACATTCAGTTTGCTTCATACATAGTCACACCTCTAAACACAGAAGAAAAAAATAATTTAAGAGAATAACTGATAAATTAGAACAAAAGTAGAACAAATTAATGTGTTTTAGTTGACATTTTAATTATTCTCTTCCTCCTGGAAACATTAACCTGTACTCAATATTTCATCAACAAAAGGTGAGCTACAAGGTTTGTATTGATCAGAGGAGGAATGTCAAAGGAGAAAATCTATGATACATAGAAGGAGAAAAAGTTGTCAACGTCAGGCAGGAGAAATAGCATGAGATGAATTATCCAAATCAGGAGAAACTGTGCAGGTCAGCAGATGTAGGAGGGGTACAGGGAGAAGAATAAGGAGAAGGAAAGGAAAGGAAGAAGAAAAAGCATTTAGAATTCTTGTGGCTGTAAAGATAAGGAAGGACTTACTGGAAGTTTAACAAGGAATTCTGGTCTCAGCAAGGCTTAAACTGCACAGGCTGCTCTGGGGTAAAGACACGCATCTTATGCTGATTACTTTATAATGAGGAAAAAGAAGATAAAAGGTAATTACAGGAGGAGCTACACTTGATTTAGAACAACACTATCTCGTAGAAATGTATGCAAGCCACATACATAGTTCTAAATGTTCTAAGAGGCTTATTTAAGAATGGGAAAAAAAAGAGGCGGGGAGAAGAAAAGAAAAAGGAAAAGAAATCAATCTTTTTTGTACTATTTCAAAATCTATTATATATTTCTCACAGTACATCTCAGTTTGGACACTACATTTTCATTGGAAATGTTTGATTTAGTGTTTAGTTTTCATAAAGTTAACCATAAAAGAAAACAGATTCGTGTAGATACTAAAGTGACCCAAACACTCTTAAATGATTTCCAGTGCCGAATTACCAGTTTTAAATTTAGATTTAAATTAATTAATATTAAATAAAAATTTAAATTCAGTTCCTCAGTTCCACCAGAGAGATCTTAGGTGTCCAACTGATGTAATTAGAAAGAAAAGTTGTCAACATTAGCCAGTAAAAATAATATAAATTGAATTATTCAAATCAGGAGAAATAGTGCGAGGGTCAACAGATGTAGAACAGGGAGAAGAATGAAAAGAAGGCAGGGAAAAGAAAAAGAGGGAGGAGAAATAGCAGGTCAATTTCTTGCGGCTAGAAAGATAAGGAGGGACTTGCTGGAAGTTTCCAAGAATTAAGCTGCCATATTGAACAGCACAAACCTAGAGGTCTCACCACTTTAAGAAAAAGCCATGGGAAAATTTTGTCAGAAAGTTTTTCCCTAGACAAAGGCTACATGTCAAAGGAAAGAATTTTCATGGAATGAATTGTTCATTCAAGCATTCACAACTAAGAGAGCTCTGAATATTGCAAACCTGCTTTTCCTTACCAAGCAACTCTTTCCTGGCCAGGAGAGATGAGAAGTCATGTAGCTACAGATCCATAGGTCTCCCTGCTCCTCCACCCACTGTCCTCACCACCCGCAAAAGACACTAACCTGGGAAACTGAGGTGGCTGCCTTCTAACCTGCTCTAGGATTAAAGGCCATCTACCAAGTAGGGTAATGAGAATAAATCAAGAAGAATAAATGAAATACATTTGCTGAGGTTGGGAGTCAAAAAAAGCTGTTAGTATGCTGCAGGGGTGGGGGATTAACCCTCATATTGCTACCAGGTTTCAAGAAGTGTCCCATATTAGAAGAAATATCATATCAATATCAAATTCAAAGTGTCATAATAACTCCATATACTAGACTATCAGCTACCAGAGGACAGACATTTCTGTTTTATTCACTGCTATATCTTCAGAACCTCATCCTTAGGTGTGAAGTAGAAGACCAACAATTATTTGTTTAGAAAACAAATTAATATACAGCTCCATAACTTCCTATGCAATAAACATACAGCAGCATTAGTCTCCCCACACAATCATATTCCAAATCTGCTATTCATTTATTTTTCTCAGCAAATACTTTTAAGTATTCATTATGCATTAGTCGTTCTATTGTATACTTTGAATATGAAAATAATAAAACAAAAAAGACTGGAAAAATGAAATTTCTATTTCACAGTAACAACAAAAAATTATCTTTCATAATTTATAGCATCTGTGATGCTAATGGAGGTTTTATTTTCCTCGAATACTGTATGAAATATCAAAATGTAACTTATTCAAAGGTCATCAGAGTCCATCAAACTCTTAAAACTTTATGCAAACTCCATCAATAGAAATTAATGATCCTCCTACCAAAAAAAAAATACAATGGAATTGATTCTATCTGGTTTTATTTATCTTGCCCTAATTAGGCATCTCATTTAAATTCTCTTCCCAAGTTCATATGGGAGTTTTCTTATAATTCCTTGCTTAGTCCAAATGATACTTTCTTTTTTTTTCTACTCTGAGTCTTTTCAGACCAAACTAATCATGGGCATGCTTCCAAAATGTATAAGAATTAGAGAAAGAAGTTGATTGCTTAATTCTTGCCTCTGAGTCAGCGCTTGCGTTAATTAGCTAAAGCCAGAGTCCTCAGCATGCTCTTGAGAGCTCCGTGATCCACTGATTAGCAATGACAAGGCCATCTGGCCCTCCCGAAGCAGGCTGGAGAAAGTCTCTCTTGGCATAAAAATCAGGGATGCCTGTAATTTAGAATGAGTCAAGTGCTGCCGCCACATTTGAAGGAGATGGTGTCTGACTACCAGATGAGGCCTGCCCCAAAGGAAGTGATGTCTGTACACCATGACCATCCAAACCAGCCTGGCTCCCTTGATATGGGTAACCTTCTCTTACCTTCCCTAGGATGATCCTGCTCCTCAACTTCCCTTTTAATTGTTTTTGGTTCTCCAGCAAGTGTGGCACCAAAATCGACAAGCCTCGACTTAAGGCTTGTGTGTAATTTTTGGTTAATTATTCATCAGGGGGTTGCTAAAATGTAGCTGGGAAGCCAGGGCTTGGTATGTGGATAAAGTCAAGATGAGCTGGCTAGTTCCATTCTGCTCTCTCCCCACCCCTGCAGCCTGGCCTAGGGACTCTATGGATGACAAGGCTCCCGGTGGGGAAAGAATGGTCAGGGTCCCACTGGTGTGATTCCATGTAATTAGCAGCATGTCCTCATTGAAATGTTGAAGACTGCAAGTGCTCTTGGTTTTTTCGAGTCAATAATTTCCAGTCATGACTTTTATTCTAGAAAAAATAAAATAAAATAACAATATAACCGTCAGTTCTTAGACCCTGTATCCAGTTTGAGGATTAGGATAAATGGTGACTATATGTTGCCAGAGGATCTCTGGGTCCAGAAGCTCTGTCATTGTCAACCCCACCTACTCCCTGAGGCCAGAACTAAAATAAAGAGTGGTGACAATAAAAGGCAAGTATCAACTGGATTTCCTGGGGAAAAAACTCACTTGATGAAGCTTCACACACTCATGTAGGCACTTGTCAATGCAGACAGGCAAAACCTTGAGGTAGCTGGGTTGATGAGCATTGTATCTTGATTCTTAGGTACATGCATTGGTACATACGGCATTTCAGTTGTAATTCACCTTGACTCTGCCTTTGGATCTCAGTATTGCCTTTCACACACATTCACTATAAGTCCCCCAAGTCTGGCATTGCCCAGGAGTTATATAGGCTTTATATTGTATTAATTTAAAGTTTCCCTCCTTAGGTCAGGTCGCCCAAATTTTTAAAGCAGTAAGCTTTTCCGTGCTGAGTGGTTTGGGTTGAGTACTTTTCTGACTTCAGCATTTTAATATGAACTAATACTTTCTCTTGTAACATAAACAGTCTGCACAGGTCTAGGAAGAATGTAAACACCCACAACACCTTCTACTTCATTCAGGCTGTTTGTGAACTAAACAGTCTTGAATGATCCAGTACAGATATCATATATTTAAGTAGGTGACAACAGGCATATGAGCACAAGGATCCCTTATTTTGACAGGAGGAAAATTGACTCTTATGTTACAAACTACATCCCACCAAGCTGGAAGTCTTCCAAGGAAGAGGGACTAAAATTCACATTGGCGCCACACATATAGCTCTGGATTATAAAAAGTGCAGCAGGTTTAGCTGTCAGGTATATGACAAGTTCCTATACAAACTCAGGTATTCTTTCAACACTGTACGTGTCCTCTGTGATTTCTAAGATTCCGTGCTAAGTTCCTATTCTCTATAACAGATTCCTTTCAGTGTGCCTGTTTTCATTATGAATATGAAGTTTTTTTCCTCAAGTCTTATTGCTGTAAATAAGAAAATAAAAAGATGATTATATTGTTATTTTATAGCATCTAACTCACAAGGAACCCAAAGCTCTGAACAAATATTTAGTCTGAATAGAAAAAAAAAAGAAGTGGAGTAAATTTATCTTTGGAGAAGAACAGTAATTCTTCCAACTTTCTTATGTGTTATTTAACAAATTATCCATTCCAAGGCACAAAATGGCTCTCTAGCAGCCACACTGAATTAACAGCCCTTCCAGTAGCAGCCCTTTTATTTATAATTTACTAATCACATCCATTATATCCTCTTACTAACTCTTCATAATTGTGACAAAAATAAGCAAATAAAACCAACTCTACCAATAGCAAACTAAGAGACCACCTACCCACCACTGGTCTCACCAGCCAACCCATGAGCTATTCCCTCTTTCTACCATTCCCTAAATCAAATTCAATGAAGATTTTCAACAAGTATGCATTTATTGAAGGCCTACTATGTGCCAGGTCTATCTTCTCCAAAGGTGTCTGGGCAATACTTGCGTAACTTGACAGAGTGAAATTCTTTAGTTTTCTCCTTTTGATGCAGTAATCAATTGATTGTGGAGTTGAACCCTAAAGAATGGGTCATGGTGTAAGTAGAAAGGAGCTAACATCGCTATATACCTCCAAAATCTTGTACTTTTTATAAATAATTTCAATTACAACAACCAAATAAGAAGTGAATTATATTATGTATATTTAATTTAATTATTTCATAACTAAGAGAACTTTAATTCTGAGACTTTAAATATAATTTGCCTAAAGACACAGATGGTACAACCTGAATTTCACTTATGTCTGTTTCACTCCTGAACAAGGTTGCGCTTTATCTGTTTACAATCGACATATGAATTAATAATAGGACACAGCTGCTAACCAAAATGATGTGATTTTGGCTTCATTGATCAAAAATGCAGTTCTCAGACTAAGGAAGTACAATATTCAATCATGGGAGTGTTTAGTCCTTTCATCCTTGAGATTCAACAGAGCATATCTGGAACATACATCCAGTTCCAAACGTCAGATTTTTAAAGCAGTTTGGCAAACTCAAAGTGTGCAGAAAATGAGCAACAAAGAAGTAAGGGTACCATCTCATACAAACTATTGATGGAACTGAGAGATTCAGCCTGGAATACACAATGATCAAAGCAATGATACAAAAGCCGTTTGCAAATAATTGAAGATTACTAGGAAGAAAAGAAGAAAGGGAAGGTGTGGGAAGGGAAGAAGGGCAAGCAAGGACAGGTTGGTTCCCTATGACTCCAGAAGACAAACTAGGAAACCAGAATGGCCTTCGTGATCCCTGCATAACAATCTAGGTAGGAATGATTGAGGACCTAGAAAGATACCAATTATAAGCCTAGAAAAGATGGGTGAAAAAGAGACACTGAAGAGAGGCACCCTCAGGAGCCGATGACTGAGAAAATGAGTCACTGAGGAGCCCCATATTTTGAGTCCAGGATCACCTGATTAGAGGAAGAGTCACAAGCCACACCAACCTGTTTATGACCACTTGCCCTCTACAGGGGACACCTGGTTGCTTCTTTGGCAGAAGCAGTGAGCTAAAACGGCACTATTATACTGAATGAAATGGCAGATGGACCTGGGGTTTTCGTTCTGACAGCTGTGAAACCCCCTTCCCAGTCCTTGCCCTTGGCTCTTCACGCTGCCTGGGATCTGCTCTTGCCCTGAACATCTACATGGCTCACAGTGTCCTGCATGCAAACCTCTGCTTAAATGCCACCTTCTCATAAAGACCTCCTTGACCACCAATCCAATGAACACTCTCCTTTTATTTACATGCTGAATTTTTATAGTACACATAATCTACAATGGGACATTATATGTGTTTCACTGTCCCCTTCACTTGCAAGTCCCTTCCATGTGGCAGAAACCTTATTTTGTTCACTGATGTATCTTCTGTACCTAGACAGTGTCCAGCACAGTGTAGACCCTCAGGAATAGTTCAAAATAGATTAAATTTTCTCTAAGTTTAATTTATATTCGTGGTGAATATTTTCCATGAGAACCCTGCCTCTTGGTACCAAACTTCTTGGGATAGATCATCATTTCTGTTAAGATTTATATTTTCATGCCACAACTCTGCCTTGAAAACAAGACATCTGTAAACCTTAATGTTAGGTTAGCTGCAAATTGAACATTAAGTTTTTTAGAACTATATCTAAGGACGGTCACTGGTCATTATCTCTTTCTTGAATTCTCAACCAAATCAACATATAATTTAATTTTGTCACATTATAATATCTTAGACCAAACAAAATATTATTCATGTTGTCATTTTCCGGTTATATAGGGTTAAACAAGTATCAAAAAAGTAGGAATTTTGGACTGCAGATTCAAATTTTGAAACTTCAATCTTCTACATGTAAGTTTTTTAAAAATCATTTTTTATTGGATCTCTTAAATTCTGGGGACTCCTAAATTAGCTAAGAAGATACCTTTCATCTACTCAAAATAAAAGTAGTATATAAAAGTATTATATTTATTTATAGATATCTCCCAGAAAAAAAAAATAGATAACTGTCTTCCTTTGCATACCTTTCCTCCCACAAAGGCTTATCAACACCCTGAGAGGTAGAGTGGATCAGAACCAGGAATGGCAGCAGTTTGCTGAAAGAAAGGAGCATGGAGAGTGGCCCAACCTTGGGGCATAGCTCTTCACTCACTCTCTCCAAGCCTTCCCTCCCCAAGGAGTTACTTTGGCTCCATTTTCAGGAGTCACAGTCGCCACCTAAAGACATTTACCTAAAGGTGCTTTCCTTCTTCTTTAGACAAAGAAACAAGTGTTCCTTCTAAATCTAAGAAACTGAAGAGACACTACACAGAAGAAAACATACAATCAATCAACAAACATGAAAAAATGTTCATCATCTCTAGCAATTAGAGAGATGCAATGAAAACTACTCTAAGATTTCACCTCACTCCAGTCAGAATGGCAGCTATTAAGAACACAAGGGCTGGGGATGTGGCTCAAGTGGTAGCGCGCTCGCCTGGCATGCGTGTGGCCCGGGTTCGATCCTCAGCACCACATACCAACAAAGATGTTGTGTCCGCCGAGAACTAAAAAATAAATATTGAAAATTCTCTCTCTCTCTCTCTCTCTCTCCCCTCTCTCACTCTTTCTAAAAAAAAAAAAAAAGAACACAAATAACAATAAGTGTTGGTGAGAATGTGGGGAAAAGGCACACTCATACATTGCTGGTGGGACTGCAAATTGGTGCAGCCAATATGGAAAGCAGTACGGAGATTCCTTGGAAAATTGGGAATGGAACCACCATTTGACCCAGCTATCCCACCCCATGATTTATATCCAAAGGACTTAAAATCAGCATACTACAGTGATGCAGCCACATCAATATTTATAGCAGCTCAATTCACAATGGCTAAACTATGGAATCAACCTAGATGCCCTTCAATAAATGAATGAATATAGAAAATGTACACAATGGAATATTACTGAGACTTAAAGAAGAACAAAATTATGGCATTTGCAGGTAATTGGATGGAGCTGGAGAATATTGTGTTAAGGGAAATAAACCAATCCCCAGAAAACCAAAGGCAGAATGTTTTCTCTGATAAGCAATGTTGGTCCATAATGGAGGGGGATGTGGGGATGGGAAGGACGGTAGAATGAGAGGGACATTATTACCCTATATACATGTATGATTACACTACTGGTATGAGACTGCCCCCTGTTCAGCCAAAGGAAGGAGAAATTGTGCTCTGTTTGTCTACAGTGTTGTCTAAATGCATTCTACTGTCATGTATAGCTAATTCGAACAAATTCTTCAAATTAAAAAAAAAATTTTTAAAGAAGTCAAATAGTGTCACACTGCTGCCCCAAACTACAACAGCTCCCCGGGGACTCTGAGGAAAATCCCATTTTTTAGGGACCTGTGGGTCCACCCCTTACTTTGGCAATGACCTGTCTTCTTACACTGTCTCCTCACTCACTCACTCTACTCTAACCACAGGGGTTCCTTACTGTTTGTTGAACTACGCCCTCCCTGGGGGCCTCACACTGTCTGTGCCCTGCTTGGGAACCTCTATCCCCAGGGATTAGCTTGGCCACCTCCCTAGATCCCTATCTTTATTCAACTGCCACCTCTCAATAAGGTCCCCTAGGCATCCCATTTATTGTCACAGCTGTTCCCCCTGCGCTTCCTAACACCCTGCTCCCACTCCTCCTCATCCCACAGTACTTCCACCTTCTGTCAGATGACATATTTTTAAAATTTTTAGGGTTATATATATTGTTTTTTGCCCTCCCAAATACCACAGGGATCTTTGTTTTGTTCACCAAGGTATTTAGAAAGCTTAAAATAATGCCTGGAAATCACAGAGGTTTAAAAAATATTTGTTAAATTAATTCATTAATAATTGGAATAATACAACACGTTCTATTAATCACCCAACCAATAAGTATATTTGAATGCACAGGTTTGTTCTATGTGCTCCAATGCACTGGGAGAGTTTTTTGTTTTTCTTTCTTTCTTTTTTAGTACAAATATCTGCCCTCTGAAATTTTATATTGTACATGTGGAAACTACAGGTATTCAGTGGATCAAAGAGACTGTGTAATTGTGTGTGTGAAAAAATACATCCAAATACACCAGAAAGAGTCCTAGCCCTACTCAACATTATCTGATTGCTGTTACCTCCAGTGTTACATCCTTTACAAATTTTCTTCTTTCTCCAGTGGAATAAACTAACTCTGGTTTCCCACGTATACTTCTTTTTCTAACAAACTTAATATGAATGAAAATAGTCTTGATTTTCCATCATCTAGGTTCATGAATCTCAGCATCCTTAACTTTAGTCTTCTAAAGATCCCAATTTCTCCACATAATTCAGAATATGTTAAATAAAATATTGTGTACAACTTTTCATATCTGTTATTTGTAGAATGATGGTTTATTTGCCTGAAAAGTGAACATTTTCAAATTTGATTGGCATGTTAGAACTAGCCTGATTTGATATTTAAGTTTAAAAAAAGAAAAATGGTGAGGGCTTGGGATGCTTGACATGCGCAAGGCCCTGTGTTCAATCTGTAGTACCCAAAAACACAAACACAGAAAAACAAAGTAGCCCATGAAGGCAGATGGCTTAAAACATCCATATTAACATGCATAGAAGACAATACCATTTAAATTCTCACAACTTAAATACAAACTAAAACTCAACTCAGAGTCAATAATAATAATTCAATTACTCACTGACATTTATTGAACCATGTGTCATAAATTCTAACCAAGTACTTTATAAGAAACAAGTATTATTCTTAACCCCCTCTTACAATGAAAATAAACTGAGGAACAGGTGAGAGCAGAGTACCTGTCCACATATCTGTGAGGTCCAAATACACTCCTTACCCTTCTTTGCCCTTGTAGTCATTTTCAAGGACATAAAACTCTGAGAATGCTCACTGACTATCCCTTAATAATGAGAATAGAAAATTATATTAAGGAGGTGCTGTTAGGTTAAAAAAAAAAGAAGAAGAAAGAAAAGTTAACAAGTTATGGGACAACTGAAAACATTGAGAATATCACCATTCCATCTGTGTCAAAACAATGGTAGATTATAAGATGAACTGGTCTAAAGTTGTGTTAGTCAGCTTTCTGTTATGGTAACAAAATACCTGATAAAACAACTTAAGGGAGAAAAGATTTGCTTTGCCTCACTGTTTCAGAAATGTCAGTCCAGAGTCAGCCGGCTCCATGGCTTTTAGGCCTGCTGAGGAGAAAACACCATGGTGAAGGGTGTGGTGGAGAAAAGCTGCTCACCTTATGGCATCCAGGAAGCAGAAAGAAAGGGGCTGAGGACAAGATATAGTCCCTGTTATGGTTTGGATGTGAGGTGTCCCCCAAAAGCTCATGTGTGAGAAAATGCAAGAAGGTTTAGAGGCGAAATGATTTGGTTGTGAGAGTCTCAACACAATCAGTAATTAATCCCTTAATGGGATTAACTGAGCAGTGACATAGGTGGGTAGGGTGTGGCTGGGGGAGGAGGGTCATTAGGGGCGTGCCTCTGGGGTATATATTTTGTACCTGGTGAGCACAGTCTTTCTCTGATTTCTGATCATCATGTGACCTGCATCCCCCCCCACACACACACTCTTCCACCATGATGTTCTGCCTCACCTTGAGCCCCAAGGAGATGAGCCATCTGCCTATGGGCAGGACTCTGAAACCATGAGCCCCCAAATAAACTTTTCCTCTTCTACAGTTGTTCTGGTCAGGCCTTTTAGCTGCAGTAACGAACAAGCAGACTGAAACAGTCCCCAAGTGCACTCCCTAAAGGACTTACTCCCTTCGACCATGTCCAGTCTCCTACAGTTTCCACCTCCCACTCAGTTATGTACTCGGCTAAGAAGCCATCAGTGGATTTGACCACTGGTGAGGTCAAAACCATTACCATCCAATGGCTTCCCAAAAGCCTCACCTCTGAATATTGCTGCGATCTTTCAGAACATGAGCCTTTAGGGGACATTTCATATCCAAACCATGATGACAGTTATATATAATAGGTGTATATGTGATATATAGATACCAATGAACTATAAATGTGTAGTCATAGCTAATTTCTGAAAAGACAAAAGAAAAATCAAAACAGAATTGCTTTAGAACAGAGTTTAAAGGGTACAAAGGAATGTTTATCTCCCACTCCACTCTTCTGTACCATTTGAATTTATCACAGACTTAAACATTATCTCATTAATTATACTAATATCTCATAAGAGGGAAAAGGCTGAGATGATAATCCAATAGCTTTGTCACTAAAGAGCATTGCTAGGATCCCCAGTGTACCTGGTACAAATTTCTTTCAAGGTTATTAGTTTTAAACTCTTTGTTCCCTTTATCTCTCTAGCTTTGTATGTTAGAAGTGCTATTAGGAAACAAAAATCAGCAGCAACAAATATCTTCATTAATTATGTTAATTACAGCTGACTGCCTACATGTTTGGAAACAAAACATTTTAGCATCAGCCCAGGCATAAGTTCATGTAGAAGCATAGCAGCACTCAGGATAGAATCGACTACAGATCTTAGCTACTATCTTGGTAAGCAGCCCTCTGAACATTGCTGCACAGGGGAAGGAATTCCTACAGGGTGCCCTGGAGATCCTAGCAATGCTCTTTTGTGATGAAGCTATTAGAGTATCATCTCAGCCTTGGCCTCCTTATGAGACATTAGTATAATTAATGAGATAATGTTTAAGCTTGTGGTTCCTGAGAGAGAAATCATGGAAGTCCTTGGTTGCTAAAAATGAAGTATTTGGATTTAATTTTTCACAAATTCAAAGTACCATAACTGAAGTGGCACCAAGCTCTCAAGTCCAAATGTAGGTGCATAGATGGTAAAACCCAATTCACAGTGATTATTTATGGCAACAACTTGCTAAAGACTAAAAGAGGCAGATACTGAGTTCGTAGAATGTTAATAGCAACTATTTAAATGAATCAAAAAAAAACATTCACATACTGAAACACAAAGCAGCTAATGAATTGGTGCAAAACATGCCAGAAATCAATACTTTACCTTATCACAAAGCTTGACATTATTTCCTGCAGTCATCATTCAACATCAATGTCATGTACAGATGTTCCCCACTTAAGATGGAGTAATGTTGCAACAAACCCATCATAAGTTAAAAGTATCAACAGTCAAAACTGCATTTAAACCTAACTTACAGAGCATCATAGTTCAGCAACTCAGTACACAGTATAAGCTTCCCCCTCAGGATCACATGGTTCATTGGGAGCTACAAGTCAATGCCCCAAATCATATCACTTATCACTAGTCCAGGAAGAGATCCAAATTCAAATTTCAAAGTACATTCTATGAATGCATCTCACCTTTGTACCATTGTAGTGGTACCCCTTTCTCCACAGAAAATCTTAACTGGGCTTCTCCAGAAATCTTCACCATGGCCGATTTTAGGACTGTCAGCAAAAGAGTCTCTACAAACAAGTTCAGTGTAATTAAACTTCTTATTTTCCTGTTGCTCGATTTTACTTGGCCACTGGCAGGGAAGAAATCAGCATTCCAGGTGCTGGACACCAGACTTAACAAATTTTTCACAAACATTTATCCAATACAGTAGTTTGTAGAAATGTGTAAACAAAGCCTCTGGTCTTGAGCTGGGGCTTCACAGAGATGTCTACTAAGACAAAAGAAATTACCAATTGGGCTTCATGGTAACAGCTGGCAGGGAGAGGAAAGAAAGGGGAGAAGAAGCTCTCCCCTTCTCAAGTGTTGTCCTTGAAGGGTTAACTTGCCCAGAATAGTGAAAGAAAAGCTGCTTTTATGTGAACTTCTGCAGACTACAAACTTCTGAGCTCATCCCCTTACATGCTGGGTATAAAATTCTGAAACTACCTCAACTCGGGGCTCAGGGGATTATTGACTATAGCAAAAGCTGTGCCCTCTGAACCTGGCTGCAGCCAAATAAAACTGTTTCCTACTATCTTCGGTGCCTTGCCTTGACTATCCCTACAACAACATCATAAAGTTGAAAAATCCTAAGTCAAACCGTTGAAAGTCAAGGACCATTTAAACTGTGAAAGGCATAAAGTTTTCACAAAATTATGCCCATACATTACTCATCAAGAAAGATGAGTTTGCTGCCTTTGCCAGTATTCCCAGAGCCTAATCCTCCACCAGGCCCAGGAAATACATGGCATTCAGTGCTTCTGTTTGTCTGCTAAGCAACTTGTGTCATAGAATAATCTTCACATCTCACTCCAACTAATTCTGTTTACTCAACTTATTCTGTTGTATAGCTACTGAAGCAATAAAAATAACTCTTTCTTGGATGATCATACTACATAACAAGGTAGTTAGAAATGTGCTGGGGCTCAAATAAACATGAGTTTGAATGCAGATTCCACCACCAATGTGTCATAGGACTTCGGACAATTTATTGAAGCATTCTGAGACTCGATTTTCTCATCTTTAAAGGAGACTGATATGCACCTTCCATATGGTTTAATGGATCCAATGAGAAAATATATGGTGACCATAAAGTACTTAGCAAAAGACCCAGCAAATAGTTAAGTACTCAGCAAATGTTTTTAATTCTAGAGTTTCCAACCATGCTTTCCCCACCTTTCCATCATACCTCCAAGGATCAAGAAACTTCAAACCATTACACTGATACAATATAAAGAATCTCTTGGTCATAACACATGTCAACCTGGAGGTAATTTTATTAGACACAGACAAAGGTCTGTATTTTACAATATAGAAAAATCTCAGAATGGTGCTTACTTTTGCAGGAGGCATGTAACATTGACATAATCACTTTATTCCAGGATTTGTTAAAGCTATAATATTTTAACATGAAACACACAGACAATCACATAGGGAAATTAAATCAGTCTTCAATTTTCTGTGCTTTCAGGGTCAGGAAATTGAATAAATAAAATCCATAGATATACATATGTGTACACACACATGCACACACACACACGTGCTCACAGAGACACACACAGAAACAAATCTAATTTAAAATGGTGACTTTGACCTCTCCTAAAGTCTTCTGTTTGGGAAGTTTGCAAATGTTACTGAAAATGATTTCATCTTCAACTGAAAATGAAATCCCCCAAGAAGTGGCAAAGATGAAAGGAAGAACAATAAGAACACTAAATAATGCACACCTGAGTATTGGAGAGTGGGCAATGTTGTTGTACTCAGTGGCCAGGTGCTGATGATAAGGGTCCCCCTTATTTAGGTAGTTCTGTAAGAAGACAGTCTTAAAATAGTATGCACTAAAGCAGCATGGAAAAGTACAGTGCAGACCTCAGTTTTGCTCAGATCTCTTGAAAAAAGAATCTGCAGCCCACACAAACCAAACAATGCTGACCCAACCCCACCCACTTGCTGTACCTCCAACAACAGAAAATAAGCCCATGTCACAACTAGCTGCCGTGGACTAAATCCACCTGATAGATGAGTTTTGTTGAGCTTGCAGAGTTCGAAAGGAATTTTTTTTTCTATTGCTTGCCAACATTTAAAATTAAAAGATCTCACATAAAATTCAGATACCTGGTTCCTCTTTAAAAATTTAAAAGATTTGGCAAACTCCAGGCCAGCAACCCAGCAGAGATAATAAAGGTACTCGATCCTAAGGCGGGTATGTGCTCTCCAATTAACCACTGTCCCCACCACACCCAGCACCCCACTCATTTGTACTAGCTCCCTGACACTGGGGGATATTTGAGTGCCCAGAGCCACCAGGAAGGTCATTAATAACACTAAATCAAACATGACAACCAAATGTCAGTAGCATCCAACGTGACTACTTTAAAATATATAATAGCAGAGAACCAAATTGTTTAATGTAAAAAACCCTGGGCTGGCTGTTGAAATAAATGGGTTTCCTTCCTAGGACCACTGCTGTGTGAAATTGGGCAAATCACTTACCTTTCCTCAATTTCAGTGTCCTCAAATTAAAAAAAAAAAGGATAACAATACCAGTGTCATATGTTATAAAGCATAATTTGTGTTAAAGTCTATTCTGAATTAGTCTAACCAACACTTGACATAAATATAAATGAAAAGGTTACATACTCCAGATGTTTTAATGTTCTTACAAATATATTCCAATTCATCAACCTGTCAATGATTTCCCATATTTCTCCACACTTTGCAAATTCAAAATGCACACAATTAAATTCTGTAGCACTGTTTAAAACTCTTTACTAGTAAGAGAAAGAGAAATTAAAGGAAAAAAAGGAATGTGCCTTTGTATCTCATTATTCTTAGGAATAATTAGAGCTTGGGTCATAGCTTCTGACTTTCCAAAAGCAAATGGTATATCTGAGATGCCTAACTGAGGTTTTGGATAAGGCAAGGATCATTCAGTGTACACCCTACCTAGAATTTCACTAAGCAGTGTTTGGATCTGATTGTACCCATAAAATTTCTGTGCCCAAATAAAGTTTCCCAAAGGGACCAGAGCCCATTAAATCTCTTCCTCCCAGAATCAGAGGCAGCAGGATTTGGGAGATGAGATGACATTGACTGAGCACCTCATATTGAGCTCCCTTAATAAACTAAGTAATTTCCAACCCTGAGACACAAATAACATTAGCAGAAGCAAGGGGATAGTCAGAATAGGAACAAAAAGTTTGAAAGAAGCAAAATTTCTCTCACTCTTCCCTCATCAGGCCCACAGTCACAGCACCAGACAAAGGGAATTGTTTTGATAAATGATACATTCGTGGTCGAAATTTGGTGCTTGTTCCATGATCACCCACAGTAGAACAGCCATCCCACAAGAAGCCACATTATCGCACAATGCTGCCTCCCAGCAAATGATAGGACCAGCAACCTAGTGCATGGCCTGTCCACCCTCCCTCCATACACCAAAAAATGAACAGAAGAGATTCCTTCTTTGAGAATATAAACTAGGAAATATCAAGATAAAGCATATTATTCCACCTCTATCATAGTATTTACAGTCTACAAAAAAACTGATTCATGTACATGTGTGTCTCGTCAAGCATAGGGCCGAGTGTTGGTGCACAATGAGTGCCTGATACATAATTCTTAAGTGAAACTAAATTGTCTTCATTCTCCATTTTCTGTCTTAGCAGCATAAAAGATCTGAAAAACCTCGAAGCTCTAACGCTATCTGGAACCTCTTCTGTTTTGGCTTAGGAGTGTGTTAAGGCAATATGCCCATCACAACTGAGCAAAACGATAAATCTGTTTAAGATAGCAAAGTTGGGGCCAACTGTGCACCGTGGAATCTCCTAGAGTCTATAAAGGTAGATTGATAATGCAACCTGATCAATGATATTGCTGATATTGCTCAGACCTTAAAATTTGGGCTGATGCACACATGATTACATGACCTGTGTAACTCTACATCGTGTATGACCATAAGAATGAAAAGTTGTGTTCCACTTATGCCACTTATGTATAATGTGTCAAAATGAATTCTACTGTCATGTATAACTAATTAGAACAAATTTTTTAAAAATTTAAATTCAGACTGAGTGGGAGAGAGGAGTTTCTACAGATCCGTTCCTGTTCCTGCACTCTGGCTCCTTCACCTCCAGGGGGCAGCCTACACAGTGTTCTCACAGGGTTGGAGGTGAAACAGCTCAACAGGCCAACCATTTAGTTTCTGCCTCTGGCATTCACTGACTGAACAAATAATTTAAATTCCTGTGTCTTGATTTTCTCATCTGTAAAATGGACTAATCATTCTTACCTTACAGGACTCCTGCGAAGATTAGATAAAGGAATGCATGTAAAGGACTTGGTACAGTGTCCAAAAACACACTGATTGTGTAACAGATGTAGCCACCCCTGGAGCGTAGGGAGAAGAGCAGATGTGAGGCTGATCAGAGCAAGACCAAGGAAGGTGAGGGTGTGATGATGTTCAGAGGCAGCTTCCCAGGCCCACTGCTTTTACCCTTGGGCTCTGGGACCAATGCTTCTTCAGCCATCCCATTAGAACCCACGTATGCCCCATGGGAGACTGTGGAAGCTTCAAAGCATATTCTTATTTGAGTTAAAACTTCCTGTTTTTTCACTCTGCTCCCAAGCAAATTTGTCTTTGTTTCAGCACAAAAACAATATTGCCTCCTCCTAAATTTCTGAGAAATATGAAACTCCAAGGAGATATGCAATGATTATACTGTGATTTTGCCCACCCCTTGGCACCTTCACCACACACTTGGGGACACATGTGCCTCAATTTGCTGCCTGTGTGGAATTGTCTTCCCATTAGCACAATTGATAGTGTGGGTCCAGCCTGGAATATTGCAGTATCTCATTATTAATGCATAAAACTCTGAGGCCCAGATAAAATAAAGGATTTTCTCCAAATCATACTGTGGGATGAGATAGACTGAAGCAGTGCCCTGCTCTCTGAGCCCAGCCTACCTTCCTCTCTGGTCATAAAGTCATAAACAGAAAATAGTTCATGTGTGTACAAAGTCCTCAAATGGTCTTAACAGAATCATGGGTGTCACAGGCATCCTAAGGGAAAATCATCTCTTAATGTCTTAGCACATAAGAGCAGTGCCTGCCTGTTGAGAGCCACAGCCGAAGGGGCCCCAGCAAACTTCCAGCTGCCAGCAAACTTTCAGACTGCCAGCTGATGATTGGCTCACAGCGGCCCCAGCAACATCTAGCTGATTGGCTCCTCTGCGGTGATGCTCATTGGGAGACTTCTTTGGCTCCGCCCATGCAACCCAGCCAATCGGCCTCAAGAGCAGGAGGATTGTGGGAGGTGGTGAGGCTTGTGTTTGTGGGAGAGGCTTGTGGGAAGCTGGTGGTGGCAGTTGGGCTCTGAGGGTTTTTCCTGAGGAGCTGTTTGTTTTGGCCTGTGTGGTTCTAAAAATAAAGTTCGTTTCTTTTGACAAGTGGCTCCTGAATTGTGCCCAGCCAGACTGCGGCACCTGCCGCCTACCAAATTCAGGAAAATAAATATAACACTTCAGCAGCTCTGTTTGGGAAAGAGGATGAAGAGTATGCATTTGAAGATTTCATAAAAGTCAAATAAGCCAGAGTTGTGTTCAGATGAAACCTAGTATTCACATATGGGATTATCTTTACTGACAGCTGCTCCTTACCAAAAGCGGATACAGATTCTAATGAGTTCATAGCCTTAAGTAGAAGTTGCTATTGATAAATACTGCAATACTTGTAGGGAAATAAAACTTTCTTAACATTTAATACACCAAATGAAAATACCAAACACATATATCTTGAAAAAAAGAATATATATACATTTTATACAAAGACATCTTCAAAATATTTTACTGATAAAAGGCAAAATTTATAAGTAATATCTTAGTAATAAGATATTAATAATAAGTTTAACATTAGTTAAACTTTTTATGTTAAAGAATAACCCTTTTTCATATTTTATATAAAATATTAAAGTGATTTTAATCACTTTAATTGAAAAATAATAATAATTTTTCTATATAGAAACCTAAAAAATTGTTGTTTCCAAGTTTTCTGCCACAGTAGTGATAAGCACAGACTTGCCTCTAGGGGGCGCTTAAGGCTTTCTCTCTAACTCATCTTCCTTCAGTTTTTACCCCATCTTCATGGATGGCGCTCTGGGGCCTCTTCATTTAGGAAAAGGGTTCAACTCCATTCCTCTACCAATTTGCAGTCCCACCAGCAATGTATGAGTGTACCTTTCCCCCCACATCCTCACCAACATTTATTATTGCTTGTATTCTTAATAATTACCATTTTGACTGAAGTGAGATGAAATTTCAGTGTAGTTTTAATTTGCATTTCTCTAATTGCTAGAGATGTTGAACATTTTTTTCATATATGTGTTGATCAATTGTATTTCTTCTAGGCATCAAGAGATATGAATAAAAGGTTTCATGAAAAAGAAATAAGATTACATATTTTTAACTAGAATTGTGTGATGCATTGTTAGTATTTCTTGAGTTCTGAGGAAAGAAATGTTTTCCAACAAAGCAGATTATTAAATAAAGAAATTGAATCAAAGATTTAACAAAGAACAGAACTTCATTTGTTCTTTTTTTTCATTACATTTTTATCTTTCCTTCCTATGTTTATTAACCAACTTTTTCCTTGAACAACTAGTCTACACCTACCTTGCTTTAAATGCTATTGCAGATAGAATATCGTGAACAGGGATAATGTGCTTTACAGTGATCCTACTAGAAAATTTTCTCTAGTTTGTGGTCAGTTGTAGGCTTTACCTTCTGCTTTTTTTGTAATTTTGATCATTTTATTACTCATTAGTCCATTTTCTAGAATATGTGAATTTGTGAAAGGATGCAGATATAAGAGTCCTCAATTTACCCATATATTGATCAAATGAGTGTCTTACAGAAAAATTACAGTGAGTCCCCTGAAACTTGGCTGCTTGTTTTTAGAAAGAGTGCATATGTGTGCATTAGATGACCTACTGATTAAGAGATAGCTGGCAATTGACATGGAAATGTTATAGCATCTGACGACAGCCTTGAACTTGGACATTTTCTGGTTAGCATTCATGGGATTTAGACCCTCACTCTTGGTCTTTGTTGTAGAGAACTATTTCCTATCAATATCCTTTTTGTTAAAAAAAAAAATTACTCCCTATGAGTAAAAGTGACTGTCCTAATTTTGAGGGATGACATTTTGTGTCTGTTTATTTGGTCTGGAGTCTTTTGTCCAGGCAATGTTAATGACTCCCTCTGACTTCTGTCATAACATTTCTGACCTAGTATTATGGAAAGAATACATGGTTTCAGCTCAGAGAAATTCCGGGTAGGTCAGAAAGCATTTTAATTTATTCAAGGGGAGACTTTCAGTTCATGCTGGGGGAAGTTAGTTAATTCATTAAGTTTATGGTAAGATATTAAATGCTAGCATTAAAGTTGACAGAGTAGTTGATAACACTTGGTCATGTTTTGGCTTCCTAAAAGCCTTTGGCTGATTTAAAAATAAATCATTATAGACAGACTATTAAATTTTATGAACTATGAATGTGCTTAATGGCCCAGTTTAATAAAATGCTCCAAGCTTCTCCGTGGGCCATTGCTTTTACCTGAGGCCACACACACATTTCAAATACCACCGACCATCTCAAAGGTGATTATTCCACTAACATAAGAGCATGGCTATTACCTTTTAAAGGGTTTGACTGTATTTGACCTTATGGTAAGGTGAAATTTAAAACTTTGGTAGTATTACAGAGAATATTTGTTAATTCACAACTTTTTGTTATGGTAAATATGTGATTAAAATCACTTCTGACTAGATAAAGGGTATGATCCATGACACTGATGATTAAAGAGGTTGGTTTTTGTCAAAAACATTTATTACAATAACAACTTTAGTTTTACAAGAAAACAATGACTTGCCTCCCAATGTTTTTATATTATTATGTATAAGATGACTGTATTAATTCATTTTCCATTGCTACAACATAATACCTGAGACTGGGTAATAAAGAAAAGAGGTTTATTTAGCTAACAGCCAGAAGTTCAAGATGGAGCAGACCCATGTGTTTATCTTTTGGTGAGGGCCTAAGGGTGGATGGTGTCTTGGTGGGATGATGTAAGGGAGTGATCACATGGCAAGACAGGAATCCAGAGAGTGATCTGGGGTTAGCCTTGCTCTTTTATAACAACTCAGGTTCATGGAAACTAACTGAGGTCCCATGAAAACCCTATTAATCCCTTCCAAGGCCAGCACCCCAGCGACTTCCACTAGGCTCCACCTCTTAAAGGTCTCACCACCTCTCACATCACTGCACTGGAAAAGAAGCTCCTAACACATAAGCCCCTGGGGACACAAACAAAATCCAGACCATAGTAGTGACATCAGTTCTTATTTCATAAAATCCCTGCAAAAAAAGCGGGGAGGGTTAGTTTTTTTGTGTTCTGGTTCCACTTTTTTTTTTTCCTGGTTCCACTTTTTAAAGCTGCTTCGTGCTGTTTTATGTGATAAGATTCTCTGAGACTTAGTCTAAAATGAGAAAAACTCCAGCATTGTTGACTATGTCAAAAAAGGAAGCCTCTCTTTGTCTTCATTATCTGATAAAAAAAAATGTGGCATATATACACAATGGAATATAAAGAATATTACTCGGCAATAGAAGAGAATGAAATCATGGCATTTTTAGGTAAATGGATGGAGTTTGGGAGAATATAATGCTAAATGAAGTTAGCCAATCCCAAAAAAACAAAGGCTGAATGTTTTCTTTGATATATGGAGGCTGACTCATGGTGGGATAGGGAGGCGGAACATAGGTCTGAGTTGCTTAGTGCTTTGCTTTTGCTGAGGCTGTGTCTCAAGGGTCCAAAATTGCCATGTATGCAGTCAAGGGGAGAAATGTCCACGCACTTCTGCCCCTTTCAATGCTTTATGCACTCAAATTACTCAATACAATTTCACTCTATAAGTTCTTAATCAAGAAAACAACAATCCTTAATGCTAGGCACTGCAATAGACATAATCAATTCACAGCAAACAATTCTAGATTAATTCTAAGCACTGCAAACACACTTAATCATGATAAGCTAATGACAGACATTTCCTCTGTGTGCTAAATTCAAAAGTCTTAAGCCTTAGGCTTTATGCCCACCAGATGCACACTCAATCAGACCACAGTGACCAGGCCCAGAACCAAGGCAGGCTTTTCCTGGTGTGGAGTGGACGACCGGTTGAGGAGAGGGTCGTAGGGAGAAGCTGCAGAGCTCTCACCAAGGTCCATGCGAGGCGGTATAGTTTGAGATCAGTGAGGATCACGCAGAGAATCAGGAAATGATGACAAGTGATGGGACATCAGGTCCTCCCTCATCAGGCTCTCCAGCTCGAGTGCATCCTTGTTTTGCCTGGCTGAATCCCTGTTCACTAGCTCTATTATTTATACTAAATTTGGGGGCTTTTGACTCCCCCTTCAATCCTTATCAGCTACCACTGGATTTCTCAGTGACATCATTTACCCTGGAGTCAGAAACATCTGTTCTGGTGGTCTCCACCCTGATCTTCTCACCTTTCCCTCTTATCAGGCCAGGACAGCCTGCCAGGGGCTTCACTCCGTTTATCAGGGTGAGGGGAAGTGACTTGTCTGAGGCCCTACTGGAGGGCTCTGTGGGTGTGCCTGGTGAGACTGCAGGTTTCAAACTGGAGTTTTTAAAATGGGATTGCTTAGGCTCAGGCCTAAGGCCATCCTAATAGGCTGGCTTTGAATTTGCAATCCTCTTGTCTCAACCTCCCGAGCTGCTGGGATTACAGGCATGTGCCACCAGGCCCACCTGAAGATTCCATTCTTAATCTTAAACTTATGGCAGGGGGTTTTAGGTGAATATAAGGAAAAAAAGTAACATTTTTTTTTTTGGTGAGATATGACTACATAGCTCTAGTTAATATGCTGGAATAACTAATAATATTAAAATGATAGAATTCTACATTGATGGATAATACAAAATTGCTTGTACAAAGACTTAGTCACTGATTTTCTTAGAATAAGAACTTGATATGGTCTGTGAAGGTCTTGAAAAATCTCCAGGCCTTTCATTTATCCCCCAAATATACTATGAACATTACCACTCAAAAGCATGTTTTGTTTTGTTTTGTTTTGTTTTGTTTTGTTTTGTTTTGTGAAGTAAACTAAATATTTTATTTCATAAAGTTCAGTAATGACAATTTTGCATTCCTCAAAAACAAAATTCTTAAAAAATTAAAATATAATATTTAACTTAAAGATATTGGGACTTGACAAAATGTCTTATTGACCTTCAGTTTAGCACTTTGCAATATATAATACTAAAAAGAGTAAGCCAAAATAAACCTCCTTTTTTTCTGTAAAGTAACCTGCCTCAGGCACGTTGTTATAGTAATGGAAAATAGAATAATACATAGAGCTACTCTATCAGCCTTTTATAGGAACATAAGTATTTTTCCATAGGAAAGGTCCTTGGTTATTGAAATATATTTAAATAAGCTCACTTTCCTGGTATGTAATTAATTTTGGAAGGTTGAATTGTTCTTTTAATTTTACCTTCACAAAGAAAATAAAATTTATTTTATGAAAAAAAATTCTTACAGCAACTGTGCTACTAGTTTGAATAAACTTGGAAGTTCTACCTAGAGACTAATTGTATAGTCTTAGAAGAATCTAACTTTTACTTGAATTATTTCTTTACATATTTTAATTGGTTAAAAAAATCAGCTAGAAACCCTCACAAGCTTTATAAGCTTCATTCCCACTCACAAATAACGAACATTAAATTTTGCTTATCTTCTTGTAGTACTGGAGATTTAACCCAAGGGTGCTCTACCGATACATCCCCAACAATGTAAAATACATATATATTTTGAGGCATAGTCTTGTTAAGTTGCCTAGACTGGTATTGAACTTGGGATCCTTCTGCCTCAGCCTCCTAAGTTGCTGGAATTACAGGCATGTGCCACTGTGCTTTGCTCAGGTTAGTTTTGACTTTAAAAAATGAATATGTTTGGACTACTCTAGATTAGTTTGTTGTCTGAAAAATATGACTAAAATTTCATGTGTTCTCATGTTTTTGGGTGAAAGACCCATATCTTAATCCTAATAGTTTTAAAAGCTGAATTTTAGCTCTGTTTTTTTTTCCTATTCAAGTCCCAAAGTTTGTTGTTTGCTAGCCAAGTGATGGTTTTAGCAGAATGAGAAGTTTTGTTCCCATAATAGCATGGGGCCATTTCAGAAATAAGTTTGTTTCATTCTGGCCTTTATTTGATGATAGGAGACCATTTTTGGACTGCGGGCTAACATCTGTCCAAGTTATTTTCTAATTAACCTGACATATGCTTTCCAAGTATAATTTTCTCTACACTATCAGTCTCCCAACTTTTAAATTGTGCTTCCCATCAGCAAAATATTTTGAAAATGTCTTTCTGTAGAATTTGTGGATGTTCTTTTTTGCCTTCAAATTGTTATATGTGCAGTCAGTATTCTGTGTGTTAATATTAAGAAAGTCTAATTCATAATTTTTAAAATAAAAATATCAACAAAAATACTATTATTATGAAACATGTTTTCTGAGGGTGTCAAACTCCACTTTGGAAATTATAGTCCTGTATTTAAGGTTCTTAATAGTTTTCCTGCTCTAATATTTTGGGGGGATGCATTTTATTTATCATTTTAACCCATGGAGCAGTGACTCTCATCTGAGGAGAATCTAAGAGGGCAGATGCCTGAGAACTGTGGTTTGAAGAAGGCTGTCAGGGATCCTGATCACTCCCAACTCCACCCTCTACTCATACCCCTGCTGCCCCATCTTGGGAAAATCATGACTGGTAGAAATAACACAGCTTTTAAATTCCTTGCCCAGGTAACAAAATAGCGTGATCTGCAACTGTTTTTCATGCAGATTGTACTTGGATTGATGAGGCAGCAAAACAGAGAGGCAGGGTAGTAAAGCAAAAATATTTGGTGTTATACTGAAAAGAAAGAGCTCATGAATTTTTCATGGTTGACATCTGTGTTTGTTCAATGCAATGATCACTGGGGTCCTATAAGATGAGTTTTCTCGAAAAGTATTTTGTAAGTAAATGTAAAATTTGTTTTGTAAGTAGAATCATTTAAAATATGCTGAGGAAACCTATGATTTTTTTTTGGTTATTATGTATATTTTCAAATGAATTAATTTATTTAAATCAACAGATATAATTGTAGGTATTTGTTGTGTACAACAGGATGATTTGTTGGTGTGGGTGTGTGTTGTGGTATTTGTGTTTCTGTGCCTAACTTATTTCACTTAACACGATATCTTCCAGTTCCATGTATGTTGTTGCAAATGACAGGATTCCCTTCTTTTTATGGCTGAATACTATTCTATTGTGTATAGATGACACATTTCTTTCTCTTTTTTTTCCAGTACAGACACAATATCTTTTATCACAGATCCTTATCTACTCATCTGCTGATGGACCCTCTTAGGCATTCCATATCCTAGCTATTGTGTAGAGTGCTGTATTAAACATGGGAGTGCTGATATCTCTTTGATATGTTGATTTTGTTTCCTTTAAAGATATGTCCAGTAGTAGGATTGCTGAATTTTATGGCATTTTTATTTTTCAGAGTTGGAGTCACTTCCATACAGTTAGTACTTGGCCATGCTGATTTACATTCCCACCAACAGTGTGCAAGGGTTCCTTTTCTCCATATCCCAGCCAACATTTATTATCTTTTGTCTTTTTGACAATAGTCATTCTAAATGAAGTGAAGTGGTCTCTCATTATGGTTTGCATTTCTCTCATGTTTAATGATGTTGGATTTTTTTTTTCATGTCTGGTGGCCAATTGTATGTCTTCTTTTCAGGAGAATCTGTAATTTAATAAGTTTTATGGGGAAACCCATTTTGGGATGTACATAGTCCTTTTGGGGGGGTACAAATCCAAATTTTTGTATGGTTTTGTCCTGATGAGATTCCCTAGCATAGAAAATATTAGGCAATGGCAGAGAGGTGATTGCCAGAAACCCAAAGCTTTCACTGTGTAATTGTACATTAGAATTAAAGTAAGTATCCAGAGAATTCAGATCAAACTCGCCTTCTCTGTTTGAAATATACTAACAGAGTTATTAAAAAATATCCTAAATGTGTCTTTTCTTGACTACAATCTCATCAATTTTGAACAATGTTACTGAGCATTCCTTTTTTAAATATTTTTTTAGTTGTAGATGGACACAATAACTTTATTTTGTTTATTTATTTTTTATGTGGTGCTGAGGATCAAACCCAGTGCCTTACACACGAAAAGCAAGTGCTCTACCACTGAACCACAACCGGAGCCCCTGAGAGAGCTTTCTAACAATAGTCCTAAGGGGTCACATAAGTTTGGGAAACACTTCCTACTTGTCCCTTTTTTTTTTTTTTTTTTTTTGCATTATAGACATGAGAAGTCCTGTGGTAAATGATGCTTTTGAACTTTGTTTAACTCAGTGTTTTCTGAACGTCATTGGCTGGGAACTCTTTACATAAAATTTATTAACTTGCAGTAAAACTGAGGTTCTTTATAATATACTTTGGGAAAGGCTGGGATAAAATTTGCAAATTTCTCTGTAGCCACAGTACTGGTCAATAGTCATAAAGAGCCAGAGTCTGCTGGGACAAAAAGAGTCCACAGTCACATGCTGCTACTGCTGCTGCTACTGCTGCTGCTGCTGCTGCTGCTGCTGCTGCTGCTGCTGCTGCTGCTGGGAGTTTGAAGGACTTGCTAAGGGGATGCTGAGTTTATTAGTAATCAGGTGTTATCTCTTCAGAGAAAAACAGCTACCTAATGGACTTGGAAATCTGTTGGGGAGCCAGAGACTAGCTCAATAGCTTTCCAGATCTTCCTTTTCTCCTGAAATGCCCCTAGATTTTTATTGATTTTTATTTCTACTTTTATTGGGGTACAATCACTCTGGAAAGCAGTATGGAAATTCCACAGAAAACTTGGAATGGAGTTGCCATTTGACCCAGTAATTCCAATCCTCAGCAGGTACACAAAGGACTTAAAATCAGCATACAACAGGGACACAACCACATCAATGTTTATAGCAGCTCAATTCACAATAGCTAGACTATGGAACCAGCCTAGGTGCCCTTCAACAGATGAATAGATAGAAAATGTGGTGATGTTGAACATTTTTTCATATATGCAATGACATACTACTCAGTCATAAAGAGAAATCTAATTATGTCACTTGCCAGTAAAAGGATGTAACTGGAGACTATGATGCTAAGTGAAATAAACCAATCCCCCCAAAAACCAAAAGCCAAATGTTCTCTCTGATATGCAGATGCTAACTCATAGTAAAGGGGGAAGAGGTAGGGAAGGATGGAAGTACTTTGGATTAGACAAAGGGGAATGAAGGGAAGGGAGGGGGAATGGGAATAGGAAAGATTGTGTATAGATGTGTAGAATGAATCAGACATTACTTGCCTATGTGCATATATAAATACACCACCAATGTAATTCTAAATCATGTACAACCAAAAGAATGAGAAGTTGTACTCCATATATGTATAATATGTCAAAATACATTCTACTGTCATGTATAATAACAAATAAAAAAGGAAATTAGAAAATAACAAAGACTATAAAGAAAAATAAAAGTCATAACCAGAATTAACCACTGCTATTTTTTTTGAAAAATCCCTATATTTCAGAGATTTTTCTCACACCTTTCCTTATCCATATATCTATATGAGACCACCCAACATATACTACTTAACACCCTTCTTTTTTTTCCAAAAATATTTTTTACCTAGTATTGTGAAATGGTTTTTTGCTTTCTAACCAACTACTGTGGTTAAAACACTTAATCAAAGGTTGGGAAATGTTTTTATTTAGTTTATTTTAGATGTTTTATTTTAGATTATTAATCTGCCACACAAAATTTATGGTAGCATTATTTCTACTAGTCAAAAACTGGAACTATCAATAGGAGTCTACTTAAATAAATTAAAAGCTGCCATACAAGATTGTATTAGGGTTATCCAGAGAACTACAACTAATAGGGATAGACGAATAGAGATAGATGATAGATAGATAGATAGATAGATAGATAGATAGATAGATAGATAGATAGAGTTTTATTATGGGAATTAGCTCACATAATTTGGAAACCAAGAAACCCCATGATCTAATCTACTGACTACATGCTGGAGAACTAGCAGTGTAATTCAGTCTAAATGTGAAGGCCTAAAATTGATATCTCAACCCAAAGAGGATCCTCCCACTTTCCTCCATCTTTTTATTCTGTTCAGACCCTCAATAAAATGATTTTGCCCATCCATGTTGGTGAAGGTGATCTTCTGTACTCAGGCTACTGATTGAAATGTCAATCTCTTCCAGAAACCCCCTCACAGACACACCCATAAATAATGCTTATCATGGGGCTGTAGCTTTTAGTGGCAGATCACTTGCCTAGAATGTGTGAAGTACTGGGTTTGATCCTTCGCACCACATAAAAATAAACAAATAAAATAAAGGCATTCTGTCCATGAATGATGCTTATCATTATCTGTGATATCTGGGCATCCCTTAGCCCAGTAAAGTTGACATAAAACTAACCATTGCCCTGGAATCCTAGGTAGTCATTAGATAGCTATCCTAAAATCTTTCTCAGTATTTGGTAAAAGTTTGATCTTTTGATAAGTTTATATTATAAACAGCATAAAGTAGCTGTGAGTGATTTTTCACCTGTAAAGAATTTTTTTCTTTGTGGACCCATGACAAAGCAAGTTGGATTTCTAGAAAGTGGTCTTGGAAAAAAATAATTATTTTTTTAATTCTATATCTTCATTTATATGTTGTTTTATAATTTTAAAAGCACTGGTTTTAAAACTAACCATTGCCCTGGAATCCTAGGTAGTCATTAGATAGCTATCCTAAAATCTTTCTCAGTATTTGGTAAAAGTTTGATCTTTTGATAAGTTTATATTATAAACAGCATAAAGTAGCTGTGAGTGATTTTTCACCTGTAAAGAATTTTTTTCTTTGTGGACCCATGACAAAGCAAGTTGGATTTCTAGAAAGTGGTCTTGGAAAAAAATAATTATTTTTTTAATTCTATATCTTCATTTATATGTTGTTTTATAATTTTAAAAGCACTGGTTAAAAAAAATCAGGAAATTTTTGTTTTGGAAAAAGTAGAAGTCAAGAATAGCAAAGGATCTGACATTTCACAGTACTTGCAAAGTAACAGGTTAGCATACCAGTTTCACAAATTCTGACTGTCTTAATCTGTTCAGACTGCCATAACAAAATATCATAAATTCAATGGTTTATAAATAACAGAAATGTATTTCTTATAGTTCTGGAGTCTGGGGAGTCCAAGATCAAGGTGCCAGCAGATCTGGGTGAAGCCCAACTTTCTGGTTTTGGGTACAGACCCAACTTTTCTCTGTGTCCTCACATGGCAGAAGGAGTAAACAAGCCCTCACGAGCGTTCTTTATAAAGGCACTAATCTCACTCGTGAGGACTCCCCCTCATTACCTACACTTCCCAAAAGTCCCACTTCCTATTATTATCACCTTGGGGGTCAGAGTTTCAACATATGCATTTGGGGATCTATGAACATTCAGACCATTGCACAGACAAAAGACACAAGACTCCTGCATCAGAGACAAATGAATAGTACTCACAGGAAAAGCAGAAGCCAGAATGTTGGCATTTTCTTAGATCAGTACCCAAAGTTCCAGTCCCTCAGGGAATTGAACAGAGGGCCATATAATACCTGCATAATGTGTGCACGCACACGCACATGCATACACACACACACACACACACACACACACACACACACACACGCAGAGTTGTATTAAAGGAGAAGAACCCTAAACTGAACAAACCTAAATCTTATATTGAAAGGACCTGTTTTCTCTGGAGGAACACACTATCTCTTTTCCAAGGCTGTAAACTGTACAAACTTCTTGTAAAGACAGTATGGAACTAAGGCAGTCTGTATATTGCTCAAGTACAAGAATGTGAGAGATGCAAGAAAAATCAGCTCTAATCAGGATACTATCGGTCTTTTTAGGGTCTACACAGTATTTAATTGTATAAAGTTCTATGATATATCTGTTTTAAAAGAACTTCAAGTTATTTCTAAAGCCACCACTATTAAAACCACTAACCGTTCTATTATTTCTTTTAGATTAATCCAGAAGTGGAATTGCTAAATCAGACTACCTACATTCTTTTTTGAAAGATTTTGTTTTATACGTATTTTGTTTTATACGTATTTAAACTTGCCCTGAGCTTCATGCTTGCAGAAATTGTTCACGCTCTACTGTGTGAATAAGTGTTAGCTTTGCCACCCTTTCACTTATGAGGCATATTATCAATCAATCCATTTGATCTCTTCAAATCTAATAGGAAAAATGACATCTTCCATTGTTTTCATTTTCATTCACCAACTACCAACAAAATTGAAAATTTTCATATGTATTAGCCACATATTTTTCTTCTTTTACATTTAATATTGACACTCACCTATCCTACATTTTTAACGGAGCATTGTGTCTACCCTGTTGGTTGGTAAGCATATTCATGCATATGGTAAGACAGTGAGTCCTTTGTTATAGGCTACCTCTTCACAAGGTACATTCCGGTTTTTGGTTTTTTACTTTTTTATTTGTTCTTTTTAGTTATACATGACAGTAGAGTCTATTTTGACATACTTGTACAAACACAGAATAATCTTATTCTAGTACATCCCATTTTTTCCAAGAATTTTTATACAGTAGAATATCCAGTTAAGTGCTCATACATAGATATTTTCCATATTCATAAGGACACCCTTCTAGCCTCCAGACTTTTACTCTACCTCCAAGTGGGAAGGGAGCGTGAGAACTGTAATTCCAATTAAAACCTCTCTATTTATTTGGGGATCTCTGCATTACTATGCAATTAAAGGTCTGTGATAAATAGCCTAAAGCTTATCAAATTACAAACTTTCATGCAAGTCCTTCTTTACTTTTTCTCTCAAATGTTATATGATTAAGTTTGAAACTAATTATGAAAAGCAATGATACATTGAGAAACAAGACCTAAAAAGCTCTAATGAAAGTGTTTGATCCTGGCCTATTATAATAGAAATGTCTCTCTCAAAACCACAATGAAAGTTATTATCCACCAAAATCCTAATCTCCCAGGCCAGCTAAATTCAAAGGATTATTAAATCAGCATGTGCAAACTCATGTGGTTTTGTTGCAAATATGATAAAACTTAAAATTATATGTTACTCTTTTTAGTGATTTTTTTTAAAAAATTTTTGTAGTTATAGATGACCAGAATGCCTTTATTTTATTTATTTTTATGTGGTGATAAGGATCGAACCCAGTGCCTCACACATGCAAGGCAAGTGCTCTACCATTGAGCTACAGCCCCAGCCCCTTAGGGATCTTTGTAACAGGAGGCTACGTTTATTACCTCTGAAAATCTTCCATCAAAAAAACAAATCATCCCTTCACAGCCAGGAATTAGAGGAATGTAATTAAGAAAATGTATTGAAATTTCAAGTTTAAAAACAAGTGATTACAACATTAAAATAAAACCCTTCAACTCTGTGGAAAAGTACTTTTTCCCTAAAGGAAATTTTTCTAAAACACTTTAAAAAAAAAAAAAACTTTTAGGCAGTTGGTATTCAAATAATTCATGAGAGCAAAATTTGACAAGGGCTTTTCTATACAATGAAAAGCAATGTGTTAACTCTGAACTCAGCGGTGAATGTCAAATCTCACAATTCTCAAAGAAACCTTTTCACTGATTTTAGGCAGTTGATGTGTATTAGGTAGTGGATATTTAAATATAATTTTTAAAAATAATTTCAAGTTCAGAAAGAAACTAAAAATAACAAAGCAATTAGTTTTCTTTAAGACTTTTGTGGCTTTGGGGGAAAATCCCTTAAGTGTTGAGAAACCAGCAGCCTCTGGGTGCCTCAAGCCCATGAGGCACAGAGAGCCCCTTTAGAGCACAGAGAAACTCAGGGACCTAAATCTATGCTGTGCTTAAAGAACCCAGCCCTTAATGGCACTGGAACATGAGTGATACTTTTATAGTCAGACACTGTCAGGATGCTCCGGGTCATAGAAAAAAGACCTAATAGCCAGACACTGCATTACTTTTCTTCTTGACGTTGCATAGCTATTTGAGGCTGATTGATATACACATACATACATAAACACATATGTAGATCTAGATTCATATAACTTTAAATCAGACTCACATACATAAGCTTTGCTCTCAACTTTCCTACCTTGCTCTTGCCAGTGCTTTTTATTAAAAATAGGTCAACTTGAACTTGGACTAACACCTTCCAAAGGCCCTCCCTTTTATATGTTTATTGAATTCTCACAACAACCTCCATCATATACCACAGAGGAATTAATCCTCTGGAGGTTAAGTGACTTACCTGAAATCACACACGTAGGGAACAATCAGTGGACTCTCATTTCCAGAAAGTTCCAAGACTAGCCTCTCTGTGGCAATTGAAATCAACTACATTCTGGAGCATGTGGAGGGGTTGTTGGTCTTTCGTATCGTCTCCAAGGTAGTCACAGACACCCAACACAGCACACAAAACTTCCCCCCTATAAAAAGGAGACAAGATATCGTACTTCTGGCTCCATGCCAAGTACAGTCAAAACCCTGAACCAGGAAACCAGGTGAAGGAGTGATATTTTTTATTTGAAGTGTCACAGAATCCTGAACCTGGATACAAAGAAAACACTCACTTGGTTCAACAAAATGATCATTTTCTGATGAGACAAAATAGCAAATTTTGTGAATATCCTCTGCTCAGCAATGAACTTCTCAGTGTATTGACACACATATTAAAAACATGGCAGCCAGAGCAGTGTGCACACCTGTAATCCCAGCGGCTCAGGAGGCTGAAACAGAAAGATTGTGAGTTCAAAGCCAGCCTCAGCAAAAGTGAGGCCCTAAGCAATTCAGTGAGAATTTCCTGTCTCTAAATAAAATATAAAAAGGGTTAGGGATGTGGCTCAGTGGTTGAGTGCCCCTGAGTTCAATCCCTGGTACCAAAAACAAACAAACAAACAAACAAACAAAAAACATGGCAATGTCCTCTTTGATTGTTGGTGCTTGAGTTAAAATCTACTATGCAACTCTGCCCCATAAATCCAAAACAGAACTATATAGTCAAGAATGACAAGCTAAGTAACCAGTCCTGGTGGAACACACACCTGTAATCCCAGAGACTCTGGAGGCTGAGGAAGGAGGATCACAAATTTGAGGACAACTTGAGCAATTTTGCAAGATCCTGTTTCAAAATAATAAATAAATAGGTTTGGGGGTGTAGCTCAGTGGTAGAGCATCCTTAAATTCGATCCCCAATATCCCTCCAAAAAAAATTAATTTTGGGCTAAGTATGTTGAGATGTTGAGTAACATGATATATATATAGAATGGAGGCTGAATGATGTTTGGGGGAAAAGATGAAGTGCTGGGAGTGTTCTTAATTAAAACCACTTTGTTATTCACTCTTCCTTTAAGTTTCTTTACTATCAAAATTGTGGCATTCATTCATTGGAAGGTTGAGTGTAACCTAAATTTTTTCAATTAGAGGAATAGATTCCAATGCGAAAGTGTCTCTTGGATCAAGAATCTGATGATCCCCTGACTCATGCTAGCTCTCTGAAGAAGAAAATGAATTGATTTGATCTATAAATACTGACCCCACAGAGACTCAAGAAAGTATTTTTTTTTAATGAAGGCAATATTAAACAGAAGCAGATCTTCAGACCCTGCGTTTGCATCAGCCCCTTCCCAGGCCTTGGGAGGTGCTCTAGCCACGATACATGATCATGTGTTTTTGTGAAATTAGCACAAGTGAAATATTTTCACTGCAATTGGTTGATTAGGACCCCTGTTCCTTTCCTCTCCAAAATCTCCTTCATGCAGATGCTAGAGTGGAAAGTAACAGCAGTCTTAATCAACAGATTGCAGTAGGGTGTTGGAGTGGCTGCAGTTATTTTGGGATCCAGCCAAGAGAGGAAGTCGATTCTAAAATACATTTAGTTTAATGGAATGTAATTATGTGGTTCATAGTCAATTCCATATATAGTTAAGTTACTGCCGGCTGGTCTAGCATTAGAATACCTTCTAGGAAGAATACACCTACTGCCACTACCCAACTTCTGCAGCTTCGGAGTGTGAAGATGCCGCTCCAGAGGATGCACCACAATATAAGCAGGTCCAGCAGCTCCACTGCCTGAACAAAAAACTGTGGAAGCTGAATGTTAGTTTCAGAAAAATTCACCCAATCATGAGATCTATAAAACCATAAGTAAAAGATTGAGTTCTCACTGACACCTGATCAAAACAAATTTTTCTTTTATCACAGTATTTAAGCATGCAACCACATGAAAACATAGCACCCATTTTTTTTCATTGCTGTCTTGGGAAATGTACCAAATAGAATTGAGAGTTTCCCCATGTTTTTAGGGTACAAACATGCAGCAAGTACATATATAAGAGCTCATTTATGAAACTTGAGTTTCTCACACTTGACAATAATCCTAAAAACTTATATTACCAATATAGAATTCTGAAGCTGAAAATAAGCTTCTCTAAATCTCCAATAACAGAAAATCTTTTACCCAACATGCTAGAAAAAAAAAATGAAACCAGTCCTCTTCCAGGTTGCAGACTGCCATCTTATTGCCATCTGCACATGGTGGAAGGAGGGTAAGAGAGCTCTCTGGAATTCCTTCTATAAGGACACAAATCCCATTCATGAGGGCTCAATCCTCATGATCTAAATTACCTTCCAAAAGCCTCATCTTCTAATATTATCACCTTGGGAGTTGGAATTTCCATCTCTAAACTTGTGAGGAACACAAATATTCAGTCTGTTGTATGAGGTCTTCCTTGGACAACTAAATATAAAGCTAATTATTTAATTGCATGTGTTAACAAGAGCTGAAGAAAAAAGAGCACAGAGTTCTGTAAGCAGAGGAGTCTGACTGGACAGAGGGAATCACAGAAGACTTCTCTGAGGAAATAACTTAGGGTAAGCCCTGCGGGATGGGTTGGAATAAACTGGACACAGCAGGGAAACTGTGCACAAAGCCCTGAGACGGGAATGGGAACCCACATGGCTAAGGAACGAAAAGTAGAACACAAGGGTAAGTGTTATTGATACAAGGTTAAATTTGAGGCTGAGCACCAGCATCTCTTTTCTTAAAAAATATAGCTTTGTATTCAGTACATTTCAGAGGACAGAAACATGTGACCTATGGAAAAAGGGACTGTCACCAAGAGATGATGGGCACTTAGACCAAAGTGTTGAAGAAAAGTCAATCAAACTTGCTGAATGACTTCAGTCACCATACACAAAGTGCAATTGTCCATTCCCAGAATTACAAGAAAGTTAAAACTGAAAGCAAACCTCAAAAATATGAAGTCCAAACTCATCTCTTTATAAATCAAGAAATCAAGGACCAAGGATCAAGGAGCTCATTCACAACCAGTGGACCTTGTGCAGAGCCAAAGCCATACCCCACATCATCCTTTTCCAGTTACCATCTCACTGCTTAAGCATGCGCAGTTGTTGCACACATCATGCATTCTCTTTAAGTATTAGGTAAGGCAGATATAATGATTCTAATTTTACTCAGGAATAGAGTAAAGCTGATATTAATCAAAGTTTCCATCACTAATAGTACCAGAGATAGCATTAGCACTCAGGGCTCTACTCCTCATCAACTCAATCAAGTCTATTAACAGTATGAAACCCCTACTGTGTGCAAGCCATCAGGTGGCTGAGGAAGAGTCAAATGAATAATTAAGAGGGTTTATAATCCAGCGAGTGAGGTTATCCACTTGAAACTCCACTTGACTCTTCCTACTTCTGGAATCTGGGGTTTTTGAGAAAACATACAGCTGTCTGTTGACCCTCCTGCTCTTACCAGGTCCAGGCAGACCAGAGTGTGCAGCCTGCTGTGCCACACCTATAATTCTTGGGCAGATCTTTCTAAGTTAGACTTCTTTTGTTGCAGGCAACAGAAACTGGCTGCCAAACATAAATGAAAGTGCATTTATTAAAAAGCAATATTGGAACCAAAAGGAATAGGGGAGGATCAGAAATAGCCAGAACCCAGCTGCTCCAGAGGCTAAGTAGGAGTCTGGAATTATCTTTAACCAACACCTGTCTGTCAACAGGACACATGGATTCCAACCATATGCTGCCTCTTTGACCCACTTCCTAAGATTCATGTTGCAGGCAGGGAGCATCCATTTAGTCTCACTCATGTCAAATCCCATGTATTGACTGACGAAGGTCAGTACATGTTATTATTGTGCCACCAGGGTATTCCCAGTGGGGATGAGGTAATTAGCTTAACATGATACTACTAGGAAGTGGGAAAGATTTTATGCAGCCAAAATAAATAAATAAATAAATACACATGTTTCAGTGCACTCCATAGTTCTTAAGGGAGCATATCAATTTCATTCTCTAGAAAATAAACCTGAACATTCATCAGCACCACTCCCAGTGTGGAATGGCTCCACATAAACCACTCCTGGGTTTTCATTCTGGCAAAATGAAGGAAGAGTTTTATAACTGGAAGTAACCCACATATCACCTACCACAGTTGCAGCATGAGCATAGAAAGCACATACTCATCCAGCCTTCCTTAGGAACAGAAACACAATCGCATTACCATGTGCCTCCAGCACATGAGAGTTATCATTGCTCTCAATTGGGAGGATAAGGAGTGAAATAGAATAATAATAAGGATGAAAATATTTCTATTTCAAAGACTTACTGTGTGGGGCTGGGGATGTGGCTCAAGTGGTAGCACTCTCGCCTTGCATGCACCGGGCACTAGGTTCGATCCTCAACACCACATAAAAATGAAAGATATTGTGTCCACCTAAAACTAAAAAATAAATATTTTTTTAAAAAAGACTTATTTTGTGATAGGCACCATACAAGATATTTTATATACATCACCTTTTCTTTTAATTGAACTGCCTACTGGTGTAAAAATGACTCATCATTCTGGCTTCTTTGTTTTTAGAAGTTTCTAGAAATTACCTCTGCCACCAGCAATGGACACTATAAGTTTTGTTGAAAAAAATACTCTGCATAAAATACTTGCAGAGAATAAAGTTCCAGTGAATAATGCCTTGAGCTTTCTTGGGGGCTAGTTCCAGCCAGCCTGAAATATTTCATCTGGCTTACAGGTTGAAATATTTAACTTTTTATTGTCATTGTAGGTCTAACATAAAAGAGAAAAATCAAACTGGCTTGCAGAAATAGATCACACGTAGGCTTGAGGCCCGGGTCCTACTGGGGAACAGGTAACTTGGAAAATTTACCCTTGCACCAGACATGCAGGAAAAGTCTGAGATTGCTTTGACTGGTTATCTGCACCTGGTAAGCATGCTGGCACACAGCCTGCATTTCTAGAACAGCCAAGAGAAGCCCAGAGAATATAAAAATTCCTGCAGTTGTGATAGGTGAGCTTCTTGTAGCTGGCAAAATCCTCATGTGTACAGGTGGGGACATCAGCAGATATGGGACATGGGAGAGCCCATGTTATCAGTCAGAGAATATCCTGCGTATCTATGTTGCGTAGTTTTCACAACGCAGGAGAATTTTACAGACTTTGCAATAAAGGAACATCATGTTCATTAACAGAACCTGCTGATTTTATTTTCTCAGTTCCAGTACCACCTTGCACTTACACACACATACCTCTTAAGAACATCCCTTATTCAAAAGAATGGTAATGTGAGGAAAAACTAGTCAAGGAGCACTGATCACCACACTGGATAGATGGGGGACAGACACTCCACCTAAAGCATGTAAAGGCAGTGGTAAGATAAATTCATCTCATCCACAGTGAAATTGAAAACAAAACAGAGCCAAGCAAAGAATTAATATTTGTGGAAGCACTAAATGAACAGAAAAGGTAGAGAGAAGTTTTGCTATGATTTAGATATGAGGTATACCACAAAAGCTCATGTGTGAGACAAGGCAAAAAATTTTCAGAAGTGAAATGATTAGATTTGAAAAGTATAACCTAATCAGTGGGTTAGTCCACTGACATGGATTAACTAGGTGGTAACTGTAGACAGGTAGGATGTGACTGGTGGAGGTAGGTCACTGGGGACATGCTTTTGGGGTTTACAGTTTGATTTTGGTCATCGAGCTCTCTCTGCTTCCAGCAGCTCAGGAAGATAGAAGGGTAGAGGAGGAAGAATAAGGATAAGAAGGCAAAACAACAACAACAAAACTCCTGAGCTTCTTTCTTCCATCATTCCCTTCAGCCATGATGCTCTGTCTCATCTCAGGCCTGAGCACTAGAGTCAGCCGTCTACGGACTGAGACCTCTAAACTGTAAGCCAAAATAATTTTTTCCTTCTTTAAATTGCTTTTGCTGGGTATTTTGGTCACCATGAGAAAAAGCTAACAAGTCTCGTCTTATGAAACCATATTTTTAAATGACTAAAAGTCTGGACTAATTCAAGGGGTCTAGCACATTGTTGAGCACTGATTGCAAATGCCTGGAGACTGAACTATGAAGGCAGCGAGGTTTTAGTCAATATCATTTAAGGTATTAGTATCTAAAAATGGACATTACTTTAAGTGAAGGTAAAAGAAAACAAAGATATAAGTGTTTTAGCCTCTTTGGTGATGGTAAAAATAAAGAGACCCTAGTGATGTCATATTTGGAGGTATAGTAAAGAATAGGTTAAGAGTGAGGAAGCATAAGAAAACATTTCAACTATAAAAGAGTCAGTCAGAGGCCAAATATCAAACATTAAGAGAAAGGAGAGGGGATCCAAGATGGTAGAATAGAGGAGGTACTGTTTCTGACTGCTCTGCGGGATTAAACCAAGAAAACAGTCAGGTGGTGTCTCTACAAGGTCTCACCTAGACGGAATACAACATCTCAGAGCGTGTGACAGGACCCCTATACACCAGATTTTTGCAGAAACCATCAGAGCTGTGACCACCTGCGCAGAAATCAGAGCCTCTGTGTCTCAGTAAGACTCTGGACCCAAAACCCTCAGTTCTAGGGCACATGGCTCTCAAGCAGCATTCCAGAGTCACCTAATCAGCTGTGCTCCCATGCAGGCCACATGGCTGCAATCTAGCCACAGCACAAAGCCATCACAGCTCCCCCCACCTCACCAGACACCCCAGCACTGAAAGCAGACCAACTCCATCTTGGAAAACCTCTGTCACCATTTTTGGTGGGCGTGGCTATTAGCACAGACCTCCGTTTCAACAGGTACGTGGTTTCCAGCTTCCTCCCCCTCCCCCCTCCCCAGCCTCTGATTACTCTGCACAGTGACTACCTACCACAAAAACCACTCTCAGCTGAATGGGAGCAGACCCAGTGCAACCAGAGCACCACCCACCTAGCAGGAGCCTGAGGGTGAGAGGTCCCATAGTTGGGACCTGATAAGCAAAGGAGGGGAGGGGTCTAGTGACAAAAGAGAAAAAAACCTGAAGCAAATCAGAGAGACCAGGATTGGAAAGCTCCAGGCAAGAAAGGAAGACAATGGCGGGGGCGGGGGCTCAAGTCCACTCACCCTGGTTAAGACAACTCTACCTACTGGAAGAGAAGAGAAGCAGAAAGGAAACAGAAGTCTAAGAGTTTTGTTTTGTTTTGTTATTGTTGTTGTTGTTTTGCCTTCTTATCCTTATTCTTCCTTCTCTATCCATCTATCCTCTGACCTTCACAACCCCAACATGAAATTTACATGAAATAGAATTATGAGAACTGAAGCACATGGATAATATAATATAGAGGAATTGCATAAGGCCCCCCTGCTTTTTTATTTATTATTATTCTCTTTTCTTTCTTTTTTCTTTCTTTCTTTCCTTTTTTCTTCTTTCTTCTTCTTGCCCCCTTCAAATTTTACTCTTTTAACATCCTGTAATTTTCTAAATACACATGTGTGTCTGTTTTTATGTACTCTACTGTCCTCCCATGAACTTGTCTACCCTAAATTATCTCCTCTATATTTCCCTGTTTCAAACCCTCTTCATTAGAGGGCTCCTTCAAATTTCCTAAGTTATATTAACTCCATACCCTCACATATTTTCCCCTTAGCATACCGTCCTATGCCCGACCCCCAGTTCACTGTCCACCACCAGAAAATGTACACCTTTTATGAAACTGAATATATTTTAAATAATAATTGAATCCAACATTTCTGAACATTGAGACTAACTATTAATGTCTTAATAACAATTATTTTATTCATTGTTGATGTACTGTTGATATTAGGGTCTGTTAACATTGTCCTTCCCCACAGAGGAGGGATGTTGGAACCATACAAGAACACTATCAATATATAGGGTAAAAACAATAACATATCAGTCACAGGAAAAAAAGAAACATGAGCAACATGAAAAGACAAGGAAAGAAAGTACAAAAAATACTTAAGACAACACATCATTAGAAGAATTGACAGCTAGAGCAGAAAGAATGACAAAGAAAGATTTCAGGATACACATGGTTAAAATGCTTTGGGATCTCAAAGAAGACATAATACAACAAATACAGGCAGCAAAAGATCACTTTGACAATGAGCTACATAAACAAATCCAAGAAGCAAAAGATCACCTCTATAGGGAGATAGAGGATATACAAAACAAAACAAAACAAAAAAACCCAAATAGAAATCCTTAAAATGAAAGAAATAATAAACCAAATTAAAAACTCAAACAAGACCACTTAGAAGATAGGACATCAGGCAATGAAGATAAAGTATTAAGTATTTCACCTTGAAAAGAATGTAGCCAGCACAGTGAAAATGATAAGAAACCATGAGCAGAACATCCAAGAAATATGGGGTAGCATAAAAAGACCAAATTTAAGAGTTATTGGGATAGAGGAAGGCAGAGAGGTCCAAAGCAAAGGAATGAGCAATCTGTTCAATGAAATAATATCAGAAAACTTTAAAAACATGAAGAATAAAACAGAAATCCATATCCAAGAAGCCTATAGGATGCCAAATATGCAACACAAATCACAACAGATTCACACCAAGACACATTCAAATGAAAATGCCCAACATACAGAATAAGAAGAGAATTTTAAAAGCCTCAGGAGAAAGAAATCATATTACATATAGGGATAAACCAGTTAGGATAATGGCAGATTTTTCAACACAGACCCTAAAAGCTAGAAGATCCTTGAACAACATATTTCAAGCTCTGAAAGATAATGGGTGCCATCCAAGAATCTATATCCAGCAAAATTAAGCTTCAAATTTGAAGATGAAATAAAAACCTTCCACAACAAAAAAAAAAGTTAAAAGAATTTATAGCTAGGAAACTGGCACTACAAAACATCCTTGGCAAAATATTTCATGAAGAGGAAAAGAAAAACAACAATAAAAACCAGCACAGGGAGGTAGCACACTAAAGGAAAAACTAATCAAAGAGGAAAACCAAGTCAAGTTAAATAACAAAAATAAATAAATATGGCTGGAAATACAAACCATGTCTCAATAGTAACCCTAAATGTTAATGACTTAAACTCACCAAACAAAAGACAAAGGTTGGTAGATTGGATTTAAAAAGATCCAATGATATGCTGCCTACAGGAGACTCATCTGTTAGGAAAAGACATACACAGACTGAAGGTGAAAGGTTGGGAAAAATCAAACCACTCACATGGACTATGGAAGCAAGCAGGGGTTTCCATACTCATATAAAATAAAGTAGAATTCAAGCCAAAGATAATCAAAAGGGATAAAGATGGACATTACATACTGCTCAAGGGAACCATACACCAACAAGACATAACAATCATAAATATATATGCTCCGAACAATGGTGCAGCTATGTTCATCAAACAAACTCTTCTCAAGTTCAAGAGTCAAATTGACTACAACACAATAATCATGGGTGACTTTAACACACCTCTCTCACCACTGGACAGATCTTCTAAACAAAAGTTGAATAAAGAAATTATAGAGCTCAATAACACAATAACTTAGGCTTAACTGACATATACAGAATATTTTAACTGGCTTCAAGTGGATACACTTTCTTCTCAGCAGCACATGGATCCTTTTCTAAAATAGACCATATACTATACCACAAAGCAACTCTTATCAAATACAAAAAAGTAGAGATACTACCATGTATTTTATCAGATCATAATGGAATGAAATTGGAAATCAATGACAAAATAAAAATAACAATTTATGCATCACATGGAGACTGAACAATATGCTACTGAATGGACAATGGGTTACAGAAGACATAAAGGAGGAGATTAAAAAATTCTTAGAGGTAAATGAGAACACAGACACAACATATTGAAATCTCTGGGACATTATGAAAGCAGTATGGAGAGGAAAATTCATTGTATGGAGTTCATTCCTTAAAAGAAGAAAAAGTCAACAAATAAATGACCTCACACTACATCTCAAAGCCCTAGAAAAAGAAGAATAAATCATCAGCAAAAGCAGTAGAAGGCAAGAAATAATTAAAATTAGAACAGAAATAAATGAAATCAAAACAAAAGAAACAATTGAAAAAATTGACAAAACTAAAAGTTGGTTCTTTGAAAAAATAAATAAAATTGACAGACCCTTAGCCACACTAATGAAGAGAAGGAGAGACAGAGCTCAAATTACCAGCATATGTGATGAAAAAGGCAATATCACAACAGATACTACAGAAATACAGGAGATAATTAGAAATTATTTTGAAACCTTACACTCCAATAAAATAGAAAACATTGAAGGCATCAACAAATTTCTTAAGTCATATGATCTGCCCATATTGAGTCAGGAGGATATACACAACTTAAACAGGCCAATATCAAGTGAGAAAATAGAAGAAGCCATCAAAGGATTACCAATGAAGAAAATCCCAGGACCGAATGGATACACAGCTGAGTTCTATAAGACCTTTGAAGAAGAACTAATACCAATACTCTTCAATTTATTTCAGGAAATAGAAAAATAGGGAGCACTTCCAAACTCATTCTATGAGGCCAATATCACCCTGATTCCAAAACCAGACAAAGACACTTCAAAGAAAGAAAACTTCAGACCAATATCTCTAATGAACATAGATGCAAAAATTTTCAATAAAACTCTGGCAAATCAAGTTCAAAAACATATCAAAAGATTGTACACAATGATCAAGTAAGATTCACCCCAGAGATGCAAGGTTGGTTCAACATAAGGAAATCAATAAATGAAATTCATCACATCAATAGACTTAAAGATAAGAATCATATGTTCATCTCAATAGATGCAGAAAAAAAAAACATCTGACAAAATAGAGCACCCCTTTATGTTCAAAACACTAGAAAAATCTAGGGATAACAAGAACATATCTCAACATCATAAAGGCTATCTAAGCTAAGCCTCAGGCCAACATCATTCTAAACGGAGAAAAATTAAAGGCATTCTCTCTAAAATCTGGAACAAGACAGGGGTGCCCTCTTTCACCAGTTCTATTCAACATAGTTCTTAAAACACTGGCCAGAGAAATTAGAGAGATGAAAGAAATTAAAGGGATATGTATAGTGTTGGGAGTTTCCCTGAGAACCCCCTGGGGAATGTTGGGAGTCTCCCTGAGAACTCCCCGGGCCTTTCAGACATGGCAGCAGGCAAATTGCCAGTGGGAGGCTAAGAACTCCCCGGGCCTTTCAGATAATGAGCCCTTAATGCAATATGGCGGCGGGCAAATTGCCAGTGGGTGGATAACAAGTTGTTTTGAAAACCTAATTGGCCCTCCCGTCTTCCTTACTTGTGAACAGTTCATGATCCCCATGAATCTTATGCAGGGCAGACGTGCATGCACCATAGGTGATGACCTGATCTTTACTATGATTGGCCCTGGGAGCTTCCTGGTTTAACATAACTGACTTTCACTTTTTATATAAGCTAGCACCAGCTTGCAGTAAAGTGCTTCATCTTTGTCACTGCTATCTGTGTGTGTGCAGTTTAATCTCCGACGAGGAAACTTGGCCTTTTCATATAGGAAAAGAAGAATTTAAATTAGCTCTATTTGCTGACGATATGATTCTATACCTAGAAGACCCAAAAAACTCCATGAGAAAACTTGTAGAACTAGTAAATGAATTCAGCAAAGTAGCAGGATATAAAATCAACACCAATAAATCAAAGGCATTTCTGTTTATCAGTGACAAATTCTCTGAGAAGGAAATGAGGAAAACTACCCCATTCATAATATCCTCAAAGAAAAAAAATAAGATACTTGAGAATCAACTTAACAAAAGAGATGAAAGATCTATACAATGAAAACTACAGAACCCTAAAGAAATAAATCAAAGACAACCTTAGAAGATGTAAGGATCTACCTTGCATCTTGGATAGGCAGAATTAATATTATCAAAATGACCATGCTACCAAAAGCACTATACAGATTTAATGCAATTTCAATCAAAATCCCAATGGTACTTATTCCTCATAGAAATAGAAAAAGCAATCATTAAATTCATCTGGAAAAATAAGAGAACCAGAATAGCTAAAGCAGTTCCAAGCAGGAAGAGTGAAGCAGGTGGTTTCGCTATACCAGACCTTAAACTACTACAGAGCAATAGTAACAAAAACAGCATGGTATTGGCACCTAAACAGGCCAGTAGACCAATGGTACAGAATAGAGGACTCAGAGACTAACCCACAAAATTACAATTATCGCATATTAGACAATGTGCCAAACAACATGCACTGGAGAAAAGATAGCATCTCCAACAAATGGTGCTGGGAAAACTGGAAATCCATATGCAACAAGATAAATTAAACCCCTATCTCTCACCATGCACAAAACTTAACTCAAAATGGATCAAGGACCTAGGAATTAAACCAGAGACTCTGTGTCTAATAGAAGAAAAAGTAGGCCCTAATCTTCATCATATGGGACTAGGCCCCAAATTCCTTAATAAGACGCCTATAGCACAAGAATTAAAACCAAGAATCAATAAATGGGATGGACTCAAACTAAAAAGTTTCTCTTCAGCAAAAGAAACAATCTGTGAGGTGAACAGAGAGCCTACATCCTGGGAGCAAATTTTTACCACTCATACATCAGATAGAGCACTAATCTCTAGGGTATATAAAGAACTCAAAAAGCTAAACACCAAAAAAAAACAAACAACCCAATCAACAAATGGACTAAGGACCTGAACACACACTTCTCAGAAGAAGATATACAATCAACAAATAAATATATGAAAAATGCTCATCATCTCTAGCAATCAGAGAAATGCGAATCAAAACCAGTCTAAGATATTATCTCACTCCAGTCAGAGTGGCAGCTATTATGAAGACAAACAACAATAAGTGTTGGCAAGAATGTGGGGGAAAAGGTACACTCATAAATTGCTGGTGGGACTGCAAATTGGTATAGCCAATTTGGAAAGCAGTATGGAGATTCCTTGGAAAACTGGGTATGGTACCACCATTTGACCCAGCTATTCCTCTCCTCAGACTATGTCCTTCAGTGGATGAATGAATTTTTTAAAATGTGGCATATATACACAATGGAATTTTACTCAGCATTAAAAAAGGACAAAACCATGGCATTTGCAGGTAAATGGATGGTGTCGGAGAAGATAATGGTAAGTGAAGTCAGCCAATCCCCAAAAAACAAATACCAAATGTTTTCTCTGATATAAGGAGGTTGACTCATAGTGGGATTGGGAGAGAGAGCATGGGAGGAATAGATGAATTTAGATAGGGAAGAGGAGTGGGAGGGAAAGGTAGGGGGCAGGGGATTAGCAAGGATGGTGGAATGTGATGGACATCATTATCCAAAGTACATGTATGAAGACTTGAATTGGGAGTCAATATACTTTATATACAAACAGAGATACAAAAATTGTGATATATACATGTATTAAGAATTGTAATACAGATTCCCAAGATGGCCGTGAATAGAGTGCATCACACCCCGTGTACCGTGCCACTGCGTGGGTGAATAACGAGTTAGAACGACAAAAAACTATCTTGTTAGGAACTTACAGCAAAATGGGGGTGCACCGAAACCTAGAGGAAGGATTTCCAGCACCGAGGTCCGGTAATTGAGTCTCATACACAAGCCAACTGTGCGGCCCGCCCCGTGGCTACAGACTGTGGGGAGCCGCCGAGAAGCGACCAGCAAGCAGGGAGATTGCTGCAGATTCTGTGGAATCCTGTCACCTGAGCACTCACGGAGCCCCGGGCTGAGTTCCGGATTTCAGACGGGGAAGGAAGCGGGACAGTTCTATCCCCCACAACAGAAACTCCACCAAGGAAACCAGCGGCCACCATCTTGGAGAGCTGAAGTAACCACTGCCACTCTCCAACAGATTGCAACAATAAAACAGGTGCATGTTACTCAGCTCATCTCCCATACAGTGGGGAATTCACATAAAATCTCTCCTAGGCTTTCCAGGGGAGGGATTATCAGAGCAAGCCTGCATAAAGACACGGGGAAAACAAGAGACACACGACCTTCAACTCCCCCTCCCATCAGTGGGGAAAACGAAACCTGTATTGCCAGCACGGGGGGAGGGGCAAGCGGAAAAAATCTAAACAATAGAGTGCCAGGGGGTTCTCAATAGCCACCCTCCACGCCCAAAAAACGGCAGGCCCAGAGTACAGTTTGAACTGCCGATAGGCATCACTCAGGGGAAATCTGGACTAGCAGGAGAAACCAGGACTAGCAGGAGAAACCAGGGGACTAGAGTCCAGGCCCTCGTGACTGGGCGGCTGGAGAACGCATGCCCGCTGGCGAAACTCCACCCGCTGTCCGCACCACTGGGCGGCAGGAGTCCGCCCCCACCGGCGACCGACCGCGCGACTGGGCAGCAAGAGATAGCCCGCCCACCAGCAACAGCCAGCCCATTGCCCCTGCGACTGAGCAGCTGGAAACCACACGCCCGCCGGCGACCAATCACCCACCATGACTGGGTAGTTGGGGACCGCCCGCCTGCCTGTGACAGCCGGCCCATTGCCCCTGCGACTGGGTGGCTAGAGATCGCCCGCCCACCAGCAACAGCCGGCCCATTGCCCCTGCGCCTCAGCGGCTGGAGACCGCCCGCCCACCAGCGACAGCCGGCCCATTGCCCCTGCGACTGAGCGGCTAGAGACTGCCCGCCCACCAGCGACGGCCGGCCCATTGCCGGTGTGACTGGGTGGCTGGAGACCGCCCGCCCACCAGCGACCAATCGCCCGCCAGATGCCCGCGCGACTGGGCAGCTGGGGACCGCCCGCCCGCCTGCGACAGCCGGCCCATTGCCCTGCGACTGGGCGGCTAGAGATTGCCCGCACGCCGGTGACAGCCAGCCCGCTGCCCGTGCGACTAGGCGGCTGAAGACCGCACACCCACCGGCGACCGATCATCCGCCCACTGCCTGCGCGAATGGGCGACTGGAAATCGCCTGCCCACTGGCGACCGACCCCGCGACTGGGCGGCTAGAGATCACCCGCCCGCCAGCAACAGCCCACCCGCTGTCCACACGACTAGACAGCTGGAGTCCGCCCGCCCGCCGGCGACCGATCGCCCACCAGCTCCCAGCGTGACTGGGCGGCTTGAGACCGCCCAGCCGCCGGCGTCCGGGAACTAAAACCAACTAGAAACAGTCCAGTTCCACCCCTCCATTCGGACACCCCAGTAAGGAGCCTGGGGCCCGCCATAGCAGAGAGGTGACGTCACTGGAGCTCGGCCGTCGCAATTCCTTCCCAGCGGAATCCACTTTAGCAAGCATATTCTACCAACACAAAGGAGAGACAAGAGAGATATAAAAAACCAAAACAAATTTATAGAAGAGAGCAGAAACACAGCAATCAAATAGAGCTGGAAAGTAGCATGAACATCATGAAAAAAACAAGGGAAAAAGGAGTACAAACAATGCAGAACAACTTAAATCTACAGGAGGACCTAGAAGCATCAGAAACAGGGATAGGGAAAGAACTCAAGGCATACCTAACTCAGATGGAAAGGAATATTAGAGAAGACATGAGACAGCAAGTCCAAGCAATAAAAGTATATTTTGAAAATGAATTAAACAAACAAATTCAAATAGCAAAGAACGAGATTTACCAGGAGATAGAGATCTTTAAAAAAATCAAACAGTAATCCTAGAAATGCAGGAAACTATAAACCAAATTAAAAACTCAAACGAGAATATTACAAATACACTAGATCAAGTAGAAGTCAGAACATCAGATAATGAAGACAAAGTTTATCAACTTGAAAAGAATATAGTCAACACAGAAAAAATGCTTAAATCCCACGAGCAATCTATTCAAGAGATATGGGATGTCATAAAAAAAAACAAATTTGAGACTCATCGGGTTAGAAGAAGGCATAGAGAATCAAACCAAAGGAATGAACAACCTATTAAATGAAATAATTCTAGAAAACATCCCAGAGATGAAAGATGGAATGGATTGTCAAATCCTGGAAGCCTACAGGACCCCAAACATTCAAAACCATAATAGACCAACTCCAAGACATATAATTATGAAGATAGCCAACATACAGAACAAGGAGAGAATATTTAAAGCTAGGAGAGAAAGGAGGAAGATTACATTCAGGGGTAAACCAATTAGGTTAACGACTTATTTTTCATCACAGACTTTGAAAGCGAGAAGATCCTGGAACAATGTATTTCAAACGCTGAAAAATAATGGATTCCAACCAAGAATACTATATCCAGCAAAATTAAGCTTCAGATTTGACAATGAAATTAAAATCTTTCACGATAAACAAAAGCTAAAAGAATTCGCAGCCAGAAAAACAGCACTGCAAAGCATTTTGAGCAAAATACTACAAGAAGAGGAATTGAAAAATAGTGCCCAAAACTAACAGCAGGAGGTATCTCAGTAAAGGGGGAGGAAAATAACCAAAAAGTAAAAACTAGCCAAACTAAAATAAATAAATAAATAAACATGACTGGAAGTACAAATCATATTTCAATTGTAACCTTAAATGTTAATGGCCTAAACTCACCAATCAAGAGACATAGGCTAGTAACCTGGATCAAAAAAACAAATCCAACAATATGATGCCTTCAGGAGACTCATATGATAGGAAAAGACATACACAGGCTGAAGGTAAAAGGTTGGGAAAAATCATATCACTCACATGGCCCTCGGAAGCAAGCAGGAGTGGCCATACTCATATCGAATAAAATCAACTTCAAACCTAAGTTAATCAAAAGGGATGAAGAAGGACACTATATACTGTTAAAAGGAACCATCCACCAACAAGACATACCAATTATCAATTTGTATGCACCAAACAATGGAGCTGCAATGTTCATAAAACAAACTCTCCTCAAGTTCAAGAGTCAAAGAGACTACAACACAATAATTATGGGTGACTTCAACACACCACTCTCACCATTAGACAGATCCTCTAGACAAAAGCTGAATAAAGAAACTATTGAACTCAATAGCACAATCAATAACCTAGACTTAACCGACATATATAGAATATATCAACCATCATCAAGTGGATACACGTTCTTCTCAGCAGCACATGGATCCTACTCAAAGATAGACCATATATTATGCCATAGGGCAACTCTTAGTAAATATAAAGGTGTGGAGATAATACCATGCACCATATCTGATCATAATGGAATGAAACTGGAAATCAATGATAATAGAAGGAAGGAAAAATCCTACATCACATGGAAAATGAACAATATATTACTGAATGATCAATGGGTTACAGAAGACATAAAGGAGGAGATAAAAAAATTCATAGAGACAAATGACAATACAGACACAACATACCGGAATCTATGGGACACAATGAAAGCAGTTTTAAGAGGGAAATTCATTTCTTGGAGTTCTTTCCTCAAAAAAAGAAAAAACCAACAAATAAATGAACTCACACTACACCTCAAAAACCTAGAAAAGGAAGAGCAAAACAACAGCAAATGTAGTAGAAGACAAGAAATAATTAAAATTAGAGCAGAAATCAACGAAATTGAAACAAAAAAAAAACATTGAAAAAACTAAAAGTTGGTTCTTTGAAAAAATAAATAAGATTGACAGGCCCTTAGCCATGCTAACGAAGAGAAGAAGAGAGAGAACTCAAATTGCTAACATACGGGATGAAAAAGGCAATATCACAACAGACACTACAGAAATACAGAAGATAATTAGAAAGTATTTTGAAACCCTATATTCCAATAAAATAGAAGATAGTGAAGATATCGATAAATTGCTTAGGTCATATGATCTGCCCAGATTGAGTCAGGAAGACACACACAATTTAAACAGACCAATAACAAAGGAAAAAATTGAAGAAGCTATCAAAAGACTACCAACCAAAAAAAGCCCTGGACTGGATGGTATACAGCGGAGTTCTACAAAACTTTCAAAGAAGAATTAATACCAATACTTTTCAAGCTATTTCAAGAAATAGAAAAAGAAGGAGTTCTTCCAAATTCATTCTATGAGGCCAACATCACCCTGATCCCGAAACCAGACAAAGACACTTCAAAGAAAGAAAACTACAGACCAATATCTCTAATGAACTTGGATGCAAAAATTCTCAATAAAATCCTGGCGAATCGAATACAAAAGCATATCAAAAAAATTGTGCACCATGATCAAGTAGGATTCATCCCTGGGATGCAAGGATGGTTCAATATACGGAAATCAATAAATACTATTCACCACATCAATAGACTCAAAGATAAGAACCATATGATCATCTCGATAGATGCAGAAAAAGCATTTGACAAAGTACAGCATCCCTTTACGTTCAAAACACTAGAAAAACTAGGGATAACAGGAACTTACCTCAACATTGTAAAAGCTATATATGCTAAACCTCAGGCTAGCATCATCCTAAATGGAGAAAAATTGAAGGCATTCCCTCTAAAACCTGGAACAAGACAGGGATGCCCTCTATCACCACTTCTATTCAATTTAGTTCTTGAAATACTAGCCATAGCAATTAGACAGACAAAAGAAATTAAAGGCATAAAAATATGAAAAGAAGAACTTAAATTATCGCTATTTGCGGATGACATGATAATATATCTAACAGACCCAAAAGGGTCTACAAAGAAACTGCTAGAGTTAATAAATGAATTCAGCAAAGTGGCAGGATATAAAATCAACACTCATAAATCAAAGGCATTCCTGTATATCAGCAACAAAACTTCTGAAATGGAAATGAGGAAAACCACTCCATTCAAAATATCCTCAAAGAAAATAAAATACTTGGGAATCAACCTAACAAAAGAGGTGAAAGATTTATACAATGAAAACTACAGAACCCTAAAGAGAGAGATAGAAGAAGATCTTAGAAGATGGAAAAATGTACCCTGTTCATGGATAGGAAGAACTAACATCATCAAAATGGCGATATTACCCAAGGTTCTCTCAGGTTTAATGTGATGCCAATTAAAATCCCAATGGCATTTCTTGTAGAAATAGATAAAGCAATCATGAAATTCATATGGAAAAAACAAAAGACCCAGAATAGCAAAAGCAATTCTAAGCAGGAAGTGTGAATCTGGAGGTATAGGGATACCAGAGTTCAAATTGTACTACAAAGCAATAGTAACAAAAACAGCATGGTACTGGTACCAAAACAGGCAGGTGGAAAAATGGTACAGAATAGAGGACACAGAAACCAATCCACAAAATTACAACTTTCTTATATTTGATAAAGGGGCTAAAAGCATGCAATGGAGGAAGGATAGCATCTTCAACAAATGGTGCTGGGAAAATTGGAAATCCATATGCAACAAAATGAAACTGAATCCCCTCCTCTCGCCATGCACAAAAGTTAACTCAAAATGGATCAAGGAGCTAGATATCGAATCAGAGACACTGCATCTGATAGAAGAAAAAGTTGGCTACGATCTACATACTGTGGGGTCGGGCTCCAAATTCCTTAATAGGAAGCCTATAGCCCAAGAGTTAATAACAAGAATAAATAAATGGGACTTACTTAAACTAAAAAGTTTTTTCTCAGCAAGAGAAACAATAAGAGAGGTAAATAGAGAGCCTACATCCTGGGAACAAATTTTTACCCCTCACGCTTCAGATAGAGCCCTAATATCAAGAATATACAAAGAACTCAAAAAATTAAACAATAAGATAACAAATAACCCAATCAACAAATGGGCCAAGGACCTGAACAGACACTTCACAGAGGAGGACATACAATCAATCAACAAGTACATGAAAAAATGCTTACCATCTCTAGCAGTCAGAGAAATGAAAATCAAAACCACCCTAAAATACCATCTCACTCCAGTAAGATTGGCAGCCATTATGATGTCAAACAACAATAAGTGTTGGCAAGGATGTGGGGAAAAGGGTCCACTTGTACACTGCTGGTGGGACTGCAAATTGGTAAGGCCAATTTGGAAAGCAGTATGGAGATACCTGGGAAAGCTTGGAATGGATCCACCATTTGACCCAGCTACCGTCCTCCTTGGACTATTCCCTGAGGATCTTAAAAGAGCGTACTATAGGGATACTGCCACATCAATGATCATAGCAGCACAATTCACAATAGCTAGACTGTGGAACCAACCTAGATGCCCTTCAATAGATGAATGGATAAAAAAAAAATGTGGGATCTATACACAATGGAGTACTATGCAGCAATAAAAATGACAAAATCATAGAATTTGCAGGGAAATGGATGGCATTAGAGCAGATTATGCTAAGCAAAGCTAGCCAATCCTTAAAAAACAAATGCCAAATGTCTTCTTTGATATAAAGAGAGCAACTAAGAACAGAACAGGGAGGAAGAGAATGAGGAAAAGATTAACATTAAACAAAGACGAGTTGGGGGAGAGAAAGGGAGAGAGAAGGGAAAGCATATGGAAATGGTAGGAGACCCTCAATGTTACACAAGATTACATAGAAGAGGATGTGAGGGGAAAGGGGGGGGACAAGGGAGAGAATTGAACAACAGCAGATGAGGTAGAGAGGAATGATGGGAGGGGAGGGGAGGGGGGATAGTAGGGGATAGGAAAGGTAGCAGAATACAACAGTCACTAATATGCCATTATGTAAAAATGTGAGTGTGTAACCGATGTGATTCTGCAATTTGTATTTGGGGTAAAAATGGGAGTTCATAACCCAATTGAGTCAAATGTATGAAAGATGATATATCATGAGCTTTGTAATGTCTTGAACAACCAATAAAAAATATTAAAAAAGAAATGATTCAAAAGAAAAAAAAGAATTGTAATACAAAAAAAATAGCATTTCCTTAGATTAAGTAGAGGGAAATTACTTTATATATGTATGTGACTGTATGACCAATGTGATTCTACAATATGTATACTCAGAAAAATGAGAAGTTATATACCATCTATGTATATCAAAGTATATAAGTGCATTCTACTGTCATGTATAACTAATTAAAACAAACATTTTTTAAAAAGAGAGAGAGAAAGGAGAGCCCTCACCAAAACAAACTCAATTTTATCATTGTGTGGGTTCAGTAGCAGAACTGGGAACCAGGGTATATCATTTATTTCATCAGAAACAAGAGCTCTCAGAACTTCTAGCTGCTTTATCTTTTGAATCTTAAATTCTTATTAAAAAAAAACATGTTGGGTCAGGTCAGATTCAGAACACCCCATGCATGTTCCAAATCACTATATGGACCTTAACTTTCTGTGAGTGAAACCTATGTAATGTGGTATTAATCAATAATTCCAACAAATTTTCATTGAATACCTACTATGGGCTGCCTTAGGATACAACCAGAATACTGAATGGGATAAACAAGATTCCTGCACCCACAGAGCTTACAGGGAGGTGTGGGGGAAATGGGAAAAGTCTAGGATAATAAATATAACAACAGTCTGAGAAGGACATGGTTCTCTTAATCACATTACAAAGGTGCATGGGCTGGGGCTGTAGCTCAGTGGCAGAGCGCTTGCCCAGCATGTGGGAGCCACTGGGTTTAATCCTTAGCACCACATAAAAATAAGCAAATAAAGACATGCTGCCCAACTACAACTACAAAAACAGAAAGAGAAAGGTGCTTAAACCAGACTTGGTAGGTCAGAAATATTTCTCAGAGGAAGTAACTTCTACAATGAAGATATTGGCTGTGTGTGTGTGTGTGTGTGTGTGTGTGTGTGTGTGTGTAAAGAAAGAGAGAGAGAGAGAGAGAGAGAGAGAGAGAGAGAGAGAGAGAAGTGATCCTACCATGGGAATAATAGAATATACAAAAGGTAAATATGAATATACAAAATAATATAAATAAGAATATACAAAAATAATAGAATAAACAAAAGGTAAAATATGACACTGGCCTTCATGGCACAAAAGGAACTTGAAGTAAGTTTGGTGGGACTGGAGCATGAAGTAGGGAGTGGCAAGTGTGATTGCAGCCACAAGCAAGAATCAATCCACATAAAGGGAAGCCATTAATGGGTTTTGGATAGAAGAGCACCAGGATCACATTTACATGTAAGGAAGCATGTTGGACCCACTCTGGACAGGAGCTATGTAGACACCTTTAAGTCCTGAATAAAGAGGTACGGAACAAGTATTGTACCCTGCAATACAATTTTGACTTTACCTCCACTCTGATAAAAAGGTGCAGCTGCAAGGGTGGGTGTCATCCGATGGGGCTGGATTACACCCACTTGTTTGTTGTAACCTGACCCCTTGCCTCATTTGAATGGCTTCTCCCCAATAAAACCCAGGTTCAAAGTGTGCTCCTTCTCTTTCTTGCCTGCCTTGCCCCCCCTTGTGAGAGCTGTGGCTGAGGAGCGGTCACTGAAACCAAAGAAAAGGTACTTTCTGTGACTGTGACTTTATTTAGTCCCCAAATTCACTTGGAGTGACCCTGACCAGTTTAGTCATGTGTCCAGACCAAAGAGCACTCTGGCTGGTTGTGGTGAGGAAGATGAGAGAAGAATAAGAGAGGGGGCAGGGATGCCAGACAGGAAATCCAGAAGATGGTGAGTGGGTGGGAATTTGGAGTCAAGTGGAGTTGTATAGTTGGAAGGAGTAGATAATTGTGGAAGATCCTTAGCAGGTAGCATCTAGACACTTTGCAATTCATTGAGAAACAAAAAGAGATCAAATATTTGCTCAGGAACCTGGCTACAGGTTGCTGTGTGAAAGGCTTTGTTCTTTGTAAGGAGGTGAAGAAAGAAGAGCAGGCTTAAGGAGGAAGATGATGAGTTTCAGTTTGGATGTGTTGAACTTAAGATGCTGTGGAACACATATGGGAAGATGTCCAGCAGGCAGTTGGTAATTAAATAGAGTTGAGTCCATGTAGTTGGAGCTCATTAGAAATCTAACCCTGAGGCACAGCTTTGAGAGGCATTGATAGGTAGATGGTAATTGATGCCAAGGGATTGAATGTGCCTTCCCAGCACAAATCAGCTGGGACAGATGGCCAGGCCATTTAGCACAAAACAAAGCCACTTTCTACAGAAAGGCCCACAAAGAGTCATTTTTTTTTTTAATTTTATAATAGCTTTATTTGCAACAGCCCAAAATTGGAAAAAAATGTCATTTGGCAAGTGAAGAGTTTGGTTTATTGGATCATATATGTTCTATATGAAAATTTTTTAATTTATTTTTTAAGTTTTAATTTGTTATTTGTAACAGCAGAATGCATTACAATTCATATTACACATATAGAGCACAATTTTTTATATCTCTGGTTTTGAAGAGTCATTTTTCTGAATAAAGACTAAATAAGCTGGGCTTGATGGTGCATGGTTAATATCCCAATGGCTTAGGAGACAGAAACAGGAGGATGGCGAGTTCAAAGCCAGCCTCAGCAATGGCAAGGCTCTAAGCAACTCAGTGAGAACCTGTCTCTAAATAAAATACAAAGTAGGGCTGGAGATGTGGCTCAGTGGTTGAGTGCTCCTGAGTTCAATCCCAGGCCCACCCCCCAAAAAAAGACTGAATAAAGCACAATCCTTCCTGGACTGAATAAGAGGAAGCTGGCAATCACCCTGATCCTTAACAGTGCAGCTTAAATCTTTCTGACACAAAAGAGTCATTGTTGGTATGGTTGTCGGCATGGAATGACATACATAATAAACTACTGGATATCTCTCCTTAAACCTGGACCACAACAGCCCAGTCAACAAAGTAGGGAAAGGGGATCCCACAACACTCAGAATGCGAGCACTCCTCCCTAAGGCCACTGAGTTTAATATTCAAGAGAGAAATGTCAGGATGAAAGAGACAAGGGAGACAGAGAGCTTGAGAAACTAATGTGACTCTATTTTTGAGAAACCAGCCTCTACCTCAGAGCAAAGCCTGTCCTAAGGAAGGGGGCGTGACCCTTGTCCTTGGAAAAACTCACGGAGCACTCCTAAGCACACACCCACCCTGCTGAGTTGTTTGTAAATAACAGGAGAGGTCTGACTCAGTTAGGCTAGGTGAGGACCCATGGCAACCCCCCTAGAAACCTCCAATCAGCATGAGACAGGGAAAATACCTGGAATGCCAGATGACCCCCAAGTAGTTTATGGTGGTTGATAACATGTTGGGAAACCATGTAGTTTAGCACGTACACCCCTCATGGCCTAAACAAATCAGTTCAAACGAAGCCCCCCTCTTGTACTAGCCAATCAGCCCTACCCAACTTGCTCCCGCCAGTGAATGTGCTAATCAATGTTAAGAGTTGTTGTTTGACTTTCCCGCGCTATGGAATGATTTGCTGTGTGATGTTGTGAAGCATAGGGTATCCCCCAAAACCTATAAAATCTCACTGAACAAAGGACCGGGACTCACTCCCTGGGACCACTGCATTGGGAACGGTTGTGAGTCCAGGCTGGAGCTTGCAATAAAGACTCTTGTGTGCTTGCATCGGATTTGGCTCCTGGAGGTCTATTGGGGTCCCACGAATCTGGCATAACACCAGAAATGACCCCCAGCTGTGAAAACCTCCAGCACTGCCTGACCAAGTAACAAGAAACTCCTGGCTTAAAACTCAGCCCAGCCCCACACTCCATGTTCCCAGGTTGCTCCTAACAGGAAAGAGGCACAAAAAGTAGGTCCCTAGCACATCTTTCATTACCAAAACCGGAATTTTTAGGTCACCATTGATGTGTAATGTCACAGTTTCACTACTGTATTGTCAAAAAATATTTCTCTGAAACCACATTTTTACCAAACCTGAAAAAAGATTTTGTATTTTCACCATTTGGCTATTTTACACCATTTGTTATTTTGTGTTCCATTCATGACATTCTATAAACTCATTTACACATTCAGAAGTCAACTCAGATGAGACTGATGTCACAAAATTGCTAAAATGCTCCTCTCTCTCTCTCTCTCTCTCTCTCTCTCTCTCTCTCTCTCTCTCTCTCTTCTCTCTCTCTCTCACACACACACACACACACACACACACACACACATACATTTACCTGGCCTGCAGGTGTGTGTTATGGGATTTGGGGTGATGGTTGTATTTTGTTGTTGTTCCTCTCATGAAGTATGCTGAACCCCTTCAAAGTGACCATGCTCCTGAAAATACTGCAGTTGTCCTGTGATTATTTTGTTGGGGATGGGGAATTAGAAATCAGACAACTGAAGACTCTCGAGAATCATTTCTTCATGGTTCCAACACCAGCCCCTCTACTGTGACACAGCTGGAACAAGCAACATCAGCATCAGGGAGAGGACAGTCACATCGAGAGGCTTCTTGTTTCTCAGATCCAGGTTTCACTCATTACGAAATCAAATTTTCAGTTATTTGAAGAAAACAGGGTATTGGGCAATAATAAAAAAGATTTCATTAATAAATCCTGTAAGGTTTATCTGATCTACTTCCAAACCACTATGACCACCTGGTAGATTGAGGAAGGGAGAAAAGAATGTGCAGTTTTGTTAAACAGAGGTGGACAACATCAATCCCCAGGGCAGACAGAGTCATGTTCCTCAGATTGACACTACACCGACTTCCTGATATGGAGAGGGCACTATTTGACTGATATATATAAAACAACAGTCCATGGACATAAAAATGACTCAAAAATCTTGATTTTTTTTAAAAGCACAAAAAAATGCCATAAAATGATTATCATCATTCCAGAGTTTTAAATTCTTAAAAAATAGAAGCATTTCTCTCATTCAAAAGTTTAGTTTTTTAAATAATACTGACCAAATAATTTTAAAAAATAGAAATAAAAATTTAAAATTCAGGTTACCTCCTGAAAGTGAGCAATTATGAATATCAAAATTCCTCCCACAAGAGCCAAATCACAAAGCAAGAAATTTTTATCATAAATACTTGACAGGTTCCAGTGTCTAGTTATGCTCACTGTGAAAAATCACAGGTATTTGCCTTAGGAAAAGAAAATTCAATGCTAGGCTCCAAGCTTTTGTCTTTTGAATATCATTTACACTTACAGGAGCTTACTTCTAAAGATTTCAAAACACTAGGCAAACAATTGTGATCTCCACAGGACTGAGCTATCAAGAGAAAGGGGCTTTGAGAAAATAAAGCCTGGGTAAGGTGACCCTGTGAGCCACCAGTAAATGTATTAGAAACTTCTAAATCTCGGTTTCTATCCTCCTGTTTCAACTTAGGGAAAATATGTGTACTATTTCTATATTGCTTTCAAATGCATGACCCCTGGAATTATTAACTTGAAATGCAAAGTCTCTTGTCTCCAACAAAAAATATAAAGACACACAAACCTTCCAGAATAATAGAACTTAGGCCTTATTATTGCTGTGCCCACAGTCCTTACTTCAATGCCTGGCTTATAATAGGTAAATTCTATAAATACTTTTTAAATTAATTAATCCAACTAAATATCTACCAAAAATCCATTTTTTTCATATGCAAGTGTATAATCAAATAAATCACATATTTGTTTGTTTGCAATGGGATATTTTTAAGTTTCTTTCCTCAAAGGATATTAAAAGTTTTTCCCTCTTTTAAAATAGGTATGTCGATTTAAGGGAAAGATGGCGGCGGGAAGTGAGTAAGCCGCTCTGTGCTCCGCAGCGTATGTAGCCGCGTCTTAAAAGAAGAAGTAAAGATCATTAAAGGAGATCTCTCGACAAAGACTCAGCACCGTGTCAAGAAAGGGGCCTAAGTGGAGTGAATCCGCCACGACTCCAGCCAAGGTGTAGTGAGTCCATCACGACCTCAGTGCGAGCAGTAAGGCTGCAGCCCCCAAGCTGCCCGGCTCCCTCGGCCCCTTCTCCTTCTCCTCTCCACCTTTCCGCTTTGCTTCTCCCCCGCCGTCTCTCCTCCCACGCTCACTCCCTAAATCTAGATCTCAATTTCTTTCCCCCGCCCTGCCCGCTCTCTTGCGTGCCCAGTACCCGGCCCGCGTGGGCCCCGAGGCGCTGCCTCCCCTCCCCCAGCCCGCACCCCCTCCCCGGGGGTCCTGAAGGCCACAGCTGGGCTGCTGCCGCCGCCGCCGCCGCTTCCCACGGAGCACCTTAGAGCAGACTCTTCACCGCGCGAGTGAGCTGCCAAGTAAAATGGAACAGCTGATAAGATGAGTGACAATTTAAAATCTAAGTGATCCAACATGGTGGCGGACGCGGAGAGATCAAGTCTCTAACCCCTTCAGCTGCTTGGGCATAGGGAGAAGTAAACTGTCAAAATACTGTTCGCTCAGGACCACTAGGCACTATTGAGCTGAAGGGGATCCCGGGCGAACAGTCTGCCCTTCTCAGAACACACCGAGCCCGGATTGGCTGCATTCTAGCTCCGGTTCGCCTGCTTCTCGTGACTCAGCACTAATGATCCCGCTGAAATAACTAGTCGGCCCACCTGAACTCACAGAGGTAAAAGCCAACTGAGCACGATAGCCAGGCCCAGGGAATCAGGAGTGACGTGGCACTAGCAGCGCAGAACTCCCGGCTATCGCTCCCACCAGTGCTGACAACAGAGGTCCCTTGCACCAGCTACCAGGGGAGTTGCTACCTGAGGGCAAACAAATTCGCTGGGGGTCCTCAGCCCCAAGCCCTACAAACTTAGGGTCTGAGGGAGGCAAACAGAAAGGGTGTGCCCAGGCATCCATAAAAACAGGGCTCCCAGGAGCAGCAGACCCAGCGTGTAGCCACTATTGTGGTGAGCATCACAGGTGAGCGGGGCCTGGCTTGAGGAACCACAAGAGAAGGCCCTAGGCACTCAGGATTGGAGACCCGCACAGTCTGGGAAGAAGAGCTGAGGCACAGTGATTGGTTCCCACCTATCAAGAAGAGAAGCCTGGCCCAGTGGGCATAGCTCCACCTACTGGAAGAGAAGTTAATCGAGCTCTATGACTGCATTTATTATTTTTTTAATGATTATTATTAGTATTTTTTTTATTTTATTTTCACTTTTTGTTGTTGATGTTGTTGTTGTTCTTTAACTTTCTTATTAATGGTTTCAATTTTTAATTCTTTTTATTCTATTATTATTACTATTATTTTTTAAAATTTAATTTCCATTTTTTTATTATCATTATAATTTTCTTTTTGGTCTTAAATTTTTATTTTTTCATTTTTTCTTTCTTTCTTTTCACTTTTTTTCTTTTGTCTTTTCATTTCTTTTCAATTTTCTTATTCCCCCTTTCTTGAAGTCTACCTGCCTACACTCATTCTCTTTAGTGACTTCTTCCCTTCCCTTCTAATATCTCTCCTCCCAAGCATCAAATAAATTTACAAGAGTAAACAGTAACTCAGCAGTCAAACACAACAAGAAGTAACATGAGCATAAAAAGGCAAGGAAGAAAAGGAGTACAAACAATGAAGGACAGCCTAAATATTCAGGAGGACCTAGAGTCATCAGAAAAATGGCCATATAAAGAACTCAAGGAATACCTTAGACAGATGGAAAGGAACCTTAAAGATCACATTGAAAATGAATTACATAAACAGATAAAAGAAGAAGTTAAGCATCTTTATCAGGAGATAGAGATTATAAAAAAAAATCAAACAATAATTCTAGAAATGAAGGAAACGATAAACCAAATTAAAAACTCAATCGAGAGTATCACTAACAGAGTGGAGCAAGTAGAAGCCAGAACGTCAGATAATGAAGACAAAATATATTATCTTGAAAAGAGTCTAGCCAACTCAGATAGGCTGGTAAAAAATCACGAGAAAAACATCCAAGAGATTTGGGATAACATAAAAAAACCAAACTTACGAGTCATCGGGATAGAGGAAGGCACAGAGATTCATACCAAGGGAATGAGTAACCTGCTGAATGAAATAATTACAGAAAACTTTCCAGAAATAAAAAAGGAAACAGATATACAAATTGTAGATGCATACAGGACACCGAGCACACAAAATCACAGTAGACACATTGTTATGAAGACATCCAATATACAGAACAAAGAGAAAATATTAAAAGCTACAAGAGAAAAGAGGCAGATTACATTTAGGGGTAAACCAATAAGGTTAACAACAGATTTTTCATCACAGACACTGAAAGCGAGAAGATCCTGGAACAACGTATTTCAAACACTGAAAGACAATGGATGCCAACCAAGAATTCTGTATCCAGCAAAATTAAGCTTCAGGTACGACAACAAAATAAAAATCTTTCATGATAAACAAAAGCTAAAAGAATTTGTAGCCAGAAAACCAGCATTGCAAAGCGTCTTCAGCAAAACACTACACGAGGAAGAAATGAAAAACAATAACCAAAACCATCAGTGGGAAGTGCCTCGGTAAAGACAGAGGATGGGGGGAAAGCTAATCATGGAGAAACAAACTAAATTAGAAAAAAAAAAAAGAGATAAATAATCAAACATGGCAGGAAGTACAAACCATATATCAATAGTAACTCTAAACGTTAATGGCTTAAACTCTCCAATAAAGTGACATAGGCTGGTAACATGGATTAAAAAAACAAATCCAAAATCACAGAATTTGCAGGGAAATGGATGGCACTAGAGCAGATTTATGCTCAGTGAAGCTAGCCAATCCCTAAAAAACAAATACCAAATGTCTTCTTTGATATAATGAGAGCAACTAAGAACAGAGCAGGGAGGAAGAGCAGGAAGAAAAGATTAACATTAAACAGAGACATGAGGTGGGAGGGAAAGGGAGAAAAAAAGGGAAATTGCATGGAAATGGAGGGAGACCCTCATTGTTATAGAAAATTACATATAAGAGGTTGTGAGGGGAATGGGATAACAAACATGGAGGGAAATGAATTACAGTAGATGGGGTAGAGAGAGAAGATGGGAGGGGAGGGGAGGGGGGATAGTAGAGGATAGGAAAGGTAGCAGAATACAACAGTCACTAATATGGCAGTATGTAAAAATGTGGATGTGTAACCGATGTGATTCTGCAATCTGTATTTGGGGTAAAAATGGGAGTTCATAACCCACTTGATTCTAATGTTTGAAATATGATATGTCAAGAGCTTTGTAATGTTGTGAACAACCAATAAAAAAAAAGAAAAAAAAGAAAGGCATTTAAATCGAAAAAAAATAGGTATGTCAAAAGAGAATAGCTTTCAGCATAAGAATTAAAATCAAGAATCAATAAATGGGATGAATTCAAACTAAAAAGCTTCTTCTCAGCAAAAGAAACAATCAGTAAGGTAAATAGAGAACCTACATCTTGGGAGCAAATTTTTACCACATGCATGTCAGATAGAGCACTAATCTCTAGGATATATAAAGAACTCAAAACTCTAAACACCAAAAAAACAAATAACCCAATCCATAAATCTTTGAAATCTTAAAAACAGCATACTACATGGACACAGCCACATCAATGTTTATAGTAGCACAATTCACAATAATCAATAAATGGGCCAAGGACCTGAACAGACACTTCTCACAAGATGATATACAATCAGTCAACAAGTAGATGAAAAAATGTTCAACATCTCTAGCAATTAGAGAAATGCAAATCAAAACTACTCTAAGATTTCATCTCACTCCAGTCAGAATGGCAGCTATTAAGAACACAAACAACAGTAAGTGTTGCGAGAATGTGGGGAAAAAGGCACACTCATACATTGCTGGTGGGACTGCAAATTGGTGCAGCCAATTTGGAAAGCAGTATGGAGATTCCTTGGAAAACGTGGAATGGAACCACCATTTTACCCAGCTATCCCTCTCCTCGGTCTATACTCAAAGGACTTAAAAACAGCATACTACAGGGAAAAAGTCACATTAATGTTTATAGCAGCACAATTCACAGTAGCTGAACTGTGGAACCAACCTAGATGTCCTTCAATAGATGAAAGGATAAAGAAACTGTGGTATATATACACAATGGAATATTACTTAGCATTAACAGATAATAAAATAATGGTGTTTGCAGGTAAATGGATGGAGTTGAAGAATATAATGCTAAGTGAAATTAGCCAGTTCCAAAAAACCAAATGCCAAATATTTTCCTGGATATAAGGAGGCTAATTCATAATGGGGTTGGATGTGGAGCATGGGAGGATTAGACGAACTCTAGATAGAGCAAAGGGGTGGGAGGGTAAGGGAGGGGGCATGGGGGTAGAAAAGATTGTGGAATGAGATGTACATCATTACCCTAAGTACATGTATGAAGACACAAATGGTGTGACTATACTTTATATACAATCAGAGATAAGAAAAATTGTGTTCTGTATGTATAATGAATTGTAATACATTCTGCTGTCATACATAGCAAATTAGAATTTTAAAAAAGAGAGAATAGCTTCCTGCTTAAGCTCAGGGTTCTCCATTAACACTACAGAACTCTATGAGGTATTGAACTATTCATATCACCCTCTCTCAGAGACTCTGAAAAGAGTCACTGAAATTGGGCCAGAAAAAAAATTGGCATTTAATATATAAATAGAAGAGTCAAAGGTTCGACCCCCAAATTTGATGCTAGAAATTACTTATTTTTTAAAAAAATCCAAGTATTACCAGAATACATCCAGAAAAAAAGGAGAAAGGGGGGATGGCTCAGTGGTAGAGCACTTGCTTAGCATTGGTGAGGCCCTGGGTTTAATTCTCAACACTGAATATAAATAAATAAAGTAAAGGTCCACTGACAACTAAAAAAAAAAAAAGGAGGTTGGGGATTATGGCTCAGCAGCAGAGCACTCACCTAGCATGTGCGAGGCCTTGGGTTTAATTCTTAGCACCAAATAAAAATAAATAAGTAAAATAAAGGTATTGTGTCCAACTACAACGAAAAAAATTTATTTTTTAAGAATAAGGAAGAAGTAAAATAAACCAATAAAATCTTGCATAAAGCAAAAGAGCACCTCCAACCTAAGCCAAAGAGACTGGAGAATTGATTTCTGAGTAAAATAAATTTTAATCTTTGATTCTCTGTGCAGAAATACTTTTTAAAAATTATCATCTGTCTGCTAGTCTAGAAACTAAATTATTTAAAATTTATTTATGCATTTTATCTTTGACCCATTTTTGGTAACTTTAAAAAATCAAGTGATAAGAATTGTGTTCATATCTATACATCAGAGTGAACATACGAAACTACTTCAGACTCACTTACAGTTGAGGCCCAAGATGAGGAGAACCAACCACTCTCACATCTCAAGATGAGTTCAATAGACCTCCAAGTAGGAATGGCAATGTCTGCGCCCGGCGGACACACTCAGACTGCGGCACAGGAGGGCTGAACTGAGGCTGACAAAGGAAGGGTTTCCCTGGAAGAGCTGTAGGGCTCCACCTGCCTTCCATTCTCTATGAAGGATGGTAAAGAGTCTTATCTCCCCCTCAAGTCTAGAGGCAGGGTCTTCTTGGAAACCACTCCACGAGGGGGATATGGATGCCTTGAGGCTTGAAGGACTGTGGACGGACACATCTAAGAAATGGCTGTGGTTGACATTGCCTGCTTGGGAGTCCATGGCAGAAGTGCTCTGTCTGGAGAGTAATTCAATTCCTACCAATGATGGGTGGGAAAAAAAAAAGCATATTTTATGTGGATCATATATGGGAAGAGAAGGGGTGAGGAGGAGAGAGAGGAAAAATGCTAGCACGAGGTTATCTTAGATCTTGACCCAAAGCTTGTCCTAGAAAATGAGGAGCCCTCATCAGAGAAGTGCTGAAGATGAACATTCAAGTACCCAGGAAAGGGACTTCAAGCAAACCCTAAACAACCCTTCGGAGCAGAATGCATCCACTCACCTGGAGGGAAATAACTGAGAGATCTCCATTGACGATGGGGGAAGATTCCAAAGAACCCAGAACCATTGCCCTGAAGGACAGTCAGCTTTGCTCACCCAATGAGCCCAGCACGTGCCAGAAAGCTCCCAGCATTATTAGTCAAGGAAGCCACTTCCTGTCCTTTACCTTCATCCCATCTCTAACTGCAAAATACCAGCTGAAAAGGTCACTAGTGGGCTGCGGAGGAGGTAGGAAAGCTGCAGGGTAATTAGCCATTCTCACTTTCTGTCTCACCACACTGCCAGGAAGAAATTCTATTATAACACTGGATCAGATATACTGAGCTGAACTGAGGCCATTTGTAATAAACGGAGTCTGTCTTGAGCCCTCAAGAGGTCAAAAGACTTTTTATAGACATAGAGAGGCACATAAAATCAGATTCCATTTTTCCCTCAGACACTTCATTTATTCATTCAGTTGCATCATGTTCATATGCACATATGCCTGGTACTGTTCAAGGTGCTATTGGGATGTTAAGATAAGTCCTCAAGTGAGGAGGTGACACCTTGACATGCTGAAAAACAACGCAAGTTGTTCTCTGCCTGTTTTAACATGCCCTGCTTCCTGGGTGATGACAAAAATGACTAAAACGAGGAAGTAGCAGGCAGTCTAGATTGTCACGTACATTGGCCAAGGAGGGAGCCTCTGCCCTGACCTGCGGCCTCCATGCTGTATTGTTCTTTCCAGGCTGAAGCAAGGGATTCATGTGAATATGCAGCCACATGATTTATTCCCTCCACTGATGTGACAAGAATCAGTGGAAGATACAACAGGTCACGATACTCAGCAGATGTCCAAGACATTGTGAGCAAGTGTTAACTCCTTAGACAGAAAGACAAGGACTGCACCATCTCACTCATATGTGAAATGTTGGAAAGTTGATCTCCTAAAATTCAACAGTAGAAGAATGCTTGGCAGAAGCCAGGGAGAAATGACAGGGAAGAAAGGGGAGAGGCCAGTGAATAGGCACTAAGTTACAGTTAGATAGGAGCCAGAAACTGTTATTTCCTTCAAGGTAAGTGGGTGTACCTGCTCCAGTGGGTTTCGCAGGAATGTAATGTATTGTACATTTCTAAAACTTAGAAAACAAGGAATTTGAATGTTTTCTCCATGAATAAATGATAAATGTTTAAAGACATAGATGTCTTTGACTTGATTTGAACATTATGCAAATATGTACAGGAATCAAAATACCACATGGTAGTCCATAAATATGTAAAACATTTACATTCCCATGTGTCAGTTAAAAATAAATTTACATTTAAAAACAAAGGTAATAAACAAAGATAAAAATTGGCACTACATTAAAAACTCCTTAATAACACAACTGAACATCCTTTTTCTTCATGTCAAGGCTACAAACCTACCCAGCCTTTCTCCCCAGAGGGATCTTTATCCAAGATTGGTCTAGCTAGACCATGTGCAGCATCATTTCTAATTATCCTGATCGTCTTTAGTGTAGTTTTACCCCCTCAGTCATAAATCCACTAGTGGGAAGACCATTTCTCAGTCATCCAGACTAAGGCATGTTCAATATGTCTCTCTGCTCTCTGTGAAAAAAGTACATCTTTGTTCACCCGACTGTTCTGGTTAAAAAAATGCAAACCATTCAAACTGACTTCTCTCTGTTCTTGTTTCTGTATATAAGATCATAGTACCTACATAAGTATCCCTAAATCCACTGACTTCACACTTTCTATTTCTACTAATTAGCCCTGATACCTTCCCTTCCCTCTTCAGGAATAGCAGCATTTGTTTCTCATCAGTGCTGTCTACTTAAAAGAAAAAGACACTTGAATCTCAGGACATTTGTTCCCCTATTTAACACCTAAGAGACACATTTTTTAACATTTCTTGCACATAATATTTTCTAGATACACTTGATGCCTAATAAGGCTTGCTAAAATGGTAATAGGAATACAAACAATCTGGAAAGTTATTTTTGTCTGATGTAGTGGGCATTGGACATCTTTGTCTTGATACAATATCAGCCAGTTTATTTTAATAATTTTTCTTTTCTGCTATTAAAATGAATTTGCTAGCCACAGCACATATGAAACACGTTGGGGATTTGGAGATTGAGTGATAGAAGTATTATACATATATCTTGAATTTAACATCTGGAGCTAATCCACAAAGCAAAGGTGATGGTATTTTCTTAGCCTGTAAGATACTTAAGCTATCTAGTAAAATAATGCAAAGTGCAGCCTTCTACAGCTCTGCATTATTCATATGCCTATACAGCATCCACAGGAATTATCTGTCAGTCTATTTATAACTGGTACCAATTGTTCTACAATACCCAGAGTGCAAGAAAAGTCACATTTCTTTATTTTTCTAGGTCAAATAAAATCCAATTCAACTTCCAACTGGCCAAGGTTGACAAGAAGAACACAATCAATCAGATGTGAGAGACGCTTTTTAAGGGATCAAAAATCAAATGCAAAAACAAAATGTGAGGATTTACATAGTCCGGAAAAGTCAGAAGACCTCAATTTCATGTTGCCACTTCCCAGTGTCCACAGTTGTCCATGTAGCTATTCTAATCCAAAGTCTGCCTCTTCCAGGGCACTGTTTCCTGGTGGAATTAGATCTCCTCAACTTCTCAAACTAGCACCCCACCTATTCCGGCACCAATGTCAGGAATCTAACTGCATGCCTCCAAAAATGAGGTACTGCTCTCCAACCTTCAAACATTAAATTTCTAATCAATGAATCTTCTTTGACAATTTAGTCAAATCATCTTGGTGATATTCCACCTTTGAAATAAAAAAGCATCTTTCATATCAGTGGAGAAAAGATGAAAAAATCACAATGAAAATAATATTTGAAAATGTATTGGTCGGGTAACAATAGTCATTATCAGAATCAAGTCCTCAATATTAGTGACTCAACACAATAAAAAAATATGAGGATTCTTCTGGTGGGCATATCTCTCTGCTCCACACTGACAGAAACTCAGCTATTTTCAAAATATTTCCAGGGTTGCTCTGGGTATTGATACCCAGCAATCAGAAGGAGGAAGATAACATGAGGAAGACAAACTGCTTTTCTTTTGTATATAAATAGGTATATTTATTTTAAAATATGCATATAAATATATACATATTTATTGAAATTTTTATGAGAGCTTAATGGTTATACACAGTAGTTTAATTCACCCCAACAAACTCATACATGCATGGAAATCAATTTCAGTTCATGATTCCCCTTTTTCCCTCCCCCTTTACCTCCCATCCTCTCCTCTCCCCTTCTTCCTCTACTAGACTTCCTTTCACTCATCTATTAATTTGTATTTGTTTGGGGAAATCTGCTACTGATCCACCTTGACTCTATAGTGGCACTTATTAACTCTTCTTACAATCTAATGGTACAGCCTCACTTAAGTGCAAGAGAACTGATAAATTCTGTAGTAGGGAAAGTATGTATTTTTATTAATAAAAATCAATATTTTCTGCTACCAAAGCACAGGTAATGAAAAACTAAGATTGATCTATTCAGATGCTCTCCTGATTTGGTAATGAAACTCTCCAAAGAACCAATAGTTGACAGAAGGATAAAGAAGAGGAATAGAAAATAACTAGATCATGAATCTCACAACACAACATAGAGTGATGAAAAAGTGATAAGTCTGGAGTTCATAGGACAATAAAGCCATGAAAGCCATAGGCAGGGATTGCCTAATGCACCACCTTAATTTGCAGCCCAAGGAGATTAAGCTACTCTCCTAACCCACAAAACTACTTAATTGTAGAAAAAAAGTCCAGAGTTAAATTCCAGTGCTTTCTGTACTAAAATTCAACTTAACCAGTTTTGGATTTTGTTTTTTTTTTTGCAAGAGGCATGGACCCCACACTTTCCAGTTAGAATTTTAAGCCTCCAAATTGCCCCTTGGGAAGCATAGAAGGGGCAAAAAATATCTTTTCAACTACCTTCTTATGGGTATTGATTGAGGCCTACAAATTAAACTGAAAAAAAAAGATTAACAGGGAAAAGGCATACAAAGTTTACTAATGTTACTAATTCTACATGAATTAGGGCTTTCTAGAAAATAAGTGAAAGTCCCAAATAAGTAGTTAGTCTCAGAAGATTATATACCATTTTAACAAAGATGATAAATGGATAAGTAATAGACAAAGAAAAGGGGGTGTAGGCCTCAAGGGCCCAATAAATTGTGGTAAAGTAACCAGGAAATATATGAGGGAAACAAATGAAAGATAAGCATTATTTTAGTAACATTTATTTATGCATACTCATCACAGTGCCAACTCTCTATCTCCAGTGGTAAAAGTTTTTTCCTTGTCCTAATGTAGGAAAGGAGGTCAGTATATGTCCTTCTTTTAGACAAAGAGGAGAAGGGCAGAGAACTCTTCTTTCATTTGCTGTTTCTCAATTGCCTTCAGCTCAAAATAGTCAATATGCTAAAGCAGCATACTTTGGGATGGCATATCCTGCTCCCCTTCAGAGAAAAGATAAAGAAGAGAATTTTCACATTCTTACCAAATCACACCTATCAAAACTCGTTGACCACGTGCCCAATGTCACTAATCAGTAGCAACACCTCTGCTTTACATATTTGAAAGTTAATACCTTTAAATTGTCAAAATGTTCCCATTTTGAGCCATATATAATTTTGTTGGGCAATTTGTTTCCTTTCCGGTTGCATTTATATCAAAAACTGTAAATTTATTGCCAACAGGAACTACACTTAAAGAGTTACTAATGATTCATGGGGATAATTGGAATTGGAATTTCTATTTAGGGAAAATTTTGCTTCAGTATTGAATCCTGTTAATCAGAGTGGCTTTTTTTTTCTTTTTCTTTTTTCATTTGAAGCTGTATACTTGGTCTAAGTTTGTTGGTTCCTGTTATTTATTCTTTACCTGAAGTCATCATCTCAGTTTCTGATATTAAAATCTGTTGCTATGGAAACAATTACAGTGTATCAAGAGACCAAAGGATAATGACTTCCTGGTTAGGAGGAACTGACAAAAATGTCAGTAATAAAAGACAGTCTTCATATTGAAGATGCTAGTAAAATGTGTTAGGAAAAGAGAAGATAGGAATGAAAGGAAATAAAATGTCACTTGAATGTGTCTGTTGTTTCTTGCAGAAAATTCTCATTAACCTTAGTTGGAAAAAAAAAAAAAGGTTTTTTGAACTCATGATCCTTCCAGAGTGCTTCAGAAATTGTTAGATTGAGAAACAATTTTATAGAATTTACCTAATTGTCTGAGCCTCTTGGGCTGTGTTGGTAAAAGTCACCTGCAGTTCTCTCTGTGACCCTTCTTTGTATGGAAAAGAAAGAGGACACAAGAAAGAGGACCAGGGAGATTCAGGAAAATGGCAGCCAATAGAACGTCATATGGAATTTTCCTGTTGATTATGAATTTCAGCTAAGGCTATAAGGTGGAAAGCAAAATATACCTTGTACCTCTCACATATCATAGAGAGCCACCAAAGAACCACCAGTCACAACCCCATGGCTCTCACCGAGAGCTGCTGCCATCAACCCTCCATTCCTACCCGATCACATCAGTGGTTCTCAAACCTGACCACACATCCAAATAAGCTGGAGAATTTCTAAAAATACCCATGCCCAAGCCCATCAGAATTTCTGTGATTGAGTCTAGACACTAATTCTTTTAAAGGCTCCCCAAGTGATTCTAATATGTAGCCGACATGTAGGCTCTCAGGTCCAAAAGAAGAGAAGACCATGAATCTTTGGAATAGAATAAAGCTGACTTGTGGCAATTACTTCTCTCTCTATTCCTGGGTACAGGTCAGGAATTCTGCATTGAAGATGCCTCTGCCTATGCCTACCAAAGACTCACTCAGGTGCCCTAAAGAGAACTAGCACTTAGATGCCAGTCACACAGCAGTCAAGGACTACAGAGCAGCAGTGGAGTCAGAACATTTTGGCCTCTTTCCAAGATTCCTCTCATCTGTTCCAAAACAGCAGGAGCTAAAAAGCAGAAAAGGAAGGAAGAAAGAACAAACAGGCTATAGCTACTCACTACTGATACAAATCCCTCAAGCAGAAACCTGGCTGGCTGAGGGGTTCACAGGGGAGGTCAGCACTAAAATTGGATGTGAGATTGAAGTTTCAACATAAAGCAAATAAGACTGAACTTTTCAATATCCAAAAGTGACTGCAGACCTATAGACCATGCCTAAGATTTTGTTAAAGGATGCAGGGAGGGAAAAAAAGGCATTTCAAAAAAGCCTGTTGGAAAGATATGATAAGAGAAAAAAACACTTCATATTGTAATCTCACTGAGTTGAGATGTTCAATAAACCACTTGCAGTTGGTGGTTATACTTCCTGCATGGATTAATTACATCATCATTTTAGGCCACAAGAAGTACAACCTCCCTTGGTCCCTCTTTCAGCAATTCTATCATAGGTAAGATACCAGAGATTTAAAAACAGAAAAAAAAATTTTAAAAGGTCATTATAAGATGAACAAGTTACAGAGATGTAATGTTCAGAATGGGTGGTAATGGATTTATTAATGAATTTGATTGTGATAGCCATTATACAGTATATATGTATATCAAATCATTACATTATGTAAAGGTAGTCAGTCTTTGTCAATCAAATATTTTTAAATAAAAAGGAGGCAATTTCAAAAGTGAAGATACTCCCCACCATTTTCTAGATCTAACCAAAAAAGGAAGTTGTCCCATTTTCGGTCTGATAACATGAGGATCCGAAAGCTATGGTAGTCCTCTGGGGATCAGTTATTCCTTTCTGTGTGTATGTGTGGGGAACTGGGGATTGAACCCAGGCCACTATGAATGCTAGGCAAAGACTATACCACTAAGCTATAGCCCCAGCCCTTTTCATTTTAAGACAGGATCTCACTAAGTTGCCTAGGCTTGCCTCAAACTTGTGATCCCTCCTAATTAGCTGGAATTACAGGCAAGCAACATCCCACTTAGCCTCTTTTTTTGAAATACACTTATCAGAAGCAGTCTGGGAGTCAACTACTCTAACCTACAGAAAGTGCTAAAATGACTGGAGATCTGATCATCAGACTGAAGCTGGACCTTCAGCTCATCTTTGAGACCTGAAATTATGGAGGGCTCAAAGTCCATTCAGAGTAGACTACTCCAAACCTGTGGATTGTCGGGATCTCCTGTTATCCAGCTCATTCTGTGAGTATCGTAAGTGACTTTCTTACCCATCTTCTGGTCAGTCTTCACTATGGATAGAAATGAACACCTATATCCACTGCAAAGCAGGCTACCGTGCAATTCCCTGGATGAAGCTGCTGGCTCTAAGTAGTTGACTGGGCTGTGCTGAGAAAGGCCTTTTGGGAAAGTACATAATTGATGGTAGAAACTCACATTTATTTGCACAATACATCAGACAATAAAAGAAGAGCAAATAAAAATCTCTTTCCACAATGAAATCTAAAGACTCATGAAAGTTCTCTCATGAAAATTAACCCAAAAGCCTGCCGTTTATATTCTTTTCAATCCACTCATTTGGAATTCCTTTCATCATAACTAACAGATAAAACCCAGAAAGATGGGCATGATCTCTAAGAGGCTCCAAATAAGCCCTATATATTTCTTTAGATTGATTGTCATTAGTATAATAAGTGCTCAATAAATCTATTTATCATAGATAGGTAAATGGATGAACTGCAGAACAAACAAATGAACAGACAACATGCATTTTCAAAGAGGGCAAGCTTACAGTGTGAGAGGTAGGGCAGAAGTCAGGTTTAAAAAAAAAAAGGAAAGCGATACCATAAGGGAAAGAAATCTAAAAACAAAATTTATGTTGTAATTTTTTTGGTACTGGGGATTGAACCCAGGGTCACATAACCACTGAGCCACATCCTCCACCCTCGTTTATATTTTGTTTAGAGACAGGGTCTTGCTACATTCTTATGGCCTTGCTAAATTGCTGAGGCTGGCTTTGAATTTGCAATCCTCCTGCCTCAGCCTCCCCAGCTGCTGAGATTACAGGTGTGCACTATTGTGCCTGGCCCTCACATTTCAACTTTGCCAGAACTATTGTAATCATCATTGAAGTCTTAAGTAAGTATCATCCCTTCATATATATTTTAGCAATCTTTTTATCTGATGATCCATAGTTTAAAATCCCTGGTTTGGCCTTGAAAGATGACCAAGCCTGGTCTTTCCATTTAAAACTGCCAGGCATTTTTTTCCTCAATCCACAGCTGGCAAATTGCAGAGTTTGAATATTTGAACCAGACATGAACAACTTTAGACGTAAGGAAACTTCAACTAAGCAAGTTCTCTGAACTCAAAAGATTTCTCACATATTAGTCATGTCCTAGGAATCCACTCTTGATAAAGCTACTGCTGAGTCGCCTCAGACAGTCAAGACTGTGCATTTGAGGGTTTTGACAATACTGAATGCTGAATTTGTGATTTTAACATGAGTTCTGGTTATTTTAAGCTATTCCTGTCTTTTTGATGACACTGTAATGAAAGAACCTTGGAGCGTGTTTTTATTCGCTCCTAAGTGTTTCCAGAAAAAAAAATTACTCATTTCATTTGTAGAAGTTTTTCATTACCTAATAAATGTATTCATACAAAGAAGGATCAGTTAATGGGAGTATTCATCAAAATACACAGAGTAGAAGCCAACTACCCAGCTTAAGTCCTCATTAATCAAAAATTACTTAGGTTTTCCAATTTCCCATGAAATTGACATACAGTTCATCTGTTGATGGATGTGCAGCCACAAACCATTAACAACATACTCATGAATCTTGGTGATGAGTTGAAGGCCTCATAGGTTCCCAGTGAGATGCAGCAGATATGTAAAGACTTCTCCAAGTACTGGGACCTTTTTGGATTACTAAAAATTCCCCTAAGGGCTAATACCAGTCTGAAATGCCACATTTAAGCATTCAGTTCCTTTGGATTAAATAAGGACTTTGGCATCAGAATTAGAATCTATGCTGGGGAAAATGCGTTTCCCAAATGCTCATATGGAGGGATTTCCCTAGAATGTCACACATGGCCTCACCCCATACCTTCCTAACAGGAGGGTCTGAAGATACAACTGGCCTTGTCATATTCTCTCGTCCTCTACCTGCATTTCATCACAAAACCCTCTAAAAGTTGTAAACAGACTACTATGAATCCTAATTATATTTGTATATTATTTAAATAAAGTTTTGAGTACAACACATACGGAAGAGTACACAAGTCCACATTTCATTGAATTTGTATTAAGTAAACACACTCATGAAACCAGGATCAGATCAAGTAATTAAACATTGCCAATGTCCCAGAAGAATCCCTTGTGTCCTTTCTCATTCATATTTCCAAAGGTGACTTGAAACACCAGAGACTGGCTTTGCCCATGCTTGAAATTTATACAAATGGAATCCTAGAGTATTACTCTTTTTTTTGTGCCCTGCTTCTTTTGCTCCACATTATGCCTGTAAGAAGATGCATGTTGTTGTTTGTGGATTTAGTTTGTTCAGTCTCTGTTGTATAATATTTCATTGTGTAAAATATACCACAACACATCCATCAGAAGGTTCAAGGACTCCATTTGTATGTCAAAATGCATTCTACAGTCATGTATATCTAATTAGAATAAATAAAAAGAAGAAGGAGGAGGAGGAGGAGGAGGAGGAGGAGGAGGAGGAGGAGGAGAAGAAGAAGAAGGTGGTGGTGGTTCAGGGAAATTTAAGCCATTTCAAATTTGGGGCTATCACATATGAATGTGCTTGTGTATTTTTTTGACACACACAGCCACAAATTTCCATTGGCTGTATACCTAACTAATCATATAATCAATAAAGCTGAATCAATGGAGTCCCCTACCAGGGGACTGTTTATTTGCTTAGTTCGTATCAATTGAATTATACATGCAGCTTCTTCCATTCCTACCGATCGGTTCCAGAGTGGAGTGAAGAAACATTAATGCCCACAGAGAACTTGATCATAACCATGCTCAGCTGGAGAAATGACACAGCCAGCCTAGTGGGCTCATTCAGCTAAGATGGGATTTTGAGAAAGAGAACAGCACCTGTTATGCATAGAAATGAGCTGAGGGAAAAGGTTCTAACTTTGATGGAAAATACCAGATTTTTCTGCAGGAATCCTTTAGAATCAAAGTTTGGATGAATCCTACCTGTTATTGGGGGAACTAGTGTGAAAGACCAGCCACTTGTGTAAGTCATGAACAATGGCCATGTGTTGTTTGTGCTGTGTGGTTTCACTATCTAACTTCTTATTTCAACGAGCCTGTGGGGAAGGGGAATGCCACCTTGAGCAGTGTAGAGGGTTGGCAGGGCTACCCTCTCTCAGAGCTGCCTGGGAACTAGGGAAGGGCCTTCCCCTCCCAGCAGGCTGGTTCTAAGGCAGCATATCACAGCAGAGATCTCTGTGATGAGTGTCAGTGGCAGGTCACATAATACAAAAAAAATCTATGACAGAGGAACCACAGGTACCCACTGGCTTTCACAAGGTCCTTGGTAGGACTACAACCCACTTTCTCTGAATGAATGTGGGAGCCACATTGCTGCAGACTTAGCTCCTCCTGCAAACATCAAACTCAATTCTGAATCTGGCCATGAACTCTTCTGACGTTACTCTGTAATTAACTTCAATGACACAACCAATGATTTTGAAGTTTTTATGAAACTTATCATCAGGATTGAAAAAAATAATTTTAATTTAGAGATAAGAATGCACATGCCTGTGTGTGCATGCATACACACAAGCATGTGCACACGCGCACACACTCTCATCGCACCTTCACCACCACAAATGGGGCCCAGTTTCACAAGCCAAGAAACCAGTCTTGATTCTTAAGTCAAGCATAGATGAAGTCTTCATTCAGATTATTTTATTTTTAAAAAATATTCATTCTTGAAGGGAAGAGAGTAGGGAATAGGAAAAGGAAAGACAGTGGGATGAATCCGACATAACTTTTCTATGCACATATATGGATACCCAAAGTTAATCTCACCATCATGTACATCCACAAGAAATTAATTGAAAAAAAATAATAACTATGGGTAAATGGCAGAAAGATCAATAGAGGGAATGAGGCGGGAGGAAGGGAAATGGAAGGGGAAGATGAGGTACTGGGGTCTGAATTAGAATAAGATATATTCCATGCTTTTATATTATGTCAAAATGGATTCTACTGTCATGTATAACTAAAAAGAACCAATAATAAAAAAGATTCACTATAACATATTTGTTGAGTACCTACTGTGTACCAAGCAACTATGAAATTGTTAGTAACAGAGAAATGTATCTAATGGATTGCCCATTGTAATGATTGTAGAGTTCTAGATACTGCCCAGTGTCATCACGACTTTCTGCTCTTCCATCCCAAATTTGGGGAGGGAGCGGTTCAAGATGGTGGAATAGAGAAGGACACTTTCTGGTTGTTCTGTGGTGTGAAAGCAGATTGGCAGCTTCCCAGCAAAGTGGGCGAACAACAAAAAAAAGGTGGGAAGACCATACTGAAATTTAATACCGGACATTCAAAGCAGATTGGAGACTCGGGAGGTTGGAATTTGGGTCTTCTGCATGTCAGGCAAAGCCATGGCATGTGAATTTGCAATGGCTGCTTCATAATTAGAGTTGGCATTGAGTTTTGGTGAAGGAGGAAGCCATCCTTTTAGTTGATCTGAAGAAAGCTAAGGAAGGTTTCTCATGAAGATAAGGCTCTCGCACAGGCATGGGCCCATGTTCTCATCAGTATTAATTCTCTGGAAAAGTTAAAATGCAAACAAGTTAGAATGCAATGATATAGGAAAACTTTATTGGTGAAAAATAGCTTTGTTCCATGAAATTCATAAACTCCACAGCAGAAAATAGGCCCAAAATGAAATGAGACAGAAGATGGATGTGTTTTGATGGAAACAAATTATCAAGAGTATGGACAACTTATCACATAAAGAGGTAATGCAGCGGAAAGACTACTTGGGAATTGAAATACTGAAAATTCTACCCAAGTTCTGGAACCATTTTTTAACCATTTTGAAACTGTACCCATATGACTTCATTTTTGTTTTATCTTCTCCACTAAATAAATACTTGACAGTAGTAATCTCTAAATTCTATTTCTCTTTTCTTCTCTCATTCTCAGCTCCTAGTGTGGGGACGCTATTTCTTACTAAATCCATGATTTTGCAAAGCCAAGAAGTCAGGACATGCCCAGAGGGCTTTAGAGCTTACACACACCATCTGAGTTGGGTAAGCTTTGGACAAAGAAAATGGTTTTAAGTGTCTTAAAATTTGTACAATTCTGCTAGAGTTTCAGATTTTAAAGAGATCATAACTTTCTCAGAAATTTGGTTTTTAAAAAAATAATTCAGTTGTTCATTTTTATTTATAAAGAATGATTAGGGCTATGGGTAAAGTATCATTGGAGTTAAACATTTATCAAGCTTTATAGTGGTTCTAACCCAACAATGCCAGGATACTGATGTGAGTAGCTCATTCTTACACTTTTTTTGTGTAAAATTAAGCAAAAGCTCTAGGAATAAGACACAGAGGTGGGAAGCGGAGGTAAATGATGGAAGATGGAAGACAGACATGTACATTCATATCCATTTATGTATCAGAGCAATATGTTTTGAATTCATGACTTTTAAAATATACTTTACCTGAATATAAATATAAAGGATATAGAATGTATATGTGATGGGGGGGGGTTCATCTCACATTATAGCAAAAATAATAATCATCATCTCAGCTCTTTCCAAAACATAAGACATTTCAAACTCAGTTTCCTTTACCCAGAGTTAAACCTAGGGGATTTACATAACTGAAGTAAAAACCAGAAGGAAACAGCCAGAAAACAGCATACACAGACATCAGCAAAGTGGCACATACCGAGTTCCCTGGCTGGCTGAGGATGGATTAATTGAGAAAGCCAGGAGGTCATCTTTTGAGAAGAATTTTCAGAAAAAGACAAACTCCTTGGGAAGCTGCTAGAAAATCTGCAAGTCAAGGATAATCCAGAAGGACAACCAGTTCTCCTTGGAAATGCAGTAGGAACGTGCTTTACATGGCAGAGTCAGTGTTAAGTGAAAGCTGGATCTCGAGCCCTCCGTGTAGCCCGAACAGCGCTTGGTCACAGCCTCTGGTTTTGTTCCTTTTCACTGTGTAGATTTATTACAGACAGATTCCCTAGACATAGAAAGTTTAATGTTCCTCTAGGCCTCCCCTCAACTTGCACTTGCATTTGATTTGCTGAATCACTTTTAATATGCATTAAAGGACTGAAAAATAAAGTAACAATGTATGCCAGTCAATAGGGCTTTAGAAGGAGTTCCTGTTTCTCAGCTTAGTTTGACTTTGACGTGGAATTCACTCATGGCCTAAAACGGCACTAAGTAGAAAGTCTAATAACGTAGAATGAAAGCTATGATTGAACCAGAGTCATTGCCAACTGGTCTTAGCTCAAAGAGAGTTAGCAATTATCCTCTGGGGCTCTGTATTTCTAATTCCACATAATGAAGAAAAGGGAGCAGCCAGAGAGAGCTGATGCAGTCCACAAAGATGCTTATAGCCAGAAGCAATCTGGGCCTCAAATCTCATGGCTTTCCTCCCCCCTATCTTATTCCTGTTCTAGGTTATCATAGGGGCATCTGGACCTGCAGGAGAAGCTCAGGAGGGATTCTCATGTGGTTCTGATTGAGGCATGGCTAAAAGATGCCCTGACCAGAGATGTCTTCCTCTGACTGCAACATCACAGAGGTGGAAACCCCCTCTTTTGAACAGTTGATTGAAATGAGTCCTATAAGACTTCTTTTGAAAACATGAAGTGGTAGATTATATTGTGCTTAATGCTCTTAGCAGATATAGACAATTAGTGTGGCATATGAACCAAGTTATCTGATCTTATACCTACAAGCATTCCTCCAGGGAAGGATAAGTGTTGACTGGGAGAGGGAGCCAGGGAATAAAGGCCAGAAAAGTCCCAAAGCAAGCACAGTTCACCTCAAGGCACTCCTGCTTTCATCTCCTTGGAATGACAATCCAAAATTAAGGCAGCTTTAAGCTTCCATGACAGCCATGGTTTCTTTACTGTCTCCTCATAAGCATGTGGCTGCGCAGAGGGAAGAAAACTGGTGTGTCATCATTATGCTAGTTATGGGATGACAAGTTCTCTTTAATACTGCTATCTCTCCAGAGGGAAACTCTGTTTATCGAAGTCGAGATCTGTGCCGTCTCCATAAGCTATAAGAAGTGGTACAGAACCTCTTCTCCTAGCAGAAGCCAAGCATTTCTCTTCCCATTTTTTAAGAGTAAAACGTTTTCTAGATCTAAAAGGGCACTTCTAGCTTTTCTTTCTTTCTTTCTTTCTTTCTTTCTTTCTTTCTTTCTTTCTTTCTTTCTTTCTTTCTTTCGTATTGGCCCACCATGAGGTCTGGGATGGAAGCCTTGTGTCATCACAAGGAAGTGAAAGCAGATACATAGCCATGGCAGTGTATCTGACAGCAGGGTTTCTTTCAGGCTCATGAAGTCCAGATGTAATGACAGGTGCACAAACCCAGAGGTGGTCTACCACTGAGCTAAATTCCCAGGTCGGTTTTGTTTTGTTGTTTGTTTGTTTGGGAAATAGGGTCTTGCTAACTTGTGTACAGCCTCACTAAGTGGCTGAGGCTGGCCGCGAACTTGTGATCCTCCTGCCTGGGCTTTGCAGTCATGTGCTACCTCACCTGTCGGGTTCTCTTCCTAATAGCCTGTAATCTTACCATTTGCATAACTCTCAGGCCCATGACTTTCTCTGATCTTTGCTAGTGGTGTCTGACTTGTCAAAGTTTTGCCTCTTCCCATATTAGTACGAAGATGTTTGATACACTGGATCCTCCTGCTCATTAATTCTCCTCTCCCCAATTTATTCTCACAAGTAAATCCACACCTTTATTTTTCTTTTTAATAGTTTTCTAAAATACTTCTCTACTTAGAAGATGAGTAATCAGTGCTTATAAATGTCTCCCACAAACAAAATGCCTGCACCTTTTTTTCATTCTAGCTGCCCCCTTATGCACCTGTCATTACATCTGGACTTCACAGAGCCTGAAAGAAACCCTGCTGTCAGATACACCACCATGGCTATGTATCTGCTTTCACTTCCTCGTGATGACACAAGTCTTCCATCCCAGACCTCATGGTGGGCCAGTACCAGTACCTTTCCATCCCTGTCTGCCCTTGTCTCAACACCACTGCCCAATAGAAGTACAATGTCAGCTACATCTATAAGTTACATTTTCTACCAGCCACATTAAAAAGGTAAAAAGACATCATTGAGATTAACTTTAATAATGCATTCTATTTGACACAACATATCCAAACAGAGACTTATAATCAAAATAAGAAAATTATTAATGAGATGTTTTCAATTATTTTTCTACTCTTTTTAAATCCAACATACATTTTATACTTACAGCACATTTCAATTCAAATGCTTAGATTTTGTTAAAAGTGCTTGGTCTGTATCTAGATTTCATAAAATTTACAATGGAAAAGTAGATTCATGTACCTGAGTTATTCCAAATACACTTAAAAGTTTTCAGATAACTCAATCAGTATCCATTTTTAACCAAAGTAAATATTTAATTTTAATAAAATGATTAAGTAAAATAAAAATTCAAATGCCATGGTAGCACATACCTGTAGTTTCAGCACTCAGGAGGCTGGGGCAGGAGGATCCCTTGAGCCCAGGAGTTCAAAACCAGCTTGGGAAACAAAGCAAGACCCTATCTCAAAAAAGAAAGAAAGAAAGAAAGAAAGAAAGAAAGAAAGAAAGAAAGAAAGAAAGAAAGAAAGAAAGAAAGAAAGGAAGGAAGGAAGGAAGGAAGGAAGGAAGGAAGGAAGGAAGGAAGGGAGGGAAAGAAAAAAGAAATTTTAAAAATTCTGTTCTTACAGACACTTCACAGAAGAAGAAATACAATTGATCAAAAATACATGAAAAAGTGTTCAACATCTCTAGCAATTAAATAAATGCAAATCAAAACTACTCTAAGATTTCATCTCATCCCTGTCAGAATGGCAATCAACAAGAATACAGCAACAATAATTGTTGATGAGGATGTTGTGGAAAAGGTACACTCATACATTGCTGATGGGACTGCAAATCGGTATAACCACTATGGAAAGCAGAATGGAAATTCCTCAGAAAATTAAGAATGGAACCACCATTTGACTCAGCTATTTTTGGTTTATACACTCTTTGGTTTATATCCAAAGGACTTAAAATCAGCATACTATAGTGATGCAGACATATCATTGTTTATAACAGCTCAATTCACAATAGCTAAATTATGGAACCAACCTAGGTGTCCCTCAATAGATGAATGGATAAAGAAAATATGGTATATATACTCAATGGAATATTACTCAGCTTTAAAGAAGAGTAAAATTATGGAATTTTCCAGGAAATGGTTGGAGTTAGAGAATATCATGCTAAGCAAAATAAGCCAATCCCACAAAACCAAAAGGCCAAATGTTTTCTCTAATATGCCAATGCTAATTCACAAGGTGGGAGAGGGGACACTAGGGAAGAATAGCATAGTAGCATAGTAGAATGAAACAGATATTATTACTGTATGTATATATGTGACTCCATGACCAATATGATTCTGCAACATGTACACTCAGAAAAATGAGAAATTATATCCCATCTATGCATGATATATCAAAGTGTATAAATGCATTCTATTATCATGTATAACTAATAAAAATAAATTTTAAAAAATTATTTTTTAAAAAACCCCAAATACTGTTGATTATGTATATGGACACCTTGGTCAGCCATGTTGACACATGGATTTAACCATCACAGTTCACATGTTGTATGATTTCTAGTACAAAACTATCCCTTGTTAATATCATAAGGTCAAAATAAGTTGTTACTCAGATTTATAATTGGTCCTGTTTCAACAACGTATTATAATATAGAAAGCTATTTCAACTTTTGTTTAAATATTGAGAGGTTAAAATAATAAATTATCAATAGTGATTAAAAAAAAAATTTGTTCTACCGGCAGCCATTTGCAAAGGGGCTGCTCCTTCAGACTTCAAACTTCAGAGTCAAATGGATACGTCATGTTCTTGCTTATTTATTTATTTATTATTCTTTTTTAATTGTAGATGAAATACCTCTATTTATTTATTTGTTTATTTATTTTATGTGGTGCTGAGGATTAAATCCCATGCCTCACACATGGGAGAGGAGCACTCTACCACTGAGCCACAACCCCAGCCCCGATTTTTCCAGCTTTGCTTGTGAAATGCCCTCCTTCTCTGAAGCTCATACCATCTTCTCCCTCTCACCATTTCCTGCTGAACTCCTAATCCTTCCCCTCCATTTGTCAGACTCTGGCATCTGGCTCCCTCTGTTCCTCTCCACCCCAGGTCCTTAAGTCCTCTCTTCTGAATGATCCCAGTGCTATGCAGTTGTCCCAGACAACACATGGCCTCAAAGTGTACTGGCACCTGAATTCAGTGACCTCCATTTCCTCATTTCCTATCCATTCCAGTTACCCACATCCATAGCTACCTCCTAGATTTTGCCATGACCCTGAATCACTCCACATCTCATGTCCAGTCTCTCCTAATGCCCTGGACTTCACAGACACTATTCCCTGAAGACTTCCCTTTCTTCCCAGTCCACTCCTGTCCTCACAGCACAGTGAGAGAGCAAAGAACAAAATCCCTGCCACCAAACCCCCTGAGGTTGCATCTAAGCTCTGGCATTTACTAGTTAAGTGACTTTGGACAAGTTATTTAACCTCCCCACACTTTACTTCCCTGCCTGAAATGAGAATAGTAGCTCTATCAGGTAGATCCTGTAAGACTCAAATAGAAAGCACCTATTGCCTATAGTCATTATATAAATTCCATAAATTTATCAAATTTTTACCCAGTGCAAGAAGAATAATACCTTTCCCAACAACCTCAACTGTCCTTTTCCTTTGTCCTTCTGTCCCATGCACTAAGCAAAGCAGCAACCCAGCTCAGTACTGCTCTCTGCCTTGAGATCTTCTATACCCGACTGAGCTCTACTGGAGAAAATGACAGCATGGCACTGCCACAAATGCCGTCTCCAGTGTCAGTGTGAATGGACGAGCAATTTACTGTCTTCATTCAGCCCTCCCTACGATTCCTCACACTTAACAGGTTTTTTCCCAATCAGAGGTGAAGACGAGGGAGGCAGGACAAACACTAGCAAATCTCTAATGAGAAACTTGGGGCAACTGAACACTAATCCTAAAAATAATGGGGTTTTGCTTGACTTCAAACTGCAGGAACAGTTATTGAGGAAACTAAACAGCTTTTGCCCAGCAGAACACTTCTAGGGGCCCAAGTTCACCTACAAGACTCAAGAAACCAGAATTTTGTAGTCAGAATACAACAGTGGGAGACCAAAAACGAATTTAAGAAGATGTAAGGATGAAGCTGAAAAGAAGAACTTCCTTAGGGGGAAATGAGGCCTGTAGAGACTGGAGTGCAGGAGCTCAAGAGAAGCATCACGTATTTATTTTTAAGTATGGTGTGTCAGTGGAACGATGGCCCCCAAAGATGTCCACATCCTAATCCCCAGAATCTATTATCTTATAGGATAAAAGGAAATGTGCAGATGTGATAAGGGATGTTGAGCTGGGGAGAATATTCTAGATTATCCAGTGGGCTCCAAACATCATCACAACAGGGAGGCAGAGGGAGCCTTGACATGGACATAGGAGTTGTCAAACAGAAGCAAGAGAGGAGTTGTGAGCCAATGACCATCAAGGGTGGCCTCCAGAGTCTTGAAAAGGCAAGGAAATAGATTTCCTGATGAGCCTCCAGAAGGACTTATACCTGACTATTGCCTATACCTTGACCCCAGCCCAGTGAAACTGATTTTGTTCTGTGAACTACAGAACTTTAAGAAAATTCATTTCTGTTGTTTTAAGCCACAAAGGTCATTCATTACCTCACACTAGGAAGCTGCATTTATGTATTTTCTACTGCTGTAACAAAATACCTCAAGCTGGGTATTGTATAAAGAAAAGACATTTATTTAGCTCACAGTTTGGAAGTTTCAAGAGCTGATATCTGCCCAGCTCTAGTGAGGGCCCTCTTGCCTACTTCACATGGTGGATGGCATCATAGTGGGAATCCATGAAAGGGGAAAAGACCACATGGTGATGCAGGAAGCCAGAGAGTAGTAACAAATTGGGGTACCACAAAAATGATGTTCACCACTTCCAAGGACAGTGTGACCAGTAACCTCATTACTTTATACTAAGCTACACCTCCTGAAGGTTCCACCACCTCTTAATCATACCACATGGAGGACCAAGCTTCCAACATGTGGAATTTAGGGGGACATGTCCAAAACCATAATAGAAACTAATAGGCATGAGTAACCAGGAAACCCTCTAGTTCTACAGGACAATTTCATGGTGACAGGATTGGCCTATGCTACGAGGGAGCATGTTCAGATAGGGCCTCACCCAGACGCCGAGGCAAGCCTTCAAAGTATAGCTGCAGAGACAGCGCTGGTTCAGTGTAGGCCTAGGTTAATGTTTCTATAGCAAATGGGGACCCTTGGAAGGAAGCAGGTGCTCAGAGAGAAAACGCAATGGTATTTTTTGTTCCATTATTAAATTGACACATAACTGTACATATATACGGGGTATGGTGCGATAATTTGATACATATATACAGTGTGTAATGATCAACTCAGGGTAATTTTCTTCTCCTTAAACATTTGTCATTTATTTGTGTGGGGAAGCTTTGAACTCTTCTTTCCTAGTACTTCATAGAATGTAAAATAAGTTGTTGGGAACTACAGTCACTCTACTGTGCCACAGAACATCAGAACTTATCTCCTATCTACCTGATTTTTGGTGCATGTTATTCAGCCTCCCTCTGTCCCTTACTCCACTACCTTTTCCAACCCCAATGACCACCATTCTACTTTCTGCTTCTATGGAATCAATCAATGATTTTAGCTTTCCCATATAAGATCATGCACTCTTCACTTTCTGTGCCTGAATTATTTCACTTAACATAATTCCCTTCAGCCCGGGTTCCATCCTCAGCACCACACACAAACAAAAATGTTGTGTCCTCCAAAAACTAAAAAATAAATATTAAAAAAAAAAAACCTAGGCCTAGTTCCATTCGTGTTTCAGCAAATGACAGGATTTCATTCTTTCTTATGGTGGTATGATATTCCATTGTGTGAGAACATCACATGTTTTTATCTATTTATCTGTTTCTTTTGTTGTTGTTGTTCTAATCAGTTATACATGACAATATAATGCATTTCCTTTCATTGTACATAAATGGAGCACAACTTCATTTCTCTGGTTGTACACAATGTAGAGTTACACCATTTATGCAGTCATACATGTACCTAGGGTAATGATGTTCATCTCACTCCACCATCTTTCCTGCCCCGCTGCACTCTCTCCACCTCCCTCCCCTTTACCCAATTCAAAGTTCCTCCATTCTCCCCATGCTCGTCTCCCCATTGTGGATCAGCATCCACTTATCAGAGAGAACATTTGGCCTTTGGTTTGGGGGGATTGGCTTACTTCTCTTAGTATGATATTCTCCAAGTCCATCCATTTACCTGCAAATCCTAATCCCAGAATCTATTACATTTAGGATAAAAGGAAATGTGCAGACGTGATAAGGGTTGTTGAGCTGGGGAGAATATTCTAGATTATCCAGTGGGCTCCAAACATCATCACAACAGGGAGGCAGAGGGAGCCTTGACATGAACATAGGAGTTGTCATATTGATACATATATACAGTGTGTAATGATCAACTCATTCTCTTTTAGTGCTCAGTAATATTCCATTGTGTATATATACCACAGTTTCTTTATCCATTCATCTATTGAAAAGCATCTGTTTCTGAACACCCCAATTTCATATCTTGCTGCAATAAACACAGGAGTGCAGGCATCTCTTTGATGTATTTATTTCATTTTCTTTGGCTTTATACCCAGTAGTAGGATTGATGGATCATATTGTAGTTCTATCTTTAATTTTTAAAGGAAACCTCAAACTGTATTTAGTAATGGCTATACTAATTTACCATTCTCACCAATAGTATATGAGTTCCCCTTTCACAACATCCTCGCTGCATTTATTATTTTTATAGCCATTTTTGTTATAGCCATTCTAACTGTGACAATATGACATCTTCTTCTTATAGTTTTGATTTGCATTTCCGTGTGATGTTGAGCATGTGTTTCATGTATTTGTTGGCCATTTATAAATCCTCTTTTAAGAAATCTCTACTTAGATCACTTACCAATTTTGTAAGATGAATTATTTGGCTTTTTTTGCTTTTGAGGTTTTCTTTTTATTAAGTTTCTTGTATGTTCTGAATATTATTAATCCGTTGTCAAATAGTTTACAAATATTTTCATCCATTCTTCAGGTGTTGTCTCCACTTTGTTTATGTACAGAATCTTCTTAGTTTGATATAATCCCATTTGTCTATTTTTATTTTTATTTTCTGTGCTTATAGGATCTTATCCAAAAATATTGTTTATAGAAATATCTTGAAGTGTTTACCCTTAGTTTTCATTTATTAGTTTCATGTCTTACATTTAGGTCTTCAATACGTTAAGTTTACTTTTGTATATGGTGAGAGATGAGAGTCTCAATTCTCATGAAGATATTCAGTTTTCCCATCACCATTAAATGAAGAAGCTACCCATGTTCCAATTCATGTTTCTGGTTGCCTTTGTTGAAGATTTGTTGGCTTTAGATGAGAGAATTTATTTCTTGATTCTCTATTGTGTTCCACAGTTCTGTGTTGTTTTTTTCCTCCCACATTCATGCTATTTGGGCTACTGTGTAACTGTGTAGTACACCGGTCAGGTATTGTGATGTGTCCAGCTTTGTTCTCCTTGCTTAAGATTGCTTTGGTTCCTTGGGGTCTTCTGTGTTCCCATATGAATTTTAGAATTGTTTTTTTTCTATATCTGTAAAGAATGCCACTGGTATATTGATGGAGATTGCATTGAATTTGTAAAATGTTTTGGGTAGTATGGACATTTTAACAACATTAATTCTTCCAATCCATTTGTGTGTGTTCACACGCGTGCACGCGCACATGCATACATGTCCTCTTTACTGTTACAAATTTCACTCTAGGGATCACTCATGTCCCTAGTTAAATGTATTACTAGATGTTTTATTTTTATAGCTACTATGGATGAGATTAATTTCTCGACTTCTTTCTCAGTAGGTTTATTATTGGTTATAAAAATGTTAATGACTTCTGAGTGTTGATTTAGTATCTTGCAACTTTACTGAATTTATTCACCAGCTAGTATTTTGTTTGCTTGCTTGTTTGTTTTTTATGTGAAGTCTTCAGGTTTTTCTATATTTAAAATTATGTGGTTTGCCAAGAGGGATAACTTCCTCCTTTCCTATTTGGATACCCTTTATAGTCCTTCTCTTGCTTTATTGCTCTAGTTAAGACTTCCAGTGCTGTGTTGAATTCAGAGTGATGAAAGTCAACATCTTCTTCATGCTCCAGATCTTAGAGGAAATGATTGCAGTTCATCTTCATTGAACACAATGTTGACTGTGAGTCTGGTGAATATATTCCTTATTGTTTTGAGGTACATTCCTTTGACAGTTAACTTTTGAGAGCTTTTATCATGAAGGAATATTAAATTTTATCAAATGCTTATTCTGTATCTAATGAGAAGATCATATGAACTTTGTTCTTAATTCTGTTGATGTGATGTATTATGATCATTGATATGCATATGTCACACCACCCTTGTGCCCCTTGGATAAATCCCACTTGATCATGATATATAACCTTTTTTATATATTGATGGATTTGGTTTGCAGGTATTTTTTTAAGAATTTTTGCACATATGTTCATCAGGGATATTGGTCTGTAGTTTTCAGGGGTTTTGTTGTTGTCCTTGATCTTATTGTGTCTTTGTCTGGTTTTGGTATTAAGGTAATTCTGGCCTCATAGAAAGAATGTGGAAGAATTTTCTTGCCCTTTCAATTTTTTGGAATAGCTTGAAAAGAACTGAGGTTAATTCTTCTTAAAAGTTGGGTAAAATTCAGCAATGAAGCCATTTGGCCCTGGGCTTTTCTTTGATGGAAGATCTTTTAATACTGATTCAATATCTTTCTTTCCCTGATTCAATTGTGTTATTTGATATTGTTTTTTTTTTGAGTTTTCCATCTTCACGGTTGAATTTGGGTAGGTCACATGTGTCCAGAAATTTATCCATTTCTTCTTGGTTTTCCAATTTGGAGGGGTATAGTTTATTCATTGTAGTCCTTAATGATGGTTTATATTTCTGTGGTATCAGTTGTAGTATCTCCTTTTTTATCTGATTTTACTGATTTGGGTCTTCTTTCTTTTTTTCCTTGATTAGTCTAGTGAAAAGTTTGGCAATTTTGTTTCTTTTCAATAGATTCTTTCTTTATTTTGTCGATTTTTAAGGCTTTATTTCATTTATTTATGCTCTGATCTTTGTTATTTCTTTCCTTCAAGTAATTTTGGAGTTTGTTCTTAGGTTTGTATTTCCTTGAGTTGCATCATTAGGTTATTCTTTTGAAATCGCTTGTGTGTGCATGTGCACGCATGTGTAGGTGCTCACTATGCTAAACTTCTTTCTTTCTTTTTTTTAATGTCTTTATTTTTTTTATTTTTTAATGTGATGCTGAGGATTGAACCCAGTACCTCATGCTTGCAAGGCAAGCGCTCTATCACTGAGCCACAACCCCAGCCCCTAAACTTCTTTCTTATTACTACTTTGCTGTGTCCCTTGGTTTTAATGTGTTGTGTTTTCATCTTCATTTGTTTCAATAAAATTTTTAAATTTCCTTTTTGATTTTTTTCTTTAACCCATTGGTCATTAAAGTGTTTGTTGTTTACTTTCCACATATTTTTACAATATCTAAAGTTCTTCTTATTGATTTCTAGTTATAGTCCATCATGGTCAGAAAAACAAATAAATAAATAATATGGTTTGGTTTGGTCTGTTTTTTTAATTTATTGAAACTAGTTTTGTGATCTAATGTATGAACTATTGTGAAGAATGTTCCATATGCTTATAAGAACATGTGTTCTGCAGGTATCTAACTGGATAATTTGATTCATTTACACTCAAGGTTATTATTGATAGATAAGTACATACCCCTGTATTTTGTTAAGTTTTTCTGGTCTTGAATAATCTTCTGTTCTTTTCTTCCTTTCTTGTTCACTTTTATGTTTTGGTATTGATTAGGTATTTATGTTTTCTGTATTGATTAGGTTTGATTTTTTTCTCTTCTGTGTGTGTTGGGTTCTGGTGAATTTATGTTGTCATGTTTTCATGATGATAGTTATCATTTTTCACTGTGTATAATATTCTTAGTTGGCAGTTGTTTTTCTTTTACAACTTTGAATATATCCTACTTTCTTTTGCACACAAGGTTTCTTCTAATGAGTGTTTCCTTATATGAGACTCAATGGTTTTCCTTACTGTTTTTAGAATTCTCTCTTTATCTTAAGACTTTTGACAGTTTGACTGTAATATGCCTCTGTTGAATTTATTTAGGATCTCATGATATTCCTTAACCTGCATGTCCATGTATTTCCCAAAATTTGGAAAGTTTTTAGCTATTTTCCACTATTTTGTATGTTTTTCCTTTTCTCCTTCTGGAACACCCATAATGCAAATATTTGTTCATTAAGTAAACAAACCTAAGTCTCCTAGGCTTTTTTCAGTTCTTTATTTTTTTCTTCTGTTTTTTTTTTTCTCTTTCATCTGCTTGATCTGGTCTGTCATTCAGGCCACTACATTATTTATTTATTTATTAGATTCTTTGGTTCCAAGATGCCATATTTCTTTTTCTTAAGATCATGAATTGTTTTATAAGTTTGTTGAACTGCCAGTTTGAATTATCTACCTTGCTTTTCATTAAATTCCTTAAAAATCATTATTTGGACCTCTTTCTCAATTTCCTTTGGTGGGGTCTACTGTTAAGAGTTATTGTGTTCCTTTGGCAATATTGTATTACCTTGATTTTACATTCTTCTGGAATTCCTTTGTCAGTGTTTGCACATCTGGTAGATCAGCTCTTTCTACCAAATTTATAGGGTAGCCTTTGTGGTAAGAGACTTTCTCCAGGAGGTGTCCCTAGGTCACACTGGCTTTGTTTCCAGATGAGTGCAATGTCCATGAAGCTTCTTCTGCTGTGATTTACTCAATGATATCTGTGGGTGTCTCAGTGATCTGGACTCCAGGGGACCATGGGATTGTTCTGCCAGCTGCAATGCAGCTCTCTTAAGTGGTGCAGGTTTGCCTGAAGCTCTGGACACCACACTCATGGTTTTGGGTGTAGGTCACCTCTCACTTTCCATGGATCAGGTAGGGGTGGGATCACTCTAGTGAAACCAGACAGAGAAAGCATGGGTAGTGCAGGAACAGAGGTAAGGCACTGTCACATTCTGAAGACCACACGTGGGCAGGGTTGTTCTGGGCCTCCTGATAGATACAGCATGCCTGATATAGGGGCAGGGTGTCCATCAGTGCCTGAAGCTATTTGGATCCTTTGCCAGGCTTTGGAAGTCCATGCTAGACAGGACAAGTTACTTAGCTGCTTCCTAGGGCTGACAGATAGTGAAAGAGCGCCCCAAGCTGCTTCTTGAGGAATCAGTAAGTGGAGTTGCTCAATAGGGGTTGCCTAGTTGCTTCTCGGCCCAGACATGGCTAGGCAAGTCCACCCAGATACTTCCTAGGACGGAGGGAGGGTGGGTAGTCACCTGGCAACTTTGCAGGGCTGTAGGTGAGAGTGTAGAGACCACCAACTTCTGGTTCACAGAGTCAGGGCAACCCAAGCTGGTGGGGTGAATACCCAGCTACTTAAGGATTCTGGCTGGGTAAGGTCTCAAGATGAACTGTTCAGAAGAAGTTTGGGTACAGGAAGACACAACACAGGTGAGGTTCTTTCTCCAGAACAATGTAGCTGTTACAATAACTTTCAGTTTACAGCTAGCTGCTAGCATCTATGAGCAGCTCGGAGTGCTTGAAGAATCTACACTTGTTCAGGCCTGATAGGAACGCCTGCAGGATGGGGTGCTCTGCTCTATCGAGCCGTTAGTGAAACCACATCATTAGCACTTGTGGTTAGCGTTGCCAAGCTGCCAGGCCAGGAAACTGATAGCCAGGAGCTTCAGGCATGGAACTCCTAACTTAGAAACCCCCTCCCCTAGGGACAAAGACCCCTCCTGATGATAGCAATATTTAGAGCATCCTCATAGAGTGGTTACATTAGGCATAAGATGATTGGCTTATGGATACTATCTTGCTTGTGAATGATTGATGGGCACGCCCCACTGGAACCCTATAACAGTTGTATCATTCCAAAAATAAACTGAGCTACTGGATGACAACCTGAGGTGGGTCTCCAGCCAGTTCTCTCACCAGCTCCCCGAGTCTGTATGTTGATTCCGTGTCTCTACCCACCCACCCCCACACCCCCACCCCCTCGACTGAGGTAGCCAAGCAACTAATTGACCACATCAGTGACCAGAACAGCAGCATGTAGCAACATGGATTTCCTGGAGCTCCCCAAATGGAGCTCAGAGCTTCTGAGGACTGCAGTCTTCTCCAGCAGCAAAACTTAGCGTGTCTATGCCACTAACAGAGACTGATGGGGCCCCTGCTTACCTTTTCCTCACTATGCAGAGTCCCCCTTGCTTCAGGGTTGATCTCAACTAGAGAGATAAGATGGTAGATGCTGTGTGCTTAAGTCTCTGAAGGAGTTTAATCCCCAAAGTCATATGTTAATGGCATTAGGAGAATAGACACTTCATCTGACTATGGTATTTTATAGGCAGGGTCTTTGGAAAGTAATTCTGTTTATATAATGTCATTAGAGTGGAATTTGAATGACTGGATCCTGATGGCTCTGTGAGAAGAGGGATAGAGACCAGGCACACAGACAGACACATGCATGCTCCCTGTCTCTTGCCATGTGAAGTACCTGTGCTGCCCTGGGACTTTGTCAGCAAGTACGCTATCACGATATGCAGCCCCTGGACCTTGAACTTCCAGAACTGTGAGCTACTTAATTCTCTTTCTTTATAAAATTAACCTGACTTGGGTTTTTCATTAGCATAATGAAAAACTGACTAATACAGTCCCCTTCCAAGGCCATCATGTGTCTCCATACTCCTTGAAGCCTCTGCAATATCCTGGCTGTACAATGATTCTCTGCCTCAAATACTCCAGTGCAAGAGCAACCATTTTTCCTTTGTTTTTGGTCATTTTCTGTGGAGGGAACAGAGCTAGGCACCATCTTGCTGCCCTCTGAGTGTGAGCAGGGTGTGTGTGGAAAATGATGCTTCAGTGCTCGAAGAACTAATTGACTTTTGACAAATTTCTCACATTGGAGATCACAGAACTCCACTGGATGGAGAATATTAGAGGAAAAAAATATCTTCACTTATCCTAAAGGAAAGTGACAAGAGACAGCATGGTAAATAAAGGCCAAAAGGAGGAAGCAGGTTAAAAAGGTTAAAGCTCAGCTGAGCCTGCTTCAAAAGGAGGAGAAGAGAGAAGAAGATGCAGCTCTCTCTGCATCTCCACTGTGCTGACAAAATCAGGTAGAAACACTGTTTCACTGACTGGGAGTGTGCTAGTCCCAGGGCCTGAAAGATACTGAAGCTAAGAAAAGGGAAGTTTGGGAGTCACTAGGCGTGGACACTAGAACCCTGGGGCACACATTTTGGGAGTACCAAGTTCAGCTCCAGGAAGAAGAGGGTGACCTTCCAACTGAAGCAACTGTGGTCACCAACCAGCTCACGGGTTCAAGGCTCTGTTAAACAGGAGTCAGGGCCATGGTGGGGTGTCTGTGTGTCTCCTTCCATTTCTCTGAGCAGAGGGCAACTGCTGAGTGCCTTGGTATCTCTCAAGGATGGAACATTCAGAAAAGCTGGAACAGGGAAGACTGTGAGGAAATCATTCACTTCTGTGCTTCATTGATAACTCGCCTGCAAAACACACTTCACAGGCACAGCACATCCATATCTTTTTGCCTACCACCACTGACCAATTGCTCTTAAAATTGCAGGAAGTATGTTCCTACAAATTACTTATATGTTTGCAACCACATTTATAGGAAGGGAGAAAAGAGCAGTCTATACTGAGAATTAGAATAGAATGTTATCTGAACAAAAAGAAAGATTAAAAAAACAGATTAAAGGTTCCTGGAGGGAGATAGATCTTCAATGAGTTTACTTCTCTCTCTGGTTCTGGGTTTTCTCCCAATATTCCTTCCAGGGATGGAGGACAGAGCCTGGTGAGTTTTTAGCTGCCTATTAGTCTCTGGCCATCTCTGATTATGGCATGGCCTCTCTTAGCTTGCTGGTTCCCAGGGCAGGAAGCATCTTCCCTTGCATCTAGAACAGCCCCCATATATGCATAGTATTCCATTATCATTTAATAACAAAAAGTGAAGCCTTAAGACACAACAGATTTATATTAATTAGGCCAGAATCACCAACGTTTAGAGAATTAAACTGAAGGAGCAACAATTACAGTCAAATCAGATGAAGGTTGAGGCCTCGTAGTAATACCTTCCTTCATCCAATTCGTGATGGTCTAACAGGTGATGGAAATCAGGATAATGGCAGCTTGGTCCACAGAATATTTTAATGTCCTGGCTTTGTTTTGTTCATTGCATAATTCAATGTGTCAGGAGACATTATCCTGCCTTGTTATTTAAAAAGACTATTTCAGGTCCCCTCTCCCACACATCCTGCCCACAGGGGTCTGCAATGTCAAGGTGACTACCAGAACTTCAGGTCTTTTCCTTAAAGATTCTGCCTCTCATGGGTCTCCCTCTCAAGCTATTCCCTTGGCATGACTTGTAGAAATTAATCATTTTCCTTTGAATTTCCCCAGCAACTCTGCCACCACACAACACCAAAACAAAGACACTATTGACCCAAGTCCTCAGCAGACTAAAGTTGGAAGAATCAGAATGGCAAAACAAACAACAATTTTAATATGAATATTAATGATCCCTGTTCTAAAAGGGCCATTCCTCCATTGGCAAGACCTCCTGGCAGAAAGAAATAGGAGAAAAAGATGCGGAGAAGAGAAAGAAAGAAAACAGTTTGCAAACTACAGAAACAGAGCAGCCTTTGATACAAAATCAAAATGGGTTCCTTGGAACACAGTGGCCAACTTATATAGAGATAGTACTCATACAGGTTCCCAGAGGGATCATTTATGCAAATGAGGCATGCAAGCATGCTCAATCCTCATTGGCTAACATTTTTATAGGACTGTATGTTGTAATTCATTGGTCAATTCCCAACATCAAAAATACTTTCCAGGTTTATATGTCAGTTGAAATATCCTATTTCACTGCATAATCGTGGTCACTGCATTAATATATGTTCACAGGTATTACCTACATCATAATCTTGTGCCAAAGATCTTTTGGTAAAAATTATTTTTAAGTAATATCAACACAATTTTATATGTATATATAAAAGCTTCACTTCATATCATGGTCTCACCCACTTTTCTGAAAAAAAAAATTGTCATAACATTTGAGAGGATTATATGGTGAAATATGGCATGCCATTGAAACACACCTCCTTGGCAAGGACCCCAGAGCATAGTTTGTCGCTCTTCCAAGAACACAGAGTCCATGTGTGATCCCACAATCAGCAAATGACTACCAGGCTCCATTCTGAGTTTGAGGCCAATTAGCCACTTGGGACCTTGAAGAGTCAGGTTTACCTTTTTTTCAAAGCTGAGGCTTGAACCCTGGGCCTTGCACATGCTAAGTAAGTGCTCTACCACTGAGCTCCATCCAGCCCCAGTCCCCACATTTTCTTAAAGCTTATATACATGATTATTTCATGCTGAAGCCAATTGAGAAGAAGTAGATCCAAGAAAAGCTTCTACCCTTCCTCATTTGCCTCAAAGTAGAGCTTAAATTTACAAAGAAAAAGTATCTTTTTCCTACCAGAAATATCTGTATGACCAAAAGGAAAGGTTTTCCCTTGCCCTCTCAAGGTTCACTGTAATGGATGAACCATAGACAGATAAACAGAACAAAAGATACACAAACGTATTTGACTTGCAGGGGGAGAATCACAGGAGTGTGATCATCCACTAACCCAAAGAAATTCTGATGCTTATATGCCCTTCTTCCTAGGGGAAAAGGAGATGGAGGATGTGGGCAATTTGGAGAAATAGTGAATGATTATTAGGGAAAATGATGGACCCGGGAGACAGAAATTAAATTGTAAGTGATTTTTATTGGAATTTGGATGACCCTGAGACAGACTTTATCTTGTGACAAAACCAGTCCAGATGTGGTTACATTCCTCAGTCCTCTTTTATGTGCAAGGTGATGAGGTTTCAGGGTGGGAATGGAAGGCACTTGTATTGTCTTTGCTGGAGCAGTCTTGTGCAGTTAAGGGAACATCAGAGGAAAACCTCTTCTGGCATTTGCTGACTTTCAAGAGCCTTTGATTTCAAATAGCTTAGCTTACCAGGATGTCCTGGTTCAGGGTGAAATTCCCTGGACTCCTCCAGGGCAAAGGTTGATCGCTGAACATAAGCCCCTCATCTGCCTGGGCATAGCACCAGAGGAATCTTCGTGACAGGCTTGACTGGCTCCCATGTGTTTGTCCCTAGACAAATCCTAGAGTCTCAAAGTTCTTCTCCTTTGTCTTGACACCCCTCTAAAAATGTACAATCCTTCGATGATGAAAATACTCTTTAAGCCAAAGGATGAAGCCACCGCTATGAGAATTACTCATTTCCTGGTTATACAATACAATACAATACATGTTAATGAACTTGATTATCTCTTTATTGTTAATCTGTGTATGGTTACAAGGGTCCATCCCAATGAAGACCTCAAAAGAATAGTGACTAAATTTATTTTCTCCCCCTTCAAGGTCACATGAAGGTCATGCTCTTTCCAACCAAACTGCCAGGACCTCACCTTCCTCCCTTAAATGGATTTTAAAGGTTTTCCTAAATTAAAACAATGACCTCCTTAAGATATTTCTGGTGTCAATTACTAAGATGATGAAGTTTTCCATCTCAATACCATTTGAATCTGGTTTAAACTGGTTTGTTAGTTTTGGGGTTTTAATTTTTATTTCTTTTATTCTTTGTATGCATGAATGGTACTAGGAATTGAACCCAGGGTGCTTTACTATTGAGCTACATCCACAACCCTTTTAATTTTTTATTTTAAAACAGGATCTCACTAAGTTGCTAAGGCTGTCCTCAAATTTGAGATCCTCCTGCTTCAGCCTCCCAAGTTGCTGGGACTATAAGCGTCATTTGAGTATTTTTTAAACGTCTTGCTTGTTTTATTTTAAAAACCAATTCATGTTATTTGCTCCATTTTTTTTAGTTTACTACTGCACTGGCTAAAGTTTTTGCTTATAAATAAACCTACCATACTCCATGAATTTTTGCTATATATCATTTTTTGACAGATTCTGACAAAGCTAAAAGAGAATGTGAAGCAACCACTTGCCTCTACTTCAAAATTATCTTAAGAAGTTAAATTTTATTCTTGCTGAGAATGACTCAGGCAAGTGGTACTCAAAAATTTGAAAAGCATGTCTTCTAAATACAGTAACAAATTTTCACTTCCACTTGAAAGTAATTATAGTTCATTGGTCAAAAAGCACAAAAGTGTACGTGAAGTTAGCAAATTAATTACATGTATTTTCTTTCAATCCAGGAATAGCATTGGAACCTACAAATGGTTTCACACATGCTTGGACCTCACAATGCCCTGAATTCATTTTAACTCATGACAAATTTAACAGAACAGCAGGGAAGAGCAGCTCTGGTGTGTCCTGGGAATTCTGAAGTTTTGTTTTGTCTTTAACTTTTCCCTGCTCCCTCTCACCTCCCTCCGAGGACACCATGTTTCTCCTCTAATCACCTCCTTAAAGACTGAATTCTATCTGAGTGGTAATCAATTTAAGTGAATGCAGATACATGGGTGTTTAAATTATGGCTTTGCCATTTCTAGTCATATAAACTCAAGTAGTTAATTTAGCCTCTGTTTGAGACTTAATTCTGCCATCCATAGATTGAAATTATAAAATGTATCCAAAAGTTTGAAATAGGCAGAAGAGAGAACAGGGAGGAAGAGCAGGAAGAAAAGTTTAACATTAAACAGAGACATGAGGCGGGAGGGAAAGGGAGAAAAAAAGGGAAATCACATGGAAATGGAGGGAGACCCTCATTGTTATACAAAATTATATATAAGAGGTTATGAGGGGAATGGGATAACAAACATGGAGAGAAATGAATTACAGTAGATGGGGTAGAGAGAGACGATGGGAGGGGAGGGGAGGGGGGATAGTAGAGGATAGGAAAGGTAGCAGAATACAACAGTCACTAATATGGCAGTATGTAAAAATGTGATGTGTAACCGATGTGATTCTGCAATCTGTATTTGGGGTAAAAATGGGAGTTCATAACCCACTTGATTCTAATGTATGAAATATGATTTGTCAAGAGCTTTGTAATGTTGTGAACAACCAATAAAAAAAAAGAAATAGGCAGAAGGGATTCTTTCAATCAAATAGAATTTGCCTTTCTACTGTCTATCTTTCAACTCTGTAGAGGCTGTGTTTACATTGTAAATTTTGTCCATTAGGGATGCCACCTAATACATTCAGTAGAATATATTATCCAAAGATTATGGTTTATGGTCCTGTTGAACATTACTTAGTTTTGCATCTTACCCCCAAAAAACTCATCCTTACATTACCTACAAACTATCCAGCTCCTCAATGCTCTTTCTAGTAGTATTTGAGTGTTAATGGTTTAATTAACAAGGTAGACAAAATCTTTGAGGTGTATTCATTTTATATTTGCATCAGACTCATGATTTTATCTTTCTGAAAATTAAGCCTTAACAGGGGTAACCATCCCTATCTCTTTTCTTTGGGTTTTGAGAGCATTTGACAAGTCAAATATAATTATATAAATATAAATATAAATACAAATATAAATATAAATTATTGGCTACTTACTCCGCCAGCACTCTTCCTAAACATTCACATTAGATGTACTATCCCATTTAATTCTCACAACCCTGCAATGTAAACACAATCCCCATTTTCTAGACAATAAAACTGTGGTGTGAAATGGTTGAGAAAGTTCCTCAAAGCCACAGAGCTAGTATACATCCCAGCTGGACTAGAAACACTTTAAGGGAAGCAAGAGACCAAAGAGCTCTTAGGAGCTTGGTCTTTCTCCTCCTTTTCTGTGACCTCAGCCATCCCTAAGTTACAGCCTATGAAGACAACATGATAGTTCAGAACTCATCACCAGCCAAGCACTTGTGGAGGAGTCAATAGACAAGCTAAGTGGGGGCCGCCTCCCCTCACCAACAATCCTCCCTGTCAGACCGTTCCCTCACCCAGACTTCCTTTATGTTCAGCTCCAAAATGACTTCTCCAGGCATTGCTCCAGCTCTACAGATGCTTCTTTCTCTGAACTCTGTCAACAGTCTTCAAGAAATCTAAAAGACTAATGCACACTGTTCGTTATTATTTCCTGTACCAGAGCCCCCTCTAAAACAGCCTGGTCCTTTGGGGACTGCAGGTGTCTTAAGAATAGACTAGGAGTCATCTGGAAATTTCCTTCATGTCATGGTTCTCAAGGATTCTTCTCTCTGAACCAAGCTCATATGAAGGAAAGGGAGACAGGAGATGAAACAATCTCACAGTAAGACAAAATTATAGCTTCCCATACCTTAGGAAAGAAGAAATAGACGTTTACCAGAAGAGATAGAGAAGTCGGCTGGCCCTAATAAAAACCTAGAGAGCTTTAACCTAGAGATATGAATTCCAGGAGGTCGTTTCTCTCCTATCTTTGGGACTCGGTGTCATCTGTGCCTTAATGTCCCTAATCACTGAAGGGTCCTGACTTTTCTAACTGTTCTGATGCCTGAGTCTCTCACCTGTGTTCAACATCAAAAGGCCAAAGAGAAAACAAGACTACTGCATATCTCCTATGGAAGATGAGACTCATGGAGTCAGAGACCAAAGACCCATAGTGGTTCCTGAGACCCTGTCAAGTGAACCATGAGGTTGAAATTGATTTCCAAATAATGCTAGGTCATTATTTGTCTTTTCCCCTGCTTTTGACACTTGCAAAAGCAATGACAGGTAAAGCTGCTGACATTGTTACTAACCAAGACCATGGCACCAAACTAAGCTAGCAACCATTATATTCTTCACCACCATGGACTCCGGATTAAAAAGAAAATGCCAGTTTCACCTAAGAACCTCCTTAATGAGTCAATTTTTTAAAATAGGAATTTTATTAAATCTCAACCCTTCCACCTCTTTCTAATAAGCTTTGTGTCAAAGTAGGAAGTACACTAAAGCATTTCTGCTATCTCCAGGTAATCTCAAGGAAAATAACTTGCATAACCATTTGAGATGCAAGATGAACTAGCTGCTTTCTCCATAGGCACCAGACAAGGTGATTGGTGAACATTTTCTCAACATCAAGCCAAGTGAGCTTATCACTTCAAGAAAAACTGACAGTATTTGTTGGTAATGATAAAATGTTGAGCTCTTAAATTAAAAAAGAGAATTTTAGATAACTTGTTACTCACCGCCATGCTCTTGACAGCTTCTGAATACTTAAGGACTTTTCAGATAAGATGGGTAGTGATATTAACCATTGTGATTTTTTACATCCTATAACAAAATATGTCAATGTTTGGAAACTCAGCAACTCAGTTTTTCAAATGACAATGAATGATGATATAAAATCATGTAATGTATAAAAGACCCCCTCAAGATATAAGATAGACCAATGGATTTTAGCACAGAGGACACAAAATGCATTGATGTGCTCTCAGACTCAACATTAAAAGTTGACAAGTTGTACAAGGTACAACATTACCTTTAAGAAATTTGCTAAGTTGTGGTTCAGTATCAAAGGAGAATATTCACAACTATCTGAAAAGACAAATGAAATGCTTCTATCTTTCTAACCAAATATCTAATCAAGTCCAGATTTTCTTCACATACTTGAACCAGCACAGCAGATCACAATAGAATAAATGCATAGGCAGCTATAAAAATCCAGTTGTCTTCCTGTAATCCAGACATTGTAGAGATTTATTTTTTTAAAAATGTAAAGCAATGGCATTCTCCTCAATAAACTTCTCTTTCGGATAATATGGTTTTTATTTTTTCCTAAAACATTTGTTATTTGTGTTAAAATATAATGAGTCTATTGTGTTTTTTTTATTTGTTTGTTATTTTTTCAATATTGGGGATTGAACCCAGGGGCATTTCACCACTGAGATACATCCCCAGCTTTTTTTCTTTGTTTTACTTTAAGACTGGGTCTACACTAAATTACACAGGCTGGCCTTGAACTTCTGATCCTCCTGCCTCAGCCTCCTGAGTTGTTGGGATTACAGGTGAGCACCACCATACCCAACTTTCTTAAATATTTTTAAATGTTCATTTTAATACCTAATATGAAAAATGTTGATAGATAAAGTAAAGCTCTTTAATAGGCTCAACCATTTTTAATAGTGTAAAGGGGACTAAGACCAAAAGACACTAAGAACTGCTCTCTAAGTAGTTGGCTAGGTGATGACCCTGAAGGCTTCCCAAAGGCCCACGTGTTAAAAACTTGGTCCTCAGAGTGGTGCTATTGGGAGATTGTGGGACCTTGTGGAAGATCTTCAGGTCATTGGAGGTGCGTCCCTGGAGGGCATGATGGCACCCCAGTTCTTTCCTTTTCTGCTTCCTTTCCATGAAGTGAGCAGTTTGGCTTCAGCCCTGATGTGGTGCCTCACCACGGGCTCAAAGCAACAGGACAAACCCCTCATGGGCTAGCACCTCTAAAATTGTAAGACAAAATAAACATTTTTGTTATAAGTTGATTATCAGGTATTTTTTTAATAGCGATGGAAAGGTGACTAACGGCTACCAAAAGTGGCTTTTAAAAAAAGCAAGGAAGTACATATGCAGGTTAGAAGACAGTGGCATTGGATTGTCCTGGAAACTGCCTATCTCTAGGTCCTGTCCTTACATGAAGAATAAGAATAATCCCCACCTATATTAGAAGCCACAATGTCTATATATGTATACCATCTCCCTTTCTACCTCGAAGTCTAAGCATCCTTATGGATAAGACTCATTACTTCTACCCTTTCTCCTCTGTGTTAGTCAGATTTTCATTGCTATAACAAAAATACCTGATAAAAACAACTTTGGAGAGGAAAGATTTATTTTGACTTATAGTTTCAGTCCATGGTCAGCTGTCTCCGTTATTTGAACTTGAAGTAAGACAGAACATCATGGTGGAAGGGTATAGCAGAGGAAAGCTGCTTACTTAATGACATCCAGGAAGAAGATAGAAAAATTGAGGGGTGGGGAGAAGGAAGAGATCTGGAACAAGATATAGTGCCCAAGAGCGTGCCCCCAGTGACCTGCTTTCTTCCTCCAGTCACACCCTATCTGCCTATAGTTTCTGCCACCCTGTAGTAGTGAATGAATCCACTGATGAGGTCAGAGCCCTCATGATCCAATTGCTTCCCAAAAGCCTCACCTCTGAACATTGTTGGGAACCAAAACTTCAACACATGAGCCTTTGGTAGATATACCAAATCCAAACCATAACAATCTCTGCTAAGTGCCCTGATTAATGTCTCCTCGTTTTCCTCACCATTTTAGTCTTGAGGTGACCTATAATATACAGTAAGTGTACTGGGGTATATACTGTAAGAATATTATAGATTGATTTTCTTCCAGAAATTGTATCTCCTAAGGTGCTGTGTTCTTCTGAAGATATACTGAGTCAATTTGTTGTTGCAGGAACATGAACTGGGATGAAGTACAAACTTCTTCTAGAAAAGTCATTCTCTTCAACCAAAAATGCAGTGAAGAAAAGAGATGGCTTCTACCTGGTCAGCCAGACCAACCAAATTGAACTTTCTCAATCTGGTATTACAAGCAGATCCCTTTCCCACCCAGGGCAATATTTTGATAGCCCAAAGTATAATGAATCTAATTAAAATATGTATAGAAAATAGGAATGAGGTAGTTGAGTTTAATAATCTTACATTTGTATAGTACTTTATCCTTTTTGAGTAATTAATACCTCTCACGGGATTCTCATAATACTACTGTGAGGTTGGGCACATTTTTAGTTTTTTTTTTCTTTTTTAGACCAATTTATTCTCCCAATAAATCCATTATTAGTTTCCATTAATCAAACAACAGTCTGAGGCAAGGAGCAGTAAAATCACTTGCCAACTCCCATGTCACAGCTTGGGACACAGTGAGTGCTAGAAGCCAATCTCTGGACCCCCAGCATGATGCTGTTTCCACTCCTTTGTGGGAACTTTGGCACCTGTTGCCATTTTGGTTTTAAAAGGAGTGTGGGGGAAGCCAGCAGCCATCTTTGCTCTTCTATTCCTGTTTCTTGTAGACATAGACTCTGCTCTAGAATATTCTTGTCTTAAAAATATGTCCAATCTGTCTATAGGATTCCTTTTGGCTACCTCTATAATTCACAACTCAGTACAACTTCACCCCAAACAAACTTTGCTCTGTGGTTCAGCAATGTAATCATGGGCTGTCTCTCTGATCTCTTGCCTACTAATATGTGTCAAAATGCTCAAGTTGTAACAGACAGAGATATATTTATTCTGGCAGTACATATTCCCTTAGTTTCCAGATGGCTAGACACAGATCAAGTCTGGAGAGCAATTTCCAAAAATATTTTGCTGTTAGAAGGTTATATATATATATATATATATATATATATATATATATATATATATATATATATATTATGCTAAAAACCAGGATATCCCAGAATTTCAGAGCTTCCTGCCTCATCTCACTAGTTGTTTCATGTGTCTAGATACTAGTAGTTTGAGTCTAGATACTAGTACATGGGGGGAAAGCCATTGAAGGTTCTACAAATACGAAGGTAGAGTTTATATGCAGGCTCTTGTTCTTGTCTCCAGGGCATAACGACAGAGTATCTTCTTATAACACTGGGACTGTCTGAATATTTTCAAAGAAAAAATAGGGCATTTCAGGCAGGGTCACATTTATACTAAGCTCCACTAGGCCACTTATGATAATCAAGTTGTGACTGGCTTTACCAGGAATCACCCCACCTCTCCCATACCCAGCTGACCTGAGATCCAGCTCCACCCAGAATTCAGGCCTTTGAGAGATATTTATATAAAAGAGATTTATCCCAGCTTGAGGTTAATGGGAAGCAGAATACGCAACCCCAAAATGACATATGCCACTTTAACAAAAAGGTTATTTTGAGCTGAAGGCAATTGAGAAAAATCAGATACAAGAAAAGATCTCTGATTTGGCAAAATACAACACATTTTCATGTTCAAAACACTAAAAAATCTAGGGATAATAGGAACATATCTCAACATTTTAAAAGTGATCTATGCTAAGCCCCAGGCCAACATCATTCTAAGTGGAGAAAAATTGAAAGCATACTCCCTCTAAAAACTGGAACAAGACCAAGATGCCCTCTTTCACCACTTATATTCAACAAAGTCCTTGGAACTCTAGCCAGAGCAATCAGATACAAGAAATTAAAGGAATACAAATAGGAAAAGAAGAACTCAAACTATCACTATTTGCTGATGACATGATTCTATACTCAGAGGATCAAAAAAATTCTACCAGAAAACTTCTAGAACTAATAAATGAATTTAATAAAGTAGCAGGATATAAAATAATATCCATAAATCAAATGCATTTCTGTACATCAGTGATGAATCCTCTGAAAGAGAAATTAGGAAAAGTACCCCATTTACAATAGCCTCAAAAAAGATAAATAAATACTTGGGAATCAACCTAACAAAAGAGATGGAAGACCTCTATAATGCAAACTATAGAACACTAAAGAAAGAAATTAAAGAAGACATTAAAAGATGGAAAGATCTCCCTTGTTCTTGGATAGGCAGAATTAATATAGTCAAAATGACCATCCTACCAAAAGCACTATGCAGATTTAATGTAATTTCAATCAAAATCCCAATGACTTTCCTCATAGAAATAGAAAAAGCAATCACAAAATTCATCTGGAAAAATAAGAGACCCAAAAGAGTCAAAGCAATCTTTAGCAAAAAGAATGAAGCAGGTGGCATCACTATACCAGACCTTAAACTATACTACAGAGTAATAGTAACAAAAACATCTTGGTATTGGCACCAAAATAGACTTTTAGACCTATTCTGTCCTACAAAATAGAGGACACACACAGAGACAAACCCACATGAATACAGTTATCTCATATTAGACAAAGGTACCAAAAACAAATGGTGCTGGGAAAATTGGAAATCCATATGCAGCAAAATGAAATTAAGCCCCTATCTCTCACCATGCACAAAATTCAACTCAAAGTGGATCAAGGTAGAAATGGCTTCTACCAGAGATTTGCATTTGATTTGCATTTCTCTAATTGTTTTATTTGATTTGCATTTCTCTAATTGCTAGAGATGTTGAAACATTTTTTTCATATTTTTGTTGATTGATTGTATAAAATAAATAAAATAAGAGATCCTGCATCTAATAGAAGAAAAAGTAGGCCCAAATCTTCATCATGTTGGCTCAGGATCTGACTTCCTTAACAAGACTCCTAAAGCACAAGAAGTCCAATCAAGAATCAATAAATAAGAAAAATTCAAACTAAAAAGCTTCTTCTCAGCAAAGGAAACAATCAACAATGTGAGAAGAGAGCCTCCAGAATGGGAAAATATCTTTACCACAGGCACCTCAGATAGAGCACTAATATCTAGGACATATAAAGAACTCAAAAAACTTAACACCATAAAAACAAATAACCCAATCAATAAATGGGCTAAGGAACAGAATAGACACTTCTCACAAGATGATATACAATCAATCAACAAAAATATGAAAAAATGTTTCAACATCTCTAGCAATTAGAGAAATGCAAATCAAAACTACTCTAAGACTTCATCTTACTCCAGTCAGAATGGCAGTTATCAAGAATAAAGACAATAAAAAATGTTGGCAAGGATGTGAGAAAAAAGTTAACCCTCATACATTGCTGGTGGGGCCACAGATTGACGCAACCAATCTGGAAAGCAGTATGGAGATTCCTTAGAAAACTTGAAATAGAACCACCATTTGACCCAGCTATACCATTCCTCGGTCTATACCCAAAGGACTTAAAAACAGCATACTACAGGGACACAGCCACATCAATGTTTATAGGAGCACAATTCACAATAGCTAAACTGTGGAACCAACCTAGATACCCTTCAATAGATGAGTGGATAAAGAAACTGTGGTATATATACACGATGGAATATTGCTCACCTTTAAAAAAGAATAAAATCATGGCATTTGCAGGTAAATGGATGGAGTTAGAGAATATCATGCTAAGTGAAGTAAGTCAATCCCAAATAACCAAAGGCTAAATGTTTTCTCTGTGGATGCTGATCCACAATGGGGGTGGGGGAGAGCATGGGAGGAATGAAGGAACTTTGGACAGGGCAAAGGGGAGGAAGGGGAAGGGAGGGGACATGGGGGTAGGAATGATGAGATGGATATCATTACCCTAGGTACATATGAAGACACGAATAGCGTGACTACTTCATGTACAACCAGAGAAATGAAAAATTGTGCTCCATTTGTGTACTATGAATTGAAATGTATTCTGCTGTCATGTATAACTAATTAGAACAAATCAATTAATTAATTTTTAAAAAAGAAAAGCTCTCTGCACTCCCTCCATCTGCCTAAAAGCAGGACATAAATTTGTAAAGGCATTCCCCTTTTCTATCTACCAGGAAGGACAGAAGTAATCACTAAAGACAACTCTAAATCCTATCCGCCTAGAGATAGCACAGAGCCATCTACATAGGCTCACCCCCCAGCTCTCACTTTCATTAGTTTCCCCCATATATTTACATTCCTGCAAGTTGCTGCCTCTAGAATTTCAAAGTCCTTTTCCTTTGTTGTGCCACTTCTTTCAAAAGTTACTGTTCACTTGTGAATATATAAACCCAAGTTCTCACCACCTCTTTCAGATATTCATCTATGAGTGCTCCCATGTGTATTCACAATGCACATACTAACAAACTTCTGTTTTTCTCTTATTAAGCTGACTTTTGTCAGTCTAAATTGCAGGGCTCCAACTAATGAGTCACTGATGAGTGAAATAATTCTTTTTTTCCTCCCTACAAGGTCTTCTAAGATTTGTGGTTCTTTGGTTTCATGAACATCAATAAAAGCAAGGAATGCAGGACTTGAGGTAGGACTACCTATTTTTTGAAATCCCAAGGTGATCAGAGTTTGCAGTGGTCAATAGAGAAAGCCCTCTACTCCTCACTCCCTCACTCCTAATTCCTTTCTCCTACTCTTGGTTTTCTTTTCTGCCAATGCCTTGGGTCCATCAGACAAAGCACAGGCAGAGCCTGCCCCTCACCCCTGTTACTGTGTTGCAAACTTCTGACTCTTGGAAGATGGGACAGGCTGGGAGGGCCACACCCTACCTGTATAGTTGATACCACCAAATTTCCCAGCAAGCTGTTGAAGAGTTCTGCTAGTCAACTTCTCTTACAATTCATTAGGCTCAGAGAAGTAGCAACCCTTCCTAACCTGTCTCTCCCTTTTGCTTTAGACTATCCACATACGCAGCAGAACCTGTTCCACATGGGCTCTTAATAATCAGACTTTGAGCCCAGAATCATCCTTTTCCTTTGTAAGGAGAAGAATATTCACAAAAGTTGATATCAGCTGTCCCATCCACAAGTTAAGCCAATGGTTCTTTTTTTATATTTATTTACTTATTCTAATTTGTTATACATAACAGCAGAATGCATTTCAATCTATAGTACACACATAGAGCACAATTTTTCATTTCTCTGGTTGTACAAAATGTAGAGTCACACAATTCGTGTCTTCATACATGTACCTAGGGTAATAGTGTCCATCTCATTCCACTATCTTTCCTACCCCCATGCCCCCTCCCTTTCCCTCCCTCCCCTTTCTTTGCCCTATCTAAATTTCCTCAATTCCTCCCGTGTCCCCCACCCTTATGGATCAGCATCCACTTATCAGAGAAAACATTCGGCCTTTGGTTTTTGGGGATTGGCTTACTTCACTTAGCATGATATTTTCCAACTCCATCCATTTACCTGCAAATGCCATGATTTTATTCTCTTTTAATGATGAGTAATATTCCATTGTGTATATATACCACAGTTTCTTTATCCATTCATCTATTGAAGGGCATCAAGGTTGCTTCCACAGTACACCTTGGAATCAACTGAAGAATTATGGAAAGATACCAAAGTGGCATTTTTCTGATTTAATTGGTTTAGAATGAGGCCAATTGATTTAATTGGTCTAGGGCAAGGTGAGGTTTCACACATGATTCACACATGTAAAGGGCTAAGAATTGCTGGGTTCTAGTCAGAAAGCACATGGATTACCCTGTAGAAAATTTTGACATTCTTGGGTTTCTTTCTGCCTCTGTCAGAGGTTAATTTACAATATTAATACATGCATTTCCTTGGGGGTGGCAATCAACCCTAGCCAGAAATTATTAAAGAGAACCTTGTTCTATTCACTTATTCACATTTGGAATTTTAAATTCAGTCCCAAAGCATTAACCACCTTCTGATCTTGTGTCAAGAAAATACAGCCTCCACACTGTGGATAGCAGGCTGAGATTGTCTGGCTCTTATTCTGTCTGTTATGCTTGTCTTGGGACATTTTGTGCTTCTAATCTGCGGTCCTACTTTTATCTATAATTTATTTCAGTGGTTCTTATTACTAATTCCACACAGTCCAACAACAAAAATTGGTCAAACTCTAAAACATTCAAGCAAAGAAGGAAGCTTCTTTTATACTCTTCTCCCTTGGAGTGAGGATTAGATTGCAGGAAAAACTGTGAAGAATTTCCAATTTGATTCTCCAGACTCATGTACAGCGACGGCCAAGCAGAGAGTGGGAGGGGGCTGGGGGGTTGAAGGAAGGGAAGGTGGCACTGAAAAGTCAGAGCCCCTTCCTTAGGGGAAGCATTTTCAGACATTCTGTATTGTATGCTACTAGATCCCTGGCTGGAACACTAACATTGGGACAAGAGCGAGGACACTCCATGGGGCACTGTCCCAGCTTCTTGCCGGCTTTCCCTGAGGGATTCCAGTAAAATGAAAACAAGTGTGGCTGTGACCTCTTGTGTGTGCTGTCTCTTAGGGAAAGCATCTATTTCATCCCCTGTCAGACCTTAAGGCGTGTCTCACAACCCAGTTTACAGATGAGGAGACTGAGCCTCCGAGAGGCAAGTCACTCAGCCCCCCCACCAAGATCAAGCTCAGGGCCATGTCTTCCAAGTTCAGGGTCTTTTCCTTGCCTTGACACATACTTCAGATTATGTTTGGGTTTGTTTGTTCATTTGTTTGTTTGTTTTGCTGTTGATGGCATAAACCTCTTTCACAATAAAAGAAAATTTAAATAGCTGCTCTGAGCTGGGAGCAGGTTGGCCCAGCATTCTGGACTAGGTTTCCAGGGTTTGGCTGAGTTCCCTGAGTGACTGTCACCTGGCTCATCTGACTGAGCTTGGATGGACTTGTTCATTACCCAAGTGAAAACACTGCAGTGTTTGTTCTCAGGCACAATCATTAGAGACTTTCTCCTCTGGGTTCAGTTCAGATCTGTTATCCTCAGATTCAGACCTCTTCCAGACGGTCCAGGCAGCTCCTAGGTGTCTCTTTAATAGTTGATCCTTTTTCTTTTTTCTGAATTCTCCATCACTGATCTGCAATCACTCCTGCTTCTGAGCTTCCAGGGCAAAGTCCTGGCAGGGCCTTCTCGTCCTGGAAGAGGTGAGAAGTCCACCTCTTTCCCCATCACCCATCCTCTCTCAGATGTTAGACTGAGAGGAGAAGGCCCCATTGGAACAACTCAGCCACAGGAGCCTACATGGAAGTCGTCACAGTATCACTGGTGACCGCCAAGTATTGTACAACATGTTGACTGTGGAAATCAAGGAAGTAGAAGAGGCCATCACCTTACCACCATCTGGTCCAGGAGTAGGGCATGAGGCAAAGCAGAGACCAATAGTTCTCACTCCAGCTCTGAACCCCACCCCCAGAGAAGCTGATGCAGTGTCTGGACTGGGGCTCAGTCATCAGGACTTTAAGATAGCAGGTGTTTTAAGGTGAAGACAGCATTCAGATTCACTGAACCGTACAAATATAACCAGAGCTAAAGATGGTGTATAAGATGGTACTGCTGCATCCCTGCCTGAAGAGAGCACTAAATTGATTAGGGCAGTTGGAGAAAGGTAGGATTTAAACCACAGCGCGCCAGTGTAAGTCAAGTGGGCAACACTTGAGGGAGAGGAGCTCTGAGGGTGTCCAGAAGGAGGATGTGGCCTGTGCAAGGCTCACCTGGGGTGTAGTTACTTGTGTGCTGTGTGCAGTCAACCCATTCTTTGGACAGAGAAGATACACCTGGGGTGTATGACAGCCCTGAGACTTCATGTTTGCAGTTGTAATAAACTGACTCAAGAGATGCTTGTGAGCGATTTATCTCAAAATGAGTCCTTCTTATTATTTTTTTATAGTAGCAACTACAGCAACTATCTCTCCATTGTTCAAACTACAGTAGCTGAGGGCATCATGTTCCCACCTTCATCTTTTTGTTAAAAGTTGTCAAGTACATAAGCTCAGCTTTGGAATTCGGTCTCCTTGAATCCTCACCTTAGCTTCTCCTGTGGCTTTTGCCCCACAGCTCAGCAGAGCCTCCTGTCATAGTAGGAGTATTGCAGGTCAAGGTACAAACCTTCAAAGCCTAGGACCAAAGCAGGCCTTCCAGCCCTGAGCCTCTCTCCCTAGCCCCATCTCAGCCTTCTGGATTATATCAGGCTGATGTTAAACTCAAAGAAATGCTTTCCTAAGAGGAGGGAAAAGAATGGATATCCACTACAGGTTAGAGTGGGGCTGACTAAGTCACCCACTCAACGTCTTCCTCTCCCCTAAGTATCCCCAGCCATGTAAAATAGAAAAGAGAAACTATGCCTGAGTATCCTAAGAGAGCCTCCTGAGTCACTGGGATCACAGGCCTGTGCCAACATGCCTGGCCTGAACATTTTTACACTAGGTTTGTGAAGAATGGAGAGTTTTGGAAAATGTGAGGACAAGAGGGTAAGAACAAAGAGTAGTAACAGGGGACTGAGCAAGGCATATGCATTCATATTCCTCTCAATGTCCAATCACCTTTGTGGATAAGGATGGTCCTTTCCTCCAAGTAGAGGGAGGGTATCTCTCACATAAGGGTTTGCCATTTCTCAAATTTCTTCAACTCAAAATATTTAATAAGCCAAATGGTTGCATCTTAAGAAGCCCACCACCCACAGTTCAGCACTTAGCTCATATTATCTCCCACACCAAATTAACCTGGGTTTTCTCTTTAGTTCCTTCTGATTTTTCAAAGCATAAAGCTAACTCCAAATAGATAATACATGTTGATGAATTCTTTGAGTCCTCACCAAGGCTTCAAAATAAAAAAGCACCAATTTCCTGATAGATGGTTTATACACCAAATAGCAAAACTAGAGGTTATCAATCAATAGCTCACCAAATAGACTTGAATATGTCAACAAAACATCCCCATAAGACAAATAAGGTGAGACCAAACAAATTACACAAAACCTTTAAGAAGTAAATTGGGGAAAACGGAATGAGACCAACTCCCATTAGTTATGTTTCTCGGCAATCACTTCACTGAAACCCACTAGGTGCTGGGTACCCAGCTCCAGGCCTGGAGTGGGAGATATTTACAAAGCAATTTAAAACCACATGGAAAGTGCTGTTAAAGCCATGTACAGAAGGGCTACCAGAAGCCAAAACAGAGAGACTCATGACTCCTGAGGGAGCTGAGGAAGGCCGGGTGGCATGGGTGACATCTATGCTGAGCACTTGAAGACATCACAGGCAGCAGGCGAGAAACAGAGAGCGGAGGAGGCAGCTGGGAGGCAGCTCACTCTGGGAGACTGGGCTCTTCCAGGAACATGATGCTCTGAGCAGCTGGAGAGGGGAGCAGAGGGAGAGGCCTTCAGAAGTTTGGAATGCATCCTACAGACAATAGGGAGGAAGCTGTGGGGGCTTGAAGACAACTTGTAAACCAAGATATGGGAACTACAAAAATATCTAGCAGAAGTGTGGAGGATAAATTCAAGAGGAAAGAAACTGGTGAGGAAACAGTCCTGCCTTCCTCCAGAAGACATGCAAATCAACCTACAGGTGCTGTCACCAGGAAGCAGTCCCGAAGCACTCTGGGGAAGTCAGACCCTAACTGTAAAGTCGACATTTGAACACACAGAACATTATGTGGGACAACCAATGTCGGGGAGGCGACTGTCCTCCCTCCCTCACAGCCATTTCTTGGGTATCAAACGGTCAAACAAGATGCGATAGCTCTGTTGGCAAATATTCTGCATTGAAACCTCCACTTTCTCAACATCCTGAAGTTCTGTCATCACCCTTGGTTGTTCTAAAGTGACAATTTCTGTAGCAGCTGTTTTTCATATTTTCGGACAAGTTGTGAATTTGTTAACTCCTTCCAATGTCAGAAAAGATAGCATTTGTGTCTGGACCTATAAACTATGGCAACAGAGTCAGGGTTCAATTTTTGAAGCTCTGAGTACCAGTGCACATTGGCATATGGGGAGATAGAGTAACCAGTACTGTTTCCCTGAAATCAATTTTAGTAGAGCTAGAATCCTGTTCCTCATTCCCTTCTGGGACTTTGAAATTGTGTCGTTATTCTCTCCCTTCCTTCCTTTCAATTAGAATTACTGAATTGATCTGCAGGGCTTTTTAAATATTTATTTTTTAGCTTTTAAGGTGGACACAATATCTTTATTTTATTTTTATGTGGTGCTGAGGATCGAACCTAGTGCCTCACACATGTCAGGCAAGCGCTCTGCAACTTGAGCCACATCTCCAGCCCAATCTGCAGTTTTTCTTTCCTCCCTAAAGAGAGATCAGTTACCCTAAAGGCATTTTGAACCTTTGCCTATTTTAAATGGTATTTCCCTGAAAGCCAAAATAGACCCATCTTGCCTTTCAGCTCAATTCCTATAGGGGGAAAAAAGTAGGTCCAAATCAAGCCTTTGGTGGGGAGGACTGCATGCTGGGTTTCCAATTTGTGGAAACTAATTATCTGTCTGGAAAACAAGAAGTGATCTCCTATATACAATGAGAGCACACACAGAGAGCAGGGTGTTTCCCTGTCTCCTAGTATCTGCTCAGCCTCCCCAGCTCTTCCATGGAGCCATCAGCCTGCTGTCCACTGTGGTTTTCATCCCTTCCACATCTCAAGCATGGTCTGAACCTCACTCACATCTACTGACAGTGCCTGTCATGGTTGCTAGTGCACAGTCTTAAGGATAACTGATATTAAATAAGGACCCACTCCATACTGGGCACCATGACAGCAGCTTCAGATAGATGTGATACCACAACTTCCTCAACACCCATTCTACAGATAGGAAGGATTATGATCACCATTTCACATGTGGAAACTGAAACTCAGAAGGTTCAATCAACTTGCTGTCCAGGAAGAGTCAGCAGTGATTTGAGCCTAGTCCTATGACCCCAAGCCCATGCTCTAGCTACTCATCATGGGACTTCTAAAGGAGAGAAATGGGCTAAAGTAAGGACTCTGGCTCTTGAACTAATTCTCTATAGTCCAAGTGTGTGCACTCTGGTTTATTTGGAAAAATCATATCTTAAAGCAAATGACCATAAGCCAAATTCAAATTTTCATTTGTCCTGTACTATAAAATGAGAAAAAAAAAAAACATCCTTAGGAAAGAAATCCCCTGGAAGATCAAGGTGGAAACTTAGAAGTACAACAGCTACAGCTCCTAGAGCCATGCATGGTCCATATTCCAGCAGCATGCTCATCACTAGGGAGCTTTTTAAAATCAGAGAATGTCGGTTCCTGCCCTACTGAATAGAAGTCATATTGTAATAAGATCAAGTGATTCATATGTGCATTACATATGAAGAACTGCCCCAACCTTTTAAAACCTTCATAACATTCCTATGTTCTCTTAGTATCTCATCTCCTTGCCTACATTCCAACATTCCTGTGCAGGTTTCTATGACTGCGCCCTTGCCTGTTTTACATTACAAGATGCCATGCCTCTGGTAAGTCTCCCTGATAAGATTGACAGAATGAATATTTACAACCAAGCTCAGAGCCACATGCGAAACATCATGTGCTTGAGTAGATTGGTTTCCACAAATTGAATCAATAATATAAATTAGTGGCTCTAAACCTTACATGCACATGAGACTCACTTAGGGGAAATTTTAGAAAATATCCATGCAAATGTTCTACCCAAATCCAATAGAATCAAATTCTACGGTGCCATAGAGGTGACAGCCCAACCAAACCTATCAGTCACAGTGTCCTGTACATAGTATATGCTTAATAAGTGCTTGCTGAATCAATTAAATTTAAGCAGGTGGGTGTGGAAAAGGAGAGGCATGTGAAGAACCTACAGAAGTCCAAATGAGGACAGAGTCTGCTTTAAACACTTGCCAGACCCAAGAACAAAATGTCAGTTCCTGATAGCGTTAGTCCAGTACAGACTTCCCTGGCTTCTTCTCTCCTCTTCCCAGCTGCTGCTGCCCTGGAGGTCAGATTGAGGCAGCAAGAATGCAAAGAGGTAAAATGTTAGGCTGGGAAAGGGGAAAGGTGTTGAGAGCCACAGCCAAAGGGGCCCCAGCAAACTTCCAGCTGCCAGCAACCAGCTGCCAGCTGATGATTGGCTCACAGCGGCCCCAGCAACATCTAGCTGATTGGCTCCTCTGCGGTGATGTTCATTGGGCTATTTCCCTGCCCTTCAGACTGCCAGCTGATGATTGGCTCACAGCGGCCCCAGCAACATCTAGCTGATTGGCTCCTCCACGGAGCTGCTCATTGGGGGACTTCTTTGGCTCCGCCCACACAACCCAGCCAATCGGCCTCAAGAACAGGAGGATTGTGGAGGTGGTGAGGTTTGTGTGGGGGTGAGAGGCTTGTGGGAAGCTGGTGGTGGCAGTTGGGCTCTGAGGGGTTTTTCCTGAGGAGCGGTTTTGTTTGGCATTTGTAGTTCTAAAAATAAAGTTAGTTTCTTTTGACAAGTGTCTCCTGAATTGTGCCCAGCCAGACTGCGGCAGAAAGGGTAGCCCAAGGCAAACCGCCAGGCTCCAGGGCATCTTGGCAGGGGGAAGAATGACTTGAAATAGGCTGAGAGTGCCAGTCATTACACTGGGCTGCATATGGTAATCACAAGTAGCAGGATTTTTATTACCTTGGCCTTAAAAGTCATGGAACTAGCCTACAGTTCCTACATGGAACTGGGAAAAGGGGAAGAACTAGGTCTACCAATGGAATTTTAAAAATATGTTCTGATTGTACCTTTGGAAGCCAACAAATTATCATCCTGATTATTACACAGGTGCTACCCCCCCCCCCAGCAAGAACTGCAGCTGCAGCAGAGAAGCCCCAGGGGCTAGCGCAAGCCTGAAAACAAAGCAGAACTGAGTAATCACTTCCCAAGCTTCCTCTCAGTTCCTCAGATGACTTCTGAAGCAGTGACTGGAGTTAACTTCCTATATGTGCTATAACAAATGATCTCCAGTGTGGTGGTTAGAAACAATCAAAACCTATTCTGTCACAGTTCTGGAGTCCAGGAGTCCAAAGTCAATTCCACTGGATGGAAGTCAAGGTATAGACAGTGCTCTGCTCCCTCCAGGGGCTGTCTGGTGAGTCAGGTTCCAAAGAAGCTAAATCCTTTATTGCTGTAGCTATTTTCAAATGTTATTCAAACATCCTATAATCGTATCCTAAAAAAAATAAAATTTTAAAAAAATCTCCGTTTGGAGGCTTCCAGGAAAACATGAAAGAAAGGAACTCTACTCACTGGGGTTCTCCAGGATTGTTTTGCAAGTAAAATATGGGGTTTCTTTCCAGGGGAGAGCTGGAGACACAATAAAAGAACACTTTTTACCTATAGTTATTTGAACAAGATATATTCCATGTATTTATAGTTATGTCACAATAGATTCTACTGTCATGTACAACTCAAAAGAACCATTAGAAAGAAAAGACTTTACAATAAAAAATACATTTAAAAAAATAAAGAGCATCGAACAGGGGTCACAGAGTCTAACCACAGGAAGTCCTCCATGAGCACCTATTTCAAGCAGAACCACATCCAATCATTTACTATGAAATGTCAGGGTAGAGGAGCCAGCTGGCTATTCCCGGCCTTCTCAATCACATTAGCGTATACAGACAGTGCTTATTATGGGTCCTTGTTCCTGGGAGGTGCAAGCAGTATTTGGGACAGAAAGAAGCAGTAAGGATGAGCCCAATACTGTGAACAATGAGAAAGAAGTCAACAGTTGAAGAAGTCCCCTGACTACCCCTGCAAAATCTCTACAGGGCAGAAACTCCTCCTGAGCGTCTGTGTAAAGCCAAGTTAACATGTCACCAGGCTGCTTGGGAAGTGTAACACAGCAGTCTATCAGTGGTGACCCAGTTCTGTGAGAACATAGGTACTGGTGAGTGTCCCCGTAGCAGGTCTAGGTTGAGAGAAGACAAAGAAGAAAGAAATGGAATCAGAGAGGAGCTAAAAAGTGAGAGTTGACTCCTGTTAGGCCACTTCTCCCGAGACTAGGGGACAGAGAGAGTGAGAAAATGAACAGCCTGGGATATAATGATATTCACAAATGTTTCAGGGATTCGTGCATCAACTCAGAATGGGAAATTGAATTTCCTTGAAAGTTTTACATGGGGTATCCCTCAGGAAAGCCAAAATCTTTAGATAACTCCAGAACCTCTTGTCTTAGACATCCGGAGATCAGTGGGCTTTGCAGTCTGTGCTTATTTTAAAATTAGTGGCTGTCACCGTGCTAAATGCTAAAAATATCTGTCTCTACTTCTCCATTTTACAGACCTGAAAATATTGAAGTTATAAGGCTGTCTCCACCTCTGCCACCCACTTAGTGTCAATTCAAAGGTGAAGTTGTTATAATTAGTCCTTTTTAAATGATCTTGATTTTCTTATGTCATTTTTCCAAATTCAGGGATATAAAATCTGTCAAAGGGAAACTTGCCTCTCTCAGAAAAAAAAAAAAGTGTCAGCTAATTATAACCTTAAGTTGAGCAGATCTTGATTGCTTTCCTTATCCTCAAATTAAAAAAAAATAAAAATTGTTCCTTCCCTTCCTGGGGTTCAGAGCAATAGCTACTTGTCTTGTATTTCCACTTGGTCCTGACCTCTGAGGCCTCCAGACTGACTCTCCATCCAAAAAAGGGAACCCTTTACTTTGTTTAATTTTGTACAGCCTCAGCCCAACACTGAAGTAAGCTAACCTCCACTCATAACCATAAGTGTCTTTAACAAAAACAGTATAAAAACTCTGTGCTGACTGGGCCAGGCAACAGCTATCAGCTCAGTCCTGATACTCCTTTATATAAAGTAGCAACAAAGTCCTGCTCCAGAGGGGCCCCTCACTCCTTTGTGGAACTGTCCTATATTCTCCTATTTTCCACATCAGTTTTTAATGTGAAATCAACGACAGCTAACCTTATAGCATTTTCAGGTCAGGTCAGAATAATAACACTTGTCACTGGCCACATTGGGATTTTGATGCAGATGCTTTAGGTAGAAGACATGGCCAGCCTAGCATTTCAGCCCAACTTTTCATGACAAACGGTGGAGAAAATCCAATCTTCATGCCAACACTGACTGAGTAACTGCTTGCAGAGCACTTTGGGGGAAGGATTCTGGGTCAACTAACTGGCTCAATGGGAAAAAACACCATGACCAGTTAGCCAGGGTCTGGCAGCACTCAAGGCCATTCATATATTGGCCAATCCCATTAAAGAGGGAGCCACATTAAAGTCAACATCACCTGATAATGTGTATATTGGCCTGGTGTGCAGAATTCTGGTTGCTCATCCCAGGTCCATTGTTGGCCTCCTGTGATTTCAGACAATATCTCTGTTTTGCTTCCTCGTGCAGGAGAACATGGTGTTGACTGTAAGCTGTCTCCAGGGTGCTTGAAGATAAATAGGTTACTTTAAAAACACATAGAGCTCCTTGAAGGAAGAGCACTACATAAATCCTAGGCAATAGTTCAGGTATTGTCCGGATTACCTATCTGAAGTAACAAGTCTCTCAGATCATTCAATTTCTTTGACTGGATTTCAGTCCCTATGAGTTACAAATAAATTCCTATCATAGAAGGCTGAGACATGTTGACCAATAAGAATTCTTCATAGACTTAATCTACAATTGAAGAACTTACTTGGTCAGTCTCTGGCATGATGATAAAGAAGACACAGGACTGGTGGGTATGATCTTCCAGAACACAGACAGGAAGGACATAGAGGCTGGTGGAGCCACTGGACCATTGTTCCCATGGTCACCACCATTATTCACAGGATCCTGGGCTAGTCCTAGACCTGAGGAGCAGTGTCAATAGGCTCACCAAACTTATAAACCCATGGCTCAGCTTAGCCTCAAATTGGTAGACATAGGATGCTATGGCTGGCATCCTGGACAGGAAGCAAATACCTACATTGGCCCAAACCTACCAAATATACACACACACACACACACAATGTATGCATACATATGCCATTTGTAAATAAATAACATGTTGACACAAATATCATGTTGACATAAAAAAGCATATATAAAATACATATACAAACACACAGTTGGCCCTTTGACCACATTAGGAGTCACAAAGCTGGGTTGGGAGAACACAGGATTTGGTATCACCCAGATTACACTTCTGATAAAATGACAGTTTAAATAAATTGGAATAGGACTTAAGCCTTTACCTAGCACTTCAGCATGAGTCGCCTCCAAAAAGTATAAGGACTATCATGTACAATCCTTCTGTTAAAAATCCCGAGACCACTACCTGACCTCCGACTTCAGAGCATTGTAGTAGAGGCTCTCCTAGCCCCATTCTTTCTCCTTCTGAAGAGCTCTCCTGGACTTTACTCTCAAATGATAACCGACACCCTTCTACATGCTTCAGCATTAAAACTTTTAAAGCATCTTTTAAGATTTAAAAAATCTGTTTTAAGTAGTTTTATATTTGATTTTTCATTTGTTATATTCACTGGTTTATCATAAAGGATATGACTCAGAACAGCCAAACAGATAAGCTGCACAAGGCCAGGCATGGGGACAGTCCCCAGGTCCTCTCTGGACATCCTCCCAGTACCTCAATATGTTCACCCATCCAGAAGTTCCCAATTGTGAAAATACTTCCCCATGATGTCCCAAGGCTCTTTAATCCAACCATACAATCCCACGTGGATATGGGGCCTTGTGGTTCACAGCACACCTTCTGATGGGCTGTCTCATACTACAGTCAGAAGGTGGCAGCCCATGACACTTATCACCATGTTACAAACACAGATTTTGCCTCTATGAGAGTTGATGGCCAAGCCCAGCTGGCTTGGGCTTATTTTTCCCTAAAAATACATTTTTAAGACTTCAACCCTCTTCCTATCCCCTGAGGAAATCCTGGGATGGCTCTGCCAAAAAGTCCTACATCAGCATTTGTTTATTTATTTATATCTACCTCCGAGAGTTTCCTGAAAAGGAAAAACTATATTCTTTGCCAATTTCCCTTTTAAAATTCAAATAAATCTGACATAAACTCATTATAATAGCAAGGATTCAATTGCCCAAATATATGACTTTAATTGTTTTATGAAGAAAGACCGAAAAAAGTGTGTGTCAGCAGAACTTCCTGAAGCTTCTGGGTTGCAGGTCACTTGGGCTCTCAACTCAGCTGCCAAGCATCGGTGCCTATTTAACCTTCTGCCATCTCTCAGCTTCCATCCCTACAAGAATTAGTGGATTCATCTGTGTACAGAGTCCTCCATAAAGACATCCCCATATCTCATCAACATCTGAAAAAGACATGGAGTCATCTGTCACTGTCTTCTTGGTGTGAACATGCTGCTCATTTTCATAACTCTCCCAGGTATATTTTATATTTCAAGTTTACATCTAATATTAAATGAAAGGAAGGTTTTTCCACTTTAATGCAATATGAGGTATTGGAAGGAGTAGAAGTATTTGGAGGGCTCAGAAGAAGAGCCAAAAAAGCTTCCCAGGAATTGATAAGGTGTTTTGTGTCTAAGACATGTATCAGTGTACACATTCTGATTCCAAAGTTGTGTGGGTGCTCAATTTCTAATGGTATCCAAAAAGAGCAATGTGAAGTCATGCCAGTTTCCAAGATTACTGACTTCAGTTTTCCTGTATTTCAAATTTTCCTTTGTCTGAATTACTCTGCAGGAATTCTTGATGTGTAAATGCACTTGTACATGTGTGCAGAATACGGTGTATGGACATGTACGTGTGTATACATATGTACATGGAGATGTGGAATTTTCCAGTGTGTAAATCTTAAGCTAAGGTAATGCAGTCCATTGTGATCTGGATGTGGAAGATTACTTAAAAGTCGCCTTAGCTTCTTCTCCCTCAAGGGGTGGTGGAGTCTGTTTCCACCCTTGAATTCCTACTTTGCTATAGAGCTTTAGTAGATTCAATGCAGGGGCTGAAAAAGCATTCACACAAGAGAGTTTGTTCTCTTGGTGCTCCTTAGACCCCAAGACTGTTGGCATATGGAGATGCCTGGGCCAGTCTGCTGGGTGGCCAAATGCTGGCCAGTCTGCAGATACTTGATCAGTTGCCTCTGTGGTCCTGGTTGGCTGACCAGAACCACCAGGTGATGCACGCAAGAACCCAGTCAACTGCAACAGAGACTGCTGAGCCAGGAGGACCACCCAGCAGAGCAACAGAACCAGGAGCAGTGGAAGTTGAGCGCCACTAACCCATGGGGTGTTTGTTAGATAGCAAATGCTCACTGACACATGAGGAAACTATGTACTCACTTCTTCTATTTGAGAAGGGATTTAGGAATTTCATAAGGTCCAGTGTCTCCCTCCGTGTTCAAGTTTATCCGCACTTCCAGGAGCACTCTGTGTCATTTCTGACGGACTTTGAGGGAGATAATTCTCTGTGAGAGGCCAGTGTTTCTATGCATCACAAAAGTAGAAGCACTGGTCTGGGGTTGTGGCTCAGTGGTAGAGCACCCGCCTCCCATGTGTGATGCGCTGGGTTCAATCCTCAGCACCACATAAAAATAAATAAAGATATTGTGTCCATCTACAACTAAAAAATATTTTTTTAAAAAAAGTAGAAGCACTGAGTGTCCTTGTTCCAGGTGATCTTTTCAAGGATTTGTATTAAGTGAACAGCCTTGGAAGATAGAGAACATGCCACCCCAACAGAGCACAAAGCCAACTTGTTTGGCCCAAGGAAAAAGTCCAAGGCTTGATAAGCTCTGCGGTTCTTTCCTATAATCCTGCCCACTGCCCACTTAGGTGTTACCTGGCCCTGTTTAGGTCACCCTGGCACCAGATATAGCCAATGCTATCCAGAATGAAGTCACTGTCTCTCACACAGGAGTATCCAGTCCTGTGCCAGCATCTATGAAAGTGTGACAGGCTTATTTATTAACTTAACAGAGGAAAAAATCTAAGTCAGGCAAAGTCTCAGAATTTCCACAGTTCTTGACACCAATTAATCAAAACTCCTGCAGATAAAACTATCAAAACTCATGTAGGGGAGACAGCTTAGTGTCTGTAAAGGTCCATTTGTTTGCAAATTATCCTGGAAAAGCACATTGTGTGCCTGTTTCCAGAAACTTCAGGATGGGAGCATCCAAACACATCATTTTTATTTTTCCTTTAAAGGACATAGGACAAAGGCTTGAGGCCAAATCCATTTTTTAGACCGTTAAAGAAAAGGAAAATGGCAAGTTGGAAACAGATATGCTGAGAACAGAGATTAAACAGCAAAAGAAAATTATAGTTGGTCTCTTTACTTCCTGCTCTCTCCCAGCATTCAGCAAAAAGGAAGCTGACCTGCATGGTCTTATGCACACATTCCATGCCAGGTACACACAGCGTCAGAAATCAGTGAAGCTAGAAAACTTTAAGCCTTTATTATAATAGCAAAAGCAGGGCTGGAGTTGTAGCTCCATGGTAGAGCACTTGCTAGCATGTGTGAGGCACTGGGTTAATTCTCAGCACTGCATATAAATAAATTAAATTAAGGTCCATTGACAAGTTAAAAAAAATTAAATACGCACAGGTAACATTATCTTGCTTCTTTTTCCGCTGACTACATACACAAGACTTTTCAGGCTTCCTAGTTTTTTAACACAATTCAGAATTCTCTTCCCAAGAGAGACTTCACATTTGTTCCTAAACCCTAGTGTCTTCAATACTGTCATATCTTCTAGGAAGTTATTTCTATACAGTTAACCTTGGTCAGATGAGCTCTTAGGCTGGACCATTGGAAGGAGAGGGCTGATGTGGGAGATGCTGAGGATCTCTTAGGAAACAGTTTAATGCAGGCTGATGTACTAACAGGTATCTGAACCCTAGTGGGTCTTCTGGAAAATACCCTTGCTTTCTGTCTTTGGGTAAATGTTTGCAGGTCAATATATTTTCCTCCAAGGCTCATTTTCTGCAGGATGCGACCCATCTACAGGCTACATCAGCCATAAGGAACTAATTACTCCAGGTAAACATGAGGCAGTGGCTTTCAACCCTGGTTGCTCAGTAAAACACCTAGGAAATTTTCTTTAAAAATGCTGATTTCTAGCAGCTCCACCTAAGGCCGATTAAGTTAGAAACTCAGGGGAGAAGGGGTAGAATATCGACTCCACTATTTTAAAAAAATCCTCAAGTGATTATAATGTGTAGTCAAGAGTGAAAACCTTATTAAAGCAAAACATGAAAGTACAGCTCTGGACATGTCACTATCAAATCAAATGGCATTCTCCTAAAAAACAATCTTTTCTAGAGGAGAGAATGAAAGTGAGTTTTAAGCAATATAATATATATATTTAAGCAATAAATATATTTTTAAGTGCATATATATATATATATATATATATATATAATCAGTTGGAGATCAAAGTTCTTATTCATTGGTTCATTCATTCAAATATCTATTAGTTCCCTGGCAAGTATCAGGCCCTACCCTCAAGGGATCACAGTCCAGAGGGAAAGACAGACAAGAGAAACTGCAATTTTAATGCCACAGAGGAGGAAGTACAGATTGCTACAGGAGGACAGCAGGGGGGCCTCCACATTTGGGAAGCACACGTCTCTCTCCTACCTGCCTCAGGCCTTGGCCTCCTCCCCCTCAGCCCTGCACACTTGGGATTGTGAAGTGTTCTAAGTGTTCTAAGCAGGACTTCATCATATGCAAGTATTTGCCAAAGACAAATGGTACTTTTAATAAATCTTATGAGCACCTGAATAGCTTTTTCCTCTCTGATTTAAAACAAGAGTTTCCAGAAAGAACAGGAAAAAACAACTGACATTCCTAAACCCTAGGGTCACATAAAGATCCGGAAGTGATGCGTCCCAAGTGAGTTTCAGGCTGGAGAATGAGCTGACAAAGTGAGCCTCTGGCATGATCTACGTGGAGGAAGTACCATCATGGAAACTTCTATGGAAAATATCTGCCTAGGGCACAGCTTCCATCCAGCTCCTGCAAACAGAGCCGGAGAAGAAACTTATGCTACAAGAGTGGGAGTGTGTTGCCTGCCACTGGGAAGCAAGTGCAGCCTCTCAGCCACAGTATCAGCCTTTATTTTATTTTATTTGCATGCATATCAAGCATTGACCACAATGAGTAGTACCAACAACCTTTCTTCCAGGAATGCTTCAGTGGGTACTTCTTGATTTTCTGGAATCAACACTGAACCTTTCACTCTATTCTGTAATAAAGGAAAACTGGATTCCAATATCAGTCACTGGATTTGATAGCTGGGTAATGTTAGGAAAGTCATTTAACCTCTCTGGGCACTTATTCACTTGTTCTGTAACTGGACACAATGATCATAGGATTGTTGCAGAGGTTGAATGAAATAATACATGTAAAGCTTTTAGTTCAGTGTCTCACACATAGTAGGCATTCAAAAAGAGGAGCTGTCAGGATTTCCATTACCCAAACCCACACTTAAAAGGTAGCAAGTAGCTTCCTGGAACTTTGAACTCCTAGCTTCCTGCAGCAGAGCATATTTTTTCCTTATTTAGTGAATAAAAAAGAAAAAAAATCTGCATTTAATAAATAGTATCTCCCAAATCAGTACCGAGCAGATATGGGACAATATCAGGAAGCTGACACTCCAAAACCCAGCTTTCTCACACACCGCCAAGTTGTAAAGTATCTGTAATATCCTGTTGCTGTGTATCTATTTAGCCTCTCAACATTATTACTTTTAGGCCAAGTTTTTAGAAAATTCATATAGACGAAAGGAAGAAAATAGGACTTTCTCTCAAGCTCAACAATGTTCTTATTTAGGAATTCTTTGAATTAGGCACACTAATGTAAATGAGAGAAACGTGTAGGTTGGAGGCTAGAAGAAGATGAAATGATGAGACTAATAATTCCTGAAGAAGCACACAAGACAACAGGATATAGTGCATCCTGGAAGGGGGTGCAACCAGGACTAGAATTTTCTGGGCTCAGGAACCATGGGAGGAAGCTGGCTTCAGACCATGGGACTTCGACTGGAATGTGCTTAATTAAAGGCCAGCCTCTATTTCTTCGAGATTTTCCAGTGACTCTTCTTGGTGCAGAAGGCCAAACTCAGACCATTTACAGAGAGCAGCTCTGACAAGGACTTCTAACAATTCAACACGTGACCAGAAACCATGCTGTCCTGTCGCCAACACCCAGGATAATGGAGTTATTCTTGCTGTTTACCAGATATGGTGTAGATGCAAAATCAGACTTGAAAAACACCCTATTTTCATATTTTGTTTCAATCTTTTCAAGGATAAAATTAGACATTTCTTTTCTTCCTGGTGGATCTATTAGGCAATATCCCAAGCACTGAGCCAAGGCTGCATCTTCTTGTAAACACAGGAGGCCGCTTCAGAAAAGCACTTGAATGCTACTCAGGTAGGCACTTGAGTGTCTGTCATAGTCTTGATCCCCTAAAGCCAAAAACCAAAAGGAAACTATTATCGAGAAATACTGAAAAACCAAGAGAAAGAAAGAAGAAAGGCCCTCATGTCTGTCACAAGCAGAACTACTCTAACTGGTCAATTTTAAGAAATCAAAACTACACTTCACAAAAACGAATGCAGCCTATCATAAACATGTTATTTTAATTTAAACCACAGAAGTGGACATCCACTCACCTTGTCCTCTCCTCTGGGTAATTCAAACTTCCCACTGGTTTCCTTGCAGATACGTAATGCATCATTCTGTTGGAGGCTATGGGCTCTTCACCTAAATCCATTCTCTCCCTCTGCTTTAGTCAGCTTTTCCTAGCTGTGATCAAAAGACCTGACAAGAACCACTTAGAGAAGGGAAAGTTTATTTTGGCTCATAGTTGCAGAGGTTCAGTCCATTCACAGTGACTTCATTGCTGTGGGCCCAAGATGAGGCAGAGCACATGGTGAAAGAGTGGAGGAAAGCTGCTCGGTTCACGACAGCCAGAAAGCAGAGAGAGCCTGAATGCAAGGATCCAGGGATGATATAATCCCCAAGCACACACTCCCAGGGACCTACTTCCTCCAGCCATGCCTTACCTGCCTACAGTTACCACTCATTAATCCATTGAAATTATGAATCCATCAAATAAATTAATCCACTGGTTAAGTCACAACTCTCATAATCTGATTGTTTCACCTCTGAACATTCCTGCATTGTCTCACACAAGAGCTTTCAGAGGAGACCTCATATCCAAACCATAACACCCTCTCTGCAGCAAAAGGATTATAGTGTGGCATTTCTTTTTTTTTTTTCTTTTTCTTTTTTTTTAATTTTTTTAAATTTATTTTTTAGTTCTCGGCGGACACAACATCTTTGTTGGTATGTGGTGCTGAGGATCGAACCCGGGACGCACGCATGCCAGGCGAGCGCGCTACCGCTTGAGCCACATCCCCAGCCCCATAGTGTGGCATTTCTACTCCAATACCTCACATTCCCTAGTCTCCCCCTTGGTTCTGTGAGGTCACATGGCTGAGCCTGGTCAACAGCAAGTGCTGTGCGCCAGCTCCAGACCAGTGCCTCAAGATAAGGGGATGGCTCCTCTATGCTTTCTTTTATTTCCTGGTCTAGAACCCAGGATAACATTTTCAACCACTTAGATAACAACAAGACCCCTGTGAGTCTACAGATCAAAATGATTTAAAACAAAATTCCCCTGGATTCGTGAGTGATTATAAGAAACAGAACATCCCTCGGACCCAGAATACTGACTACTCACCTTCGACTCTTACCTAGCGAAACAAACAAATAACATTCCATCTTATTTAAGCCATCAAACTATTGCTCTTTGTTCAGCCTCTGTCTTACTCTCATAATTCATTTCAATTATGGTGTCTAGTTTCATTTTGTTAACATGGACTGAAACTAAAAGACATTTAGGAAATAATCTATATATTTTATGACTTTCCCTCCATTTTTTGCATATGCCTCACCCACTCCTTATTTGACAGCATTTTAAAGAAACATATTCTTATCAAATCTTTGCAATTCATTCAATTTAGTTTTCATAGGAATCACTTTTATTTTCACATTCATACGTCATCCTCTTAAATAATATTTACCTAAATTATGTAATTACAAGACAGTGACACTGGTGCATACATTGGGAACACAGGGACCCCTGGCATGTCCAGTTGGCCACTGTGTTGTTACAAACCACCTTCAGAACTCAGTGGGTTAAAACACTGACCATTTTATAAACTCACAGTTCTGCTTTCAGGTGGCTCTGGACTCAGTGGAGATCCTTCAGGAGTGAGCTGAAATTCAGCAGGTCACCCCGGCTTCTGGGACTCAGCCCAGTGTTGACTAAGGCAAAGGGGTGGACTGGGATGTTCAGGAAGCTGCAGTGAGCAAGGCCCCCTGAGGCCTGTGTTCAGATCTGGAGCAATGTCACTTCTTTCACATTCTATGGTTCAAAGCAAATCACAATAGCCAAGATGCAAGGGAGGAGATTAGCTGTGAACATGTTTATAATCCGTCCTACATGCTTGGTCCACATGCAACTCAAGGGGTGGGCACAGAAGTGGATGAGATAGACACCTTGAGTCACCTCCTAGCTGAGATGCACCAGTAGGAGCCAGTGCACCAGTCTGCATGACCTCCAGAGGGAAGCACAGTCCTGTTATTCCAGGAAAAACACAATGTAGAAACCATTAAGAGTTCCTGCTATTCCCAAACCTTGAGACACTCTTAGAACAAAATGAACTGCTTTTACCTTCCAAGTTGTAACCATCTTGGGGTGAGAATCGTGCAGTGGGCTAGTGCTCACGAAATGTTCCTCCTCTCCTTTTCTCCCTGCAGCTAGTTCAGTCTCATGGACTGTGTGACTTTTCTAAGTGGAAAGAGCTAAAAGTCAGTATGTCCCCTCAATCCCTTCTTCCATTTCAGTAATGACCTTGAAATCTGTGTGGTAGCTGATGTAGCTACAAGATTAAGGAGAGCCACCCAACCTAGATGGAACTTTACATGAATGAGTCATAAAGCCTATGAGGTGAGCCACTGAGACTTCAGGATTGATCTTAAACCCCAGCACACGAAGCTCTCCCCTGACTTCTTCCAATGGTCTTGCTCAGTTGAAAATGCACAACCACCCTAGGGAGATGGGAATGGTCTGTGAAGAGTGTCACACTCAGGAGTCACAACTGAATGATTCCTTCATTCACATAGTTATTAAAAAGCGATTCCAAGGAATACAGAATTACTACAGTGACAGATTAGTTAGATCCCCAAAAGGGAACTCATTTTTTAAAAAGGGAGTTCTTGGATCTACATATTTCAAGCCATAGTAAAATAATAGCTTGCAAGATGATTCTCTTGAGTATTCAAAGTCCCTTCCAACTCCAGAGGAGACTGGTGGACAGTTAGATCCTACAGTAGGTTCAAGCAGCACCTCTCCTTCTAGTTTGATTTTATTCTGAACAAATCTTACTACTTAGAACCATTAGGCACTGGCTCAATTTATAGACCATCCACTGTTTTCTCAAATGGAGGGATGCGGGGGGGGGGGGTTAGATCAGTAGATGGGGAGTACAGAAAAGGCAAGTGCATCACTAGCCAGACTGGCACGCCCCAAACCCATGTCCTGTAAGGAGTGCTACTCATATCCAGAGCTCCTGGTTGTAATGGGAAAGGCCATGCTCAAGCCCTAAACACAAAAGCCCTAAACATAGGCCCAGTGTTCTGAAGAGAGCTCCATCACAGCCAGCCTGGCCTCCTTAAGGCCGACAGTTCATTTGGCTTTGGGTGAGGTCTCCTCACCAGATGTCCTTTTGTCTCTTTGTGTTGTGAGGGGCTGTCAACTTAATCACCGCCATAAGTAGAAGTGGGAAAAGTGGCAGATAAATGCGTATATCCATATTGGGCCCTAATAATAGAGCAATGGCAAGTATTCTGAGACACTGATATTAAACATACATTCAGAAACATTCCCAATCTTCCGAGGTTTGAAATTCTCCCTCTGGCACTACCTCACCGGGTGACATTTGTCTAATCCTATAATCTCCAGCCTGCCTGGTAAGTGTGGGGGAAATGGTGAACGAATCAACTATAACATACTTGGGCTAACAGAACTCTGCAGTTAAGAAAAGGGAAATGACAGAAGAGGCCTGGGTTGGTGTGGGAAGGTTAGGCAGAGATAACACCTAAAGAGAGGATGTGTTGAGGTTTAGATGTAAGGTGTTCCCCAAAACACTAGAATATAGGTTGATACTGAAAATTTTAGAGGTGAAATGACTGAGAGTCTTAACCTAATCCGTGCATTAACCCACTGATGTGGATTAACTGGGAAGTAACTATACGCAGGTAGGGAGTGGCTGTGGGAGAAGAGTTGCTGAGGGCATGCCTTTGGGATCCATACTTTGTCCCTGGTGAGCACCGCTCTCTCTCTCTCTCTCTCTCTCTCTCTCTCTCTCTCTCTCTCTCTCTCTCTCTCTCTCTTCCTGCCTGGTGGTCATGTCCAAAGCTGCTTCCCTCTGCCATGCCCTTCAGCCTTGATGTTCTACCCATCTTGTGCCCAATGCAATGGAGTTCGCCATAAACCGTGAGCTTCAAATGAACTTTTCCTCCCCTGTGTTGTTCTTGTCAGGTCTTTTGGTCACAGCAATAAAGATGTTGACTAAAAATGACTGTAAATGATCCAAGTCTCATACATTTAAAATCAGCAAAGTGCATTCTTTTTTGACAAGGCAGTGTGATTGGCCTTTGGACCCTCGTCACCTAACATCCTTAGTTGTGCCTGCATTCTCCTCATATTACAAGAAAGGCCAGCGCTCCTTCTCCCAGGAATACTAATTGAAATCTACCAGCTGGGCCAGCACAGACAGTGATCCATAAAGCATAAGCCAAGATCAATAAGGCACCAGCTGGGCGAATCCAATCACCTCCCATCTTCTTAACGTCCAAGTGCCACACTGGTGGCCCCAGTCCTGCCTGACCCAGTTGGAGCAAAGTGACCTTTTTTTTTCCCTCTGTTTTTTTTTTATTGGTTCTTTTTAGTTATACATGACAATATACTATGATATAATTATAAAATATGGAATATAATTTTATCTATTCCAGTCCCTACTATTTCCCCTTTTCCTCCCTCCATTCCACCCTGTTCCCTTCCCTCTACTCTACTGATCTATTTATCTTGGTAATTTTTGTAATTAGTGTCTTGTGGATGTACGTAATGGTGAGATTCACTGTGGCATATTCATATATGTACATAGGAAAGTTACGTCAGATTCATTCCACTGACTTTCCCTATCCCATCTCTCCTCCCTTCCTTTTATTTTCCTTTGTCTACTTCTCTGATCTTACTTCTATCCCCCCCCCACACACACACACTTCCGTTTTGAATTAGCTACTATATATCAGAGAAAACATTTGATCTTTGACTTTTGGGGACTTGCTTATTTCACTTAGCATGATACTCTCCAGTCCCATCAATTTACCAGCAAAAGCCATAAAGCCATGAATCTTCAGAGCTGAATAATATTCCATTGTGTATATATACCACATTTTCTTTATCTTTTCATCTGTTGAAGGGCATCTAAGTTGGCTCCACAGCTTCGCTATGAATTGAGCAGCTATAAACATTGATGTGGCTTTGTCACTGCAGTATGCTGATTTTAAATCCTTTGGATAGATACTGAGGAGTGGGATTGCTGGGTCAAATGGTGCTTCCATTCCTAGTTTTTTAAGAATCTCCATACTGTTTTCCAGAATGGTTGTACCAATTTGCAGACCACAAACAATATATGAATGTACCCTTTTCCCCACATCCTTGCCAACACTTATTGTTACTTGTATTCTTGACAATTGTCATTTTGACTAGAATGAGATGAAATCTCAGTATAATTTAATTTGCATTTCTCTAATTGCTAGAGATGTTGAACATTTTTTCATATATTTGTTGACCGTTCATATTTCCTCTTCTGTGAAGTGTCTGCTCAGTTCCTTTGCCCATTTATTGATTGGGTTTTGGGTATTGGTTTTTATTTTTTGTTTTTTGGGGTGTCAAATTTTTTGAGTTCTGTGCATATCCTGGAAATTAACACCCTATTTTGACAAGCCAGTGGCAAAGATATTCTCCATTGTGCAGGCTCTCTCTTTACACTCTTGATTATTTCCTTTGCTATGAGGAAGTTTTTAATTTGATTTATTAATTTTTTACTTTACTTCTTGCACTTTGGGAGTCTTGTTAAGGAAGTCAGTTCCTGAGCCTACATGTTGGAGTGTTGGGCCTACATTTTCTTCTAGCAAGTGCAGGGTTTCTGGTCTAATTCCCGGGTCTTTGATCCACTTTGAGTTAAGTTATGTGCAGGGTGAGAGAACACTGACTTAAAAATTCATTTCACCTTGCTAAGACAGAAAATATGGAAACTATTTTCCAAATCAAGGAGGAAATAATGTCTGATAAATTTTTTAACCTCTTACATTCAGCTCTCTGGAGTACCTGGGTTGGTGACTGGGGCAACATGGATCTGGAGGGCATGAAAGATCCTACAAATCTGGGGACAAAACATTGTCCAAATTCTCCCTAACTCTCACAGTCCAATCTCCGTGCTTCTTCTGGGAAGTTTCAGAATAGCTAACCCAGAAAATCCACCTCTCTTTTTCCTATCATACTTCACATTCCAGAAAGGCAGGGCCCACATGCATTTAATCTTTGATCCCCTGTGAGGTTGGGGATTTTGCAACATGCCTGACCCAGTAAGTAGGCAGAGCTGAGACCACAAGTCTGTCCAGGGCAAGAGGAAGTGGAGAGGAATCGGAGTCAGTGGGGATAGTGGGTGGGGAGAGGGAGAGAGGAAGGAGATTCAAAGTCAGGGTTTAGGAATAGACCTGGACATCCTCAGTAGGGTGGTGACCCTGTCCCTGTGGGAGAGGCTTCTCATCTCCTCTTCAGGGAATTGACAGCATCTTTTCCATAATTTCCCTCCTCGCCTTTCTTTTTGTATTCCTCTTTTCTGCTTTCCTTTTCTATAGTACGGTAGAGATACTATAGCCTCCCACTATAGGTCAGGATCTTATAGGAGATTATATATATATATATTAAGTTTGTATAAATGAATACCTGTTATACAAAGCGCTATAGTCTCTATAGGTTTTGCTAACCCAGTATAAAATTAAACAGGGAAATTTTCCAACCTGGGAAACCATTCCATGTAACACTGAACGATGATCTGTCATCACCTTGATGAACCCTTCCTGGTACAAGACACTTGTTTGTACGTAAATCTGTGAGATACTCGAGGCTGAGAAGAAGAGGGTGAAACAATACACTCACAAACTGCTGGCTGCAGTGCCAGTGGGACAAATGTCCAGCAAACTATCTTTCTGTCTATAAAAATATTCATGCATCTGATCACATAATTTCCATCTTGAGTCCATGTCTTTTGGCAACAAATCAGAAAAGAAAAATAAAGGGGTATATTATAGACTCATATTCAATACCCTAAAATGGAAGCCACCAAATGTCAATGACATGGAGCTGGTTTTATAATTTTATGGTTAGTTTTATCATTTATTATATAGTTTCATTATATTGAATTAGACATAGTGGATTTTTAAAAACTTAATATTACTAAAAAATAGATGTTGGAATATAGCCAATATGGCTATTTGGCCATATTCCAAGGAATGGAAGAAAAGAAGTGAGAAGGTAAATAAAAGACTAAAAGAGGGAAATATTTTTAACTACCCTATGACAAAATTCACCAACAATACAGTTCACATTTTACATTTAGCACTGTTTTCAATGCTTATAATAATTAGATAATTTGTAATATGAAATCATGCTAATGAATGTAATCTATTTACTTAGAAGAGGCTTATTCATGATTCTATCCTCTTACCAAATGACATGCATGCTCAACTATATCAGATATTTATGCAGAAGAAAAAAATAATTTCAACTTAACATAACAAATGTGTATTTGGAATCAGTGCACTGGCTGTAGCCCTGCCATAAACCAGCTGTGTGGAGCTGAGCAAATGACTGAGGCCCCCCAGGTCTGTTTCTCTATGTACAAAAGGAAGTGGCTGAAGGGAAGCTCTAGGATCCTCAGCTCTAACAATTCATGAAACTGGCAAATTTCATCCTGTTTCCAGGAAAGGGGTGCAGGGTGTGGGTGCAACTCTATGTTCACATCAACAATGGTCAGAGACTCCGGTGAGGATAATCAGACAGGAAGTCTGGGGGATTTCTGATCTTACTGGATTAGAGGTTATCACCATCCAGTTATTTATTTATCAAATTACATTAAAATGTGCTTATGTGCTAGTAAACACTCTTATCAAGTATTAACTTATTTAATCCTCACAACCACCCTATCATGTAAGAAATATTATATCCTCATTTTACTGATGAAGAAACTGAGGTACTAAGAGGTTAAAAATTTTCCCAGTGTCACTCACATGATAAACAACAGAGCTGGGACCAAATTCCAAGCAATTTAGCTCCAAAAATCATGCTCATGATCATGGATGTGATTGAGCAGGATGCATTTTTCTGTTAATCTGACAGCTGACTCTCCAATTAGGAGCTTATTACTTCATAGGAGGGGAGGCAGTCTCAAATATAAAATTGCCAAAAGCATCCTCCCTTAAGGATAGCTCAGAATATTCCAACCACCATCCTCAGCCCTCCTGGGTCTTGGTGAATTAACTGGGTTTACTACAGGCTTCTGTTAAGCTAACCTTGAAAATAGATCCTGGGGGATTTGGAATAGGATGAAAACACATATCGACATAATCAAGTGCCCTTGAGGGGGTCATCTCAGGAATGCTGGAATGAATGCTGGAATCTTCTCAAGCATTCAAGAGTCAGCCCTAGCTCACCAGGGTCTCCAAAATATCCTTACCATTCCTAGTCCTAATTCCTCCTTCAACACAGAGGGAGGGATTCAGGACAAACAATAAATATGCAATAAATATGGAACATGGAACAATAGATGTTATTCAGATGAAATTTGGTAAAGGTTCTGTGTAACTGGTTTTGCTCAATCTAGGCAATAGCATCTCTTTTAAAAAAATGACCTTTTCTTTTCTGATTAAAGCAGGAGTACATGTTCCATACAAAAAAATTATACGGAAATATAGAGAGGAAAATAGATACATATTGTTATGGACTTGATTGTGTCTCTCCCAAATCTATATGCTGAAACCCCACACCAAATGTGACTGTATTTGGAGGGAGAGCCTTTAAGGAGGTAAATAAGGTAAATGAGTTCATAAAGGTGGGGCCCTAATCTACCAGGACTGAGGTCCTTATAAGAAAAAGAAGAAATTCCAGTTGTCTCTCTCTCTGTCTTTCTACTAGTGCACTGAGGAAAGGTCACAAGAAAGTGGCTGCCTGCAACAAGAAATCAGGTCTCACCAGAAACCAATCTGAATGGCACCTTGATCTTGAACTTCTAGCCTTCAGAACCATGAGAAAATAAATGAATAGAATTCAGTTGCTTACACCACCCAGTCTGCAGCATTTTGTTATGCACCCATAATCCAACCATTCACTGTTAACCTTTTGGTAATGTATCTTATCTTTTTTCTATGGGATCTCTATATTTTAAAAAACAAGAATGGGATCAAATTGTTCAGTATCCTGGGTTTCTTTCTCTCTCTTTTTTTTTTTTCACTTCACAATGTAGAAGCAACTTTAATCAAATATGGAATATATAGTGAGTGGTGGGGTGATACAAATAAGATTTACATGTAAATTTACATATTTATAAATCAATGGATAAATGAAATTGGCTGGGCTTCTGCTTTCTACGTATGGGAAGTTAACAATTCTATCAGTGGAATTTCAGGAATCTGCAATACTTCTTAACATAACAGTTACAGCCATCCCCAACATTTAAGAGAGGCTGTTATGACTACAGAGGCCTCACCAGAATGATTTGAGGACAATCCAAGAAAAGAAGTGAGTGATGTGTCTGGGTTGGCTTGCAGCCTGGAAGTTGAAACCTGGGGCTGATGAGAGCCAGAACACAGCAGTGAAAATGCCCATAGGAACTTAGTCCCTGAAAACTCATAGAAGTCTCAGAGAAGGTGTTGGATTTTTCATAGACTATCAGAGAGCTTGAGCCAATTTCATTTAAATGTCAGTGCACAGGGAAGCTTGGGTGGCATGCAGGTTATGATGATATCTGTTGCATAATTTATTTATCCAGTTCCCAGTTCATATTTATTTCTTCTTTTGTGCCCTAAATAATTTTTTTTTAAAATTATCTAATCATGTCTATCAAATTGTTCTATTTGTAGAAGTTCTAGGAAGGCTAATCTCAACATTTGTAGGATCTGCTCATCCTTATTCACTCATATTAGTTGTTCTTCATATGTCCATAATTTTAAATTGTGAGATAATATTCAGTGGGAATATTCTGTGGGAGCTCAGCGCTACCTGATTTGATACTATATACCTCCATAGAATGTTACTGGCCTGGGACATATCTTTATGAGAGCAAATCCATTTTTATGAGTTGTTAGGGGAGACATTTGCCCCATCCAGATCTCTGAACAGGACTGATCTAAATCAATGCTACTCAACAGAAGGAAAATGTAAGTTGCAAAGGGGAGCCACCTATATAATTTATTTTATTTTTCATAGGAGCCACCTATATAATTTTACATTTGAAAATTAAGAAGAAACTGTTGAAAACAATTTTAATAACATTTTATGTACTCTAATATATTAACATTTTTGACATGTAGTCAAGACACAAATTATTAATGAGGTATCTTTTTTTTAACTAAGTATCTCAAATACAGTGCATACAGCACTTTAAACTTGGAGCACTTCTAAATTTGTACTGGGCATATCTCCTGGGCACAATAGCTACATATGACTACCAACCACCACACAGATGGGTCTATATTTTGCTAGAGAGTAAATTTTTGGATGTGTATGTTTAATTTAGCCTTAACTGTTAATATATTCCTTTAAGAGTTCCAGTTATGATGTTTCATTGTCAACACCCTACCTTTCATGAGCCCAAGGCATTATCTCCTATTCGCATGTGAGTATTAATCACAACCCCCTGGATTAATGAAACTGACAATTCCTTCCCTACAATTCCCATCCAACCCCAGGACAACTGCAGTGTTAACTCTTGTGTTTACAATATTAATATTATAATGTTTTTCTAGTCCCCTGTTAACTATTTTTTTTTTTAGGGAGAAGGCTCAGCTAAGCAGTTAGAAGGTTATATTCTATATTACAAATAGCATCTATGTATTTTTGTAGTGGGAAAGGTTTTTAGATTATTTTTTCATCCTATTGCAAAGACTAAAAATTCTAAATATGAGCATTTAAAGGATCCAACCCACATGGTCATATTAGGAAATTTTCATAACTTTACATGATTACTGTAAACATGCTCATGATTAAACATAACCATGAGCACTAATCCAAGATCTTAGAAAACATGAATCCACCTAAGGACTGTACAGAACAGATAATCATGATCATTAAGGCAGAAAATAAATAATGTTGGCCCTATAAGAACACAGTAGATGATAAGTAACTATAAAAATTGGAGCTTTATAAAAATTAATTTTACCAATGAGAATTTACAAACATTTTTGAGGAGACTTTAATTATAAAGGAATACAAAAACAATCCTTAGGTTAATAAACCACAGTCTTAATGAAAAGAAGGTTTTCAACTTTGGAGTATAAAGTGGTATTAAAAAATCCACACCACTTTGTACTCTACACATATCTATAACTATAATTTGTCAACATAAAATTCAAGAAATAACTTAAAAATACTCTAGGGTCCAGCTGGTAGTCTACATTCTTCATATTTTCAAGTCATGAAAAATTTATGTGACAGGTGAGCTATTGCCATGGAACTGCAGATGGCCTTAGATGACCATTTTTCTTATCGTTACCTATTACTGAATTTCCACATTAGAATAGAAGCTCCATGGGGGAAACAGGTGGCATTCATCTCTGTTTCCATTTCACAGTCAAACCTCAAGAAAAAAATCTACTGAAAACCTTTTAAAAATACTAAAAATATTTAATAACATAATTAGGTAGCCAGCTGAAAGATAAGCATGTAAATCCCTCATTATAAATAATTACTGGTACTTAGTAATTTGAAAATAAACCAGAGTCAAAATTCCCACTCACATCAGCAACAACTACAAAGGGCCTAGGAACAAAATTAAGAAAAATATGCAGATGTTATAAGAAGAGAACTAAAAGCACACAAAGGACACCGAATATTTGAGTAAAAATGGAAACACACATTTTGAAAATAGGTCATATCTTGTCAAAAGATCAGTGCTCTACAAATTAATTAAGGCCAGTGCTTAATTTCAAGTAAAATATTGCAAAGGAGAGTAGACAAATTATGAAGCCTAATTAGCTACAACAATATGATAACAGCATAAGATTGGGCAAATGGATAAGTGGAAAAGAAAAGGCTCAATATATAGAGAGAGGGCAAAAACAGCAATAGCAAATACCCAGCACTTGGTGCTGTTCCATATGCTTTGCATAATTATTCCTTAAAGCAACACTGAAAGGTTAAATACTATGATATTTTATCCCCATTTTTACAGATAGAAAAACTGAAGCCAATAAAGTGGGATAATGAAAGTAACCAGGGGCCTTTGTGGTCAGCAGGCAGACTTTTACACAATTTGCTTTTATATTATAATGTTTTTACCCTTTATACAAAAACACACCTTCTATCCCACGTAATATCCTTCAATCTGAGCCCCTTTAAGGTAAACCTCCCATCTCCTAAGAGAATATGGTCAATTGGGGTAATGGCGGTCATAGGAGGTCTGTCCTCTCAAAAGACTTTCTATCAATCCTGCTGCCAGTCCCTGTACCCTTCTACGATACATGGCACCTCAAAATCCTAAACCTTTATGGGCTTCTGCAGATTACTATATCCTCTGTTCATGATAAGGCCGTGCTGTCTCTGTGTTCTAGTCAGCTTTTTCACCGCTGTGACTAAAAGACCCAACCACAACAACTGTAAGGGAGGAAAGGTTTATTTGAGGGCTCATGGTTTCAGAGGTTTTAGTCCGTAGAAGGACGGCTCCACTCCTTGGGGCTCAAGGTGAGGCAGAACATTATGGTGGAGAATGTGACAGGGAAGCAGGTCACATGGTGATCAGAAAGCAGAAACTCCACTCTCCAGATGCAAATATAAATTCCATAGCCATGCCCCCAGTGAACCACTTCCTCCAGACACACCCACCTGCCTTCAGTTACCACCCAGTTAATCCTATCAGGGATTAATTAACGGATTAGGTTAAGGCCATAGCCCAGTCATTTCTCCTCTGAACCTTCTTGCATTGTCTCACACGTGAGCTTTTGGGGGACATCTCACATCTAAACCATAACACCCTGCAAGGTGAGGGCAAGATAGCCAGGCTGTTCTTGCCCCACACCAGAGCTATCCAATGGACCACTGTGCCAGTCTCAGCACCATTATCTCCGCCAGCCCTTCCTTCCAGCTCTCCTCTCTCAGGGTCAGCCTTGTTCCACTCATCTTCCCATTCCTACTCCCTCTCCCTTTGTCCAACCAGGGCCTTCTCCCAATGCTTCATGCACAGTCACTTCTTTGTTGGCGTCTGCTTCTTAGCAGACCTGAATTGATAGAACATCCACTCAGCAAATATCAAGGTAGTTTTCAAATAGTATATTCATAAGAATATTTAAGGATAGAAGAAAAGGATATGTGCTACCCCAAAATACCAGCATTCTAAATATATCTTCAACATAGTCTTGATTGGGTTTTCTAAAAAACACAGACAACATATATAAACCATATGTATAGTATGTGTGTGTATATACCTACACACATGCACACACCACATATAAAATTGTTCACACATACACATTACAACTGGCTATTTCTGGGGGGAGTGGATTATGAGTGCTTGCTATTCCTTCTTTACCCTTTTCTTTATTTTCCAGTGTTTCAATAATGATTATTATCTTTATGATCAGAAACAAAGATAAGTACCACCCTCCACCCACCACAAAGTACCCACAGACCCCCCAGTTTCTGTGAGGCTTGGTCGCTGTCTGAATGGAATGCAGGGCTGGCCTCAACTCTGGAGGTCGATGCATAGCCGATAGGCATAACTTAGCAGCAAGAAATATAGATTATAATGTCAATGCTTAAAACATGTGCTTGGCTGATTCCAGATGTTCTTCAAATCCAAACTGCACTTAAGAATCTTGATGGAGCGTCAGGAGGGAACAAAGCAGATGGAGTGCCAATCCTACTGAGCATTGCTTGTTTTTGTCTCATTATGTTTTTGAAAGAAATTTCTACCAAGTTGATGTTCACCCAAACTACTTTATTCTTCATTTTATTGCTTATCTGGTAAGTAAGAATACAGTATCCTTCCCACCAAAACCCAGGCAACTCTTCTTCTCAGTCTATAGAAGAGATACATAAAGGAAAGCTAAACTGGTGTCTAGAGAACATGCCACACCTAGCCACCCTTCACCTTTGTCTCTCCACCCAAAGCTGCCCCTGTGTTTGCTGTTTCTAGGGAATTCTTGGGAATTGAAATGTCAGAACAAGATACTATCACCATCAGTACAATAGTAAGAACTGAGATTTATTGGGTCCTCTACACTTGTATGAAATAGATCATGAAATCTTCATAAGAATCCTAAAGGGAGGTACCAACTCCATCCTCATCCTACAGAGGAGAACACAGAGGTATAGGGAAGTAAAGGAACTTTGCCAGATCCACGTAGCTAGGGCATGGTGAAGCTGGATTTTGAGCACAGGAAGTCACAAAGAAGAAAATAAGAGTAAGATCCAGGCGCAGTGGCACACACCCATCACCCTAGAGACTCGGGAGACTGAGGCAGGAGGACCATGAATTCAAGGCCAGTTTCACCAACTTAGCAAAACCCTAAGCAATTTAATAAGATCCTGTCTCAAAAGATAAGAAGATGTAGCTCAGTGGTAAAGTACCCCAGGTTCAGTCCCCAGTATTAAAATATAAATAAACAAAGAGTAAGGAAAAGACAAGCCTGCAGCTCAGGTACACATCCGCTGTTCTCAACAGAAATGAGAGTTGGGCAAGGGTAGATAAGCAGAAGGGGAAGTGAGATTCCGCTGGAGAGCAAATCAGCCAAACAGACAAGGGGGGAAGCCAAGCAGAGGCCACCAAGTGAAGCCTGGAAGACCCAGGTGGAGTGACGCAGACAGGCATGGAGCGGATGGGCAGCAGGGACAGTCCACAAGGCAGCAGGGACAGTCCACAGAGACATGCCATTGGGAAAGGAGCCAGGAGAGGACAGGAAGCCAGCTTGCAGAAACCAGAGAGAAAGGACACGAGACAAACAGAAAATCCATGACAGGGTGGCAGGACTGTGAGCCGAGGGGAAGGAGGGAAGTACAGGAGAACAGATATGTCCACTCTGGGAAAGCAGGAAGCAAAGAAGAGGGAAATGGCTGGTTCAAGGGGGGAATCGCATCATTTCCTTTCCACTGTTGTTTTAACCTCGAGTCTTCCTCTCCCCTCTGCTACAGGGAAAAATGAACTCCTCCCTCAGGGACTAACTTTCTGAAGAATTGAACTGGCCACACCCCAGCTGCCACTGCCCTGCAGTGTGTGGAGTGAGTTTGGGGGGGCCGGTTCCCTGTATTTGCTGTGTGTTTTCAGGAATTCCTGCTGAGAAAGAGGCATGATTTCAGGTGCCACTTAAAAGACGGATTGTCCCTTGCAGGATGATTGTGGCCAGGAAATAAGATCGCTTACAAAGGACACATGCACAGGGCTTGACACTGGTATGTGCTGCAGAAATGGTGACGTGAGGGGAGGTGTCTCTCTCATGCTCAACAACATCCAGTGCTTCCCCAATGTCAAAAGGACACAGTCCAGACACCTGGCCTAGCACGGAATGCCCTCCACTGACTGGTCCCTCCTTGTATTTCTGCGACATTAATCACAGCAGTGATTCACTAAATCTACATGTTGGCAGCTTTAATCCTACTTAGAAATGCCAAAAAGCCCATCTAAGAGGATTTAAGAATTAAAGGACAAGCGTGTCCTTCATCCCAGAGCTCAGTCAGGGATCACAGGAGTGTATCTATCAATGACTCCCTTAGATCCAGGTTGGGGAAGAGAGGAAGCATCCCAAGTTCCATCCAGGTTGGAATGAGATGTCAGTGCTGAGTCACCAGTGACAGAGTAGGAGGGAGACACTGGTGAATTTAATAGCAAAGAAACAAGAAAGAACCAACATTATATAATTTCAATTAGAAAATGAAGCTGGAATGTGGTGTTTTAAGATAGATGGCCCCAAGCAGTCAGGACTAAAAATAGGCAAACAGCAAAGCCTGAGGAATCAGTAAGAGAAGGGCTGCAAACATTATTCTCTTAGAGTCACTTGGGCCTACATTCCTGATAGGCAAATCTCACTTTCCCCCTAACTCTTCTGTGGCATCAGTGCAAAAAAGTTGTTTTATTTTATTTATGTTTTGTTGTTTTAGCCATGCAACAACCATCAGCCCTCTGGCAGTTTCCTCCCCTGTGCTCATTCCACATACTTAGGATCCCATTGCTAGTTCTAGGGTAGGCCTGGGACTTGGACCTGCCTGCTCCATCAGAACGTCACAGTCTTTTCACTACAGTGATTGGTTCAGAGCTGGGTCTCTGACCCAACAAGAGCAAATGAGATGAAATCAGCCCTTGGAGAAGGCAGCAGATAATAAGGCATTTCCTTATTTCTATTGGAACTTCCACAGTTAAGATGACATGGACCTGGAGCTGCCCATTCTTGACTCTATAGAGTCAAGAAATGAGAAAAACTACTTTTCCAACCCTGTTTGAACCTCTGGATCAGACTGCACCTGCAGTCAATATATCCCCATAGGGATATATGTTAATTCAATGACCCCAAATTTCCTGTTTTTATAAAGCCAGGATAAACTGGGTTACATCCTCACAACTAACATGAAAATGAAATAAACTTGTCTCTACCAAAGTGGTAGGATGGCCCATAGAAAAGGAGACACACCCTGGGAGGGTGAGTGGGTATTGACTCCCAAGGACCCAGGCAGCTTAGCCTAGACCTCCTGGGGAAATATCCATCTTCTCGTGGATGTAGAGACATTTGAGGTAGCCTAGAGGAAAAGCCAGCTGGAAGAGACCCTTCTGTCATATGATCTTCACCAGAGCCCACCCCTCTTGCCCAGTCTCCCAACTCCAACCATCCTCTTCAGTGACACTGATCTCATTGTTTCCCCTGATCACAGAGTGTCTTCCTGATTCCACAAGCTGACTCCTTCCCACCTGCACTCCTTCACCTTCTCTTCTTCATCTGTCATCTCTGCCTGGCTCAAAGCTGTTCAGTTTTCTCTGACTACAACAATCCACATTGGAATTCAGTTTCCTTATCCATAAAATAGGACTACAATGTGTTGGGGATTCAGCTATTAAAATATAAAGACAGTAATCATCATAATCAATATTTATGATGCATTTCAATGTGTGGCAGGCACTACCCTCTGTACTTTTACCCCCAGGAGAAAGGCAATGTTTTATGTACTTTTAGGAGATAGAGCACAGGGAGGTGAAGTAATGTACCCAAAGTCATACAGCAATGAGATGACAGATCCATATTTCAAACCCAAGCAATTGGGTGCCAGAGCTATTATTTTTAACTACTATACTCCAACTGTCTTAAATGATAGTAAGATGATATAAGGTCAGGGTGTGTTAGCTTTCTGCCGCTGTGACAAAACATCTAAGAACAACTTAAATGAAGAAAGATTTATTTTGAATCACAGTGTCAGAGATTTCAGTCCATGGTTGGCTGGCTCCATTTATATGGGCTGAGGTGAAGCAGAGCATCTTGGTGAAGAGGGTGTGGTACCTCGTAGCAGCCAGGAAGCTATAAGAGAAAAAAAAGTTAGGGAGAGAGAAAGGGGCCAGGGATAAGATATAGTCCCCAAGCCTCTGGGGGACATTCCACATTCAAACCATAACATTGGAACCGTGCTCCAACAATTTCCATCCTAAATGGTAAATTTCCTCAGAGAAGTATCCTTACAAATGACAATGTGAATCAATCTCTCTCTCTCTCTCTCTCTCTCTCTCTCTCTCTCTCTCTCTCTTTCTCTCTCTCTCTCTCTCCCTGTACTGGGAATTGAACTCAGGGGCACTCAACCACTGAATCACATCCCCAGCCCTATTTTGCATCTTATTTAGTGACAGGGTCTCACTGAGTTGCTTAGTGCTTTGTTGTTAATGAGGCTGACTTTGAACTTGTGATCCTTCTGTCTCAACCTCCTGAGCCTCTGGGATTATAGGCGGACGCTACCACACCCAGCAGCCATCTGTCTCTCAATTAACAATTTTATTACTGTCATCTGGTATGAGGTCTAAGAGGGACTGTTCTCCTGAGCCCCAACCTAGGTCTCATCACAGCTCTCTTGCTGTCTCTTTCCCCATCATGTGAGAACACAGTAGAAGGCAGCCCTCTGCAGGCCAGGAAGAGGGTCCTCACCTGGAATGGCAGCTTCAGCTGCCCAAGGCAGAAGCACTAAAAATGGGGCCCTGGAAGCACTCAGGAGAAAATTCAGAACCAGGGCTGGATTGGGATAAGCTCACTCTAATCAAGAGCTAAACTAGGACAACCAACATCCGCCAAATATCAGTTCCTTGTGCTCTACAATGACAGTCCTGGTTTATGTATGTTTTCCTGGGATAGATATGAAAATTTCATTAGCTTGGTTTGGACCATAAATTTGCTTGTCCACCCTAGACTCGCTTATATGCTAACCACAGGAGGGAGAACAACACGGGGACATCATTTCCTTTCTTTTCATGATCACATCTCTGATTTGGGTCACTGCTACTATGCACCTTTCTGAAGGTACACAGGGAGATGGCATTTTCATCCTGTGGTGACACCACTTTGAAGTTATCTCCAGAAGTTCTGGAAATAGCCAGAGCAGAAATTGGCTACTCAGCTGTACTACATAACAAAACAAGACAAAAAGAAACTTAGGAGTCAGCTTGGGATGCTATAGTAAAGTACACTGATTTTTTACAGATCTGGAGTCTGGAAGTCCAAGATCCAAGAACCAGCAGAATCCGTTCCAGGTGAGGACCCTCTTCCTGGCCTGCAGAGGGCTGCCTTCTACTGTGTTCTCTCATGGTGGGAAAAAGACAGCAGGAGAGCTGTAGGATTTTTTCCTCTGCTTAAAAGGACTCTAATCCCACCATGAGACCTCACCCTCATGACCTAACTAGACATAATTACTTCCCAAAGGCTGAATACATGGGGGTTAGGGCTTCAACATATGAATTTGGGGGAGATATAAACATTCAATCTGTAACACAAACAAAAAAAAAAACACCCCAATTCCAGTACCCATCTTGAATACGATTTGTTTGGCTGTGCATCTACTCAGGTTTCTGCTTCACTTAAGGGAGCTTTCAGTGATCAACCTAAAACTGGATCCCCATCTTTGTCCTTCTCAACCCCACATGCATCTTAGGTTTTTCTTCTCAGCAGAAGAAAATGTATACTGTGTGTATACATTTTATTTTGTTTTTTAATATATACATATATTTAGTTATTTAGTTATAGATGGATACAATACTTTTATTTTATTTTTATGTGGTGCTTTGGATGGAACCCAGTGCCTCATGCATGCCAGGAAGGATTTTTTTTTTTATCTTTTCTAAGGGAGCATGATCAGATATATACACTTTTAGTCTTTTGCTTAGACAGTAATGAGATTCTAGAGAATCTCAGTATGCAGAGAGAGTTACATAGCTGAGCTGGGCCGTCTTCTGAGCCTGGCTGTGGCCCAGCAAGTGAACACAGGTACGCTACGCACTGCCAGAGCAGCTCTCTGCAGCTGGAGGAAAACGCATTATTCCCTTCACCAGAGTTTTGGCTTACAGACCCGTGAAGCAGTTAGCAGAGGCTCTGGCAGGGCTTATTTGCTTTCAGACAACCTATGATCCCTAAAGAGAGGGTCTTTGCATGTGAGTGGGCATCAGGCACATCCTGAGATGAGGCAGTGCATATTTGGGAAGGATGGGTGTAGGGTGGAGCAGGGCAGAGCGTGAGAAGATTTCATGGGCAGTTGGGGAGACAAGGGATGGTAGTCCAGCAGATGCAAATGAGGAGGCTAGGAAGGGAGATGGTGGCTGGACAGCAAGATAGGTGTGCTGTGCAGGGTGAAGCCTGGCAGACTGGCTGGAACCCCAGCAACACCCACTAATTGATCAGCCATATGACCCCAGGCAGATAACCTGTCTTTTTGAAGCCTATTTTACATCTAGAAATAGAGGGGATAAACTACTTATTTAAATAGCTTAGAAAGACTTGGTGCCATCAAAATAATTTTGCCATCTTTATTTCTTGAGTTAGAGTCAAGCATGTAGAACAGAGAAGAAAAGATCCTAAGTGTTCTTTGAGGAAGAGGACCACATGGTGAGTGACTTCCAAACCTGAGTCTTAGTTTTAGTTTTTTAATGAGCTGATCACCAACATATTAGTCCAGAGTGAGGAGTCCCAGGTCAGAGAAGATCAGTTCCTTGTGCTCTACAATGCACACTTTCTCAGGAGATGGGCTCTAGGGTGAATGCAGATTAGAGGGGAGTCACTCAAATTGTTAAAGTTTAATACCATCAGGCCATGAGAGTCCAGTTGAGTCATGAGCAGACAGGAGAGGGGAAAAGGAAGAAGTGGTAAAAGAAAGAGGAGTAGGAGAAATATCAAAATCCTAACTCTCCAGGAATGGCACTAGTTTTAGACCACTCACAGCCAGTAGCTGAGAATAAAATTCACAGTTTCTAATCTTTCCTGGGAGTCTTGTGGTAAAACCAATTATATCTCTATTTTATACCACATGGGTGTTAACTAAGTGTCACCTGAAGTGGTTTTCTGGGAAAGTGCAATCCTAATGAAAGAACAGGTATTGCTTGTATTTCAGGAATCTAGAAGGAATGTAGAAGAAGTATATCTTTTATTTCCTAACAGTGGGAAATTGCAACTTCTGATAATTAAAAGGCATTTTTGACGGTAAAAAGACTGAATGGTTTCTACCGATCAGATCCGCATTGCCAGACCCCTAAGGTTGCTCCCCTGCACACAGACCTAGAGGTTCTGGAACAATGAATTGAGCCAGCAGAACCTCAGGACACTATTTCTAGAACTCCAACCACCTGAAAAGACTGTCCCTCATCAGTGCAAAGACTCTAGCACACACATGAGTGCTGAGACAGAGCACTCTCTTAGGTCAGGATTTGTACAGATAGGTGGCAAGGATAAACAGAAGCCTTGGATCATGGTGAGCCTATGTCCCATGGCTCAGAAAGCTACCCAGGACAAACTACCACAGGCGAGAGACTCCAAAAGCACTCCTTGCTGGTGCCACTTGGCTTCTGCACAAAAGCACTTCAGAACATCCTGATCTGGGAGGCACAATGACATAACCCAGTGGTTCCAGACACTTGCTCCTTATCTCAGGATGTTACATCCTCCATATAGACTGAGCACTTCCAGTGAGAGGGGGAAGAGCTGAGTGAGCCAGGGACATCTGGGGACCTGACCTCCTCCATACCAGCCCTTGAAGTAAGCATGCAGCGTTCCCAAGCCTGGGATACAGCAGGGGGGTATCTGTAGGCCTCCTCCTGATTGGGCCTAAGTCTCAGCTCATTCTGCACTTCATGGGTAAGGTGGAGCACCTAGAAGGTGGCCCAATGCACCTGCATCCCATCCTTGCTGCCTAGACAAAGGAGCCACAAATACCTCAAAGCTATGTGTGGCAACTGCCAGGCCTGTCTCACTACCTTCCCCACCCTTCTGCCCTTGTGGGTACCCAGCTTCCCAGTCTCAATTTTGGCTCCTGTCCTCAGCCCTTTACTGTCTGCTTGGACTTGGAGCTCTTGAGTAAGAGTCGGTAACTTCCTGGAGCTCACACCTCTGAATTTCCTGCCCTAGGCTCCCTGGAGAGTAGCCATTCTACTTTTGGTTCTCAATTATAACTTCTCTGCATCATGACCACCTGCAAGCATGGCTGGGCTGCCCTAACTGAAGCTGCTGAGCTTTCCCTTGATGCTTCATCTATGGAGGAAGGATGCAGACGCTCCTGGAACAGACGAAATGTTCCAGAAACTTGTCTGTTTTCTGATAATTGTAATAAGATCCCTCTTATTAAGGAGAAAACAGCCAAGAGCTTTCCTGGCTAGATTCCACTGTCAAAGAGTTGTCTGAGATTCACTTCTATGTGAAGCAGTTGGGGATGAGTCCTAAGAAAAAAGAAACTAATCAAGTGCACAGAAAGCCAGAATGGGAATTTGGCAGTTACAATCAGTGAGAACCTGTCTCTGCGGTCCTTTGATGTTCCTTCCTTTATGCATCTTTCAAAAAATACAGTAATTAGTAATACTTATGATAGCTGTTTTCTTTAAAGAAAATGGTATTAGTTGAAATTTTTACAATTCTGACCTGCATCTCATATTATGCATTTCTAAGCATTTATTCCAGTGGTTATCAACCCTTGAAATAACTGGAAGCACACAAAATATGTAAGTTAGAGGCCCCTACCTCTAACTCCTGGCCCAGACATCAGTTTGGTTAGCTCTCTTACGTTGGCGAGTGTCTAGCCCAGTTGTTTCTCAAAATTTACATGCGTAGGAATCACCTGGGGACCTTGTTAAAAAACAGATTCTGAGTCAGTTGGTTTAAGGTGAGACCTGAATTCAGCAATTCTAACTAGCTCCCAGTGGGGGCGGGGCAGGGGAGGAGCTGATGCACACTGCACTGAATAGCTGGATGGACCAAGACCTGCTGCAGCCACTTCACCTACCTGATGGCAGCTGGATCCAAACTGGAGGCCAGTCACCAGAGGGGTTGGGAGGACAATCAGACTTCTGAGGCCTGAACTTCTAACAGTAATTCATGAAGTGGTTAACAAGGGGCTTTACATACATCAAGTGTGTGAATCCACACATACACTCAGCAGTCAATATTATTATATTTACTTTTTATGGATGAGAAAAACCAAGAGTCAGCAAGTCATACAGCAAGTAAGTAGGCATACTGGTCACCTTAACAAATGACTACAAACTTGGGGGATTAAAACAAGAAAACATCATCTAATAATTCTGCAGGTGAGATGTTCCATAAACAAGACACCAACAGGGCTGCAATTCTTCTGGGTTTCTGGGAGGGAATTTGTTTTCCTGCCTTATAAGCTTCTCAAAGCCATCTTCATTCCTGGGCTTGTGGTCTATTTTAGTCAGCTTTTTTTGCTGCTGTGACTAAAAGATCTGACCAGAACAACTGTAGAGGAGGAAAGGTTTATTTAGGGGCTCATGGTTTCAGATGTTTCCAGCCTTACGAGGCCAACTCCAATCCTCGGGGCTCAAGGTAAGGCAGGACATCATGGTGGCAGAGTGTGGCAGAGGGAAACAGTTCACATGGTGATCAGAAAGTAGAGAGAGGTCTCCACTTGCCAGATACAAATACATACCTCAAAGCCACGCCCTCAATGCCCCACCTCCTCCAGCCACCCCATAACACTTCAGTTACCATTCAGTTAATCCCTATCAGGGGATTAATTTACTGATTGGGTTAAGACTCTCACGACCCAATCATTTTTCTTCTGCACCATCTTGCATTGCTTCACACATGAGCCTTTGGGGGGACACCTCACATCCAAACCATATCATGGTCCCTTTATCCGTCTTCAAACCAGCAACATCCCGTCTCTCTAGCAATTTTTCCTTCATTATGTCTCTTTCTAACCATAGCTAGGAAAGGCTCCCTGCTTTTAAGCACTTGTGTAATAAGACAGGGCTACGTGGATAACACAGAATACTTTCCCCATCTCAGAGTCTGTACCTTATTCCAATCTGCAAAGTCCCTTTCGCCATGGATATCAACATATTCACAGTTTCTGGGAATTAGGACAGAGCCTTCCTGTGTCTGTGTTGGGGTGGTGGTGGTGAGGGCATTATCTGCTTACCTCAGTGGGGAAACCAGGATTTGGAGCCTAGAATAAAATTCAAGTCTGTCTGATTCCAGAGTCCATGCTCCTTCCAGTACATAACTCAAAATAGCAGCTAAATTCAATATTGTTTTCTGGAAGCCAAACCATGAATGGAGTAAGAATTAGTGCAGCTGTAGGCAGCCTGAATTCCATTATCATTTTAAATTGAACTAAATGATGCTGACATGGATTTTGCTTATTGCAATTCATTTTGCATTCTCCTTAGACAGCAAAATCCAGTCCCTGTGTGGACTGCAATGCCTGTGATAATGCATGAATATCCAATTATGGTTCCTGGTCATTATTTCCAGAACTGAAAAATAATACACACATCAAGGAACATCTTTTCAATTTGGCAATGAATTATACGTTCGAGCCACTACACTGAAGCAAGATTAGTAGGTGAGCCTGAATGTTGAACTCCCTTGCTGGAAGCTTGATGACCACCAAGATGTTATATACAGCAACTCACTTATTCTCTAGCCAGGTGCGCCTGTTTCCAGAGGTGTAGTCCCTAAAGCAAAACTAACCCCACACTTTCCAAGTACATGCTTTATATTTTTTGGATCACCATTTGCAATCAATAGCACTGGGGCTTCTAGTTATCAGACATACTATCATCAGAAAAATGTAAACAGAGAAGTGTTTAGTTGGGTTCTTTTAAGCCTACTGTTATATATTGAATTGTGCCACCTCTGATCACCAGCTCCGCCCCCCTCCAAAAGTCCAAGTACTAATTCCATTCAGTACTTTGAAATGTAATCTTATTTGGAAGTGGGATCCTTGCAGACATAATTATTTATGATAAGATGATACCAGAGTGGGGTGGACCCTGAATCCAATATGACTGGTGTCCTCACAAAGAGGAGAGAAGCACAGAAGATGACCATAGGACAGTGGGGGCAGAGACTGGAGTGATAATCAACAAGCCAAGGAATACCAAACAGGTGGAAGAGGCAAGGAAGGATCCTCCCCTACCGGATTTAGAAGGAACCAGCCCTGCTGACACCCAGCCTCCACAATGTGGGAGAACACGTTGCTATTGGTTAAGCCATCGAGTTACCTGCCAAGTCTGTGGTTCTTTGTTACCACTGCCCTAGGAAACTGAATAGCATCAGAGAATACTCTCCCCATCTCAGAGTCTGTACCTTATTCCAATCTGCAAAGTCCCTTTTGCCATGGATATCAACATATGCACAGTTTCTGGGAATTAGGACAGAGCTATCCTGTGTGTGTGGTGGGGGTGGGGAGGACATTATTCTGCTTATAGGATATTGTTATGACTTAACATTTCTCATTTTACAGAATGGATGTATTTCTGTCCAGTTGGATGAATATAGAGCAATGATCAGAATGTGGCTTATACATTGGACATACAGTCTCAGAATGAGTGATTTTGACTATGAGATGTTATTTAAACTGCATCACAAGACACTTTGACAAAGATTACCCATTATGAAGTTTAATTCAGCATGTCAGGCACTTCCTAGTCCCTAAAAAAGTCTGGCTTCAGAAAGAAGATGTAAAATAACTGTATGGGGCAGGACCCAGGAGAAGGTTTAGGAATTCAAGGAACTTCTTACTCATAGGGCTCCTCCTTTGGGTCAGGCATTGTTAGGTGCTTTCAAATCTATTTTTCAGACTATTTCTTCTCTTTTTTGTAAAACAAAACCAACAACAAAAAAAGGCCTTTTCCATTGGGCATTGACCTTCTGCACAGGGTGGGAGGAGAGGGACAAATAATATTACCAAATGGAACTCTCCTCCTGCCCCAGTCACACACTGACTGGTCCACCTTGTGGAGTAATCATCCCACCCTCCTCTCCAGCACCACCTGCCAGTCCTTCCAGGCTGCCCATCAACCATGCCCTCCCCCATTGCTCTAACCAGGACCTCTGACCCCTGTATTTACCCCATCCTTTCATTCCCCCATCTTTACATTTTAGCTTAGAATCCATGGTCCATTATCTTCCCTAAATCCCTGTGTCCTGAATTAATTTCAATAGCATCATCTGCCCACATCTAGCCTCTGTGGGGGCAGCTGAGCATCACCAAGCTGCTGCACAAAGTCATATACGAGAGAGATTCATCCCACTCTGCATTCACTAATTCCTATTGATGACACCTCTTGAATACTTCTCAAATTACTCATTTCTCTCCATTCTAATTGTGATGCCTCAGTTTATGACAGCTTCCAAATGGGTCAGCCTGAAGTCATTCTCCATCTCCATTTTTGTTACCTTTTCCCTCTCCCTCTGCTTCTCGTGGTTCTTAGGGTAGTAACACAGACTTAAGTACAAGACCAGAAGGCAGGAAGTCTGGCACCATCCTTCCTTTGTGCTGTCTGCTCCAGCTGCATGAGCCCCCTCAGCCCTTTATGATCTCTCCTGCAGGAAGCCTTTTCCTATGTTGTTCTAATAGACCTTCAGTCTACCCCAGGTTACCTCCCATCCTTCACCTCTCCCTTCACCACCACTCAGAGAAGTCTATCCATCTCCACCCTGAAGCTGGATATGCCCAGCCGTCACTCATAGAGGTCCAGGTCACCATCCCAATTTTGCTTATTATTTGATGGGTGTCTTTTCCAGTAACAGAAAGCTCAAAGCAAAGCAGTCTTGTCTGCTTTTGTTTACCATTGTATCCTAACACCCATCCTAGGGCCTGTCTTATCGGGTACTCAGTGGTGTTTGTTCAATGAAAGGTGAATGAATGATTTTTGATTTTCACAACCACCTGGAAGCTATTGTTCCCACTTTACAAATGAGAAAATTGAAGCAACTCAAGAAAGTTAATTTAAACTGTAGGAAATCAGACTCATTCAGTGTCAGTCTTTTCATAAACTATCATAAATTAATTGTGTGGCTTAAAAACAACAAAAAGTTCTTCCTCACAATTCTGGGGGCTGAGAAGTCCAATATCAAGGCACTGGCAGACTCAGTGTCTGGTAAGAGCCCCCTTCCTCTTATGTGAAGCTTTTTGCTATGTCCTCATATGGCAGAAGGGACAAGTCAGCTCTTTGGGGTCTCCTTTATAGTGGAACTAGTCCCATTCATGAGGACCTGCTCCTATGGATTTAATCACCTCCCAGGAGGCCCAAGTCCTAGTATTATCTACTTGGAGATGAGAATTTCAACATATAAATATCAAATATCACAAAATATTCTACACCAAACAAAAGGCAAGAACAGGGGTAGTATCCCCTTGGTGCTGACTGTTGGTAAGAGGAAGATGAATCCTATGGGATGTCTGGCTCTAGGACATTCCTATAAACCACCCTTTAACACCCAAAAAACACTTGGCCTATATAAAAAACATTAATATTTTCTTAATATAACTTTGTACCTAATAATTTTATTTCTAGCAATTTTTAAAAATATACTTTTTAGATGTAGATGGACAAAATACCTTTATTTATTTTTATGTGTTGCTGAGGATGGAACCCAGTGCCTCACTTGTGCTAGGTAAGCCTCGCTCTACCACTGAGCCACAACCCCAGATCCTGTTTCTAGAAACTGTAAGAAAATTCTAAGAGATGTATCCCAGAATTTTTGCACAAGTACATTTCAGGTGGTACTATGTTCAAAAAGACAGCACTTAAATTATGATAATTTTTTTTATATCAAGGATTGAACCCAGGGGTACTTAACCACTGGGCCACATTCCCAGCTCTTTTTATTTTTATTTTCAGACAGGGTCTCATTGAATTGCTAAGCTGGCTTTGAACTTGAGATCCTTCTCCTCAGCCTCTCAAGTTGCTTGGATTATAGGCATATGCCACCATGCCTGGCTCTATGACACATCTTTATGATTTTTTATGCTCAGTACATATTTGTAAAGAATATGTAAATGACATAGGAAAATGGTTAAGTATAATACTCAGTATTAAAAAAAAGTACAGTGGACTAATAGAAGGACATGAGTATTATCCCAATTTTGGTGGCATGTGTATATAGAGAAGAAAAATAAAAGTACAGCAAAATGTCAACTGGTTACCTCTGAGCTGTGAGATTATAGGCAATTTATATTTCCTTCTACTACCTCACTGTATTTTTTTCACCTGTTTACCATGACCATGTGTTAGCAATTGATCATGTAATAAGTTCAGAGGTTTTTCTTATGTTTTTAAACTGCTATTTCCATATTATTTGAGAAACAAATAATTTCAAGTAATTTTCCTCTACTCATATGCATGTTAGATTATTTATATAACAGAAGGCCATATAGAGACACTAGACTTCATGGTTCAGCTCCATCATATAAGGATCTTCCTATCCTTACCAGAAAAAGCTGGACAAACTGGAACCTGTGACTTGTCTGCAAGACAAACTGTCTCCCTGAAACATGGAAAGATGGCAAATCTAGAGTCATAGACAAGATCTACTTACGTGGAGCAGAAGTGCTGGACTTAACCTGGTAGGTCACTTCTAAGGACCACAGTCTCAGGGGAAGCCTCTTGTTTTGTTCGCATTAACTAATAGGAACCCCACCAATTTCTCACTCTCAGCGAAGATTCCCTTCAAGGCTCTGGCAGGGAGAGGGGAAGAGTAGGCTTTGTGAAATATTTATTCTTCTCAGCCTAGGCCTTCTCCCCTTCCTGTCTCACCCAAGAGGGACAGGGAAGCTTTCCAAGAGGAAACACAGGTCCACTAAGAGACTTGAGATTTTTTTTTTTCTTTTTTCTTTTTTTTTTTTGGTACTAGGGATTGAATCCAGGGGCACTCAACCACTGAGCCACATCCTCAGCCCTTTCTTTTTGTATTTTATTTAGAGAAAGGGTCTCACTGAGTTGCTTATGGCCTCACTGAGTTGCTGACGCTGGCTTTGAACTTGTGATCCTCCTGCCTCAGCCTCCCAAGCCACTGAGATTACAAGTATATGCCACTGCACCCAGCTAGATTTGAGATTTAACCATAAGATTGGAGAACACTCTCCACCTCCCACAGGCCTCACGATACTAACAGGGCTCCAGAAAGAGACACAGACTCTCACTGAGAAGTACTTAAGAGAACCCAAAGAGGGGAAACAGAAACAAAGACACTGGAGGAATATGAAGTCTCTGGAACTAGCTACAACAAATATTAAATAAAGCCCATCTCTTGGTCAGATTAACATAAATGCTCACACAAGATGCCTGCTTGTCTCAGTTCCTATTACTTGATACAGCATGTTCTGCTTTCAACAAATATTAAAGGCCTGCTGAGAGGCAAGCAAATGCACAATCAGAAGGCAAGCAAGCATCAAAACCAGACTCAGATATGACACAGTTAGATGGACCTGACTGAGAATTGAAAATATCCACCATTAATATATAAAGAGCTCAAATGGAAAAAGCAAACAACATGCAAAGAACAGATGGGTAATGTAAACAGAGACTGAAATTTTAGGAAATAATTTAATGTAAATACTAGAAAACAAACACTGTAACAGAATTTAAAAAAAATAGTTATATCGTATATAAGTTGCAGAAAACCAAAGATAAAGACAAATGCTTTAAAAAAGCTGGAGGGGGGAAATATTTGCTGGTAGAGGAAGGATAAGAATTATAGTGGACTTGAAACAATGCAAACAAGAAAAGTATCAAGCGAAATATTTAAAGTTGAAAGAAGGAAAATCTAGACTAATTCTATATCCAGCAAAGGTATCTTGTTTCAAAAGCAAAGGATAAAAACTTTCTCAAAAATAGGATATTTGTAGCCAACAGAACTGCTCTGCTAGAAATGTAAAAGTGAAAATGATATAGGTCAGAAACTTGGATAAACATTAAGAATGAACATCAGAGAAGGAAAAAATGAACATCAGAGAAGGAAAAAATGAAGGTAAAATTAAGTCTTTGATCTTTTAGATCTGAAAGATATTTTATTTTGAAAGAGCATTGTTTAGATTAATAAAAGCAACAATGTTTTCACACTGGATGAATGAAATGAGTGACATCAACTTCCTTTTTTCTTTTTTCTTCTGATACTGGGGATTGAACACAGGCATGCTCTATCACTCAGACATAGCCCTTTTCATTTTGGATTTTTGAGACAAGGTCTCACTAACTTGCCCAGGCTGGCCTTGAACTTATGATACTCCTGCCTCAGCCTCCTGAGTGATAGAAGAATAGGGTTTTTATTTTAGACTACTGTTATTTGGATTGTGGCTCAGCGATAAGAGCGCTAGGCGGGACCACATAAAAATAAAGGCATTGTATTGTGTCCATCTACACCTAAAAAATAAATACTTCAAAATAAATAAATAAATAAAAGCAGTTTAAAAATATACATTGCAAACATAGGCAACCATTAACATAAAAAAATAAATGAAAGCATATTAGGGACTGGGGTGGTGGCTCAGTGGTAAAGGCCTTGCCTAGCAAATGTAAGGCACTGGGTTCAATTCTTAGCACTGCAAATAAATAAATAAAATAAAGGTCCATTGACCACTAAAAAACATATTTAAAAAAAAGAAAGCATATTAAATAAGCTTCTGGAGTCCCAGGGCTATAGGTCTCACACTTCTGGGCCTGTTTCTTCCTCTGTGAAATGATAGAATAAATCATCTATCTTTGATCTCCTTCCTATTCTGCAATTCTATTATTAAAACAATAATAAATCAATTAAAAAGTCTACATACTTCCTTTAGTCAAAATGGAATGTACAAGGAAGAATTTTTATAAAGGTATAAAGACACCCTTAAAATAATCAGTTCCCTAATGTATTATGTTAGTAAGTTTAGGTTTTCATACATCCAAACTGGGAGTGGCTTTGAGCAGCTTTTTTAATTACATGTATTATTGGATTTGCTCACCTGGTTCAGAATTCCTCAATGTACTGTGCAGTATGTAAATAAAGAAGCCATTTTACAGTATTGATTTCACTACCAGAGATGGTACATAACATATATATGCTTTTCAATCCAAAAAATAAAGAAATCAAGCTGCACTCCTTGACTAATAAAGCTCATAATTAGTTTGTGATTACCCCCAGATTTGTCCATAGAATTCCTTCCCTGGCTGGCTGTCAATACACTTCTGAGCTCCATGAACACTCTTATGAGCTATAACTTCCCTGTCAATCAAAAAGTTTTGCTCTTCTAGATTATTGCTTATGTTGCAGTATTCATTTAAAAAAGGAAAACAAGGCACTTCCGGGCTAGCTGAGAGCACTGAGGAAATGACCTGGACTTTTTGAAATAAGAAGCTGATCTCGCTTCAGGTGAAAGCTGTTGAAAATATAACTAAAAGCTCACTGGTAGCTCCACACAGTCTGGTCTCTAGTTCCTGCTCTAACCCTGGCAATAAAACTCCCAAAGCACAATTCTAGCCAAAAGGCCTATTTTCCACTTTATAACCACCTGCCCAGTGGCAGACAAAATAAATATGCTTTAAGCCTCCCAGGACTCACCAGTTCTAGCAGTTCCTTACATCCTATTTTTGCCCTACTGGGAAATTAAAGTGGCATAAAAATCAATGTTTCACTTTGAAGGAAAAAGGGCTGCTGACCAGACATCGATACATTTCTTCCTGGATCAGACAGTTCTTGGAAGCACACCTAGCTAAATAAATTCTAACCAATAGGCCTACATGAGTTTGGTGCTGGCATTAGCTGAAGCAGAGAGCAAAATCTTGCTTTGGCTAGTCAGGGACTCTCCACTTCTTATGGTAGGGAAGAATTCATGAGAAAATGCAAAGATTCTGAGTTTTGAATTTTATCCAACTGCTTCAGACCTCAAGTCCCTCAGGCCAAAAGTAAAAACAGAAACTCAGACTGAGAACTTTTCAGGATATTAGGGTATGCACCCCAAGGGCTCTGAAGCTCAGAGTTATGGAAGAACTAAAGTTTTGTAGCCACATGAGCTGTGTGTCACCACTTCATGGGACACAAAATTTGATATAATTGGATATTTGGAACAGAATGCAGTTTCTTCTGAAGGGGTAAAAAGTAACTTTAAACTGACTCAGCAGATGTTACAGTCCTACTGAGATACCAAGATCAAAGCTTCACGCTTAAGTAAATGATTATTTTATCTTCACATTTTGCCAGCTGATAACATACTGCCTCTCATTTTTAATGACCCTAAAATAAAATATGCTGGTCTGCTTTCTAAGCTTGGCCCAAGCACGAGTCTCACTAAAATGATTAGCATTGCTAAGTATTTGCCTCTTTGCCAATAGTTCCCAAATCCAAAAAGTGTGATTTGGTAATGAGAAAGGCAGTATTTAGTTTCATTTTTAGTGATGTGTGAGAGTTCTGGTCACAATGTATTCACAAAGATGTAAAAAGAAAGAAAAGAAAAAAATTAAGGGGTGGGGAGAGATGGGGGAAAAGGAAAGATGACTATAGGCCACAAGAAGAAAGTTTTGAGATTTAAGGATGATTACACTTGTACCAGGTCCCATATACCTTTTCCACAGCTCAGTCATGCTATTTTTCTAAGTTTAAATAAAACTGCATTACTTTTGTAAATCAAGACATAGGTAAACTGGTGGTGGTAAGAGCTGACAAAAAGGACTGGATGGACAGGTGCAGTGGAGCACTGCCTGTAATCCCAGTGGCTTGGGAGGCAAAGGCAGGAGGATCTCAAATTCAAAGCCAGCCTGAGCAATTTTTTAAGGTGGTAAGCAACTCAGTGAGACCCTGACTCTAAAAAAATACAAAATAGGGCTGGGGATATGGCTCAGTGGTGGAGTGCCCCTGAATTCAATCCCTGGTACTTCCCCACCCCTGCGGGGGGGGGGGGGAGTGCTGGAAATTTCCAAGGCTGTAATGTTCTCTGAAAACTAATACGGAGAGGACTGGAACTCACCACCTTAACCCCTGTACAATCAATAGAAACCACCTAACATTATGTGACTATTTAACAGAATTGAGTAAACAGATAATTACACTAAAGGAATATTCCACACTGCCTTGAATTCTTCACAAAGGTCAATGACATGAAAAAAGGACAATTGTAGATTTAAAAATCAAACCATCAAATGCAATATATTAAATGGATTCTGGATCAAATGACATATGGGTATCATACAAAGATATCTTTTTAGGGCAGATGAGAAAATTGGAATATGAACTGGTTTTTAAGTGTTAATTGCACTAATGTTAATTTTCTTAGGTATTGATATTAGTGAATATGCAGACCCATTCTTAAATGCATGCTGGAGTACTAGAAGATGAAGTGCTACAATTCTGTAGTATCTTTCAATTGTTTAATAAAAGTAAAGACATCTGTGTATGTGTGTGTGCATGTGTATTTATGTATGTATATGGAGACAGAAATGTGGCAAAATGTTAGTTTGATGAATTTAGATAAAAGGGATATTGGGGTTCACTATACTATTCTTTCAATGCTGCTGTAAAACCTTTTCTAAAGTTAGGGGGAATATTTGTTTTTCATGACATACTTCTAGTCACTTGGAGCTTATGTTTGTAGGAGAAGATAACAACACTTTGTTGGTAAGCTATGTTTTTTTTTTTTTTTTTTTAAAGAGAGAGTGAGAGGGGAGGGAGGGAGAGAGAGAGAGAGAGAGAGAGAGAGAGAGAGAGAGAGAGAGAGAATTTTTAATATTTATTTTTTAGTTCTCGGCGGACACAAACATCTTTGTTGGTATGTGGTGCTGAGGATCGAACCCGGGCCGCACGCATGCAAGGCGAGCGCACTACCGCTTGAGCCACATCCCTAGCCCCGGTAAGCTATGTTTTATTTCATGAAATTAGGAATTATTTGTAAGGCTACAGAAAGCCAACTTTTTAAAAAAACTCAATGATTTTGTATATTTATGATTTCAAATAGCTGTCTGGAGTCAGAGAGTTGACCAGTTCCAGTACACTGCCATTTATTTATTTTTAAAATAAACTCAGTAAACTATGCTGTTTGAGTGTAGGCTTTAGATGGCTATAGAATGAACTAGTGATGGCCTCATATTTCTTTTGTACTGATCTCCTTCTCCTTTCCCTTCCACCAGATTCCCTATTTTCTTACATCATGGTGGCGAGTGTGTGTTCCTACTGAATTGCACAACTGCATGGAGGTAGGTTCCCTGTCCCAACCATATAAGGCAGCAAACACTATGGCAAAAATGGCAACTCAACAAATACCAGTTGAAAAAAGAACAGATAAAGATCTAAAAAATATTTTTCAAGAGAGATTGTATAAATAAGTGTTTTAGCATGTAATGATGTGGCTTCTCTAATATGACTAGTAGGAGAGGGAGAAAGGACCAATTCATATTGAAAAGTCAAAATGCTACTACTATTGATCACATGGGCCTTTGTCAGAGGACTAGATAGTCATGAAATTGAATTATCATTACCTGGTGTCAGGAGCCACACACAGTTCAGTCAGAGGTCCAGCTGAACTCTTGACCCAAACTTAAAATGCTTCTATAAATTTGTGCTATTGAATTCTGTAATTCAACATTTTATGTCATAATAAAGCACATAAAAATACATGATTTTTTTTTCCCCCGGTGGTGTGCTGGGGGATCAACTGCTCTACCACTGGAGCTACATCCCCAGTCCCATGAAATTTTTTTCCCCCTAGGATTTTTACAAAGCCTATTTTGACCTATGAGTTAAAAAATGAACCAAATTCATTCTCTGAGATAAGTTTCTCGGGGTTTTGTTTTGGTAATATCTGGCTATAGTATGATATTAAAATGTCAGGAACTGGAAAGATGGATATTTCACTATAACTGAAGAACTAAAGCATGTTTGAGAATTTCTAACAACACTGATGGGGACAGTGTTTCAAATTAAATAATTAAGGCAAAAGATAGATATTATTAAACTTAGGTCAGTCTTGTAGGCTAATAGTGGTAAAGAAATACCCTTTTTCTTCTGGTAACGTGGATTGAACTCAGGAGCATTTAACTGCTACGCCACATCCCTGCCCCACCCCCCCCCGCCTTTTTTTTTTTTTTTAATTTAGAGACAGGGTCTTGTTAAGGCTGGCTTTGAACTAGTGATCCTCCTGCCTCAGCCCCCTGAGCCACTGGGATTAAAGGAGTGTTCAGTCTTTCTTTGTATGTGGTGCTGAGGATCGAACCCAGGCCACACGCATGCCAGGCGAGCACACTACCGCTTGAGCCACATCCCCAGTCTTAAAATAGAACTTAACCAGGTAACTAAGATTTGCTTCCTGTAGTACTGCCATTAACTCATGCAGATCAGAATCAGAGAATAAAAGAAAATATCCCTTTATAATCACTGGGCAATTTTTATGAATTCATTTTTTGGTATGAGAGGCAAGAAAACTAATCAGACAAATCAGTCAAAGGTGAGGTATCTTTGGAAAATTTAATTTGGACTGTATTTTCTTTCTCTTGCTGAAAACATCAAATATCCCAGACATTTTGGGTTCCACAGCTTACAAAGGGGCAGTGGGTTTCCCGCAGTTACATACTGTACCCAACTTTCTATAGAAAGATAAGACACTTTCCAACCTTGCTTTTGAGTATTTCCTAAAAAAAATGCTTTAAAGGTTTGTTGTTGTTGTTGTTTACAATAAATGACAAGTAAAACAAAGTAAGGCTTTATTTTCTCCTTTTCCCCTTTGTAAGTACTGCATGATGGAGGAACAAGGAAGGAAGACTGGTTATGTCAGTGTTGATGCTCTGGGGCTTACTGCTGGGTCCTCTGAGGTGCACCCACATCACCGAGGCCCCGATGTACCCATGCACTAAGGAACCTGAGACGCCTGGGTAAGTGTGTAACAGCCCATCGTGGCTTTGTAGGACTGCACAACACTTGGGGACTGGGAGCTGCCTGGTTCTTCTTGGCATTTGCAGGGCTGCTGGCCTTCATGAGTAACAAAGAAACTAGGAACAAACCACGACCAGAGGTCTCCCACCTGCTACTGCAGTACCACAGGTTCACTTCTGTGGGCCTTACAATGTACATTTACAAACTAAGTGTATTTACTAAAAATCAAATGAGAAAAAAAATGCTTTTACTAATTCCTGCATTGAATTACCAAGATGAAAATAAAAGCATGTGTCTGATAAAACACATTTTCTATGTCAGATGAAAACAACTCCTTGCAAGGTAATCGTAGTAATGTACATTTGTCACTATTTATATACTTTTGCCTGGCATATAGATTTCTTTAATTGCATCATCTGAACAGCTCTGTCATTTTCCAAACTTGTTTCATTAACTTAAAAAAGGGATAAGGCAGCCAAATTTAACTAATTTTGGTTGCAGAAAAACATCTTAGACATCAACCTTCATCTTCTCAAGTGTTAAGAGTACATGATTAAAAGACAATCAAAGTTTCTTCTCTTAACAGGAAATTAAGCAGCTATTGTCAGTAAATGTACCTCTAGCAAACACACGGCCCCTTCATAAATATAAAATTAAATTCTTTTGAGGAATAGGTTTGTGATTTTAGTTATGTGGGATTTATATTTATTCTTTATATTTTGTAGTAAAAAATGTGTGGTCTTTGTTTCTTGAACTCCATACACAAGTGACTTTGTCACCTCAGCAGGCTCTCACATACAGGTGGAAGGCTGGGTTATTTGGCTTGCTTCAAGAAAAAGGTGTTAGCCATGTGGCATATGCTCTTAGAATCCTTGCAAGAACTCTTGCAGTTGGGTGACGATCTCTGTGTCCACCGTTTCCATGAGAGACTGGAAGCCTTGTTCTCCCAGAACCTCCTGCTGTGCTTTGAGCTTCTCATAGATGAACTGCTGCAGCGACACCGTGTGCACAGGGTCCTTCAGGGCCAGCTGCGGGACACAGAGAGGAGCCATACTGTGTCAGAAAAACAAAACACATTCTTTTGCACACAACTTACTACACTTCTTCACAATCTCTTCCCCAATTACAAAACTGCTAATGATTCCCCCTTTTTGAAAAAATATTTATTTTAGTTGTAGATGGACATAATACCTTCACATTTTATTTATTTTTATGTGGTACTGAGGATAGAACCCAGTGCCTCATACACACTAGGCAAGTGCTTTACCACTAAGCTACAACCCCAACCCTCTGATTCCTTTTGGGATTCTAAAACAGTTTCATGGTAGAAAGTTTCATTCAATTTGTCTAACCCCAACTTTCTAGGGCCCTCTGAACATAAATTACTCTGATTAGCTCAGTTTCTCAAGAGCTGAGGATTCATCCATTTAAGGCATCAAAATCTAGTAGAAAGTCTCCCTAAAAGAAAAAGAGCATGTTAAAGACCATTTCAACACACGTGCATGGGAATCTCCTGGGGAGGATGAGGTGTTCTCAGTAACTTAGTGATGTTCTTGGGATGAGAGAGGAGACATTATTTCTCCTACCCTGGACCTCTGTGCTCTTTAAATTAACAAATATGTTTTCAGTTGGAAAAAAAAGAAAAAAATTAAATATTTTTATTCTTTCTCCTCCAGTGGGATATTTGGGGCAGGAGAAATAAGTACAATTAAATAGAAAATAAGACATTGTTCAACTCCTTAAAGATAAAAATGGGAAATATTTTTGGTTTCTTTTCATCTTTTCTATGCACGCTGTACATACACATGAATCACACAATTAGTACTGCTCTGTGCATTTACAATACCACAAAAAATTCTGAGAATTCTAAATCTATATATCTATTTTTTTCTGCTATAGACATATTAAAGTGATCATAGTATAAATACAGTTTTAACTATTATTTTGCTGAGTAGCCTACCACAAACACTGTCCCATTATATCTATAGCTATTCCTCTACTTTTCAGCTCATTTTCTTGGGATATCTGTTTTAGAAGAATAGGGCATCAACAATTTTATGACTCCTGATACAAATTATCAAGTTGTTTTCTCTACTGTCTGTACCAATTTAAAAGGTATAATACAGGTTTTTAGCTTCTGACAGTGTTTTTACCACTGGTATTATTTAAATGCTTTATGATTTAATAACTGAAAAAATAACATACAACTGCTGTAAGCTGCACACTTATCTCATTATCCAATTATAGTGCAAATCTAAAAGGATTTATTTAAGTATATAAGATTCTGTGGCTGATAAAGTTGAATTGTAGTCAGAACTACTATTTGAACAATGTAAATAGATTTTAAAGTAATGACCACAAATGAAAAATTCAACTGAAAGGCAGGACATAGGGTATGAGGCTGGAGTACATGATAAATCCAGACAAGAAGTAATAATTTCAAAACTCATTTCCCTGGAAGACAGGTAGGAGAAACACCACCAAGAAAGGTGGGCACAAAGGCCTATGTCCACAAGCCTAAAGACAACATTCCACAAAATGCACAGAAATTGAAAAATTGAAGATGAACATTTAAAAATATTTGCTCAAGATATATGAAGTGATGATCAATATTATTATAAATACTAAAATCAACTTCTTACTAAAGAGGATGTACATTTTTTGGAAACATCATGAATTATCTGTAACTACAACTATCTATTATCACATGAGAAAAATAGCAGCTGAGCTTAAAACTGATGTTTACCAGTCCTTCCACAGAGAATAGTAGTTTTAACAGTACCTTCAGTTGCCAGAATTGAGACACACTCAAGTGACTAATAGCATTTTCAAAGAAATTAACTGTTACCTTCATATAAATAATGACCACACGGCTTACAATAAAATTTATCTAGGGGCTGGGGATGTGGCTCAAGCGGTAGCGCGCTCGCCTGGCATGCGTGCGGCCCGGGTTTGATCCTCAGCACCACATACCAACAAAGATGTTGTGTCTGCCAAGAACTGAAAATAAATATTAAAAAAAAATTCTCTCTCTCTCTCTCTCCCTTCCTCTCCCTCTCCTCTTTAAAAAAAAAAAATTTATCTGATTTAGTGTAAAAAATTACAGAATGCCTACTAGGTTTACCAGGTGGTATGCTCTTGAGAAAGCAGCTTTCTAGGTAAAAAATAGGGACAAAGAAACAGGTATATAAACACAATGGCATATTACTCAGCCTTAAAAGAGAATAAAATTATGACATTTGCAGGTAAATAGATGGAGCTGGAGAATACCATGCTAAGCGAAGTAAGCCAATCCCCAAAACCAAAGGCCAAATGTTCTCTCTGATAAGTGGATGCTGATCCATAACAGAGAAGGCGGAGGCATGGGAAAAAATGGGGAAACTTTGATTGGGCAAAGAAAAGAGGGGAAAGATGATGGAATAGATGGGCATCATTTCCCTATGTACATGTATGACTGCACACAGAGTGATGCTATATCGTGCACAACCATAGAAATGTAAAGTTGTGCTGCAATTGTGTACAATGAAATAAAAATGCATTCTGCTCTCATATATACCTAATTAAAATAAATAAATAAAAATTTAAAAGTAGATACTACATCTGCTGTTGAAACAAACACACTGCAAATAATAAATTATTTTTTCAAATTCTTATTATAATAGCTGACAACTAAGAACCCTGTTTGTTTGTTTTTTTTTTTAAATACAACAAACATAAGAGGCTCCAAAATGTGGGGAAAACAGGGTCAAACAGCAGAAACTTCACACTTAAGAACAATATAGTTGTGAGTTCCATGGCTTTCTCCTTGCCTTATATATCCCAAACTTCAATTTCAAGAAGTCAGCAACCTAGAAAGAAAACCAACAAAAAACTTTGACAAAAGCCTACTGTTTTGAACCAGAGGACCAAGAAAGAGACAGCCTTCCAAGACAGAAATCTTAGACAATGTTAGTTTTGTGTCAGTGTGGCTAAAATACCTGATCAGAACAACTTAAGAGGAAGAAAAGTTTAGTTAGATTCAAGGTTCCAGAGTTTTAGTCATTCAAGTTGATTCCACAGCTCTGAGCCCAAGGTAAGGCACCTCATGGCAGAAGGGAGGGTAGAGGGAAATTACTCCATTCATGGCAGAGAGGAAGGGACCACAAGGAAGATGTACTCTTTCATGGCACAAACCCAGTGAACCACCTCCTCCAGTCACTACCCACTTAGCCCATTTAAACTAGGATAGACTGAACAGGTTACATCTCATCATCCAGTCATTTCATCTCTGAACAGTCAATCAGCATTAACACAGAAGATGGGGGAGGGGCACCTCATATTCAAACAATAACAACATTTGCGGGTGCGTGTGTGTATGTGTATGCATATATATATATATATATATATATATATATATATATATATATATATATAAAATCTTTTTTTCTTTTTTTTTTGGGGGGGGGGGACAAGGATTGAACCCAGGAACACTTAACCACTGAGCCACATCCCTAGCCCATTTTTGTATTTTATTTAGAGATAGGGTCTCAATGTGTTGCTTAGGGCCTCACTAAGTTACTGAGATTGGCTTAAAATTTGTGATCCTCCTGCTTCAGCCTCCCAGGCCACTAGGATTATAGGTGTGTACCACCGTGCCTGGCTCAATCATCTTAAATTCAGCTAAATATATAGAGTCACAAGGCTACCATAGGGTAACCTTAACATCAGTTTGCTCAGACAGTTGTGGGGATTATGTAATATAATAAAAAGGATATGTGATAAATTGTGCATGAATAAAATTGTTAGGATTATAAGTGGATTTTTAGAATCCTATAAAAATATGCTGCCTTTTGTGATGACCCATTACATGTTTCTTGGAAGTATTTTTAATATAAACCAGTTTTAGCAGTAAATTAAGAATTACTTCTATTCAGTTTCTAGCAGTGGGGTAACCTCTTCACATTAAAATAAAAATCAACCTGAATACACAACTAAATCAGTAAATAAATTTTCTTCAGTTCATCTTATTGTTTAAGCAAAATGACTATAAAACAACATATGATAAGGTATTTAGAGATGTACTTTGTACATTAATGTTCCTAAATTAGAAAATAACAGTCTTCTGGATAAAGTATTATTACCCAGATATGCCTTTGATTCTACTACTGCTTTTCAGAAATATATTCATTTTTGTCCATTCTGTGTGAGAATATACCATAAAATCAAATCTAAGCCACAATATACTGATCTTACTATACACGAGTATCAGGTGATACAGAGAATGGAAAGAGAAAAAGGAAAACAGTGAGAAAAAAAAATCAGATGAGATTTGCAATTATATTTGCAATCTAAATGTCATCTTTAGGTATACTGAGTTCTCAGAGTAAATATATTTCTGTTTATATGCTTACTGAAGGGACTGAGAAATATGAACATTACTAATAGGAAACATTACTATAGGAAAACTGGCCTCTATGGTTCTAAGAAGTGAGATCACGGAGTAAATTTTATGAGAATCTCAAGTCTCTTGGTAAAATGCTCCACAAAGTCAGACAACCCGGTAAAGGAATGGAAACTCCAAGTGCTATCAATAAGATGCTGAATGGGAATCCATACAAGCAAGAAAGTTTAAGGAACCAGTCAAGCCTTCAATCTCTTTCAAATACGGACTATCATTTCATCAAATTATAAATCAATAACTTATAGTGACAGAATGTAATGGAGATCAATAGGGGAATGAAAGCTTTCCATCTTGACTACTTGTTAATATAGCAAACCTACTAAAGAAATTGTGATATTTTAAGACCTATATTAACTCACTGTTCCTGGGAAGGGAAGTAGCATTACTATCGCTATTTAACCTAAGCTTGTTGGAGAGCTTGGGGTAAATGGCAAACACTTTTAAAAATGCCATATATTTAAAAAAAATAAAATGTATATTTATTTTGGTAGGCAGGCTTGGCACAAAACAAAGGACCAGTTCCACAGTACTGCTTCCATTATTGAATAATCTGTGTAAGTCAAACTGAAGATTCAAAACAATCATCTCTTTGATAAACAAAATTGTGAACTATGACAATTATTTAGGAAACACCACCATTTAAGCATTTAAAAGGCTGTTCAAAGTCAGTCTCAGGAAAATCGAGATGCTAAGCAACTCAGTGAGACCCTGTCTCTAAATAAAATACAAAATAGGGCTAGGGATGTGGCTCAGTGGTCGAGTGCCCCTGAGTACATCCCCCCAAAAAAGTTTGCCATGTTATTTATCTTTTATCCCTGCAGTTGACTTAAATTTCAGAGAACTAAACCTATCAACATTTAGTTCACATAACAATGTAGTAACCACAGTCAGACTATCTATAGAACCCTTGGGATTTACAAATATAAATGAATTTGTACCAATCTCTTGACAGTCAGGCTTGCTTTTGCTCAAGGAATAAATAAATAGTGAAATAAGAATAAGTAGTTTCAGAAACAATTACAAAGCAATATTAGTCAACTGGTACACTTAACTACAAAAGTCACATTCCTGACAAAGACCACCATCTCCAGTTCTTGGTAGAGAGCACGCATTACTGTAGACATAAGGATTTAAGAATTTGCTACCACTGGCATCTATTTCAATGAAGAGCTCCTGAAGATTGATTTTGTACAATTTTTTAAGTGCAGGGGTTCAGAGATAAAATAAATGATGGTCCCTGTATGTAACGTGTTTTAAAAGGGAGGGGGGTGAAAGATAACATGAAAAATTAGTGATCCAATCAGAATATTTACATTAAATGGCAAAAAGCAGCTGCAGGAACAGTTGAGGCAGCTAGTATGTGTGAGAGAGCATGTGCGGAGTATGGGGTTTGAGGGGGCAGAAAAGACAACAGAGAGAAGAGAGTTCTTAGTTATTGAATTCTAAGTAAGCTAGCTGGACATGTGTACACATCCAATGGCATCATTATCCTCTGGGCTGAAGCAGTTAATCTAATGATGAAGAGGGGTCATGGCTGAGATCCTGGAGCAGAAAAACACCATGAAGTTCTCCTAGCAAACATAAGGAGACTCAAGGAAGCCTCTTCCTCACAGGGTACAGTGTAGCTACATATAACATACAACCTTTTCTTGCCATATCTTCTACTCTGCTTTGCAAATTTTTCTCAACAAATCAAAAAACCAATCAAACCAAACTTGTCTTTAAATGCATTCATCTCTTGTGCTGTATATGTGTAGTAAGAATTGTAATGCATTCCACTGTCATTTATTTTTAAAAAATAAAATCTTTTTTAAAAAAAATCAATGAGTGAATAGGATCTGCATTAGGAAAATTTGATTTATAGAGAATCTTTGTTAGAATATAGTTATTCTGCAAAATAATGAAACAAGTGATCCCTCTCCCCAAAACCTGAGTTTTAAGACAGGAATAAAGAACAATGACAAAGTAAAAACATTCCTCTTCATTTAGAGAAATTCTGACAAGATGCATTATGCTTTTCTGAATAGAATACAATTTTGTTTACTAAAAAGTCAAAAACATTTGTAACATGTATCTACAGCTATTCAATTAAAAACTTATGTTACAGAATTATGGGCCAGAGATCTTCTGTACAAATAACTAGTATAAAGTGGAAAGAGAAAGAGCAAGCATAAAATCTTGTAGACAAAAAACCATGCATATAATTATGAAAATGTGGATATTACATTTCATACAAAATCTAGTTTCAAATGATATCTGATGATTCATAGTCATTACTATTAAGGCAGTCATATGTGATTAAGCAAATTCATGGTGGAATATGATTTAACTTTTTCTATAAATCAACATATATCATTCCCTTAATAACTTTTTGATGGCTCCCTATTTCTATCAAATAATGCCCCAATTCATCAGTATATTAGTTTCCTGTGCTTCTGTAACTCATTATCACAAATTTAGTGGCTTAAAACAATACAAATTTATTACTGTACAGTACTTGGTTTTTTTTTTTTGGGGGGGGAGGGGGTTACCAGGGATTGAACTCAGGGGCACTCGACCACTGAGCCACATCCCCAGCCCTATTTTGTATTTTATTTAGAGACAGGGTCTCACTGAGCTGCTTACCACATTAATAAATTGCTCAGGCTGGCTTTGAACTTGCGATCCTCCTGCCTCAGCCTCCCAAGCTGCTGGGACTACAGGCATGTAGCACCATGCCCTGCCTACCATACAGTTCTGTCAATCAATAGTCCAAAACAAGACTCACAGGACTGAAGTCAAAGTGCTGCAGGGCTGCTCTCCTCCTAGAGGCTCTATAGCGGCATCTGTTTCCTTGCCTTTTCCAGCCATAAAAGACCACTGGCCTTGCTTCGTTTGTGGCTGCCTCTATCCACTTTCAAAAGCAGTAATACCAGGATACTGCATCATTGTGACCCTCTTTTCTGCCTTCCTCTTCTACTTTTAAAGACTCTTGTGATAACATATTTACCCACTCCAGGGTAATGTCCTTTACAATCAACTGATCAGCAACTTTAAGTCCATTTAACTAAAATTTAAATAAAATTTACAGGAAACAACTGTTTTGGACGGAGCTCCTGGACTAGTCCCAACAACCAGATCAAACTGGTATGGAGTCACATATGAACTTAATAGGCCAGTTTAAAAAAAAAAAAAAAAAAAAAAAAAGCATGAGAGACAAACCAACAGTGGGGTGGGGGATGCAGAGAGAAAAAAAGAGATTTTCATAGCAACCAGTTAAAAGGGGCCAATGAACCTGAGATGACATGAAATATGATAAAAAATCTGTTCTCCTTAACCTATACAGGGAAAGTAACCCAATGTTAACCAATCTGCTCTGTGTATTTTGCTATTTCCTTGTTCCTGCTAAGCTGCTTTATAGTAACAAACAGTTCTGCCAACCCCAAAGGCACTCCTATTTTGTAGACTATATGCTACCTGGTTTATGACTAATTAATAAATCTAATTAAATCTTTAAAGCTCAATTTGTTGAAGTTTTGTTTGTTGTACGTAATATAACATATTCATAGGACATGGACATCTTTGGGGGAAATGAGGGATTATTCTACCTACTACACTTATCATATTGTATACAAGGTTCTCTATAATCTGGCTGCTTTTTGACACACAGTAGGCACTTCATATATTTCTTGAATGATACTCTTGCAACTACCTACTGCTTAATGAAACAAAACAAAATATACTTGTAATATCTAACAGCAAACAAAATATGACTGCTTTAATTCAGGGTTTTTCAAAGTTGGCACTATTTTGGGTGAACAATTCATTATTGGGAGGAGGGCTGTTCTAAGGGCATAGCATGTTTAGAAGCATCCTTATCTCCTATGCATTCATGCCAGCAGCACTAACTTGCCCTATATGGCAAGAGAGAGAGAGAAAAAAAAAGTCAATGCCATTAAGTCCACAGGAGAACAAAATAACACTCCACTAAGAACCGCATTAAATAAAGATCTTTCATTTTCATATTATTTATATGTAACATACTTTATTCACATAATGACAAAAAACATTTTCAGTTTCTTCCTGTGGGGGAAAAATTAACTCCAATTTAAGTTCAAGAAAGGTTAAAAATAACACCTGAATAGTTTCTATAACAAAAGCCTTCCTCTTTTATATCTGCTTTATTTTAAAGTATTTGATTTTAAGGTAATATATCTAGAAAACCAGATGACTTATTATCCTTGCATACACTGTACATGTGGAATAGGAAATAAAGACAGAACTACGCAAAGCTGTTTTAAAGTCTGTCATAGATAATTTTACCTTGCTAGAGTTCACATAAAAATGAGTTAAAGTGGTTAGGATATAATGAAATCTAAACCATTTAATCTGTGAATTCTTTAGCTAATAAATATTCTTTCAGCAGAAGTGATAATCTGTGAACATATCATTACTGAATTCAATGGACATATTCTTTCTCATATTTTCTTTATCTAATTCTGATTAATGGCAGCATACCTTAGCTTTTGATATATTATGTCTTTATTCCTATTATATAGTTAGGATACCATTAAGAAGCAATTACTTTTAATGTACTGCTTAAAAGAAAAAGTTGCTGTATTACTTGATCAATTTGATTATTTAAGAAATATTCTAAAATGAAGACACAAGTATAAATATTAATAAAAATATAATTCTTAGTATTTAAATTGCTTAAGATCTTATGCCTGCCTTTCAAATAATAGTATATGAATTTTGTTTTCCATAAAGCATCCTCCAGCCCCTCCCAGAGACATTCTACCATTGAGGTACAGCCCCAGTATTCCACTTACGTTTTTGAATTTTGAGACAGGATTGCTGGGGTTGGCCTCAAATTTTCAATTCTCCTGCCTCACCTTCCTGAGTAGCTGGGATTACAGGAATATACCACTGTGCCTGGCCTTTTACATTTTACTAAGATTTTTTTTTAACAATTCTTTATTTTATATGAAGCTAAATTTTCTGGTAAAACATCCTCACGTCGGATAGGACCCCAACTTCCTTAATAAGACTCCTATGGCACAAGCATTATTATCAAGAATCAATAAATGGGATGGATTCAAACTAAAAGGCTTCTTCTTGTTAAAAGAAACAATCAGTAAGGTGAATAGAGAGCCTACTAATTGGGAACAAATTCTTACCACAAGCATGTCAGATAGAGCATTAATCTCTAAAAAAATATAAAGAACTCAAAAATCTTAACACCAAAGAAACAAATAACCCAATGAATAAATGGGCCAAGGAACTGAACAGATACTTCTCAGAAGATACATAATCAATCAACAAATATATGAAAAAATGTTCAACATCTCTAGAAATTAGAGAAATGCAAATCAAAACTAAGATTTCGAGACAAACAGCTGTGACTCAGCACTAATCCATCCAGCTGAAACAACTGGTCAGCCCTTCTCATCCTACGGAGGTAAATGCCTACCGAGCCTTCATAGGCAGTGGCCACAGGTTTGAAACGGGGCTTGGGAGAAACAGTAAGGACCCACCCGTTGCATTGGTCGCCCAGCAAAGGGAAACTAACTGTCGCCATTTGCAAGAGACACCACCATGGCAGAGAACTGACGTCATCAGACTGCGGCGGAGGAGATAATTTCATTGAAACCTGCGGTTACAGGTGTGTAATTCCCTAGCCTTCCCTCTCCACACATGGGGAAACCTTAAGGGCCCCTCCCAGCTCTCCCGTGAGCCAGCCCGAGGGAATCAGAGGTGGCGCGGGACCCGCGGTGCGGAACTACCGCTCCCACCAGGGCTGACAGCTGAGGTCTCTTGCACCAGCTACTGGGGGAGTGGCTACCGGAGGGCAAGTAAAATTCGCTGAAGATTCTCAGCCACAAGCTCTACAAACTTAGGGTCTGAGGGAATGGCAAACTGGAAGAGTGTGCCCAGTCGTTCATGAAAAAAGGGCTCCCGGGAGCAGCAGACCTGGGGTGTAGCCAGTATTGTGGTGAGCGGCACCCGTGAGAGGGCCCTGGCTACAGGAAAAATGGGAAGTGAATAGACACAAGAGGAGGCCCTAGGCACTCAGGATTGGAGACTTGCCCAGGCTGGGAGGAGCTGCTGCACAGTGATTGGTTCCTGCATATTGACAGGAGAAACTTGGCATGGTGGGCACAGCGCCACCTACTGGAAGAGAAGTTAATCAAACTCTAAGACTGCATTTATTAGTTTTTTTTTTTCTTTTCTCTTTTTTTTTGATTTGGGTTTTTCTTTCATTTTCATTTTTCTTGTTCTTTTTTTAAAATTTTTTTTACAATTTTTAAAATTTTTTTCTTCTAATTTTAATTTTATTAATATTAAAAAAAATTTTTTTATTTCCTATTTTTTTCTTCTTTTGTCTTTTCATTTCTTTTCAATTATCTTATCCCCCCTTCCTTGAATTCTACCTGCTTACTCTCATTCTCTTTAGTGACTTCTTCCCTTCCCTTCTAATACCTTTCCTCCCAAGCATCAAATAAATTTATAGGAGTAAACAGTAACTCAGCAGTCAAACAGAACAAGAAGTAACATGAGCAGCTTCAAAAAGCAAGGAAGAAAAGGAGTACAAACAATGCAGGACAGCCTAAATATTCAGGAGGACCTAGAGTCATCAGAAAAATGGTCATATAAAGAACTCAAGGAACACCTTAGACAGATGGAATGCAACCTTAAAGAGGATACAAGACAGCAAATTCAAGCAGCGAAAGAACACATTGAGAATGAATTACATAAACAGATAAAAGAAGAAGTTAAACATCTTTATCAGGAGATAGAGATTATAAAAAATAATCAAACAATAATTCTAGAAATGAAGGAAACGATAAACCAAATTAAAAACTCAATTGAGAGTATCACTAACAGAGTGGAACAAGTAGAAGCCAGAACGTCAGATAATGAAGACAAAATATATCATCTTGAAAAGAGTCTAGCCAACTCAGAAAGGTTGGTAAAAAATCACGAGAAAAACATCCAAGAGTTATGGGATAACATAAAAAAAACCAAACTTACGAGTCATCGGGATAGAAGAAGGTACAGAGATTCAAACCAAGGGAATGAGTAACCTGCTGATTGAAATAATTACAGAAAACTTTCCAGAAATAAAAAAGGAAACAGATATACAAATTGAAGATGCATACAGGACACCGAGCACACAAAATCACAGTAGACCAACGCCAAGACACATTGTTATGAAGATATCCAATATACAGAACAAAGAGAAAATATTAAAAGCTACAAGAGAAAGGAGACAGATTACATTCAGAGGTAAACCAATAAGGTTAACAACGGACTTTTCATCACAGACACTGAAAGCAAGAAGGTCATGGAACAATGTATTTCAAACACTGAAAGACAATGGATGCCAACCAAGAATTCTGTATCCAGCAAAATTAAGCTTCAGGTATGACAACGAAATAAAAATCTTTCATGATAAACAAAAGTTAAAAGAATTTGCAGCCAGAAAACTAGCATTGCAAAGCATTTTGAGCAAAACACTACATGAGGAAGAAATGAAAAACAATAACCAAAACCATCAGTGGGAAGTGCCTCAGTAAAGACAGAGGGCGAGGGGAAAGATAATCATGGAGAAACAAAATAAATTTTTTAAAAAAAGGATAAATAATCAAACATGGCTGGAAGTACAAACCATATATCAATAGTAACTCTGAATGTTAATGGCTTAAACTCTCCAATAAAGCGACATAGGCTGGTATCATGGATTAAAAAAACAAATCCAACAATATGCTGCATCCAGGAGACACATCTGACTGGAAAAGACATACACAGGCTGAAGGTGAAAGGATGGGAAAAAATATACCACGCACACAGTCCTCGTAAGCAAGCAGGGTGGCCATCCTCATATCGAATAAAATCGACTTCAAGACTAAGTTAATCAAAAGGGATAAAGAAGGTCATTATATACTGTTAAAAGGAACCATTCACCAACAAGACATAACAATTATCAATATTTATGCACCAAATAATGGTGCTGCGACATTCATAAAACAAATTCTCCTCAAGTTCAAGAATCAAATAGACCACAACACAATAATTATGGGTGACTTCAACACACCTCTCTCACCATTGGACAGATCCTCCAAACAAAAGTTGAATAAAGAAACTATAGAACTCAATATCACAATCAATAACCTAGACTTAACTGACATATATAGAATATATCAACCATCATCAAATGGATATACTTTTTTCTCAGCAGCACATGGATCCTTCTCAAAAATAGACCATATATTATGCCATAGGGCAACCCTCAGTAAATATAAAGGGGTGGAGATAATACCATGCATTTTATCTGATCAGAATGGAATGAAACTGGAAATCAATGATAAAAGAAGGAAGGAAAAATCCTACATCACATGGAAAATGAACAATATGTTACTGAATGATCAATGGGTTACAGAAGACATAAAGGAGGAAATCAAAAAATTCTTAGAGATAAATGAAAATACAGACACAACATATCGGAATCTATGGGACACAATGAAAGCAGTTTTAAGAGGAAAATTCATCGCCTGGTGGTCATTCCTCAAAAAAAGAAAAAACCAACAAATAAATGAGCTCACACTTCATCTCAAAGCCCTAGAAAAGGAAGAGCAAAACAAGAGCAAATGTAGCAGAAGGCTAGAAATAATTAAAATCAGAGCGGAAATCAATGAAATTGAAACAAAAGAAACTATTGAAAAAATTAACAAACCTAAAAGTTGGTTCTTCGAAAAAATAAATAAGATCGACAGACCTTTAGCCATGCTAACGAAGAGAAGAAGAGAAAGAACTCAAATTACTAACATACGGGATGAAAAAGGCAATATCACAACAGATGCTACAGAAATACAGAAGACAATTAGAAATTATTTTGAAAACCTATATTCCAACAAAATAGAAGATAGTGAAGACATCGATAAATTTCTTAAGGCATATGATTTGCCCAGACTGAGTCAGGAGGATACACACAATTTGAACAGACCAATATCAATGGATGAAATTGAAGAAGCCATCAAAAGACTACCAACCAAGAAAAGCCCAGGACCGGATGGGTATACAGCGAAGTTTTACAAAACCTTTAAAGAAGAATTAATACCAATACTTTTCAAGTTATTTCAGGAAATAGAAAAAGAGGGAGCTCTTCCAAATTCATTCTATGAGGCCAACATCACCCTGATTCCGAAACCAGACAAAGACACTTCAAAGAAAGAAAACTACAGACCAATATCTCTAATGAACCTAGATGCAAAAATCCTCAATAAAATTCTGGTGAATCGAATACAAAAATACATCAAAAAAATTGTGCACCATGATCAAGTAGGATTCATCCCTGGGATGCAAGGATGGTTCAACATACGGAAATCAATAAATACTATTCACCACATCAATAGACTTAAAGATAAGAACCATATGATCATCTCGATAGATGCAGAGAAAGCATTTGACAAAGTACAGCATCCCTTTATGTTCAAAACATTAGAAAAACTAGGGATAACAGGAACTTACCTTGACATTGTAAAAGCTATCTATGCTAAGCCTCAGGCTAGCATCATTCTGAATGGACAAAAGTTAAAGGCATTCCCTCTAAAATCTGGAACAAGACAGGGATACCCTCTATCTCCACTTCTATTCAATATAGTTCTCGAAACACTGGCCAGAGCAATTAGACAGACGAAAGAAATTAAAGGCATAAAAATAGGAAAAGAACTTAAATTATCACTATTTGCAGATGACATGATTCTATACCTAGAAGACCCAAAAGGGTCTACAAAGAAACTACTAGAACTAATAAATGAATTCAGCAAAGTGGCAGGATATAAAATCAACACGCATAAATTAAAGGCATTTCTGTATATCAGCGACAAAACTTCTGAAACGGAAATGAGGAAAAACACTCCATTCACAATATCCTCAAAAAAAATAAAATACTTGGGAATCAACCTAACAAAAGAGGTGAAAGATTTATACAATGAAAACTACAGAACCCTAAAGAGAGAAGTAGAAGAAGATCTTAGAAGATGGAAAAATATACCCTGTTCATGGATAGGCAGAACTAACATCATCAAAATGGCGATATTACCCAAAGTTCTCTATAGGTTTAATGCAATGCCAATCAAAATCCCAACGGCATTTCTTGTAGAAATAGATAAAGCAATCATGAAATTCATATGGAAAAAATAAAAGACCCAGAATAGCAAAAGCAATTCTAAGCAGGAAGTGTGAATCAGGCGGTATAGCGATACCAGATTTCAAACTATATTACAGAGCAATAGTGACAAAAACAGCATGGTACTGGTACCAAAACAGGCGGGTGGACCAATGGTATAGAATAGAGGACACAGAGACTAATCCACAAAGTTACAACTATCTTATATTTGATAAAGGGGCTAAAAGCATGCAATGGAGGAAGGATAGCATCTTCAACAAATGGTGTTGGGAAAACTGGAAATCCATATGCAACAAAATGAAACTGAATCCCTTTCTCTCGCCATGCACAAGAGTTAACTCAAAATGGATCAAGGAGCTTGATATCAAATCAGAGACTCTGCGTCTGATAGAAGAAAAAGTTGGCTCCGATCTACATATTGTGGGGTCGGGCTCCAAATTCCTTAATAGGACACCCATAGCGCAAGAGTTAATAACAAGAACCAACAAATGGGACTTACTTAAACTAAAAAGTTTTTTCTCAGCAAGAGAAACAATAAGAGAGGTAAATAGGGAGCCTACATCCTGGGAACAAATTTTTACTCCTCACACTTCAGATAGAGCCCTAATATCCAGAGTATACAAAGAACTCAAAAAATTAGACAATAAGATAACAAATAACCCAATCAACAAATGGGCCAAGGACCTGAACAGACACTTCTTAGAGGAGGATATACAATCAATCAACAAGTACATGAAAAAATGCTCACCATCTCTAGCAGTCAGAGAAATGCAAATCAAAACCACCCTAAGATACCATCTCACTCCAGTAAGATTGGCAGCCACTATGAAGTCAAACAACAACAAGTGCTGGCGAGGATGTGGAGAAAAGGGTACACTTGTACATTGCTGGTGGGACTGCAAATTGGTGCGGCCAATTTGGAAAGCAGTTTGGAGATTCCTGGGAATGCTGGGAATGGAACCACCATTTGACCCTGCTATTGCCCTTCTCGGACTATTCCCTGAAGACCTTGAAAGAGCATGCTACAGGGATACTGCCACATCGATGTTCGTAGCAGCACAGTTCACAATAGCTAGACTGTGGAACCAACCTAGATGCCCTTCAATAGATGAATGGATAAAAAAAATGTGGCATCTATACACAATGGAGTACTATGCAGCAATAAAAAATGACAAAATCATAGAATTTGCAGGGAAATGGATGGCACTAGAGCAGATTATGCTTAGTGAAGCTAGCCAATCCCTAAAAAATAAATACCAAATGTCTTCTTTGATATAATGAGAGCAACTATGAACAGAGCAGGGAGGAAGAGCAGGAAGAAAAGATTAACATTAAACAGAGACATGAGATGGGAGGGAAAGGGAGAGAAAAGGGAAATTGCATGGAAATGAAGGGAGACCCTCATTGCTATACAAAATTACATATAAGAGGTTGTGAGGGAGGGGAATGGGAAAATAAACAAGGAGAGAAATGAAGTACAGTAGATGGGGTAGAGAGAGAAGATGGGAGGGGAGGGGAGGGGGGATAGTAGGGGATAGGAAAGGTAGCAGAATACAACAACTACTAATAGGGCATTATGTAAAATTGTGGATGTGTAACCGAAGTGATTCTGCAATCTGCATTTGGGGTAAAATTGGGGGTTCATAACCCACTTCAATCTAATGTATGAAATATGATATGTCAAGAGCTTTGTAATGTTGTGAACAACCAATAAAAAAAAATTAAAAAAAAAATACTAAGATTTCATCTCACTCCACTCAGAATGGCAGCTATTACATATACAAACAACAATAAGTGTTAGCGAGGATGTGGGGAAAAAGCACACTCATACATTGCTGGTGGGACTGCAAATTGGTGCAGCCAATATGGAAAGCAGTATAGAGATTCATTGGAAAACTTAGAATGGAACCACTATTTGACCCAGCTATCCCACTCCTTGGTTTATACCCAAAGGACTTAAAAACAGCATTTTACAGGGACATAGCCACATTATTGTTTATAGCAGCACAATTCACAGTAGCTACACTGTGGAACCAACCTAGATGCCCTTTAGTAGATGAATGGATAGAGAAAATGTGGTATGTACACATAAGGGAATATTACTCAGTATTAAAAGAGAATAAAATCATGGCACTTGCAGGTAAGTGGATGGAGCTGGAAAATATAATGCTAAGTGAAATTAGCCAATCACCAAAAAACAAATTTGCCAAATGATTTCTCATTTAAGGATGATTTAAGGATGCTGATTCATAATATGCTGTAGGAGGTGGGGGAATGGGAGGATTAAATGAATTCTAGATAGGGCAAAGTGGAAAAGGGGAGGGAGAAAAATGGAGGGGGCAAAGAGGTAGGAAAGACTGTGGAAACATGGTCATCATTACCCTAAGTATATGTATGAAGATACAAAGGATGTGACTCTACTTTGTGTACAACCAGAGATATGAAAAATTGTGATCATGATGTGTAATATGTATTGTAATGCATTCTGTTGACATATATAACGAATTAAAATTTTTAAAAAGTTGAGACTACATTATCAGTAGACCTGATTATAAGCAGAAGTTAAAACAAAACAACAACAACAACAAAAAAACAAAGTCCTTAGAAACATCCACTACTGGGTATTAACAGGCATTGTTAGGCTACAATAATTCAAATAGTGGTCAACAGGTTGTAATTTGGAACTTCTGAAATACAACAGACTATTAATTAATTTTGGACAAGATGGTAGTTATAAAAAAGAAAGTAAGGAGGGAAAAAATAGCTGGCACCCTACTGAATTACTTTATCAAATTTTCCAGATGGATTAAAGACGTACACAAGTAAATCTTTTAAAACACGAAAATTATGTTCTTGAGAGTGGGGTGGTAATTTTAAGTATGCAGACACCACACAAGTAAAATATGCTGGAGGCAACACGGATTTCTTTAATCTATAAAAAACTTGTTCTGGTTATTGGTTGCTGTGTAACTACTACTCCTAGGAAGTATAAAATAAAAGAACTGGGAAGCATAAAATCACAACTATTTTTTAATGTTCATAAATTCTGTAGATGGGGAATTTGTGAGGGCAGAGCAAGATGAACCATCTCTGCTCTATGATCTCCAGGGCTTTATTTGGAAAGACTTGAAGGCTAATGGTGACTCAAGTATTCTGGTTGCTGGAATTATTGGAAGTGTCACGAACTGGTAAGTCGAACACTTAATGTTGGTTGGTAACTGAGACCTTGATGGGGGAAAGTAGGACTTTCTTACAACATGGTAGCTGGGAGAACAAATATTCCTAGAAAAGTAGATGGAAACTATATCTTATGCTTTATACTTGAAAGTCATAAAATATCAGCAAGTTCAAGAAGATTCAAGGGGAAGAAATATGAACCCAACTTGTCAAGTGGAGAGAGTGAAAAAAAATCATACTTTATGAAAAGCATGTTGCTGGGTGTAGTGATGCATGCCTATAATCTCAGTAGCTCAGGAGGTTGAGGCAAGAGGACTGCAAGTTCAAAGCCAGCCTCAGCAAATTAGTGAGGCCCTAAGCAACTCAATAAGACCCAATCTCTAAATAAAATATAAAAATGGCTGGGGATGTAGCTCGGTGGTTAAGTGCCCCTGGGTTCAATCCCTGGTCCCCCGTATCCCTGCAAAAAAAGAAGAGGCTCATGCATGTGAATGATATTATAATGATCATTCTTGGAAAATAAAATCTGCCACAGAATTCATACTTCAAAGAAAAACACATAAATAAAACCTACAAATTTCCAATGGGAAAATGGGGGTGCAGGGAGACATAAGCAAACCATTTATCAAAGGAATATAAATGAACTGAAAAATGCTTAGTTTCCTTCATAATTAAAAGAGTACATTAAACAGACACTACTTTCTACTCATCCTAGTGACTAGAATGTGGACTAACACATGGGGACTGCTGGACACACTCATCAACAATTCGGCAGTATCATCACTATTGCCGAAACATGTCTTTTTCTATCCAGCATATACACTTCTAGGGATTTTCTTGACAAATTTTGAAGTATACAAAGACAGGCGAGAAATTATGTTTACTGAAGCACTCATTGTTTACATATAACCCCGAAGTGAAAACAATCTCAATCTCTCTCAAGAGCAGAGGTTCTCAAATATTTTTACCATAGGGCCTTTAAAAATTTTACATTTAAAAGTTATTGATGACCTCAACAAAATTTGTTTATATAGGTATTATATATCTACCAATACTTACTGAATTAGAAATGAGAAAAATTTAAAATTATTTGTTAACTCATTTAAAATAACAATAAACCCATTACATGTTAAACGTAAACAATACACTCTTAGGGAAAACGATTTTTTCAAAACAAAAATACTCCTTTAGGAAGGAAAGTGACATTGTTCATTTTTTAATTTTTTGAATCTCTGTAATATTTGGTTTAATAGAAGACAGCTAGATTTTCATATTTATTTCTGTACTTAATTTGTTGTGTTTTGGATGAAGAAAAATCAGCCTTTTCCAGATATATGGTTGGAAAATGGTGGAGTATTTAAGAGGGTCTGCAGATCATATACTTTTCTTTGAAACTATTCTAAAACTCACAAAAAGTATTTTCTTAAAGGTCAGTTACAACAAGAAATCTGAAACCATATCACAGACTTTTCTTTCTCTGTTACATTAAAATCCACTGGTCTACCCATTTTGCCCTTTTAATAAATCTTTTACCCTTGAAAGATTTTTTTAGAACATGAATTCAATGTTGGTCATTTGGAAAATATTGGTTCAGTGAGTTCTTCCAAATGTTGAAACATTTCATTATCAAAACATTATAATCTTAACACCACTGCCAATTGCATGAAAAAAACACCAGGAAACTATCAAACTCATGGGGATACAAGATGAAACTTTTCCAAAACTTTCATTTTTGCTTGAAGGTGCAAGGTTTAGTACTGGCAACAATTATTGTTTGTTGTTTTTCTTAAAGTAACAAGCTTTCTTTTCAAGAAAATGTATTCCAAATATCCAAGTGTGAATAACCATGTTTTTTTTTTTTTTTGTCGGTTCTTTCACATTCAAATGATGCTGCTTGAAAAAGGTAGTAATTCAAATACACTAAACTTCAAGACAACCACTGTTACAGAGAATATTCCCAATTTGACACAAACAATATTTAAAATATATATATTCAAAGTAGAGACTTAATAAAATTAATAACTTGTACCATTTTATTAACTACATTCTGAAATAAAAATAATAGAACTGCCAGGGAAGAATATATACTGTAAATAATTAGTATAATATGCTTCCTTTGCCTTTATGCCAGAGTCACATACAACAATTTTTTGAACCTACAATGCTTTTGCAGTACTGGTGCACAGTTCACACAATAAAAGGGTTACATAATATCTTACCATTATTTCATATTTCAAGAGTATAACTTAATACTCTTGAAGGGGTTGTGAGGACCCTCAGTTGTCTGTGGACACCATTTTAAGAACTGCTTAAGAGAGGCATGAGATGAAAATCCATTCAACAGAATGCCATCATATGTAGCCATTAAGTGAAATGATGTGAATCTAAATTGTTGTTCATGCAATCTATTTATTACATTTAAGAAAAATGAGCATCTATGATCCCTCCTTGAGGAGGCTAAGGCAGAAGAATCACATTTGAGGCTAACCTAGGCAGTCTAATGAGATCCTGTCTCAAAATAAATAAATAAATAAATGGTGCTGTTGGGCAGACTGGGATGTAGCTCAGTGGGAAAGCACTAGCATGCATTAAACCCTGAATTCAATCCCCAGTCCCACAAAACAAGCAGATGTGTAGCAGTTGTAATTTATAAAATACATACAGATCATGCATTTATATATGCAAATAAATTATTAGGAAAGATATATATCATATATCATAGCATTAGTAAAGGTTTCTTGAGGAAAGGATATTTCATATCATGTTTCTTTTATAGTTTTTAGACTAGTATAGGTTACTGATATAATTAAAAAAAATCTCTTCAAACTGGCAACTTCCATATGTAGAACAATCCTTTAAAAAGAATTCTTAATTTTCCTCCACTGAAAGATAGGTTCCTCATAAAAAATACAACATTACTAATAATTGAGAAAAAGCAGAAGAGAAAAGCAGAAATGAAAACAGGAAAAAGGGCTATGAAGGTAATTCAGTGTACATGGGCACGCTACCTAAATTACTGCAAGTAAGTTATCCCAAATTAGTCCAACTTCTTCACTTATACACCTTAAGCTTTTATTTACATTAAGCCAACACCACATTTCCAAAGTTTCTAAATAAACAGAGGCAAATTTACTAAATTCTCTTTGATTAAGGTTTGTGGTAACAATTCAAGTAAATAAGAGGGAAAGAGTGAGGCTGCCTGCCCTGCAGCACTCAAGAACAATACTGACACCATCAGGCAATTAATTAATCAACAAAAACAATAACAACATCCTTCAGAAGTCATTAGTTTATATGGTTCCAAAGGCATTTTCAATAGAGTTTTCATTTCCAATGTCTTTTGATGACTATTATGTAGCCTACTGTGAAGGATCATAACTCCTGTGACCTCAAACTACTATCACAGGAAGAACTGTTATCTCAGGAGAATGCCTGATTATCAATTTGTGTCTTTATTACATCTTAGCTAGGTTATTTCAATTCATTATTTCCCATCCTCTTAGACTGCTTTAATGTCACTTGCAACCCTGCAGTTTTTAAGAGCTCAATTGCCTACTGCAACAGTGTTTTTCAAACATTTGGAGTAAATTTAACTCTGGTTTTGGGGGTTTTACTTGTAAGGAAAGCTATGTTCAGACTACAAGTTTGAAATATTTACTATTTTTATATAGTCAGTCTTAGATAACTTTATGCAAAGATGACTCTTTACATGTTTCAATATCGTCTGGAAATGAAGATAAGGATGTAGTAACAGTAGTGTAACAATCAGGTAATAAATTTAAAAAAAAAGGTACATTCTGTGCAAAGCATAAATAAATCCTTGCATTTCAAGAACATGGCCTGGTAATAAGCTAATAGTATTAAATATTTTAAAAACAATAATATATGCTCTATTGATCAAAATACACCAGAAGACAGGTTCTGAGGGCAGTAATATTCCTTAGAAGAAAAAAGGCTTTAATAAAGATCAAGGCTTTGCACATGGTGTTTGTATGTGGAATGACTACAAAGGAAAAATAATTCATTTTGAAGATGTTCCTTGACTGTGATTGTAGAGAGGTCATGAAAAGTAGTTACACAACCACAGCAGGAAGTACTGTTGGGTACTTGACAAAGTAAACAAAACTGCTTTTAAGGGAATGTTGAAGTGTGAGGATTTATACACATTTTTAATAAATTGGACCTAAAGATAATCAGATTTGGTAGAAAAATCTGTAACAAGTGGCAACCAACATATAAGTGATAACAAATAAGTAACAACCAAAACATATAGATAAAAGTTAATGGTAAAACTCTTTTCTTTGCAAAGACACAATAATTTGTATTCATTATTTTTTAAAAATTTCTAAAAGGTGGAGAAAGGAAGATAGATTTTACTTGTTAATAATGTTATCATATCAACAAAAACACTCAAAATGAGAATTTGGGGTTGATTCAATTTTATTAACAAACCAGTTTCTGAATACAGCTTCCCCCCACCCCCCATCTATCTACAAATTTTATAAAGTTGCTATGTGCCAAAGGCTGAAGAAAAAAATGAAAACATTTTAGCAATTTTGAAAGGGAAAAAAATCATATAGCAAGTCACCAGGCAGCAAGCATGAGTACTTCTATGTTATTTTTTTAAAAAAACCAATAATGTAATTAAAATAAACCTGACAATTAGTTTAAAATACAGAGGTTTTCAGAAATTATCTTTGACACCGTCATGCATTATGTGAGCAGACTATAAATAATTCACATCAATGACTAAAGAAAAATCTATAAGACAGGGTGATGACTCCCTCTGTCATCAAAATAAAACTTAATGTTTATAGCAGCACAATTCACAGTAGCCAAACTGCGGAAACAGCCTAGGTGTCCATCAACAGATGAATGGGTAAAGAAAATGTAGTATATTTACACAATGGATTTTTATTCAGCCATAAAGAAAAAATGAAATTATGGCATCTAAAGAAAAATGGATAGAACTAGAGGCCATTATGTGAAGTAAGTCAAATCAGAAGGTTCAGTGTTGTATGTTTTCTCTTATATGCAGAAGCTAGAGAGGAAAAATGAAAAGATAGGGGTAGATCTCATGAAAATCAAGGGAGATTAGTAGAGGAAAGGACCCAGAGGGTGGGAAGTGGGGAGGGAAAGGAGTGATACTGGCCCAATTATATTGTTTATTGTGTACATACATTAATACATTAATATGAAACAACAAATCCTATCAGTATATACAACTAACTATAAAACACCAATAAAAAAGTAGGAAAAAACAAAAATTGAGAATTTTACAAATTGAGGAGAGATTAAATAATTTTTATCTACAATAGTAAAATTGTCTTCAAAAGAATTTAGTAATATAATAATAAGCAAAAGTTCTTTCATTATGTGTTACAAAGTTGTCAACTTGATTGCATTGTTTCTAATAAGAAGTTTGCTATCATTCCCATCTCTGTTCCCCTTATCTGCAGTTTTACTTTTGTTTCAGTAATGGATCACAGTCCAAAAATATTAAAAGAAAAATTCCAGAAATAAACAATTCAAGAATTTTAAACTCCATGCTATTCTGAGTAGCATGATAAATCTCAAGCAGCCCTTCTCATTCCTGCCAGGGACATGAATCATTTCTGTGCAGTGTTTTGACAACATATATGCAACCTCCCTGCTAAGTTATTTAGTAGCCATCTGTGTTATCAGATTAAATGTGGTTGTTATCAGTATAATAGGGACTTGTGTTCCAGAAACCTTTACACAGTAATCTAACACTACATTACAAGGCCCACATTATTTACGTCACTTCAGATCACCATGTAAGGCCTATCTCATCTCATATCATCACAAAGAAGGGTGACAGCAGTATAGTAATATATTTACAGAGAAAGGGGGAGAGAGAGAAAACAGAGAACTTCACATAACTTTTATTACTGTAATAACTGGTCTACTTTATTACTAGTTATTTCTTCCTATGGCTAATTTATAAAGTAAACATGGTTTTAAAACATAGTATACGTAGAGTTCAGTACTATTCATGATTTTAGACACAGGAGGTCTTGGGATATATTCCCTGCAGATATGAAGGAAATACATATAATGGTGTATAATGCACCTTTTCCATCCAACTACTTTTATAATGTTCTCCTTCACTCTTTTAGAGCCCATTCCAAGGGCTGAGGATTGGCTGGGTTGCTACTGCCTACGAAAACAACAACATTTTTGGATCCGACACATTTAGGAACCACCTTAAGATGATGACTAAGTAAATCAAAATTTTCTATTATGTAACCTTTGAACTAAGCACTTACACTTTTCTTCTTAGTAAATAATTTCATTTGGGTTGAGGCTGTGGCTCAGTGGCAGAGCGCTTGCCTAGCATGTGCAAGGAACTGGGTTCAATCCTTAGCACCACATAAAAATGAAACAAATAAAATAAAGGCATGCTGTTCATCTATAACTACAAGTCTTTTTAAGAAAATTTCATTTTAAAATGAAAACAAAACCTTTACTGTTGGACATATTTTTAAAAACAATAGTTATTATTATCTAGAAGCAATTGCTTCCCCTTTCCCTTCAAAAAATGTCTAATGTTAGAGACATAAGAGTAAAAAATGATATAATTCCTTGAAAAGGCACAATTTATACTTGTAACCTTGAGGTGATGAGTAAAATCAATTGTTTGTTTCAAGTTATTGGAACATTAGTGTTGTATTATGATTAGATATATTCAAGGTTAAGACACATGATTCTGTCTTAAACCATAAACAGCTGTGGTGGGAAGGGGTATATATTCCCCAAAGATAAACTTAAAATAACCCTTTTTTAATGAACCAGGGGCTACACCTTTGTATTGTCTTAACATATGCCCTAACTGTTCTTGATTTTACTGAGATGCCTCCTTCCTCTAGCACTTTACTTAATGCCCTTTCGGTTTTGTTCTTAATGATTTTTAATTCCATATTTCCGTGACAAAGATACCCCTCACTAAGATAATGCAAAACAAAACGAGACAAAATGAAACAAAAATGGAACAAAAATTCATTATGACAGCCTTTCTATCCTCCTGAAATGTACATCTGTCCTTTTTCCCCTATCTGTCTCTCAGACGCAAATAGTTTTTCCTCAGATGTGAGCGGTTTTTCTTCTGTCTCACCCATCTCCAGGGACAGGCAACTTAAAACAAAAAGCAAAACAAAATGAAACAAAACAAAAGAGAAACAAAACCAAAGAAGAATCTTAAATTGGCCACCCATCCTCTCGCCCTGCCCTCAGGGGAGAGCAGTTTACCTTATCACTTACCCTCAGGCCACCAAATGCCAGTCTGGCTGGGCACTTATCAAGCAGAAACTAACTTTACTTTTAGAAAACACACACACACACACACACACATCCCACCACAGAGCTCTTCAGGAATTTCCCTCAGAGCTCAACTGGCACCACCGGCTTCCAGTGAGCCTCTCAACCCCCACTCCTCCCGCTTTTGAGGCTGATTGGCTGGGTCGCATGGGCGGAGCCAAAAGAGTTCCCCAATGAGACGCTCCGTGGTCTGAAAGGGCGGGGAAACAGCCCAATGAGCATCACAGCAGAGGAGCCAATCAGCTGGCAGCTGGAGTTTGCTGGGGCGCTGTGAGCCAATCAGCTGGAAGTTTGCTGGGGCTGCTTGGGCTGTGGCTCTCAACACTGGCATTTTTAACATTTTTTTAAAACTAAGAAAATCTTAGTAGAGATGACAATATAAATCTACTTCAAATAGCTACTGAAATGAATAAACTTCAAATTAAATCAGCCACTTTAAAAGGTAATGGCTGTTCTATAAATCAATTCTACATATAATTAGAACAATATTGATAAAATAATCAGGCTTCAAGTAAAATTCAGGATCACAAAATGGAATCAAGAAACTCTAAGTGTTAGTTTCAAAATGATGTTCTTGCAGTACTCTTTGAGACAATATTTTGCTCATTTTGAAAATACAGTTGAATTGAGAATGAACTCTTATATGATGTTACTAATGAGGATTACATACAGAATGAAGAACAGACTTGGGTAGATTAATTTGCTAAAGATCGATATACCAGATTAACTAAAATTAATAAAGTTTACACAAAAGCTGAATAATTGAATGCTTATTATTCATTGACAAATTCAGAATATTGTGAAGCAAATTATAATATTTTTTCATAGTGCCAGTGATATTAATGCTTAAAAAGATGGGGATGAGAGTGGGGAAAAGACAAATTTTTAGAGTATGCCAAGAGCTATCACCATTCTAAGTGAAGAAAATACACTTTCCATGAATTTGGATACTATACAACAGGTTCCTTTCAAGTGAAAACACTTCTGCAAGTATATTCATGGGTACGCTGTACTGAGCAAGAAAAGAAATGGTAATAAGCACTTAATTAAAAAAAAAGAACATAATATTTTTTTGGCAGCTCACAGGCTCTAAAATCTACTAATACATTTTCCCCCTCACTTCACAGATGAGACAAAACAGCTAGAGAATGTCAAGACAGCTTGTTCAAGGTCACAAACAACAGAAAAAACACCACTAAAATTCTAGTCTTAATACCCATTAGATGTTGTCCTTCTCTCTATACTAGTTGCTAGATCTGACATAAAAGTAGAGTAAAATGAATTAAATGTAGTTTAAAGAAAGGCTGTCAGTGCAGTATTAGCCATATGCTGAGGATGAAGCCTTTGAGTTTTGACAGGAATAACTCAAGAACTGAATATACTGATTAGACAAAAATAACAATGAAAGCAAACATTAATGACTAGATGCCCAGTTTCTCCCCAAATAATTTTATATGTTCATTTATGTGTATATCTATGAGGAAGATACTATTGCTGTTTTTGCTTTGCGAACGAGGAAAAAAGGCAATATAAAGTGGTGAAGCCAGGAAAGAATTCCAAAAGTAGAACTTATTATGTGTCTCAGTCAAAAATGTATTTAAAATTTAGAGATTGATTTTTAAAGGAAAGATATTTTAGATGTTTCCTACTATTTTGTTCTTGTTTTTTTCCTTATCAGATTCCTCTTGTGAGAATTAATGATTTTTATGTGAGCTAGCAGTTAATTTAATTTTAGGGCATTTGGGGGGTAGGGCGAGGAGGGTACCTTGTATTGAACTCAGGGACACTAGGGCACTGAGCCACATCCCTAGCCCTATTTTGTGTTTTTATTTAGAGACAGGGTCTCACTGAGTTGCTTAGCATCTTGCTGTGGCTGAGCTGGCTTTGAATTTCTCCTGTCTCAGCCTCCTGAAGCTGCTGGGATTACAGGTGTGTGCCACCAAGCCCAGCATTAAGGGCATTTTTATACTGACCTGTGATGCGGATCAGAAAAAGTTCATTGTGGGAATTCATAAAATAATAGGGAATGAAAGCGATTTCATTGTTTCTGTCCCAAAACAGAAAGGTTTCAGAGTCACAAGTATTTTATAAGTAAAAGATTAAAACCCCTGGGGGGATGGATAGGGAAGAATGAAAAAACTTCGGATTGTGCAGAGGAGAGAGGGGAGAAGAGGGTGTGTGGGAATGTAGGGTGGAATGAGACAGACACTGTTACATGTATGATTACACTACTGGTGTGACTCTGTACCATGTTCAACCAGAGAAAGGAGAAGTTATGCTCCATTTGTGTACATGTGTCAAAATGCATTCTACTGTCATGTATAATTAGAACAAATTTTAAAAAAAAAGATTAAAACCTCTGCTCTGCTAAAATTATTTCAGATCAACTTCCTGTAGTAGGAATAAAACTTACCTGTTTTAGGGTACACTCCAAGTTTCACAACTCACATACCTAATAGTTCTGCAACAAGGGATAGGTGGAGAGATACACAGATGGATGGACAAATAAACCAAGAGATATTTTCAAACCTAGAGAAAATAATGAAGATGTGGTTTTCCTTAATTTTCAGAAGCTCCTCTTTTAACTTACCATCTTCTTCCTCTTGTCTTGTTCTGTGGGTGGTTCTTCATCTTCTGTCACTTTTGGTTCCTCAAGATGAGACATCAACATACAGCTACAATTAAAAAAAAGTGTGGGTGACATGTTCTAAATAAATAAAAGTATTTCAAATACACTAAGAATAACCCCTGGAAAAAATCACCAAAAACATGAAGAGTTATACATACTAAAATGTGAGAAATAGACTTAGGTAAATAAGATTTATATTTCAATAAGTTTTTTTTAATTATAAAAGGTATCATACTTTAAAAAAGAGCTAGTTACATCAAAAAATTCTAGAGAACAGAGAGGCTACATTTTGGGAGCAAATTTTTGCCAAATGCATGTCAGATAGAGCATTAATCTCCAGGATACATAAAGAACTCAAAAAACTTAACACCAAAAAATAAACAACCCAATTAGTAAATGCAATGAACCAAAATGCTGTCATATATACCTAATTAAAATAAATAAAATTCTAGAGCATTTTACTTGAGCTTTTGAAACAGTAAATTATAAGAAGGAGCTGAGCAGACACTTCTCAGAAGATATACATCCGATCAACAATTATATAAAAAAATGTTCAACATTTCTAGTAATTAGAGAAATGCAAATCAAAACTACTCTAAGATTTCATCTCACTCCAGTCAGAATGGCAGCTATCAAGAATAAAGACAACAATAAATGTTGGCAAGGATGTAGGGAAAAAAGCATACTCATGTATTGCTGGTGGGACTGCAAATTGGTGCAACCAATCTGGAAAAAAGTATGGAGATTCTTTAGAAAACTTAGAAAGGAACCAACCATTTGACCCCGCTATTCCACTCCTTGGTTTATACCCAAAGGACTTAAAAGTCAGCATATATAGTAAGGCAGCCACAGCAATGTTCATAGCAGTTCAACTCACAATAGCTAAACTGTAGAAGCAACCTAGATGCCCTTCAATAGATGAATGGATAAAGAAACTGTGGTATATATACACAATGGAATATTACTCAGCATTAAAAGATAATAAGATTATGGTATTGGCAGGTAAATGGATGGAGCTGGGGAATATTATGCTAAGCGAAGTAAGCCAATCCCCAAAATATCAAAAGCCAAATGTTTTCTCTGATAAGTGGACGCTGACTATTATTTTATTAAGGGAGGAACATGAGAAAATGGAGGAACTTTGGGCAAAAGGGAGGGAGGGATGGGGAGGGTACACTGAGGCAGAAAAGATAGTGGAATGAGATGGCAACATCGTGTACAACCAGCGAAATGAAAAATTGTGCTGCAATTGTGTGCAATGAATCAAAATGCATTCTGCTGTCATATATACCTAATTAAAATAAATAAAATTCATTTTAAATTCATTTAAAAGAGCATTTTACTTGAGCTTTTGAAATAGTAAATTATAAGAAATTTATTTATAGGCAACTTTTGAACTACATGACAAAACAAACTAAATACCTTATATCTTTCTTAAAAATTGACATATAAAATATTTCTTTCCCCCAGCCTTGATGTCTGCAGATATTACATGTAATAATTTAAACAGTGATGTCATTACAACACCATTAATTATGCAGCAATCTATTTTGTGCCTCAAATGATATTCCCATGCTCTGAGGTACTTGTCCCTGACAGTACTGGTTCCTTTAGGACAGTTATAAATCATTCTATTTTGATTATCTGCATCACTGCTCCCCATCATTACCAGAGATAATAGACAGAGTCTCCTATTCAGTCAACACTGGTTCTAAGGAGACAAGAAATGAATGTTGTCTAGTGAATCACCCTGATGGAATAGACCCCACACTTTCATAATTTAGAACAGGAGAATTCAGTAATTTATCAGAGTCAGTGGTTCCTAACCAATAAACTACGGCAAAGACAGTCTGGTTTCTCTTATATTTTGCAGCAAGTACAGGTGAAAGACAATTTGTGACTTGGCTGAACTTTTCCTTGGTGAACATAGGACCCTCATCCTTGTTCCTCACCATTAAAATTGTTTTTGGAACAACTGCTTCTGACCCAGTCACAATGGTGTGATCAAATAGTAAGAACCTTAGTCCTGAAAACCAGAAAGAGTTCAATTCCTAACTAATTGTATGGCCATGATCTCTCAGAGCTACAATGCTTCTATCTACTGCAATTAAAATACAGCAATGCACAAATGGCTGTCTAACAAACTCTGGCACCAAGAAAATACATGATTATATCAACCCAAAAGCTATTTAATAAGTAAATGTCTTGGAAGTCTAGATCCCAGTTTGTATTTTAGAACTGAATACATTATCTATTTTATACCAGCTACACTTGAATTCTAATTGCAATAGATGTGGGTCTTCATAGAAGCACACTTTATTTTGCATCAAATTAACTTACTTGTATAGCCAAAATTCTCTGTTTTGGTTTCCCTATGTTCAAAGATAGTAATATAAGTATTTTAATACATAAAAAATTTTCCTCCTTTTCTTTTAATGACCAAACATTACCCAAATAGAATATTTATGCATTGCATTTCTGCAAATTATATTCATTTGGGTCTCAGGAAAATGAAAATATTAAAATTTTTTTTCTTTGATTAAAGAGCCCAATGCTGATATTCTCTTATAGGATAATCTCTCATTAAACGTCAAATGTCACTTTGCTAACAAAAAGTAGCTAAACAATCATTTTTTACTTAAAAGGCATATGAGAATTAATAGATTTCTAGTAGGTTAAAAATGTGTGGGTTGTGAATGTCATAATTATAGTACTGATAAAATAGTAAACAAGTTTAAAATAAGACTAACATTTATAACCACACCTCCACTCTATATTCAGAACAGAAATTATTGGAAACCTCCAGACACTCTAGATGCTAAATCAAAATCTTTCTCAACAAGAAACTCCAACCAGCAAAACACACCAACAAGTGACGGCATAAAATAAGAAACCCTTTAAATTATTTCTGATTAATTTACAAGGTACTTATAGTAACAACTTCATTTAATCTACACAAACTCTGCCTGAGAATTTGTATTTCTCAGTTTCCTCTGTGATTTTCTTTCATGATATACTCCATGCTGATGCTAACATTGTTGCTGAGGTGAGGGGATACACACACTTTGTTAACCATGGTCCTGTATTAGGAGAGATCACCATATGCTTCCTACTTACATTTCTATCTTTTTGGCACTGGTGAAACTGATTTCAACAATAATTATTTTTAATGCTATGTAACTAGCTTTCAGGTAGCTAATGTAAAATACCTACTTTATGGTATGGCCTAATTCACACAAAACTAAACTGACAATATTATTCAGTTGGTCTATGTAGTCTACTTTAGTTGCTTCCATAATCATCTTTCTTAGTAACAGAATCCTAAATCTGTCCAATTATCCTCACCTTCCATGCCACCATAATCTTTCAAAGAGGCTGAGCCCAGTCGCAGGACCAGCAGCTCAATAAGCAAGGATGTTGATCCCATCCTCATGGTCAACGACTGCTTGCAGCAGTGGCATATTTAATAAATTCTAGTCAACTGGACATGAGGGAAAATCTGATGAAATGATTTCTAGAAAAGGTTTACCGTGATCTTAAAAATGACATAAAGAAAAAGATCACTTGTCTGTTCCTGGTCTTGTGCCTGGGCCTACTTTGTTTGGATGTGCGAGGTCCATGCAAATGAGAGTAATGTGCTCACCAGATGAAATAGAAAGAAATCAGGTCTTTAATATGGTTAGTAAGGCTAAAATTAGTGACTCCGCCACTTACCTACAGTAGTTTTTTTGCCACAGATAACCAATTCTTTATTGTTAAAGTTGAAAGTCCTTTTTTAGTCCCTTATATAAATACCTTATGAAAAATTCATTTCTGAGTCCAAGCCAAGAAACAGTCTCCCTCTCCTGATAAACCTATTTTCTTCTTGAAAATAAGAACCATCCGTGTAATTAAAAAAAAAATTTTTTTTCCTTTTAACTGTAGTTGGATAACTCACAACTGTTTTCTATCCAGATGTCACAGGTTTCCAAAGTCAAGGTTTGTTTTTCAAATTCCTTCAATCTTGTGCTAACAGCTTTCTGTTACAATGAATATGTGCTTTTCAAATGCACTGTCTCAAATTCCTCCTGTCAGCAGGTAACTAAATGCAGCAATTAGCAGTGTAGAAAAAGTGTCTTGAAGAACAGAGAAAGAAGCAATGAATTCTCTGGGTCTAAAAAGGTTACTTACCAAGTAGAGCAAAGCATAGGGCATGACACACCAAGAGAAGAAATGACTAGTCAAGGCATGAGTATAAAAGTATATGGCAGGGATGGGGTTGTAGCTCAGGGGTAGAGTGCTTGCCCAACATATGTGAGGCACTAGGTTTGATTCTCAGCACCACATATAAATAAATGTCCATCAACAACTAAAAAATTAAAAATAAGACCATATATATATATATGTATATATATACATATATATATATATATATATATATATATATATATATATATAATTTATTTATTTTAAAAGTGTATGGCATTTTAGGGGAATGATGAGCCATCCGGGGAAGCAAGAGAGAAAGCTAGGGTTGTAGATGGAAGGTCACCATAGAATAGGGTCCCATCATCTTCCTTCTGTAAATAAGTCGGCTTTTTATTTTAGGAAAGTAGGAAAGCATGGATGAGAAGAGGAAAATGAAAAAGAGAAGCCCAATGAAGTCACTAGGACCTACAGGAGTTACAATAACATATAGGTGATATCCTCAGAATCAAGAAATGAGAGGGGCTGGAATTGTGGCTCAGCGGTAGAGCGCTCGTCTAGCACGGGTAGGACCCGGGTTCGATCCTCAGCACCACATAAAAATAAAGGCATTGTTTTGTATCCATCTACACCTAAAAAATTAAAAAAAAAAAAGAGGTTCCTTCTAGTATTCCCATACATTCTAAAGAACATCTGTTGTGTCAACATAGTAAACAAAGGAGAAAAAAATCAATTTACTTCTGTTTCAAATAAGATTACTTCTTTTATAGCTGGTATGTTCTACACTCTGTTGGGTGCAGAGCAGGCTGAACTGTGTTGTCTGCAGGGCAGGCTGAACAGATGTTGGCTGCAAGATAGCCCACACACTCAAACCCCCCTCTATCTGGTCCTTTATTACCTGTTTGTGTCAAGTCCCGCTCAAGGCTGAGCACTCAACCCCCCTTGGGCCAACAAGGCAGCTTGCAGACCCAGAGGCCCCATTAGATTTGGGCTATAAAAACTCCCTCCTGCCAGGCCCCTCTCTCTCTTGCTCTCTCTCTTGCTCTCTATCTTTCTTGCGCGTGCTCTCTCCCTGTTCATCTCATCTCTTCTTTCTCTCTCTCTCTCTTTCCTTCCTTCTTTTCTCTTTGTTGCACTGCTGCAATAAAGATCTTTTGGTCACTCCGAGTGTTGTGGTCACTTTCCTTTCACGCTCTATAGCCTTAAAAACCATGATTTATGAGTCCTTTTCTAATAAATTTTATTGCCTTTAGGCTTTCTAAAATGCCAACTAAATTCTTCCTTTTTACTTCCCCAAATGTTGGCAAAGGATTAGCGATTTCATTTCCCAATGTTCCTGACACAAAATAGCATATAAGAAAATGAAAACATGCTAACTAGATGGCCAATCTCTAGCCTAATACATTTTCCTAGTTTAATGTAACAAACTCTACTAACTTGAAATAAAATAAGAAATTAACAAACCCAGATTCATAAACTTTCAAAATGAAACTCCTCTTTCTTCCACAAGGATTCATTTTCAATACTAGTCTCAAGAAACACTAGTATCAAAATTAATAACAGTCCATTGGTGACTCCATTTCTTGGAATATAAACTTTTATTTTTAGTTAAATAAAGGTGGGACTATTGGAATAAAAAAATAAAAACACTTCCATCCCACCCCCCCCACAAAACGTTAAATTTGAAAATGCTTATATGATTGCATTATGAGGATATTTATGGTGCAAATAAGCATAGGCTGTTCAATAAAGCACAATTATTTTTTTAAAATTATATATGTATGTCACCTGAACTTACATACCTTTCAATGCTCTCTAGCCACACCTATTTATCACCAATCTCTGCCAATCTTTTTCATAAAATCAATCTCAAATTCATCTCAGCATTGTTCATCAAGTCCAGATTACTATAATAGCTAAACATTTTCCTCACCTCCAATGCAGTAGATTCTCAATTTTACCAGTCTGTCTCCCTTCTACAGACTGTGAGCACTATCAAGGCAGAGTTTCAGTGGCTTCCTTTCACAGCACAGTGGTGGGCATACACAAGTCTGAATAAAGAGATCTGTCAACAAGGCTTCCTTAGTGTGAAGGGTTTAATTTTATCTGTCAGTTTGTCTGTGCTACCAGTGCCCAAATACTTGGCTAAATATTATTCTAGATGTATCACTGAGGTTGTTTCTAGATGAAATTAGCATCTGAATCAGCAGAGATAATTACAGCTGCTTGCCTACCCTGTGGCCTCAGTCAATCTCCTGAAGGCCTGAAGAGAAAAAAACTGCTGAATAAAAAGAATTCACTATTGCCTGCTTCAAGCTTGGATGTGAAGCTTTTCCCGACTTCAGGCCTGGGCTACAATTTAAACTGTAGACCTTGTCTCAGCCTCCATAATCATGGGAACCAATTTCTTGTAATAAATCTCTGTATTATATACTCTTATTGTTTCTGTTTCTCTGGAGAAACCTAATACATTATTTATATAGGTAAAGAAAGGGTTTTCTGCTTTGTTCTAATTCATTCTCAATTAAGACAACAATAAAAAATTCTACAGAACCAGATAGATTAACTTTCTTTAACCGTTTAAATAAACAGAAAGGGAAGCTGGATGCCAAGTTAGCTATGTAAGTAAATATTTTATGTTTCTTATGTGAACTTTTCTAAAGTCTCAATTATTCCCCGTGGTCTTCTGAACTGAAACTTATAGAACTCTATATAATTCATAGAATTAGAGGGGGATGATTTGTCAAAGATCTAGTTACTCTTAGAAACAGGCTCAGAAAAGCTAGGTAATTTGTTTCTCTTCCATACTTCCATCTGCTAAATCTCACCACAGGATAAAAGCAACTGCCAACAAGTCTGGGAGTCTAAGAAAAGGAAAAGTGGAAGGTCAATGTTCTAACTACCTATGAACACTAACCCTGCATCTAGGCCTTTCTAGTTTGTAATGGTTTCCTACTCAGTTTGCTTTCTTCCAACATTTCCTCTTTCAAACCAAAACTTTTTCCTTCATACTGAACTTATTGAGTAAGATTTTTTAAAAAAAATATTTATATATTTTTAGTTGTAGTTGGATACAATACCTTTATTTTATATATTTTTATGTGGTGCTGTGGATTGAACCCAGGACCTTGTATGTTGTAGGCAAGGTCCTGGGTTCTACTGCTGAGTCACAACCCCAGCCCGACTAAGACTTTTCTTGACTCTTCCACACATCTATTGATCATTACATTTTTCTGGGCTGTGATCCTGATTTTTAATATAATGACACTGCAGTAGATAATTTCTAAACTTCTAACAATTTCCAGATTCTCATCTTTTACAGTTAAAACACATTTTGTTCTACTTCCTATATCCTAGTTCTCATCCTTCCTTGAAGATTATATCACAGTACCCTTTCTTTGAGTTTCTATTAAAGCATGACCTAGAGTTCTACTATGCAGTGTACACAAAAGGTACATAACTGCCTTTACTCTCTATATTTTCATGTGCTGTGAACCATGCCCTTCTTCCAACTACATTATATGGTTCAAACAGAAGGACAGGAACATCTGAACATACCCTAAATATTCACAAACAGTTGTAAAATTTTTCACATAATGTATTTAAAAAAATAAAACACTTTTCCCAGTCATGTGCCACAAACTCTAATTAGTTAACTTTTTTAAAAAATTGCCTATATCCATGAATGGTTTAATATTTTTGGTTTGTAATCACAAAAAAGTTTGATGCTCCCACTGCATATAAGCTGTTTCCTTAAAAACTAAGTGACAAATCAGGTATATTTTTATTTATGTTTAATAAGATTTAACAACATATATTTGCTTTCCATATTTTTCAAAAAAATATGATTCAAATGGCAATGGCCATAATTCAAATGGCAATCCCATTTGAGATAAAGGCTTTGTAAGAAGAATACAGACTTATCAATGTTTTTAATGAGGAGTAAAACAGTCTAGAATCTCATGAAGCCCTTCTTATCATGATATAAACATGCCCTTTATTAACAGTAATAAGAGGGAAGTTACAACAATCCTACAAACTGCAAAAAGATACATTGATTTTTTTTTAATACCTTCATTTTATTTATCTATTTTTATATGGTGCTAAGGATTGAACCCAGTGCCTGGCAGGGACTAGGCGAGCACTCTACCTCTGAGCCACAACCCCAGCCCTACATTGATTTTTAATAAAAGAAAAATTCAAATTAATAATTGTATAAAAATGAGACTATCAGATTCCTGATAACATGATTTAACTATTCTTCCAAAGAATATAATTTTAACTATTATTTTTTGGAACTAATTAATCATCACATGACACCCTTACCCAACACTATGAAAAGCACTAGAGATGTTTCAACCAGACAAATACAGAGCAACACATCTCATTTCACCCTAAAACTGGCCTGGATAGGGAAATTTTGTAAACTGAAAATAAAAACATGCAGAAAATATCATTTCGAAAGAAATTTATATGCTAATATGCATTTGCGATTTTTAAAAATATTAAATCAGAAAACAATGATTGCATCAAAGAATTCAGAATACAACAAAGTTGATTCCAAGATCAAACATACATAATATATAAATATTTACAAAAAATATATAAACAAAATGGTGAATAAAAAATTTTCTGTATAAAAGACAAAATTGTAAGATTTCTATACTGTACTTATATGATAATAATGAAAAAAAACCAAGCAGCATATGCTTGATTATTCCAATACAAATGTGATTAAATTGAAGAATCCACCTACTCTTTATAAGTTCCTGTTTCAGGATCTTCTGTCATGACATCATGTAGACCCTCCACTGAGATATTGATAATCCCACAGAATTTATCTTGGATAACACTAGAATAAAAGAACAACAAAAATATCAACCAAAACAACAACAACAACAACAAAAAAAAACAGGTTAGCTGGAATACTTTAACAGGCTAATTTGTTTTTAAAATCTAAATATTGTCTTGAACATTAAGAGAAACTGTAGTTTTGAAATACAAAAGAAACTTTCAAAATATATTTCTTAAAGCAAAAAATTTATATTGAAAATGCTTTGCACATAATATTATAAATTTCTTTCAAATATTATTAGTGTATATAAATGCAGAGGAATAGATTATATAGGTAATAGAGAGTTTAAGATTTTAACATAATATTTTGTATTATTTTATAACTACAGATAAAGATACAAAAGTGGTGGCAAAAATCTGTTATTTTTGGCTGCACCCATCTGTAACTCCAATGACTTTGGAGGCTGAGGCAGGAAGACAAATTCAAGGTCAGCCATAGCAGTTTAGGGAGACTTATTTCAAAATAAAAAGGTCTTGGGAATATAGTTTTGTGGTTCACTACAAAACCTGGGTTCACTTCCCAGCATCAAACCCCAAATCTTGGCTCTTCTGAAGATACAAAGATATGAACAAGGAAAAAATTTATAGTCTGTAAAGAAAATATTTGTAAAATGTATGTCTGTTAAAGGACTTGGATCTGGAATAAATAAAGAACTCTGAAAACTCAATAAGATAAAAAATAAATTCATTTTGAAATAGTTAAAATCTGAAGAGACTCTTCATTGAAGAAGATACTCAGGTGGCATGTGAGAACCTGAAAGGATATTCAACATGATTAGGTGTTAGAGAAATGCAAATTAAAATCATGAGACTAATAAATACATTAAAAAAATAAAAATCAAAATCATGATACTTTAATTAATAGTAAAATTATGAAGACTGACAGTACCAAGTGTTGGAAAGAATGAAAACAGAAATTGTAACACATTGCTATTAATAACTTAAATGGAATATTTATTTCAGAAAACATGTCAATTTTTACAAAGTTAAATATATACCACACAACGAAGAAATCCCACTCCTAGGTATTTACCTAAGCCAATACAAGTATTCTAAGGCCTGAATATGAATATTTATGGCAGCATTATTCATAACAGCCCCAAACTGCAAATGACTCCAATGTCTAAAGAATGCCTCAACAAATTGTGGAACACTTAAAAAAAAAAAATATTGGGGATTGAACTCAGGGACACTCAACCACATCCATAGCCCTATTTTGTATTTTATTTAGAGTTTTAAAATACACCACCTGCAGTTGAGCAGCATGACTTACACTGAAGGCATAAAGTGGACCCCCATTACACCACCTTACTTCAGAAGGATATTTTTATGTTATTGTATTTCCTGAATGGAAGAACTAAAATTCTAAAGATAGAAATACATATACAGCCGATCTTATTTGGTTCAGTGAGAAATATGCTAGAAAAAAAGAAAGCCAAGTTAGTTTAGCTACTATATAATTCATTTCTTCAGGTCTCAGTCTCCTCCCTCTGTAAATGAAGGCTGGACTAAGGGCAAATATGGAGATAGAAGAGATCCATTGCTGAAACCATAATTAAACACACCTCCATGCTAAGGCAGGCAGGATCTGAGATTTTCTTGTCGTATCAGCATTCTGACAGCTATCAGCATTGATTTCAAATTTAAAAGACAAAAGTTCTCCATATTATTACCAGGGCCCTTGATCTGCCCTTTGTTTCAATATTATGTAGAGACAATCCCCTCACCTACAAGCCTCAACTCCATACCTATGAAAACCAGAAATTTCACAAGTAATCAAATGTCATTGCTGAGTACTGTTTTATTTTTTTTCCCTCAAAATGCTGATTATGAATTTTCCTAACAGATATCTAGTAACCAAACTTTGAATGTGTTCTACTATGTGATGTGAAAATTAATTATGAAGTAGCTCCATTAGGAAAAATTTCTCTCACCCTGGAGTATCTATTAAGTACCACAAAGGACACGAGACTCGAATTCTAAGGTTGGAAAGAGAGAAAATTACTATGGCCCAGAGTAGAAAAGAATTGAAGGCTGGCTTTGAATGGGAGGTGCTGACTCTAGAAAGCAATAAAAACTGACCAAGAGGAGTGGGAGGAAAATATCAACGCCATATTCTGCAATCAGTATAAAAGGAGAATTTACAGAATAATTATCTTCAAATCACCTAAATTTAAAAAGCGCTCATCAAAAAAGATGCACCTTAATTACTTCTCATCAAGCAGCAAATTGGAAAAAAGTATGCCCAAATTATAGAAAAACAAAAAACCAAAGGCACTTCTACTTTTCTGGTATATAAAATAGGTATTTAAATAAAATAAGCATTAAGAATTTATAAATTCATTTACTCCTATTGCATGTATTACAAAAACATTCCCCCTAAATTTGTAAGTGTAGCATTTTATGTAGCATTAAGCCTCTGCTTCATGTTTAATTCATATAACACTCTCAACCCTTGTATTTTATAAATTAAGAATCAGTCTTGTTTTTTTCTTTTTTATAACACACAATCTTAATTCAAGGAATTATGTGCTTTAAATGTGATTAGACATTTAAAGTGGAAACAACCAGAGAGTCATAAACCCTAAATGAAATGAAAAAGGTTTAGAGGAAGATAGGGAAAAAGAAGCGGCTTTGTATTTATATAACCTTATATACATTACCTCCTTAAATTTAAGGCACTATTTTCTGTATTTCTTGATGAAAACTGCCCAGTTTATTATTTTATGTGTACTAAATGTTAGAGTCATAAAGCAGGACTTTATTAGAATTCTCAGTGTGTCATCTTGTATTAGTCCTCTCATACCTGTTCAAATCTGATGGTAGGCACAATATGAAAGAATTAAGGGCAGCGAAAGACAACTGTGTAATCTAAGATCTCACTTAGTTCTTAACCCCTCAAACCACTGCTTAGTGTGAAGTGATAATTCATATTAAAAACAGATACACACAGGTAGGGATGTAGTTCAGTGGTAGAGGCTTGCTGAGCATGCAGGAGGCCCTGGGTTCAGTTCCCAGCAACATCTTCCAGCTCAAAGGGAAAAAAAAAAGGAATTTAGAGAAAAGATTAGCTAAGCTGTATGCTAGTAATATACACAACAGCCCAACAGAAAAACCAACATTCAGGAACTGCAGGGAAGAAACAGAAACAAAACAAAAATCAACTGAACTGCTTGTTCTAGGAAAAACAACATTTTGATATAGACCTATTAGCAGACCTCAGATTGGCTCCGTATAACAACAAAAAAGGAGCAATAATAAATAGGAGGTAGACTTATAATAGTCAATTCACAAAGGAAATGATCAGAATAAATGGCTCTATGTATTATCCAGGCTAATGCTTTCCGGTGAGTAGGTCATTATGGTTAAGCTAATTCATTAGTCAACATTATGTGAGCCCAGAAAACATGTCAGACACCATGATAGGCCCGGGGCATAAAAAATGACTACACCAGGGAACTCATAAACTAAAAGTAACTTAAAATGTAATGCAAGTGTGCTGTACCTTTAAATGTTATCTGTTCTTTGATTTAAAGGAAAAGGCTATGTAAAGTTGTGCTGTAAGATCAGGAGCCCCTTATGGACTACAAATCTGCTGGAAAGATGAAGAGAGAGAACAAAAAATGAACATCTAATTTTGCTCAAAGTCATAATATCCTAAGTAACCACCTTTCTCAACTGCAAGGGTATTTCTGATTTGTTAACTGGCATTCAACTAATTTTGAAGTCAGAGCATTCTGTCTCCTGCACGTTGCTAGAGAAGCAGTGACAAACACTATTTCCTGTTCCCACCACTGGCCCCTTGAGAGACTTGACTCATTCTATCACCTAAGACTTTGAAACTTTCAAGTTAACTCATCTTTCATGGACTGCATTAGGACTGATGCTCCCTTAAATCAAGGAATACCAATTTTTAAATAAAGTTCTTATTTTACAATGTTAAATGGTATACTACTTTTTTTTTTTTTAATCCTGAATGCTTCAAGGAAACAAATGGGTACTTGCTATTCCGGTCCCTTAAATATTATTTCTCTCTCCTTAAAAACTTTCAAGGACTATCAAGAGCCTTAGCAGGCTCTAGTAAACCCATCTTTCCAGAGCTGTAGTACATTGATCTGCCTTTTGCTGGTTTCAGGTAGTTAGATCTCTATCTGCTGAATGGCAGGGTTCCTAATTTCAGCATATCAAACTACTCCTTTCTCCCTCCTCCATGATGTTCTTCCTCCTCTTGCTTTCACCTTCATCCACAAGTCCTTCATGAAATTTACTGACCACCCTCTGCCGGGTCCAGCCCTGGTAGGGGGAGAGGGTCCAGGGGTCCTGAAGGAGGAGTGGCGTTGGCAAAAGAAGAAGAGTTGGGACGACAGGTTGCAAGTTACCAGCAGCCTCCAGAAGAAAATCTGCTGCCCCTAGAAGTACCTTTATTTTCATACCTTTTTACAGGTGTTTTTTCGGGCAGTTAATGGATAGCTTTAAAGCCTGAAACTTCTTTGATTTACATGATTTCAAGAGTTACAATCTTTTCTGACATATACTGATTACCTAAGATATGGATACATTGTACAAAATGTTTTTTATAACCTTAGCCAATCATGATTAAGCTTTTACATTTTCACCTCAATCACTAGGTGCTAGGCGACGCAACTAGACTACATGTCTCTGGACCTATTATTCACTTCTAACTTTAAAGCATACCTATAATTATTTCATTAACTTTAAAGCAAACTTATGATTATTGGTAAGCTTTCTTACTTCTAAACTAAAATCCCAGGAAAACACACTCAAAATAGTGAAAGTCTATTACTTAAAAGCCTACTACTCTGAAGTGCCTCTAATATATATATATATATATATATATTAATTTTACATTACTCTATTTTTAATTTCCAAGGTAATTTCCTTTTTTCATATAACCTATTTAAACTGCTTTCTTACAGAGATTCCTTGATCAACGGCCAAAGCACACCAATTCTTATGTCTTTGTAATCTTTAACTATAAAGGGCAGACTTTACACCTCAACCCATTTGTCATTTATATTAACTATGTGTTTTCCATTTTCATCATAAATTTCTGTGTAAGGCAAAGGAGGGTGTGTTGGTGGAGGAGGGGGGGAATGTATTTTTATTAGCCTCTTGTCCTCGAGGGGGATACCATAAGCTACATTCAGTGACCTTGCACTGTTGGCACAGCAATTGTTTTTCTGTAGCTAGGCTGTTGTACAGGTTATGGCTGCAGGATGGGACTGGGGGGGGGGGGATTAGTGTAAATTGTTAACCATGGAATAAATATTTCTTGATGCTTAGGTTTGAGGAATAACACTATTGTTTGTATCCTGAGAGATACTGAAACACACTTCATCGCATGTCTCAATTGTATCCTTAGTCTCATTCTGGGAATTTTCCTACAATCTCAGGCAATACGTACTTTTCTTATTGACTGATATATGCCCTGTTATCCATATCATGAGTATCATAAATAAAACACTTCACATTCCTGATGGTTCCGGTTTCCAGTTGGTGCGGCCCTGCTGCAGCATCCCCACACTGTGACCCTGTTAGACAGAGGGTACAGGAACACCTTCACCAACCCTCTATCACATGATTGAGCACTCTTGACTTTGGATTTCCAATAATACAAAACTTTGGTGCTACTCACTTGACATGCAATTTGTAACATCTTTCATACTACTTTTTTTCTAACATCCTTTAATTTTTTAGGATTACTCTACCTAAAATTATGAATAACTTGAAGCAGAGACTATGTGTTGTATGTATACATACATATGTATATAGATAGATATACAGATATTTTCCCTCCACACAGGGTAACATTATGTATAATAATGTTAATTATGTATATAATAATTAAGGCAATTAATGATTCCAAAAGCCTGAAAACTGCCCTATTGTTTTCTTATTTAGTTTATTTTTACTTCAATTTTAAATTACAAGTCTGGATAGCAAGTTGTAGATAACAGATATTACAACTGATAACACTAGACTTGAGCCAAGAGTGTGTCAGAAATTTATTTTTGAAATATTCATTTTAAAAACTGCAAGGGAAGAACATCAAGGAGAAAAGACAGAAAAATGGAAAGAAAAACCAAAGGGAAACTTTTCTTCCTATTTGTCACACTTTGGCTTTTCTTACTTGTTTCATATATTATTATTCTCATAGACACGAATTACAAACATGCTACAAAAAGAAGACAGACCTTGTTACTATTGCTGTAATTGTTTTTTTGTGTTTGTTTTACCCACAGTGTTGGGGATTAAACTCAGGACCTTGCACTTGCTAAACAAGCATTCTACCAATGGACAATACCCTCAGCCACAACACAACACATGCCATTGTAAACATTTGCTTGTTTTGTTCTTCAAGTACAATTAGCCCTCTTTTATCTGCAGGTTCTACATCTATGGACTCAGCTAACCATAAATCAAACGATTGGGGGAAAAAACTGCACCTGTACTGAATATATACAGATTTAATAGTGTTGTTATTAGTGTTCTTAAACAATACAGTAAAATGATCATTTAGATAGCATTTATATTATGCTAAGTATTAAAAGTAATCTAAGAAATGATTTAAAGTATATGAAAGGATTGTATAGATTATATGCAAATACTATATTATTTTACATAAGAAACTTGAGCCTTATATATCCATGGTTTTTGACATCCACAGGGGTCCTGGATAATACCCCCTGGATACCAAACTATTATGTGATAAGTTACACTCAGTAAATAAAGACAATTTAATCATCTAAAGATCCCAAAAGCTTAAAAATGACCCTCACATCATTTAAACCAATTCTACATCATTTTTTTCCAGTCAGGTGCACATGAATAAATTAGTTCTTACATCTTATTTTAGTATTTCTTAAAATTATGGCTTTTCAGGCATTTTCAGGGTATATAATAAAATATATAGCTAGAGTATGTGAAATACAGAAATAACAGAGCATTTTTTCTTGCTTATGAAAACAGTGTAATAATCAATAATCTGTTTACTCAGATGATTTAAAAAAATAACAAAACCACAGTGGCTTAAAATTATTTCTCTTGTATCATTATGAACTCAAACTACAGGTCAAAAATTAAATGTCTGTACAAAGCCAAAACAAAATTTTCAATTCCCAAGGCACAACTAATTGAAATCTTATAACATTCATTTGGTTAGCTTCAATAATAAATTAGACTGAATGTGAACAGGTTTCCAATTTCTTTTTGTCCAGTTTTTATTAGTATTTTTCTATTGAGTATTTTATATTCCCATTTTTTAGATAACTATCCCATCATAATAGGGTATGGATCTTAAATTCTCCTCTGTAAGTGATGGTTTTATATATTTATATCAAGTCTTTATCTCCATGGTCCTGAGAGAAGAATAGGTAGGCAGAAACACAAAAAAAATTTCAATGAATTTTTAAGAAGTTTTGCAAGCTAAAACTGATAATGGAACAGGTTTTCATAGTAGAAGGCCCAAGAAAGGAAAAAAAATCATATTAGAATTTTCTTTGACCTAACATGACCATTATTATATTAATTACAAATCATACATAATTAATACTTGAAGTTGTTTTTGCACTACTGTATCTTAAACATAAGAAGTTCAATGAAATTAGGGTAATTTAAGAAAATAAGCAAGTTTGGGGGCACTAAAAGTTACAACCAAATAAAATAGTAACTGTGTGTCTCTGCTTTTATCACTCAATAGGATTAAGCAAAGAACAGCAGTTTACTGAAAGAGTCAAAGATTTATCCTGATTTATGAGTCTTACTGCAGAATTTCTATGGCCTCAGAGACTATAAAAAGTGGTTAACATTTACATTAAAATTGCCCCCCCCCCTTTAGATATTTTCCAGGACCTAGACTACAAATACTCTTGTTACCTAAATGGAAACATACGTTCTTTCTACACAGTGTTTCTCTGCATGAACATGGAAAAGCATATTAACAAACTTAGGTCAACTATTCCTGCAATTACCTGGATTTTTATATTAAAGAATGTGTCTGTGCGTGCATCATAAATGTTGTAGATTGTCAAATACAAGCTATACAATAAATAATTACAAGATAATCACAAAGATATACTTTCAGGACAAACTAAAATAGTCAACTATTCTATTATTAAAGGTATATGAAAAGGTGCTTGCAGTTTGGGAATGAATTACTGAGAAGTCCTATATGTCACATAGCTCAGACCAAAATGAGGGCAATGTGCTATAGAAAACAGTACATAATTATGGGACTTGGACAAATATGAAGACACTGATATCAACAACTGGCAAGAAACTACTCATCAATGAAGCAGAAGATGACAGCTTTAAAGTTTAAAAAAAAGTCTAAAAGTTTAAGCAGGAGACAATAGTTTTAAAGTTTAAAAAATTGGTAAGAAGCTTTTGAATATAATGATAAGATAAATATCTCTCTAAAGTAATATTTTACATTATTTAAAAATTGTGAAATTAAGGTAACAACTTCATATAACAGAAATTTGCTCCAAAAGCTTATTAATTTTCTAATAGGGAAAATGGGTGATCATCTTGTAGTTAGACCTGCCTTTTAGAAGTTTTCTGGCAAATTCCTCCTATATACTGCAAGTACATTCGATACTCTTTCTCTGGGGTCTGGAACCCTAAGTACATCTGTATGCTCTCTCATCCACTATTGGTATCTCACAAATATCTCAAACTCAAGATCTCCAACACCAAACTACGAGTGCCTCCCCAACAAAAACCAAACGGAAAATCAAACCAGGCCCTCCTTTCAACTTTCCTTATCTGAGTAATGAACATCCCTAATGACCTAGGCAATCAAGCCAAAAACCTGAAATTCAGTTTTTTCTTCTCATTCACCCAAAATTCGATTCATCATCAAATTCTGCCAAATTGACCACTGAATTTTTTTTTGTTTCTATTTCTCCATATTCCTACTACTATCACTGTTGTAACAAGCCAATTCAGTCTCAGGTTTGAACTCCTACATAACTTCCAAATAGAGAACCTTCCACTCATGGCTTCCTCTAAAACATTTTCTAGAGAGTAGACCACAGAGCTCTTCTGTGAAATCTGAATACATCTTTCTCTTGCCTTCAATAACTTTCCCTTACATTTTTTTAAATATATATTTTTTAGTTGTGGATGGACACAATACCTTTATCTTATTACTTACTTATTTATATGTGGTGCTGATGATGAAACCCAGGGCCTTATGCATACTAGGTGAGCACTCTACCACTGAGGCACAACCCTGGCTCCAGCTTTTCCTTACATTTTAAAATCAAAACCTCTAAGGGTAGTTTAGTCATTCCTGCCTGATCTGGCTCCTGTTAAGCTCTCTCTGACCTTGTCTAACCTCACTGCTACTCAGCTTTGCCAGCTCTTTTCCACTTTCTGCTTCCAGGTTTTCACAGGGGCTTTCCATCTACTGAGAATTCTACTGCCTGAATTTACCTCGTTAGTTGTATTTACAATAAAAACAAAACTATATGTAGGTATGGTCCTGATTCTAGATGTTGTCTAAGGAGGCTTTCAGAGATACAAAATTTTATCTAATAACACGAAATAAGAGATTTATTATTAGGTTAATTAAGAATAGGGGTTTTGAAAGCCACAATAAAACGAAATTAGACCATAAAAAAGGTTTGCTCTTCAGTGCCTCAAAGAAAATGTGAACTTAGGTATTAAGCTAGGAAAAAAAAAAAATATCGTAGAAAGTACCTAGCAAAAAGCAACAGTTTTTCCAAAGACACTGGCCCAAACTAAGAACAGGCTAGGGCTGATGTACATGTACTGGAAACTCAATAGGCAGAGAAGGTAATGGAACCGACAGGGGTAAAACTTAAGACAACATGTATATGATGTCCCCACGTTATTTAGGCAAGAAAAGCATTTCCTACTAAAATATAGAATCCTCTACTGTATCACATGATACCTTAAACCAGTCAGAAGCGATGAAGCAAGGAACATCTAGGTTAGCAGCAGGTACACCTATACATTCCTCTCATTCACGCGGCCGTCACCAAAATTATTTCTCTATTAACCTACAAGCCTTTTCACCTTGTGCAGCCACACAAGCCTACCAGCTCCAGCTAAGTGGTGACCAGAAATAGAGGCACTTTAAAAAAGCAAAAAATATTATGCTCAAAATAGTGTAATAGGAAAAATGTAGACACATCACCTTGTTGCTATTGTTTTCATAACTGTGAAGTCATTAAGGAACTAGATAATAATTTGAGAAAAGTGATTCATATTTCTCCATAGGTACATCCAGTAACAGAAAAAGACAAATATTTTTATAAGAAATGAAATGGATCAACTGCAGAACCTTCGTGGAGACATTCTTGGTCAGTATTAATGTAGGATGGTAAAACCCTCTAATTACTGTTGTTAAATGTTTTGAAATGTATTTGATTTTTTGAAAAGTGATGATAAATGTTTTAATATAAAATGTATTTGAAATTGAGAAAATTTTTGACACTTTGAATGATCCTATTGTTACTGAATATAAAAAGATATCATTTGCAAAATAAATGTACAGATGGGGGGGAAATGAAATGGATCTCTTGAGAGAAAAAAAAGTAACTGATCAGTGGGAGATGGGTATAAAGTCTAATGGCAAGCAGAACAGCCTTCTGTTTTACTGTACATACCTCACTCTGCTTTCTCTTAGCGAAGGAGCACATCACAAGTTCATATGTATGGTCTATATTCAGTGACAGAGGTAAGTAAAGGAGCTGGAACCTTGTAACAAGGTCCAAATAGGACATGGGAAAGTACGTGAAGGAACAACTTGGTAGGGAGTCCCAAAGTTACTTTTCAGCAGCTCAAAAGCCCCCTAAGGCCCAGTGTGGTAGCACAGGCCTATAATCCCAGTGGCTCAACAGGTTTACTGAAAGCCAGCCTCAGCCAAGTGGTGAGGCACTAAGCAATTTAGTGAGACCCTGTCTCAAAATGGGGATGGGGGGATGTGGTTCAATGGCTAAGTGGTTCTTTAGTTCAATTGCTGGTCTCCACCCCACCCCCTAAGAAAAAAGGCCCCCTAGGTTTTCTTCTCCCATATTTGCATAATAAAGACATATAAAAGATCTTCCTGTTATTTGTTGCTGTGTGGTTGAGTAAAAATGTCCTTCCTACTCACATGTTGGTCCACCTTTACTTCAAAACTTAAGTATTTAGAAGTTTATATATGTAACTCATAAGCTCAAGAAATGTTTACTTCTATGTTATGTTGAATGTTTCTCTCTTGACTTGAGTGGTGGCTACACAGGTGTATCTGTTTCCATATGGGACTTATAGAAGTTAAAAAATTATTTCTCTATTCTATTACTACTTCTTCTAGTACTGGGAGGATTCCCCCAAACCAAAAATTCAGGGCAACAGGAAGAAGAATAAAAATCAATTATAGATTTAAAAGATACAGATGGCTATAAGGCAGTATTAAACATCAAGTAACTAGAAACTTTAAATATAAATAAGAAAGTTCAGAACTCTGAGTGAAAAGTTAGGTACAACAAAGAGGTGCACATACAATCTCTTTCCCTGTAAATTCTACACAATTTCCTCACTCTCTCACAGTGTCTCCCCTTACCTCTCTCCACCACCTAGTCTTCAGCTATCAAAACACTGGCAATCAGAAGACCATGAGATACCCTGGTCTTGTTTCCCTCCATCACCTGTGATTATCTTCTATTTCTTGGTCATTCCTGTTGAAGTTCCTATCTCACACCACTGAAGCCCTCACCAACAATTACTGCCAAATGGTTCTGATAGGAAGATGTTACAAGTTCCCAGTTACTCCAGAAGTAAAAGATGGTTTTTTGAAATTCCACATAAAATTATGTTACTACATACATTTTAATTTGTGCTGTAAATAAATGGCAGTGAGTTCTATCCTTGTCATTTGTTAGATGGGAAAAAGACAGCCTGAAATTTTTACCTGAAATAATCAATGGGAAAAATGTATTCTGTATTTTAAAAAATCCTTCTGAAACACAATATTTTGTTTGTTTATTTATTTACTTGGTACCGGGGATTGAACCCAGGGGTGCAAATTACACAACCAAAAATTACACAACCATTGAGCCACATCCTCAGCCCATTTTTACTTTTGAGACATTTTTACATTTTCTAAGTTGCTGAAGCTGGCCTAGAACTAGAGATCCTCCTGCCTCAGCCCCCTGATCTGCTGGGATTACAGGCATATGTAATTGTGCCCCAGACTGAAATAAAATCACTTGAAATTACAGCCTGTATATTCCTGGAAGCTGTAATTTAAATAAACGTCAATAGATGGTAGAGATAAGAATTGTAATAAATGGTAGAGAAATACAGAAATCTAAAGAGGAGTAAGCTTTTTTGCCTACATTACCCCCAGAACAGGGGTTGAATCCAGCAGTGCTCTATCACTGAGCTATAGCCCCAGCCCTTTTACTTTGAGACAGGGTCTCCTGCCAAGTTGCCAAGGCTGGGCTCAAACTTGCTATTCTCCTGCCTCAGGCTCCCTAGTCACTGGGATTACAGACATGGACCACCACACCAGCCAAGAAGGGTAAGCTTCTATAGCTATATTAATTTAGATTCTTATTTGGAGCCGATTTTTTTTTTTTTTTTTTTTGTACCAGGGATTGAATCCAGGGACACTCAAACATTGAGCCACACCCCCAGCCCTTTTTATTTGGAGACAAGGACTCACTAAAGTGCTAAGGCTGACTTTGGACTTGCAATTCTTTTGCTTCGGCCTCTTGAATTGCTTGGATTACAGGCATGTGCCACCAAACCTGGCATAGCTGCTCAAATCTTGAAGCAGTAAAATACAGAAATCATAACACAAAAATTACACAAAAAACTTCAATTACCTTTTCAATTTTTAAACTGAAAATATCAAACAATGGTAAAATGTGAACTAGCTACTATTTTAGAAAGAGATTACGTGCTGTCAAAATCTGAAATGAACATTGAATATCACTGGGTATAATTACAGCTCCACATATAAATTATTATTAATACAATTACAGTTTTTTAGCTTAGTCTAAATTAAATGCTATATATAAAAACCAAAAATGGATAAATTTACTGAATAACTCTCTTTCATTTGGAAATTTTAAGATCAAGATAAATACTTTGTTATATAGATTTTCCCTGACTTCAAATAGCCAGCTATGTTGTTCCTGAACATCTTTAATAAGAGGATATGATTTAAGTAATAAGGAATGGGGGGGCACGGAGAGGGTTTTTACCTTTCACTTTTTATGCTTTGGTATTATTTGAATTTGTTCCCAATAAACATTACTTTTAGTAATTAAATAAAAAATAAGTTAGGTGCAGTGGTACACACCTGTAATCCCAGCAACTCAGGAGACAGAGGCAGGAGGACTGCAAATTCAATGCCAGCCTCAGCAACTTAGTGAGACCCTGTCTCAATAAAAACTAAACAGGGCTTGGGATGTAGTTCAGTGGTATTGCACTCTGGCTTCTATCACTAGTAATGGAGAAAAAAATTGGAATTGTAGGAGCTGGGAGAATATAACAAAGAAAAGAAATATATCATTAAAAAATAGTTTTTAAGCTGAAATAAAAAAAATCACTTTCTTTTACAAAGAAACAAACAAAAGATTTAAAATAAATTTACATTTTCTGCTGAAATTACAAATAAGGGCAAAGCTGTAAGTTAGGGAGAGAACAGCATAACAATGTTTTGAAAATACTCTGGAGTCAGAGATGGTCAGTGTTTCCAATTTCTAATGCACCTGAAAACCATCGCTCAGCTTCTGTTTTTCTCTGAATATCTTAATGTAGTGGCTCTCAACAACTGGTCCTCAGACTAGCAACATCAAACAACTTGTTAAACTGCAATCTCACATGCCCACTCTACACCTACCAAAACAGGAACTCTGGAAGGGGCCAGGATGCGGCAAGTAGTAAACTATGCTTTAACAAGGCTTAAGGGTGATGTTGAGAGCCAATGTCTTCAGGTACAGTGGACAACAAAACACCCACCTTCTTATAATTATTTCCATTTCACCATATAAACTAAAATTATCACTTAGTTTAGGCACTTCTAGATTCAGACTGATTTCATATGAATGGTATTAACTTTTAATAACAAAAAATAAAAATTGGACAAAAGAAGAACAACAATCATTTAAGATATGCTTAAGAAGAAATTTTGTAAGTGCCTATTTGTCATTCAGATCACTATTAGTAAATGTGGGCACTTACTATATGCTTAACATACCACAGAGTACTACATAAGTATAAATTATGCTAACAGAGAAAAAGATTACATTAAGTGAATGACTTCAATTACCATCTACATTAAAGATTCTCAATTGGGGCTAATGTTCCTGGGAACTCTTTATTATCTTCTACAAAGCCTTATTTTTCCCCACTTACCTGTCTCTCAAAATCATGGTCTAAGTGGTTGTGGTTACTGTAAAGCGTGTATCATTTCCTATCAGTATACTGGATGATGGCACTACTAGCCTTTACCAAATATACCTATATCCTGAACTTCTGCTTGCTAGACATTTCCACTTAGCCATTTAATATGAACCTAATCTATCTAAAACTCAACTAATTATCTTGTTGCACCTGTATCTTAAATGCCCTTGTTTCCTTAGCTCAGTGAAAGCAGCAAAAAATAGCCTAAGCCAAATGTCTAACAGCTTTGGCTTTTCCCTCATCCACCACTCCTCAATAATTGCCAAGGCAGATTATTTCACATCCAAAGTTCTCCATCTATCTATCCATCCTTGCTGCCATTATATTGATCTAGGCCTCTAGCACCTTCACCCCGGATTAATGATTTAGATTCTGTCTTCACTGTTTAAAATGCTCAATGGCTCCCAGTTGACCTCAGAATAAAATATTAAAATAGCCTGTATCATTTGACCTCTCTCCCCCACAGATCTTATCCTCCATTCATTCAACTCTAACTGTATTGAATTTTAGTTCCTTAAAAGCACCATTCTTCCTCTTTCTTTACTTCAGACCCAGTGTTATCTAGCTTTCTTTACTCACCTAATTTCTATTTATTCTTCATGATCCAGTTTTTTGGGAGTTTTTTTTGTTTGTTTTGGTACCAGAGATTGAACTCGGGGAACTTGACCACTGAGCCACATCTCCAGCCCTATTTTGTATTTTATTTGGCGCCTCACTTTTGCTGAGGCTGGCTTTGACCTTGCATTCCCTCTGTCTCAGCCTCCCAAGCCACTGGGATTACAGGTGTGTGACACTGCATCTAGCTAATGATCCAGTTTTGTTGATGCTTTTTTCAAAAAGCCATCTCTAATCTTCACATATTAAATCTAATAACATTCTTCAAGTACAATACTTACCATATTATACAATAACTATGCACATTTCCTTTTTTAAAAAAAAATAGCTTTTTAAATTGTCAATAGACTTTTATTTTATTTATTTATAAGTGGTGCTGAGAATCGAGTCCAGTGCCTCACACATGCTAGGCAGGTGCTCTACCACTGAGTCACCACCCCAGACCACTATGCACATTCTCTAGATTTCAAGCTCTACCAGGAATAGAAACCATGTTGTTTTTTTCATAATTATAATCCTAGCGCCTAGGCAGCAATATAGTATGAAATTAAAAACATCAGCTATAGTCAGACCTAAAGAGTATCATAAACTGTGAAAGCCTGGAACAATTACTTAAACTCTCTCTGCCTATTGTTTCCTTACCTGCAATATGGACAGTATAACCTTCTAAGATTGTTTATAGCGTAAACACAGTATGTGAAGTAGTTAACATAGTGCTTGGTGCACAGAAATGTCAGCTACTAACATTACTTTGTACAGTATCTATCAAAGAAAATATCTGCTAAATAAATACACTATTCACAATGATTAAAATCATATATTTTAATAACACTAAACTCATATAATTCATGATATTTCCAAAGAAAGCATATAATTCTATAAAGAGTTCGGTTTTACTTTTTAATTTTCTTTTTTAAATATTTATTCTTAGTTGTAGTTGGACACAATATCTTTATTTTATTTATTTTATTTTTATGTGGTGCTGAGGATCGAACCCAGGGCCTCGCATGTGCTAGGCGACCGCTCTACCACTGAGCCACAATCCCAGCCCCCAGAGTTCAGTTTTATTAATGTCCATGTGACACTGTCATTTTCTTATAGCCAAAATTTATCTGAGTTATAAAGAAGAATGTTCAAAGAGAATGACCTGTGCCTCACTTTCAGGAACAATTTGTTTATGAAGTTGAATCTGCTCTAAAGCAGGGCTTTCCGGAGAATTGGGGGAGGTATTACAAACTGAGGCACTTACATTATACCTTGCTGACTGATAAAAGCTATAATATTCAAGTCTATTTTCCTCTGAGTTTTCTGGTGCCTTTAGTTTTTGTTTAAATTGAACAACTTTGTAGATCAAAAAAATGATTAAAACACAAGCTAAGATAAAAAAAGTTAGCAGAATGTCAAAAGCTTCATTCAACTTCTCAACTTCTTGGGTACAAATTAGAGATGTCTTTCCTGACACTGAAGCAGTATCAATCCGTAGAGCACTGTTTTGTTCCAAGTTCAAGTTAACAGAAGAAGTAAGTTGTATTTGCACAGGCAGCACTGCAGTGGTCTCTAAAGGATTAGCAAAGGTATTTTCTTGAAAAAATCTATTGGCAGGTGAAGTACGAATTCGATCCCAGAAAGTAACGCTCTCAGTCTCAATGTTTTCCAAATGTTTCCCATTTGTGGATACTTTATGCCAGGCCATCATTAATGCAGTGGTCTTGTGATGAACATGAAGAGGTTTTACAGCCCAAAGTCTGGATACATTTGTTGAAGACGGAATGCAATTTGTAATGTCAGTCCATTTAATGTAACGCAATGCTCTGCCACGCATGGATGGGGGATTCTGACAATAGATGTTTAGGGTAATGGAGGAAGATGCTAGCCAGTCTCGAAGGCCCAAAAGTGTGCAGTTACATTCCCAAGGATTAGAATTTGCCTGAAGATGAGTCAGTGAAGACAATGGCATAAAGACCCTTGGATGTATGTCTGTAAGATTATTAAATGACAGATTAAGGATCTTCAAAGACGCTCCCATGTTTTCAAATGTATCATTATCAATGCTGATTAATCTGTTTCTATCTAACTTAAGATAAATTAAATTCTTTAACAAGCTAAATGTGCCAGAATTTAAATTTTGTAAATAATTATGACTTAAGATCAAATATTTAAGATTATTAATTCCATTAAACCCATCCCTAGCAACATTTTTAATGCTTGAATTTTTCAGGAGGAGATACTCCAAGTTGTTAAGTCCTTTAAATGCAAAGGGCTGTATTGCTTCAATAGGGTTATGAGACAAAGAAAGTCTTTTAAGACTCTTAAGTATTTCAAAAGCATTTGATGGTACTTTCGTTAAATTATTACTTTCTAGATATAAACAATCAAGGTTTCCAAGATGTTGAAAGCCTGAATCTGATATCCTCACTATTTTATTGTTTGATAAGTGAAGTATCCGCAGAGCAGCCATCCCAACAAAGATAGCACTCCCCAGGACAGTGAGGTGATTCCTCTGTAGATTTAAATACTGAACTGAAATAAGATCATTAAACACTCCTCTAGGAACAAAAGATACTTGATTAGACTGTAAATGTAAACTACGAAGATTTGAAAGTCCCTTAAATATTCCTGGATCTAAGTGTTTTATTAAATTATTATTTAGATATAGAAAACAAAGACTTCCCAATTGAACAAAGGCTTTTGGATACACATACAGAATGCTAGAATTATCCAAATACAATGCTACAAGAGAATGAAGTCCTGTTAATTCACTTTCTCTTATATGAGATATATTATTTCCAGTCAGATACAGAAAAGCTGTACTTTCAGGAAAATTCTTAGGAATACTTGAAAGGCCTAAGTTATGACAGTTTATTTGTCTCCCAGTGCAGAGCCGACAAACAGATGAACATCCAAGTATCTCTTTACAAAATAATAATACAAGATAACAAGTAACAAGCAGAAATAGTTGTGGGCAAGGCAGAGAAAACTGTAATCCACACATAGCCCTGTTCTTGATTTTTCTGTTCATATCAGAATTGGCTATAAAAAGAGAAGGTGAAACTGTAAATCATCAGAATTCTTAAAATAAAAGTTTTGTAATACTAAAACTTTTGTACTCTAATTAGGATCAACCACCAATATATCATACCTTATTATGGGTGACAATGTAAAATCATAAATGTTTAGAATATGTTCTAGAATAATTAACACCTCCAAGCCATTAACCTACTTTTTGACAAAATGATAATTCAAGTTTAATGAACTGTAAAATGTTTGCTGAGTTAATGTAAAATATTACAACTGATCCTAACAAAGATGACAAATGATGTAGAGAAGACAGTCTTGAATACATGTCCCTTTATCAAATTTAAAGTCCAACAGCAAATAAATTATAATGAAAATACATTATAGAACAAGCTCTTTAAAGTACAATTTTTCACAAACTAAATTATCTTTCATTCAGCTAAAGGCTATATTTAAATAAATAAATATTTATATTTAAATAAAAATATTTATATTTAAGTAAATCTTACCAAGAACAGGAAATTCACGTTATTAACACTCAGCCGAGTCAAGTACCGGTTCTTTTTAAATATGAAGAGCGACATTTCTAAACTCCATTTCTTTCTGTGCCATTGCTGACCTCCAGCCCTCCACTTTTTTTAAAAAAGTCACAGTTTGCTCAGGAAACACCACTCTTAACATTGGTTCCTCTATAGTCAGTGTGTAAAACAGAGGTTGCCATGGATACAGGAAACTGAGAGACAGGAAGTAATTTTATCTGTGTTTCAAAAGTATTGTTGAAAGGAAATCTCAGGAACTTATTTTTCAGAATGCATTTAGAGTTTTTCTAATGTAAACACGTAAAATCCTCCCATAATTTAAAAATAAGAATTTTTTTAAAAAGGGGTGATTTGCCAAACTTTAGATATTCAGATTCTAAACATCAATAGGCTCTAGCTATCAACAACAGATAATCATTAGTGGAAAAAACAAGTTGAAGTAAGAAGTAAATGAGGTAATGATTCTTAGAATTTTTTTTATATATGTAAAATATTTTTATACTATTATTTATTTGTTTCAATTCGTTATACACGTACACATTTTTTAATATTCAGAATACATACTGAAGATTTCAATTTTATGCCCTAATCCTTTAAAATCAACAGGTAAAACCAAAAATTTAGAATAGTGAGTACGAATGCTGTTACATTATATCTGTGCTCTTTTTCTAATTTTTCAAAAACATTTTTGTGTGCAAAAAAACCACTCTGCCAATTAGTACCTTAATATATTAAGGCATATGCAATGGGTTCCAAGAGGGATACCAAATTACTGACATAGGTTATATTCACAAGACAAGACACAGTGTGAAAGAGTGAAGGACTTCACCTTACATATATCTAAATTAGTATGAATCTTTTAGAACAAAATACATCTAATGTAACTTCTAAGGTTAAGATTTATACCCCTGAGCAGGGTGCAGTGCTGCACGTCTATACTCCCAGCTACTCTGAAGGCTGAGTCAGGAGTCTCTCAAGTTCAAGGCAAGACTGGGCAACTTAGCAAGATCCTGTATCAAAATAAAGATCAAAATAAGACTGGGGATATATGTAGCTCAGTGATAGAGCACCCCTGAAGTCAATCTCTAGTACCATTAAAAAAAAAAGTATATATTTACAGAACTGAATAGAAATTGTTTATATATGATTTAATTATAAATTTTTTAAAAAGCTGGTTGTTTAGGTTTTCTAATTCTGACTTTTATGAATATTACTAATATTCTTCAAGATGGGGGTGTAGTTTAATGGGAGATCCTTTGATTAGCATGCACAACAGCAGAAAAAAACAAAACAAAATACTGTCACAGTACACTTAAAATATCAGTGTAGCTCTCTTGATATTAAAACAGCTTCATTTCACAACCAGATATTTAAATCTTTAGATGAGTTATTTTCATATTAAATATTTGATACAATACCCAGGGATCTACCTTTCTGTAACTACAAAAATATCAGAGATACACACTGGATGACAGATCTTAATCAAAATCATTTACAATTCTCACAACTATCCTTTGTGGCTGGCTATTGTTACTGTTATTTTATTAACAAAGAAACTATAAAACACTGGATGCAGCAGTAAACACCTGTAATACCATTTACTTAAGAGGACGAAGCAAGAGGATTATCATTTATCAAGACCTTGTCTCAAAATAAAAATAAAAAAATTAAAAAGGGCTGGGGATGTAGATTAGTGGGAGAGTATCCCAGGATTTAATTCCGAGTACCACTCTCCCCGCCCCCCGCCCCGCCATACTCTCCCCTAAAAGAAAAATGAAAACAACACAACCAGTAACAGAAAAGATATGAATTAGAGGCAGGGGCTACGTTTCTCAAGTCCATTTTGTTTAGTATTTCAGTAAAATACAAAGTAGAATAAAGAAAGCATTGTCCATAGATTTTTAATTGCATCACATACCTTGAAGAGGGAAAATATCAGAGAAAAGGTCCATTAAAATAAAAATAAAATGTAAAGGAGGAAAACCACAAAATACTAAGATCAGAATAATAATTCCATCTTCTACTACAGAAGTTTCCAAAGCAGACAAAAAACACTCAGATCTTTGTGTGTGTGTATGTATGTATGTGTATATGTGTGTGTGTGTGTGTGTGTGTGTGTGTGTGTGTATATATATATATATATACATATAAATATGTAATATATACCACATGTAATTTTTAGATAATTTATTAAAGGAAAAGACAGAATAAAATAAATCTTGCATTTCTCAGATTCAAAAAATGAAAAAAACTGAAGTGACTGCAACACAGTAACTGTGTCTAAGTAGTACACAATAACTTTCAGATTGATTTATTAAAAATTTCAACATCTAGCAAAACAAAGTTTATCTCTTCCTTCATCTAGGAGTTCATCTGCTCTCAGAGACAAGTGATCATGACTAAAGAAGACCAGAAATCAACAGAGAAAAATGAAGGCATTTGAGACCTCCTCATTTTCCTTGCTATGATCATAGTGGCAAAACTGGCCAATTAAATTTTAGATTAGTACTCAAGTTTACTGATTTCCTCTCACACTTATTGGAAGGTAGATTTCCCTGAGCTTTGATTGTGTATTATTATTCCACAGCAATCCACAGTCTTATGAGTTTTAAATTCTTTAACATGTTTTGTTAAATCTTCATATGATTTCCACTGTGTGATAAAACTCTCCAATCTCAATTTGATATTTTGATTTTGCTCTGTAATTAGCAAATCAAAATGGTTTCCCATAACCCTTTTTATTCCTACCAATATAAATACACTACACTCACCTGCCTAAACAGGTTTTCCTCTATTTACATCCACGAAATCAACCCATTGAATTGTTTTGCTCTCATGCCTGTTACTAAACTATCTTTTACAGACTTTTGTCTTCAGTCTCATGCTTCAGGTATCAATACACATTTATTTCTTTTCCATTTAGATTCTGCCCTTATAAGAAAGAGATTGAATAATAAAAAAGAACTATCCTATTATCATCTTTTAAATATATATCATCTACTTGTATATAGATACACAGCATCTGCTATGGTATGGATAAATACCCTCCCCAAAGGGCCCTGGGTTAACAAATTAGTCCCCAGTTTAATGCTATTGAGAGGTGGGATCTAGTGGGAGGTCTTAAGTCACTGGAGGCATGTCATTGGAGGGGACTATGGTATGCTGGTCACTTCTCTCTTTTGCTTCAGATCATGAGGTGAGGGTTTCTAACACTATGGGTTCCCACCTGTGCTATTATCCACCATCATCTAAGTTTTGCTGACAGAGTTTGTAATTTCAGATCTGAACTATACTAGAATTGCCCTTTCCTGCATGTACTTTCCATTTTAATGGTTCTTATTAATGCCTATATTACCAATTTCCAGTTTATCACGATCCTTACAGTTTTAAATAAGAGAAAAAGAGACGGTGACAGAGAAAAGGATGGGGAGGGAAGTGGAGGAACAAAAAAGGAAATGTTAACAAATTTAAGAGATGACTTAGTAAGTCCATGACAGAGTAAATCTCTAGAAACTATGGATAACCTCTGTGAAACTGATTATTTTCTTGTCTCAAAAGACAGTATGATGAAATGAATAAAGCCATATGAATGAAGGTCATGTTGAATAAAGGGAATAGCATATTGAAGTAAAGAGAAAAGATCTGGGAATCCGTCAGCATTTTGAGGATGACCCTTCTCTAAAAAATAGCTATTGCTAAAGAGAAGCCCTACAATGATATGGGCTGCTGCTCAATAGACCATGAACTTCCTGTTAGCAAAGTGTCTAAATGGGAGCTGAATGAACATCCAGAGATAATGTGAAAGGAAAATTCATCATCAAGTAAAAGTTAATCTAAATAACACCTAAGACAACACTGAATGTCTAATAGCTAGTGCTAAAAAGCATCTAATAAAAATTTGCCAGAAGTATTTATAAACAACTACAAAGCCTTCCAGGGCTCCAAACAATAACATCTATCAGGCTTGAGAGTGATCAGATTTGCAACTGTGGGAAAAGAATTCTACAAACATGCCTTTTTGTAACTGGAAATTGGTAACAAATTCTTAGAACCCATTCTGCTAACTTTTTCATACCTGGCTTATCTTGTATCTATACAACTTGGATCTGCTAAAGAAGCAATCATTTATCTCTGTTATTTTGGCAGGCAAAAAAAAAAAAAAAAAAAAAAAAAAAAAAGCATCAAACAGCCTTTTTCATTCCAAAGCCAGTAACCAATAATCAATCCCTGATACATATCACAAATTTCTACTGTGTATTATAAAACAGCCTCCTACACATTCAGAAAAATTCCACATATAAAATCCTACAACTCTCAACCTGAAAAAGGAATATACAGTCAGAAAGAGTTAGTGGAGCAGAGAAATCAAATAAGGAGAATATAAGATTGATTCCTTTTGCTACTGCTGGATCAGACATAGGTTAATTTAACAACTAAGTTGTTCTGTGGCTTGAAAAGAGTTCTCAATATTTTTCAGGTATATTTGGTTCTTTGGTCTGTGGGTTCTGTATTCATAGATTCAACCAACCACAGATTATAAAAACATCCCGAAAAAAAATTTTCAGAAAATTCTGCTAAGCAAAAATTTTTTTGAATATGACACACACTAAGCACCATGCTGAATTCACAGGAATGAAATGATGTGTAGGCACTCTGCTATAGCCCCCCACCATTTCACAGGCCCTCAATTTCTCTCCAGCACTTGCTATTTGTGCATGATTTGCCTTATGACCATTTATGTACTATATAGTCAGGGTATGATGTTTGCATTTGTACCAAACATGTTAAGACTTTTTTACATTGTCATTATTTCTTAAACAATATAGCATAACAACTATTTATAGAGCATTTACATTATATTCATCATCATAAATAACCTGGAAATGACTTAAAGTACACAAGAGGATGTATATAGGTCACATGCAAATATTACACTATTTTATATAGGTTTAGGACTTGAGCATCTATGGATTTTGGTATCTGGGGGACTATTGGTACCAATTCCCCAGGGATACCGAGATGAGTATATTATCTCTGTAATTCTTATAGCAGCCCATGAGGTAGGGTATAATTATTACACCTGTTTCATAGATCCAAGCATTGTTACAATAAACAATTCCAAATTATTTGTTTTTAATCAAATCCCTAAGGACAAAATTCCACACATAACAGAAAATAATAAAAAACTGCAATATTAGCTGATTTTGAGAGGATCTAAAAGATAATCTTTTAGATTATCTATTAAAAGGCACTGCTTTTAGATGTGAGGAAAGCACTGAGAATGTACCCCAAATTTATAAGCATTTTCTAAGTAGTGAGGACAGTAGACTGAAGACATAAATAAAGCAACAGAATTGTTTTAAGATGCTAGAGTACACTGAGTAATAATTGATCCTAAAGGTGAAGTGAAATGTGTCCTTAATGCACAGCACAATGATCCAGCATATTACAGCAACTAAAAAATACTGATGTTTGGTATATTCGAATGTTGGGGTTGATATTAGAATAGGAAGCAGGTAGTATTGTAGTTCTGCTGTGTATTTCAAAGGTATAGAAAATTAAAACCAAAATGAACTGCAAAAGAATTACATTTAACATTATAACTACCCTGATAAATACAGCACGAAAGCAATTAAAGTAAGGTCCACAGAGATCTGAAAGTTGCCACTCATCCTTTAATACCACTGGCATAAATCTTTTGAATCCTTTCTTAATAATAAGGTAAAATTTCCTTTTTTGTCTCTGCCACCAAACCTCTCTGCTTTCTTCTCTTCTTTACCCATGAAAATGGGACAGAGGTAAACTGAAATACTTGGACCTAAAATGTCTAGAATTTAGATTTGCAAAGATAGTTTTTCAGAGTGCAGTATTAGTCTTTTGGCTTTTCCAAGTATCAATATACAGCATCCTTACAAATATAATCCTTAAATGGAAACTTTACACAAAATGACCACAGGAGGAAAACAGTGCATCTGTGTCTGCACATGAAGTGATTTCACTGAAAAATTCGGTCAGAACAGAGAAACCTGTAACAGACCACAAATTCCACTCCTACAGAATAACAGATTATTCCCTACCTTTATAACTGCTACATCCAGGAGAGGAATTCTATTTGCCAGGACATATACAGAGTATTTCAGTGTCCCTATGAAAATGACACTGCCATGCAACAGAGCCAGTCTAATACTGCAGAAAGAACACTGGGTACTACTTTAAGTAAACAAGCTTCCTTTGGAAGAATCCATCAATATATAAAACAAATAGAAAATGCATGCATTTTCCTTCTTACAGTACAAAATGATATAGTAATACCAATAGCTACTGTAACATTAATAAAAGCAACTAAATCCATTGAGTTTTTAATATGAATTATATAAAAGCAATAAACATGAAAGAATGTAACCTCTATGAATTGTTAGTATGAATTATCAATACCAATTGAAATCCTATAAAAGATGTATTATTATTATCCTCATAGTATAGTCAAAGAAACAGATATAACGCTCATTCAGAATCATAGCTGAAAAAAGAAGGAAGATTTAAACTTAAGAACAGTAGGATTTTTAACACTGAGGAATATACTTATGATTTCATGGCACCCAAAACAATCAATAAATAAACAATAATCTATCAACTAATAATTAAAAGCCTCTGTGTCAAGTAAACTTCCCAAAGATGAGTAATAATATAGCAGAACCACTTAAAAGATGTTTCTACCACCTTGAGTGCTAAGGTTTGGTTATGGTGTGTCTCCCCCAAAGGTTCATATGTGGGACACCTGGTCTTCGTAGGGTGATGCTAAACAGTGGTAAAAGTTTTAAAGAGGTGTGATCTAATGTGATCATTAGGATGCTGCCCTTGGAAAAGATTAACATAGTTCTTAAGGAACCCTGGTTAATTCCCATGAGAACAAGTTGTTATAAATAAAAAAGAGTAAACCTGGGGGTGGGGTGGGGCTGTAGCTCAGTGGCAGAATGCTTGCCTAGCAATTGTGAGGCACTGGTTTCAATCCTTAGCACCACATAAAAATAAACAAAATAAAGCATGCTGTCCATCTATAATTACAACAACAACAACAACAACAAAGAGTAAACCTGGCCCCTGAATCTTTCTGGCTTCTTATCTCATCACGTGGTCTTTTTGGCACATGCTTCCACAACTGTGATGACATCTGCCACAAGGTCCTCACCAGAGGCCAAACAGATGTGGGTGCCAGATCTTGGAATTTCTGCCTATAAAACTGTAAGCTAAACAAACCTCTATTCATTATGAAATCCCTATTCTTTGGTATTTTGTTATACTGACAGAAAATGAACTAAGACAAGGAAATACTACTTCATACCCACTACTATAGTTACAATAAAAAATAAGAATTGGCCACAGAATGGAGAAAATGAAACCTTCACAGATTGCTAGTGGGACTATAAAATGACCCGTTGAAAAACAATCTGGAAATTCTTCAAAAGATTATAAACACAATCATCATCAATACCCAAGAGAAATTAAAACCACATATCTATACACACATACACACACACAAAAAAATCTTGTGTACAAATGTTCATATAGCATTATTAATACCTGCCCTAAAACAGAAACAGCTCAAATGTCCATCATTTGATGAATGGTTAAACAAAATGTGATATATCTATCCAAAAGAACATTACTTAGCAATAAAAGAAAACAATGATACATGCTACAATATGGATAAACCTTGAAAACATTATGCTCAAAGAAGCCAGTCTTAAGAGACCACTATCATATGATCCCATTCATATGAAATGTCCAGAATAGGCATATCTATATAAACAGAAAGTAAATTAGAGGTTGCCAGGGGCTGGAGAAAATAAGTAAATGAAAAGTAACTGCTAACGGGTACATGATTTCTTTTTGGAGTGAAGAATAAATTGTGGCAATGATTGGGCAACTGTAGTATACTAAAAAAACTGGATTAACTTTAAGTGGATGAATTTACCGAATAAAATGTTACTAAGACTTCTGGGTGTGTCTGTCCATGTGTATGAAAAAGACATACAAAAATATAAGAGCTAATTTTTACAGTAGAAAAAGTACTAAAATCTTGAGACTAAGGATTTACACATAAAATATTACAACAGACTCACTGTTTCAAAAGGTGAAAATAAAATTCTAGCATATTAAATACTCACTTAGGAGAGGTCATAATAATATAAAATTCGCATAAAACATGTTCATAATTAACTATAAATTATACCAAAATGCTATTCTTTGGAAACTAACTTTTACTTTGATTCTACTAACCTAATGTGTTCAAAATTATAAATACAAAATGACTTTGAAAATCCTTAAATTATAGTGCATTTCCTAAATGCTGATAATACATGTTATTTTTAAGATATATGAGAATTATAGAGGAAAACGAGTATCCAATCTAAGCAAGCTTGGTAGATCTGCTACCCATAAGATTATGATGCAGTTCCTCCTGAAAGCAAGCCATCAGATATAAACATCCAGCTGTTTTTTTGCAAATCCTTTTTGAATTATTCAACTACATTATGTTAAATATTGGTGACTTCCTTGAATCTAGAAGAGTTCTTAGAGCAGTTGGTCTCAAAAAGAACACTTTCATTTGAAATTCTTAGAACTCGATTATATGAAACTGTTTTGAAGTTGAAGGATGATTTGCCATTTTAGAGAGCAATTTTTTTAAAAAAGTTTGAGTATTATCATTCTCTTCTATAAGTATTAGCTTTTGTTTAATTTATGCCTTTTAAGGAATATTGTTTGGAAAACATTAAACAAAGGCATATATAAATAAAAATCTGTATATTACTTTCATATGAAAATTAGCTGAAGAAAAGATTATTCCCTCTATGTATAAATAAAAGACCTAAACAATGGAGAGAAATTTGGAAATTATTCCAACAAAAAAAATACTGGAAGCTTCACTGAACAATTAAAAACAAAAGATGGTATCATGCTCAGAAAGTGACAAAGAAGTTGTAACAAGAATAGTGTTCACATAAACATATATCTCAAGTAGTATTCTCATGAAATATGTAAAACAAACATCCTTTTATCAAATTAGATATATTTTTATACTTCCTAATCTGTGCCATTTCTAGCCTCTTCTTAATAATCTCAATACTTTATTTATGCTAGACAAAACTCTTTATTAACTTTAGGGATTTTTCCTTTTCATTACTTTATTTAACAAACCTTTACAGAGCACTAATTACTGCCAAGGACTGAATTCTGTAACATTTCAATACAAAAAGCCTGAATAATTCTCAAGTTGCTATTTTTTTCTTCCAAGAAAAACAGTAATGAATTAAAATAGAGATCACTTAAATTTGTTTCCAAAAATTATATCAAACCACTGAATTTCACAGGGAGGCAAGCTTTTGTTTTGTGTATGCTCACCTGGGATGCAATATCAACTGGTAGTTAAAAGCACAAGTCTGGGAATTAAGATGTCCCAGTTCAGATTTGGCCTGTGCTTGCTAGATCTCTTACCTTGGAAATGTTACTTAACATTTTTAAGCACTTGTTTGTTTTTGTTAAAAAGGAGATAATCAGCTGAGCTCAGTGGTACCTGCCCATAATCCAAGCTACTTGGGAGTTTGAGGCAGAAGACTGCCAAATTTGAGGCCAATCTCAGCAACTGAGCAAAGCAATGTATCAAAATAAAATATAAGTAGGGAGGATGGGAAGGGCAGCAGAATAGAATAGACAATATAATTGATGTATGTACATTCCATGTATGTATTATATATCAAAATGCATTCTACTGTCATGTATGACTAAAACAAATTAAATAAAAATTAAAAAAAAGAAAAAATATAAAAAGGGCTGCGTATATCGGTTGGGAATAAAGCAATCTCTAGTACCACAAAAACAAAACACCACAAAGACAATAAATATTCTTATTTATATGTCCAAATCAACACACTTTGTATTTGCTTTATACAATTGAGAATTTTTACCATGTCTGTAAGTATAGCACAATGACCTCATCTACTTAAGGAGAAAAAAAAAACAACTTGTAAACTTCTCTAGATATTACAAATTAAAAGCCAACAAAATTATTTAATAATACTTTTGAATTACCATACTCTATAAACTGCTTTATAAAGTGACTTTGAAGTACTAGATGTTTAATACAACTCTGTAAAAAGAGGACCTAAAATAAGACTAATTAAATCTGGTCATTAATAAAAAATAGAAATTCATACAAGGATGAAATGAACTGGAAAATAAATATAACCAACTTAACCTAGAGCCCACATTGCTCAAAAACACATGTTCCAGCTGATATTGGTGGCACACGCCTGTAATCCCATGAAACGAGGAAGCTGAGGTAGGAGGATCACAAGTTCCAGGCCAGCCTCACACAATTTAGCAAGGCCCCAAGCAACTTAGTCAGACCCTGTCTCAAAATAAAACAATAAAAATGGCTGGGAATGTGGCTCAGTGGTTAAACTCCTACCCCTCACCCCCTTCAATCCCCAGTATCCAAAAAAAAAAAAAAAAAAAAAAAAAAACCCAAAACAAGAACAAAAAAACGTGTTCCATTTTATCCTTTCTAGATCAGTACTTTCCACATCATTATCTGCTGATAAAATTATCATCTACATTCATAAAAACAACACTGCCCAGCAACACAAGGCACTACTGATGGCCGAAAATTTGAGTTTACATTTGATGTTTAAAAAAAAAAAAAAAATTTTAAGAAAACATTTTCTTACCTATTATCAGATGGCAGAAGAGAAAGCAAAGCCAAAGCTGAAAGCTTTCTTCTTTCAGGCTGGGTAATGTTGTCCATTCGATCAACCCACATTTCAATCATGTTTCCTAAAAGCTGGTCCATCTGAAAAAAGAAAAGAAAAAAAAAAGGCACATCTCAAAATATTTGAAATTCTATTTACTCATGGATAAGTACTGTTAAAGGCTAAAACTTCCTAAATCTTAGTTAAAGTTAAATTATAGCAAACCACAGAACTGCAATATCTGATTTTGGGGTATGCCTTAACCTGGAAAGGAATAATTTAGCAAAACCAGAAATTGACTCTAATAAATCCTGAGAGCTAAAGATATTTATTAAAAATCTGTATGTGGCCAATGAGTGACTTTAATAATTTAATAAATCACCAATAAATACATACTTCCTAGGACACTAAAAAGTACACATATTTATCAAAATTATCAACTGGTACTTATTCAGTTGGATGATTATTATTAACATTCTATAATTTGCCAGACTGATTTGCTACTACTTTCAGAGGAAAGGACAAGCAGGTTGTAAGCTAAATTGCAGAATTTCAAAGGAAAACAAACAATATATCCTAGGACAGTTATTCTCTAAATGAAAACAACATAATGTAGAATCATGTGGTAATTAATTTTATGTGATGAATCAGCTAGGCTAAGTTGCTCATTTATTTGGTCCAAGGCTAAACTAGCTTTTGCTGAAAAGGTATTCTGTAGATGTCATTAAGGTTTACAATGAGGTGACTTACAATGAAGAGACCATACTAGATAATGTGGGTGGGCTTCAGCCAATTAGTTGAAAGCCTTGAGAGTAAAAATGTAGTTATTTACAAAAAAAAAAAAAAAAAAAAAAAAAATCTGCCTCAAGAATGCAACATAGAAATCCTGCTTCAGTTTCTATTTATCAGATTTGTCAGCCCCTGCAATTATAAATGTCTTTTTTAAGTTTTTTTTTAAGTTTTACTTAAGTTTTTAAAGTTTTATTTATTTATATGTGGTGCTGAGAATCAAACCCAGTGCCTCACACATGCAGGGCAAGTGCTCTAGCACTGAGCCACAACCCCAGCCCAAACCACCTCCCACATTGAAACAATTAATTAGACTTACAAAGTAACATGTAATCAAGTGCGCTATCATGTAGATTTAAAGAGGATCCCAGCAGGGTTTCCTTATATGTTTTTCCACTTTTAGCACCTTTAAAAATGTATATTTAATACCAGAATCTCTACCTCATGGCTTTGATCTCATAAAATGAACCTTATAGTCTCATTCTTTTGTATTTTAGTGTTCTTAACATTTTTTCCAAGAAATGCTTCAACAAAATATTTATAATAATCAAGAAAACACATATTAGTATATACCATTATTAATATTTAGTGTAAACTGTGTGCAGTGTACCCTGAAAGGCCACAGTGAATTAAAAAAAAATTTTAAATTATTTTTTCAACTGTCAGATACTTCAAGAACTAGTAGCCTCAAGAATTGTAACACTAAAGTCCTCTCTGTGATAACTTCACATCTAAGTAGAAGAGAAAATTAAGGTGCAAGTATCCAATTTGATTTCAAGGTCTGCAATATGCATCCTATCCAATATGGACACATATTCCATTAATCATAAAAGAATATAAACTGTTTTAACTATATAACTATGTAATATTATCTCTATCCAATTAAAAAAACTAATGAAAAAATCTTTACTATCTATTCATAACAACAAAGGCTGAGTGGAATTCCTAATTTGATTAGTTTAATTCTAGCAAAAACTATATATACTGTAAAATTTATATTTCCTTATATTTCCTGAAATTAGTTATATTTGTTTCAGTGATAAACCAAAATATTTCATAAACTGTCTCAATGCTAGAAATATCAAATGCACTCTATCCTCTACATCTTTATCCTGGTAGTTGGTTTCAGTTAAGATATTGTTTAATAAATCTTAACTAAAAAAGGCCATTTTTCATAATATTTAGGACAGAAACTTTCTCAATCCATGGTATTAAAACAAGTTTGTTGAAAGAATGAAACAGACAATATATACATATATGCAAAACAGTTCTGTTTCAGATTATTTAACAGTAAAAGAAGACTGTAACCATAAACAACTGAAAGTTCTAAGGCTAAGCAAAACAAAATCACCTATTTTGAGCAAAATCAAAATGTAAAAGTTTAAATTGCAATTTACTAAATTTTTTCTTTCTTTTACCCCAAATAACAGGTAAAAATATTCGAAAGATAGAAATGTAAACATTTAAATGCTTCAAAAGAACTTTATTATAAAGACTCATTATTTCATCAACTATTTCCAGTTTATATTTGGATAAATGTTTGCATAAAATTCTTACCTCTTGATTAAATTTATGTGCCATCTCATTAAGAAGTGAAGAAAAAAAACTAGTATTTTGTAGTAGGACCCGGCCCATAACTCCAAGATATGTGGACATCACTACAGGATACCTCTGTACAATTAAAATACAGCAAATGAAAAATTGTGTTAAGCTATAAGTACAATTATTAACAATCACTGATATGGTAACAGTCAATAGGAATATAAAAAAAAATTCTCCTTCATATTGCTTCTCTTTAGAATGAACTGCCAACATTGACTGAGTTCACACAAAATTACCAGATATACATAATACCTGGAAAATATTTATATATATTTATATGGATTATATATATTATGCATATATTGAGGTATAGTAAAAAGAAAGACTATTTATCAATGGTATACCTGTAGTTTCATACACTCAGTCCATAACAATACTAGCACTATCCCCCCCCCCCATATTCTCAATAGTAAGGTACTAGAATTAAGTCACTAAGTTTTACTCTACTTCAAATCATTGTGCGTGAATACACATATACATGAATGAAAGAGATGTCAAAAGATGTCTATGTGGGAAAGTTTGAAAAATTAAAGGTGCACAACTTATCCTGAAAATGCACTTAATTTAATATGATCTAAATAAGAAAAGCTTTCCTTTTACATTTATCAGTGAGGAAGAAATGATTTTCCAATGAAGGAGAAAAATGAAAACTAGAACCATGGAGTCCAATTACTATCCTTAGAAGATTGAGAAAAATCTTACCTCCCCTTCTATAATACCCCTGAAAACACTGGGTAAAATTGGTTGAAACATTTGTGGACCTAATACTGGGTTCACTTTAAGGGCATTTTCCACAACCTAAAAATCAGAAAGGCACACTGGTAAATTCAATGCTGCAAGTCATTTGCTTCATTTAAAACACAGAAAAGAAAAAGTACTACATTGAATATCATATACATAATTTGAGAAAACATGTAAGTACATGAGGTATGCTATATCCTGGCATTAGATACACTTTTACAAAATGATCTATTAAAAACTGCAATTCAATTTAAAAAGGTATATAATAGACACATCTAAAAATCTTGCACAGAATTATATTTGATAATATCACACTGTGATAAAGTAGGCAGCATGCTGTTAAGATAATTCTTACCCTTCCATTTTAAACAAATAATCCTTAGAAAATGTTGCACTAATACAGGCAGAAAGGCATTTAAAAACCATCAGTTTTTTTTTTTTTTAAGAGAGAGTGAGAGAGGAGAAAGAGAGAGAGAATTTTTAATATTTATTTTTTAGTTCTCGGTGGACACAACATCTTTGTTGGTATGTGGTGCTGAGGATCGAACCCGGGCCGCACGCATGCCAGGCGAGCGCGCTACCACTTGAGCCACATCCCCAGCCCTAAAAACCATCAGTTTTTAATGGCGAAAGGCAAAGTTTAACATCAATTCTCACAGTCCAGAAATAAATCTACATTAAAGTTTATCCATAAGCTGAAGGGGTAGGTTGTATATATACTACATATTTATTAAATTAGAAATCAATTTTTTTCTTTTAAATATTATTAGTTGTATAGCCTTTTCATATAAATACATGAAATTAAATTATTTTCATAGTGAGATATTCCCTCTGTAACGAAAATGGGTAGGTATCAAATTCAGTAGTGGGGTACAATTTTTTTTTCTGTTTGTTGCTTTTATTTTTATTTTTTTCAGAGTAAGGAAGACAGGGGTCAGGAAGCAGCAATGAGGACCAAGAAGGACTTCTACCCTATCCTTCCAGCCCAACTTATGCGGTGGGAATGAAAACAGACAAGGACTGAGAAGTACTACCCTCAGAGCAGAGCCAGGTTTCCTTTGTGACTTCCAGCAGAGCTTTTCAAGATCACTACTACCCTGCATAACTATTGCATGCACTAAAGAGGTTTTAGCCCCTCCAGTGTCCCTGCTCATTAAGTGATAACAGTGTGCTCCAAATACTATACAGTCAAAAACATGACCAGCATTTCCAAACATTCCCAAGGTAAGCAAGTAGCACAAGTGGTTGACAATATGCTTTAATTTGGAGTCAGAAGTGAAGGGAATGCCACCCAGAATATTAAAATATATAACTTTCTGTGGCCCAAGCACTATATCATCTAAGATGTGATCCAGGAATAAGATACCAAATCCTGAGAGAGGAGATAAGATTCAAAAGAATTAAATCTGACCTCAATAAATTTTATTTTTTTAAAAAATTAGGTCTAGAAAGAAAAGAGACAAACTAGGAAAATATGTAGACTAGTAGGCAGAGTATCAGAGGTAGATGTCACTAGACACTCTATTTACCTGTGAGTGAAAAATAAGGCTATATGTTGATTGTTTAATACTCATTTAATGTCCCTTCCTTCCTTCCTTCCTTCCTTCTGAAACCTCAGTAAAACTATTGTAGTATTTTTGTAAAAAATTGTAGTATTTATTGTAAAAAGATGTTTGAGGCATGGGGACATAAGTTTAAGAACATGAAGGGGATGAAAGATGAAAGCAGGAGAGAAGAATTAAAGAGGAAATTGACTTATCAGATCAGAGACAGCCGAGTCCTAAGATGGCAATGGAGAAAGCCGAGAAGCAATCAAATTCACCTCATATATCTTCTCTCTCCTTGAAAACACAGGAATTAGTAGAACTACAAACTTATAGAAAAGAGAAATGGGGAGCTAAAAATTGGAAGAAAGAAAACAAGGACTGAAAATAAAGACAAGAAAGAAGATGACTGGTTGAAAGTCTATTTAAGAAATAAAGAGTGTGGGCAAGAGATATGGTTCAGCTGTACAGCACTTGCCTACAGGTTTGATCCCCAGAAAGATGAACTTCTCACATCTGGGCAACCCACTACTGCTTCAGGAGAGAAACATAAGTGTATTTTCTGTAAAGGTCTAAAACAGATTTCTTCTAGAGTAAAATGCCATCAATACCAGAAATAAAAACTTATAAGCCACATTAGGAACATAATCGCAAAACTACAGAACACTACATATAAGAAAAACTATAATCCTGGAAAAGAAGGAAGCTGGGAGTAGAGAGTCAGTATGGTTCTGGAAGAAACTTCTTGAAAACTGAATAATAGAACACCTGATGTGTTTAAACATTGAGCTAAGACATGTCAGAGAGTTTAGTATATACAAAATCTTATACCAAAAAAGATAATTACTAATTTCAGAAACTACAAAAACATTATACAGAAAAAGAAATAATTACAGCTAACTACACATTTCAGCTCTGAAAATAAATAAATGCATATATATATTATATGAATTTTAAAGTAAACATTAAAAACTGATGTAAAAGATGGGAATAGGAGACAGTAGAATGAATTGGACATAACTTCCCTATCCTTATATATAAATACACGACTTGATGTGGAATGTTGTGTAACTTTACATCATGTAAAACCTTAAGAATGGGATCCTAATTAAAATAAGCTATGCTCCATGTATGTATAATATGTCAAAATACATTCTACTGTCATGCATTATCTAAAAAAGAACAAATTTTAAAAACTCAAAAAATCTGATGTTACAAGAACACAACTTTTTGAAGACGAAAATAAAGAGGAGGTGCAAAGTCAATAAATGTCATGAGGGAACAATGCAAAGGTATTAATTAAAGACACAAAGTCACATACACATCAGCTCAAGGCAATACAAGTGGTCACCTCTGAGCAAGGAGAAATGTCTGGCTAGGGGAGGCAGACTATAGCTTTTTAAAGAAATCTTTTAGTATCTAGTTGTTCTAAACTAAGTTATAGAAAACTCTTGATTAAATTTCTATACAGATGGGCTGGGGATGTGGCTCAAGCGGTAGCGCGCTTGCCTGGCATGCGTGCAGCCCGGGTTCGATCCTCAGCACCACATACAAACAAAGATGTTGTGTCTGCCGAAAACTAGAAAATATATATATATATATATTCTCTCTCTTTCTCTTTAAAAAAAGAAAAAAATTCTATACAGAATAGAGGAGGAAAGGGAAGGGTCTGAAGAGAATTTATGGCATAAAATACAGCTGTGGTTGTGGTCCCAACCCATAAGAATCCTTGTAGATTTTTCCTTTTTTGCTCTGATGATGGAGACATGAGGCAGTATAAGAAGGAACAAATGAAAAAAAATATATACACACACATATGTGTGTGTGTAATTTTTAAATAATAACTCATTTACATATATTAAATACAAATATTAAATATAAACAATGCTCTATCATTATGCATGTTATTAACATATAATGGTATAACTATCGTGTAAAGGACCCACAAGTATTTCAAAATTAAACTGGAGTATTTGTAGTCCAAAGAGTCACACAACTAGTCAGTACTGAAGTCATGGTATACATACGGGCACTCTGACTTCAGGATCCATACTCTCAGCCCTATTGTCTGCAGTGTAAGTCTAAATCAAGGTGAGGAAGATGAGATAGTTTTGAAAAATTTATGCAGAAAAATGCCATTATCAGCCTGGGGTAAGAAGTGTGGAAAAGAATCAAGAGAAAATTCAAAGTAGAACTTATTGTATTGAGAAAAACAATTGAATAGTGGACCAAAGGTGAAGAAGTTTTGCACTGCTCATAGTTTTCACTTTTGGTTAAATGGGTACAGTTCTGGTACAAATAATAACAATGAGGTGCTATTGATATACTAAATCTGAGATGTCTGTGGGAAATTCATATGGAACAGTCCTATATTATTCTGTCTTATTTATATTCTGAAAATCACTCTGAAGTTTTATATACAAATCTTTATCCTTTTTGGCACAGTACTCCACTTTATGGTTAAATATGCTTCTAACCATCCACTCACCTATTACTAATTACTTTTTATTAGCATTTTGCTGTTATCGATAGGATTTTTTTGCATTTATCTTTTCTGAATATACCTGCAATAGCCTGTTTCTTAAAACCCTGTGAAAAATGCAGGCTTATTTTTTTTCTGCCTCAGAATCTGTTGATTTAGGCTTACACGGAATTACAAAGTGGTTAAAAGCATGGGTCCTGAAGTCAGAATGCCTATGTTTATATCAAGGATCCAATACTTACTAGCTGTGTGACCTTGAAAAAAATCAATTACCTCTTTATTATTTAATTTCTCATCTGTAAACATGGGGAAAAAACCAGTACTATTATCATATGCTTATGTAAGGACTAAATGAACTCTACATGTTATGTTCTTAGAAATATGCAGCATATAATAATGATATTAGTTATTATAGTTAGTAGAGAATAAATGACACCATAAAAATATTTGTATCATCTTAAGCCATAGATAATAAAAGTAACTTGGCTTAATAATGCTAGATATGACATGAGAGAAATCAGAACTTCAAAACTCAAAGTGATATCTCCACATATTTCAAATTTAAAAACTGTTAACAATTTAGAATATTTTTAGATTATAATTGTACTCTTCTAGGTAACTTATTCAAGTCACAGAATAAGGTCTATTTTTGCTTTAAACCATTTGCTCCTAAGCAGGCATACTGGTCTCTCTATCCAACTTTCTTAATATTGTAATTTTCTGTTTCAAAGAACAAAGATGTTTCCTGCAAGTACTGTCAGAAATTAGTCTAATAGTGACATTTAGTTAAAAAAAAAATCAAAAATGTTATATAGTATGCCATATTAAGAAACAGTATCTGAAAAATATTGAAAATAGTAAGCTAATATTAAAGACCATTATTATAGCTATAAGAGAACTCTGAAAACAGGGAAAGCCAAAAAATTTGAGCATTATTTTACAATTCAATTGGTATAAAATAAAAGTGTCATTGTCCTAAAATATTCCTTTACATAAACACAAACACACACACACACACACACACACACATATTGTGGTAACTAGTATATTCCTAGTAGCCATTTATTAAAAAACAAAATTCAGTTTCAGATTTCAAGTCAAATAAAGAATTTTAGGTATAGCAATCAATAAGTATATAAAAATATGGTCCATCACATCATCAGATCTCAAATTTTAATTCAAGTATTAGTACCCTATTAATGACCTTACTATTGGCATACTTACAGAGAAACTGCCTTAATCTCTAACCTATATTAAATGTTACAAATATATTACTATGTATTTGGATTATACCTGATTTGTGCTGAATCATACAACCAAAAAAGTTAGATACAATTGAGGGAGATATAAAAATATCACTGTCTCCACACTTCAAAGGAAAAGGGAAAAGAAATGAATATTTGCTATTAAAATTATAATGGTAGTGCACAGTATATAAGTTTGGAATTTTCCATAATAAAAATTATTTTGAGCCAGGCTCAGTGGTGCATGCCTATAATCCCAGGGAACTGGGAGGCTGAGGAAGGAGGATCATAAGTGCAAAGCCAGCCTCAGCAAATTAGTAAGACTTTGTCTCAAAATAAAAAATAAAAATGGCTGGAGATGTGGGTCAGTGGTTAAGCACCCCTAGGTTTAACCCATGGCACCAAAAGGAAAAAAACTGAAATAGTTTTATTATTCTGAAAAGAAAGAAACATGATTAATTTTAATTAAGAGTCAAATGAGATAGATATGTAGCTATTTATTTATGGTTCCAGAGATTGAACCCAGGGGTACTTAAGCACTGAGCAATATCCCCAGTCCTTTTATATTTTTTTATTTTGAGACAGGGTCTTGGTAAGTTGGTTGCCTAGGGCCTCACTAAATTGCTGAGGTTGGCTTTGAACTTGCAATCCTCCTGCCTCAGCTGCCTAAGTCGCTGGGATTACAGGTATGTGCCACCACACCAGGCTGTAGTTCTTGATAATAATCTACTATCATTGTATAAATCACCTGCTTAGTTAAACTTATAATCTTTATTTAAGCATTTATTTAGAAGAGACAGTCAAAAAAATGAGATAGAACAACTTGATATGCCTTGTTTTATAAATAGCCTAAGATCTAGTATCCAAATAAAATTGTCTACACCTGTAGAGCTTATTTTCCCCAGAGGAAGATTACATAAGATAGCTACATAATTACATAAAAATAACCAACATGTTACCTAACTTTACCTAAGAAGTAGGTAAAGTTTTTACCCCTGTTTTATAGATGAAAACTGAGAGAGTAATTTGCCCATATCACACAGTTATGAAATATTCAAGCCAATGTTCTAACTTGCCAGTCTCTCATCAGTCCATAGTCTTATATGACATGCTACCCTCCTATGTTGTGAGTTAAAAAGAAATAATAGGGCTGGGGATGTGGCTCAAGCGGTAGCGCGCCCATCTGGCATGCAGCGCGGCCCGGGTTCGATCCTCAGCACCACTTACAAACAAGGATGTTGTGTCCGCCGATGACTAAAAAATAAATATTAAAATTCTCTCTCTCTCTCTCTCTCTCTCTCTCTCTCTCTCTCTCTCTCTCTCCCCCCTCACTCTCTCTTTAAAAAAAAAAAAAAAAAAGAAATAATAAAGTTAGGTGCAGTGGTGCATGCCTGTAATGCCCACGGTTCAGGAGGCTAAGGCAGGAGATCCTTGAATTCAAGATCAGTCTTAGCAACCTAGAGGCCCTAAGCAACTCAGCAAGACCCTGTCTCTAAACAAAAATATAAAAAGGGCTGGGGGTGTGGCTCAGTGGTTAAGGGCCCCTGAGCTCGATCCCCAGTACCAAACAAACAAACAAACAAAAAAGTAGTAAAAAGGAACTAAATATTCTCCTTAGAACATCCTAAAATCTTGCCTTCTTTTTCTTTTCTTTTTTGTTGTACTGGGTATCAAACCCAGGGCCTTGTCTAATACTTAATGAAAAGTTTTGCAATGACTATTTCAAATAACTCACAAATTGACTTTCAACAATTACTTTACTAGTAATAATGTTGCAGAAACCCTTAAAACAAAAACAGCTGACAAATTAAATGTGAGAAATGATCTATTTTCTTAAAATCATTTAAAATACACGAATTATAATTAAAACATAAATTTCAAATATTGCAAAGTTACAGATTATTAAAAATCATTTGGCATAACTCCTTATAAAATAAATGAGGAAACTGAAGCCCAGAGTATTCTCAAGAGCTTTATAAGCAGCAGCGCTGGATGTGCAAACAAAAGACACAGGGCAAGGACAAAATTCCAAATGAATTATCATCAAGCTTGAAATGGCATTTCTACTGCTGTGCAATATTTAACATAAAAACTCTGGATTCCCTGCCTTCAAATTTTATGTATGTATTCTGAGAAAACAGAACACATACTCAGTGAACACTGGGTAATGGAGAAGCTTATAAGTTAGAAGAGATCTTCTGGAAGAAAAAGACTGAAAACACACACACATACACACACACACAAAATCTACATACAATAAAAAAATGACCTAGCAATTTTCTCTTGTTTTGATTACTTCCATGTTTCCAATCACTTTTTCTTCAATCAGAATTAAGTCCAAAGTGTCAGTTCTTTGTTACTGACCCCACTTCTAAGAAGAAATTGTCACCAATGGAAAAGATAGCTTAAAGCTGAGATTGTGGAAGACAGATGAAGTTCTTCAATACCATTATATATTGCTACTATGTTAATTCGGTAAAGACGTAAATGCAATAAAAATTCACAAAAACATTTTAGTAAACAATATATCCAATGTTTCTTGTTAGTTTTGGAGCTATAAAAGATTAAAACTAATACAGTAAAGACTGACGGATAAGTGCGGCAGACCAGGGTTGAGGTATCGAGGGTCTCAATAAGCCACATGCAGATTCCTATTATTAACTCCTTCCCAGTCCACCTGCTTTTTTGGTGGCATATATTCTCATTCTTTAGTGTAAAGGTAGAATTTCTAAGCTGATTCTAAGCTGCAAAATCCTGAGTTAAAGTTAAAGTTAAAGTGTAAAAGACTAGGGCATTGTAAAGCTTCTAGATTACAAGGCCTGGGCTAAAAGGTAAAAGCCTATTGTTACAATTCCCCTGCTATCCCCAGAACCTGTTATCTCTGTAAAGTTGTTAGGACAATGGGGAGCTGCTCAGTAAATATCTCTATTGATTCCCTGGTGGTTTAATAGCTAAGGGCTCCAGGTAACATGGCACGTAGGCATCCAGGCCCCAGAACCAATCAGTTTAAATGTGTACCCCACTTAGAAATGACCAATCACCCCTACCCAAACTGTTCCCACCAATGAATGGACTAATCATGTATCAGAATTGTTGTTCAATTTCCCCGCGCCTCATGATGATTTGTTCTGAAGTATGCAAAGCCCCCCACCCTCTCCAAAAAGTGTACTTAAGCTCTGCTTGACCTCTGCTCTGGGCTCTGGGCTGCTCTCCCTTCCTGAGTGAGCACGGGGCCCTAGCACGCTGGAACGGATCCCTAATAAATCCCCCTTGCCATTGCATGGAGCTAGTCTCCTGTGGTCTCTTTCTCCGACGCTTCGCCGGACCCTTACATTAGTAAACTCCTTGCTCTAAAAAAGAAACAAAAGAATTAAGCCAAAATTAAGAAAACGAGTTCTACTATATACTTTACTTACTGTCTTTATTTTGGTTCTAAATTTCTATTTGAATTCAAATATCAAACAGTAAAATTAAGACAAAGTTCTGAAAAATATATTTGATAAATGGACTTTTGTGGAAAATCAGCACTAACCAAAAACTGTTCTTATTTCAACTCTTCCTGTGTTGTTTACCTAACATGATATAAAACTTCAATTATTGCCCATTCTTGCCAACTCTTTCAGAAAACAAAAACTCTTGCCTCTTTTCCACAAACCTTCCATATACACTCTAGATTAGTAACCTCAATCCTTTATATAATCTATAATCATTGTCCATTCTTTCTGTCTCTCTCTCTCTCTCTTTTAATAAGGGCACTTTACTACAGAGCTACATCTCTCCTCCTTTTTAATGTTTAAAATTTTGAGACAGGCTGGCCTCAAAATTTTTTTTTATTGAATATTTAAAGCATTACATAGCTCATGATATATCATCTTTCATACATGACTCAAATTGTGTTTTGAACTCCCATTTTCACCCCAAATACAGATTGCAGAATCACATCTGTTACATATTCACATTTTTACATAATGCCATATTAGTGACTGTTGTATTCTGCTACCTTTCCTATCCCCTACTATCCCCCTCCCCTCCCCTCCCCTCCCCTCCCATCTTCCCTCTCTACCTCCCCTGCTGTTGTTCAATTCTCTCCCTTTTTTTCCCTCCCCCTTGCCCCTCATAACCTCTTATAATTTTATGTATCATTGAAGGTCTCCTACTATTTCCATGTGCTTTCCCTTCTCTCTCCGTTTCTCTCCCCCCATTCGTCTTTGTTTACTGTAGTCTTTTCCTCATGCTCTTCCTTCCTGTTCTGTTCTTAGTTGTTCTCTTTATATCAAAGCAGACATTTGGCATTTGTTTTTTAGGGCTTGGCTAGCTTCGCTTAGCATAATCTGTTCTAATGCCATCCATTTCCCTGCAAATTCTATGATTTTGTCATTTCTTAGTGCTGCATAATACTCCATTGTGTATAGATGCCACATTTTTTTTTATCCATTCATCTATTGAGGGGCATCTGGGTTGGTTCCACAGTCTAGCAATTGTGAATTGTGCTGCTATGAACATCGATGTGGCAGTATCCCTGTAGCATGCTCTTTTAAGGTCTTCAGGGAATAGTCCGAGAAGGGCAATAGCAGGGTCAAATGGTGGTTCCATTCCCAGCATTCCCAGGAATCTCCAAACTGCTTTCCAAATTGGCCGCACCAATTTGCAGTCCCACCAGCAATGTACAAGTGTACCCTTTTCTCCACATCCTCGCCAGCACTTGTTGTTGTTTGACTTCATAGTGGCTGCCAATCTTACTGGAGTGAGATGGTATCTTAGGGTGGTTTTGATTTGCATTTCTCTGACTGCTAGAGATGGTGAGCATTTTTTCATGTACTTGTTGATTGATTGTATATCCTCGTCTGAGAAGTGTCTGTTCAGGTCCTTGGCCCATTTGTTAATTGGGTTATTTGTTATCTTATTGTTTAATTTTTTGAGTTCTTTGTACATTCTGGATATTAGGGCTCTATCGGAGGTGTGGGGGGTAAAAATTTGTTCCCAGGATGTAGGCTCTCTATTTACCTCTTTTATTGTTTCTCTTGCTGAGAAAAAACTTTTTAGTTTAAGTAAGTCCCATTTGTTTATTCTTGTTGTTAACTCTTGGGCTATGGGTGTCCTATTAAGGAATTTGGAGCCCGACCCCACAATATGTAGATCGTAGCCAACTTTTTCTTCTATCAGACGCAGTGTCTCTGATTTGATATCTAGCTCCCTGATCCATTTTGAGTTAATTTTTGTGGATGGCGAGAGAAAGGGATTCAATTTCATTTTGTTGCATATGGATTTCCAATTTTCCCAGCACCATTTGTTGAAGATGCTATCCTTCCTCCATTGCATGCTTTTAGCCCCTTTATCAAATATAAGATAGTTGTAACTTTGTGGATTAGTCTCTGTGTCTTCTATTCTGTACCATTGGTCCACCTGCCTGTTTTGGTACCAGTACCATGCTGTTTTTGTTACTATTGCTTTGTAGTACAGTTTGACCTCTTGTATCGCTATACCTCCAGATTCACACTTCCTGCTTAGAATTGCTTTTGCTATTCTAGGTCTTTTGTTTTTCCATATGAATTTCATGATTACTTTGTCTATTTCTACAAGAAATGCTATTGGGATTTTGATTGGCATCGCATTAAACCTGTAGAGAACTTTGGGTAATATCGCCATTTTGATGATGTTAGTTCTGCCTATCCATGAACAGGGTACATTTTTCCATCTTCTGAGATCTTCTTCTACTTCTCTCTTTAGGGTTCTGTAGTTTTCATTGTATAAATCTTTCACCTCTTTTGTTAGGTTGATTCCCAAGTATCTTATTTCCTTTGAGGATATTGTGAATGGAGTGGTTTTCCTTATTTCCATTTCAGAGGTTTTGTTGCTGATATACAGGAATGCCTTTGATTTATGCGTGTTGATTTTATAACCTGCCACTTTGCTGAATTCATTTATTAACTCTAGCAGCTTCTTTGTAGACTCTTTTGGGTCTGTTAAGTATATTATCATGTCATCCGCAAATAGCGATAGTTTAATTTCTTCTTTTCCTATTTTTATGCCTTTAATTTCTTTTGTCTGTCTAATTGCTCTGGCTAGTACTTCGAGAACTAAATTGAATAGAAGTGGTGATAGAGGGCATCCCTGTCTTGTTCCAGATTTTAGAGGGAATGCCTTCAGTTTTTCTCCGTTTAGGATGATGCTAGCCTGAGGTTTAGCATATATAGCTTTTACAATGTTGAGGTAAGTTCCTGTTATCCCTAGTTTTTCTAGTGTTTTGAACATAAAGGGATGCTGTACTTTGTCAAATGCTTTTTCTGCATCCATCGAGATGATCATGTGGTTCTTGTCTTTAAGTCTATTGATGTGGTCAATAGCATTTATTGATTTCCGTATATTAAACCATCCTTGCATCCCAGGAATGAATCCTACTTGATCATGGTGAAACAAGTTTTCTGATATGTTTTTGTATTCGATTCGCCAGAATTTTATTGAGAATTTTTGCATCCAAGTTCATTAGAGATATTGGTCTGTAGTTTTCTTTCTTTGAAGTATCTTTGTCTGGTTTTGGGATCAAAGTGATGTTGGCCTCACAGAATGAATTTGGAAGAGCTCCTTCTTTTTCTATTTCTTGAAATAGCTTGAAAAGTATTGGTATTAATTCTTCTTTGAAGGTTTTGTAGAACTCCGCTGTATACCCATCCAGTCCTGGGCTTTTCTTGGTTGGTAGTCTTTTGATGGCTTCTTCTATTTCTTCTTTTGTTATTGCTCTGTTTAAATTGTGTGTGTCTTCCTGTCTCAATCTGGGCAAATCATATGCCTTAAGAAATTTATTGATATCTTCAATATCTTCTATTTTATTGGAATATAGGGTTTCAAAATACTTTCTAATTATCTTCTGTATTTCTGTAGTGTCTGTTGTGATATTGCCTTTTTCATCCCGTATGTTAGTAATTTGAGTTCTCTCTCTTCTTCTTTTCATTAGCATGGCTAAGAGCTTGTCTATCTTATTTATTTTTTCAAAGAACCAACTTTTAGTTTTATCAATTTTTTCAAAGGTTTCTTTTGTTTCAATTTCGTTGATTTCTGCTCTAATTTTAATTATTTCTTGTCTTCTACTACATTTGCTGTTGTTTTGCTCTTCCTTTTCTAGGTTTTTGAGGTGTTGCGTGAGTTCATTTATTTGTTGTTTTTTTCTTTTTTTGAGGTAAGAACTCCAAGAAATGAATTTCCCTCTTAAAACTGCTTTCATTGTGTCCCATAGATTCCGGTATGTTGTGTCTGTGTTATCATTTGATTCTAAGAATTTTTTCATCTCCTCCTTTATGTCTTCTATAACCCATTGATCATTCAATAACATATTGTTCATTTTCCATGTGATGTAGGATTTTTCCTTCCTTCTTTTATCATTGATTTCCAATTTCATTCCATTATGATCAGATATGGTGCATGGTATTATCTCCACGCCTTTATATTTACTAAGAGTTGCCTTATGGCATAATATATGGTCTATCTTTGAGTAGGATCCATGTGCTGCTGAGAAGAACGTGTATCCACTTGATGATGGTTGATATATTCTATATATGTCGGTTAAGTCTAGGTTATTGATTGTGCTGTTGAGTTCTATAGTTTCTTTATTCAGCTTTTGTCTAGAGGATCTGTCTAATGGCGAGAGTGGTGTGTTAAAGTCACCCATAATTATTGTGTTGTGGTCTATTTGACTCTTGAACTTGAGGAGAGTTTGTTTTATGAACGTTGCAGCTCCATTGTTTGGTGCATACAAATTGATAATTGGTATGTCTTGTTGGTGGATGGTTCCTTTTAACAGTATATAGTGACCTTCTTTATCCTTCTTGATTAACTTAGGTTTGAAGTTGATTTTATTCGATATGAGTATGGCCACTCCTGCTTGCTTCCGAGGGCCATGTGAGTGGTATGATTTTTCCCAACCTTTTACCTTCAGCCTGTGTATGTCTTTTCCTATCATATGAGTCTCCTGAAGGCAGCATATTGTTGGATTTGTTTTTTTGATCCAGGTTACTAGCCTAGGTCTCTTGATTGGTGAGTTTAGGCCATTAACATTTAAGGTTACAATTGAGATATGATTTGTACTTCCAGTCATGCTTCTTTATTTATTTATTTTAGTTTGGCTAGTTTTGCTTTTTGGTTATTTTCCTCCCCCTTTACTGAGATACCTCCTGCTGTTAGTTTTGGGCACTATTTTTCAATTCCTCTTCTTGTTGTGTTTTGTTCAAAATGCTTTGCAGAGCTGGTTTTCTTGCTGCAAATTCTTTTAGCTTTTGTTTATCGTGAAAGATTTTAATTTCATTGTCAAATTTGAAGCTCAATTTTGCTGGATATAGTATTCTTGGTTGGAATCCATTATTTTTCAGCATTTGAAATACATTATTCCAGGATCTTCTCGCTTTCAAAGTTTGTGATGAGAAATCGGTCGTTAACCTAATTGGTTTACCCCTGAATGTAATCTGCCTCTTTTCCCTCGTAGCTTTTAATATTCTCTCCTTGTTCTGTACATTGGCTATCTTCATAATTATATGTCTTGGAGTTGGTCTATTATGGTTTTGAATGTTTGGGGTCCTGTAGGCTTCCAGGATTTGGCAATCCATTCCATCTTTCATCTCTGGGAAGTTTTCTAGAATTATTTCATTTAATATGCTGTCCATTCCTTTGGTTTGAATCTCTGTGCCTTCTTCTATCCCTATGACTCTCAGATTTGGTTTTTTTATGACATCCCATATCTCTTGAATAGATTGCTCGTGGGATTTAAGCATCTTTTCTGTGTTGACTATATTCTTTTCAAGTTGATAAACCTTGTCTTCATTATCTGATGTTCTGACTTCTACTTGATCAAGTCTATTTGTAATATTCTCGTTTGAGATTTTAATTTGGTTTATAGTTTCCTGCACTTCTAGGATTATTGTTTGATTTTTTTTTTAAGATCTCTATCTCCTGGTAGAGCTCGTTCTTTGCCATTTGAATTTGTTTGTTTAATTCATTTTCAAAATATACTTTTATTTCTTGGACTTGCTGTCTCATGTCTTCTCTAATATTCCTTTCCATTCGAGTTAGGTATGCCTTGAGTTCTTTCCCTATCCCTGTTTCTGATGTTTCTATGTCCTCCTGTAGAATTGAGTTGTCTTGCATTGTTTGTAATCCTTTTTTCCCTTGTTTTCTCATGTTGTCCACGTTAATTTCCAGCTCTTTTTGATTGTCGTGTTTCTGCTCTCTTCTATAGATTTGTTTTGTTTCTGTATTACTCTGATGTCTCTCCTTTGTGTTGTTAAACTATACCTGCTAACGTGGATTCCGCTGGGAAGGAATTCCGACGTCCGAGCTCCGGTGACGACACTACTCTGCTATGACGGGCCCCAGATTCCTTGCCGGGGTGCCCTAATGGGGGGGTGTGACTGGACTGTCTCTGTTTGGTTTCAGCTCCCGGTCGCGGCAGGCGGGCAGTCTCCAGCCGCCCAGTATCACAGGCAGTGGTTGAACTGTCGCCGGCGGGCCTGCAGTTTACAGCTGCCCAGTCGCGAGGGCCTTGCCTCTAGTCTCCTGGTTTCTCCTGCTAGTCTTGGTTTCTCCTGTTTTGTTGTTGCAATCTGTCGGAGAGTGGCGGTGGATACTTCAGCTCTCCAAGATGGTGGCCGCTGGTTGCCTTAGTGGAGTGTCCCTTGTGGGGGATGGGACTGTACCGCTTCCTTCCCCGTCTGCAATCCCGAACTCAGCCCAGGGGTCAGTGCGGGCTTGGCTGGTGGGATACCACCGTGTCGCAGCCACTTATCTCCCTGCTTACTAGTTAATCCCTTCTCTGTGGCGCCACGCCTTTTGTAGCCGCGGGGCAGGACGCGCGAATCAGACAGCCTGAATCTCCGGGGTCACACCGTTGGCTTTTGGGATCCCCGGCACTCTATGGTTTTGATTTTTTCTGCTTGCCCCTCCCCCAGCGCTGGCTAGACAGGTTTTGTTTAGGCTGCTGATGGGAGGGGGGGTTGAAGGTCAGGTGCCTCTAGTTATCCTTTAGTCTTTATGCAGGCTCACTGTGATACTCCCTCCCCCTGAAAGTCTAGGAGAGATTTTATGCGAAATCCCCCTATGTATGGGGACTGAACTGAGTGACACACACCTGTTTTGTTGTTGCAATCTGTGGGAGAGTAACGGTGGATGCTTCAGCTCTCCAAGATGGTGGCCGCTGGTTGCCTTAGTGGAGTGTCCCTTGTGGGGGATGGGACTGTACCGCTTCCTTCCCCATCTGAAATCCCGAACTCAGCCGGGGGGTCAGTGGGGGCTTGGCTGGCGGGATTCCACCATTGCTGGCCTCAAATTTGTAATCCTCCTGCCGCAGTCTCCTGAGTTGTGGGATGACAGATGTATGCCACTGTGGTTTGGTGAACCATCTTCTCTTCCATTGGGTTCCTTTATCTACAAAACCTACTCAGACCAAGTTTCCCTCACTACCTTTCCACACACAAAAGTAATTTTACTTTTTTAATAGTAAGTTCCTATTATGAGCTGAATTGTCTCCGTGCTGTCCATCCCCCACCAAAGAGTATGTTGAAGTCGTAACCTCTGGTACATGTGACTGGGCAGTGACCTTATTTGGAAAAAGAGCCTTTGCATGAATAATCCCAGAAAATGAAGATATTAGAGTTGGCTCTAAATTCATCCTTACTACTGTCCTTATAAGAAAATATAAAAACAGGAGGGTGGAGAGATGTCATGTGAGGCAGAGATTGAAGTGGGTGATTCATTTACAAAGCCAAAGAATATAAAAAAAATAAATAAAAAAATTGCCAATGATCACCAGAAACTAAGAGATACACTTGAAATTGATTTTCCTAGAGCCTTTACAGAGATAGTATGGGCCCTATCTACAGCTTGACTTTGAATGATAAAATTAATAAACATTATAGGTAAAATTTCTGATGTTTTAAACTACCAAAGTTGTCATGTACTTTGCTATATATCCCTTGGAAATCAAGATAGTCCTTAATGATCTCCTCAAGAACCTTCCTTTGCTCAAAAATTTTTAAATTAACTCTTCAGTTAAGCTGAAATATAACTCCAGTTAACAAGCACTAAAAATGTTTTAAATAACATCATTATCCCCACCCTGAACAGACAATCCTACAGTATTTTCTCTGTCCTTAGTCTTATTCATTTCTGTGTAGTATTACACATTTTATTAGTCTTATTCATACTTCTTAGGGTTGCCTGAATTAGCAAATAATTATGTTTTATTCTGGCAGTAGTAACCCCTACACAATTTTTAAAAACTCAGCTCACATTTTAAATCCTTCTTCCTAAAAAACAGTTCTCTGCAAAATGCTGAGTTAAGTGACTACTTCTATATTCTTAAAGTGATATAAACAGTTAACAATGATTCCTACCAAGAAGTACTTACAAAAATCATGTGAGAAACATTTTGAAAACAACAACAAAAAAACCCTATTATGTCCTGTGTTCTACCTAAATTTTCAAGAAGTCCATCAGGTGATTTTGAGATGTTTCTGATTCAAACTCACTAATTTTATATAACACTGAATACTGAGCAGTTGTTTGACTGTCTCCTCTTCCCCCCAAAACTGAATTACTTAAGAGTAGGAATTGACATTTTCTTATCACCTAGACCTAGCAGAAAAGAGTATTAACAACCAAATACCAGAAGTTAGCAAATTTAGGTCCATGGACCAAACTCCACTGCATGATTTTGTAAACAAGGTTATTACTGAGACATAGCCATAGTCATTCATTTACATATCATCTATGATTACATGCATACTACCATAGCAAGCTTGAATTAGTTGAGACAAAGATTGTATGACCCATAAAACCTAAAATCTTTACTATCTGGTTCTTAATAGAAAAATTTGCTGATTCTTAACCTACAGAATAAATGACTGAGGATGACCTCAAACTTGTGATCCTCCTGCGTCATCAGACTTCCAGGTCGCTAATATTACAGGCATGAACCATCCAAAAGGCCAGAAGTCAACTCATATCTGACTTAGAACAAACTAAGAAATTAGAAATTCAATAGCTACTCCTTCTCTCAAAGTCTATACATAAAATATGTATGTATAATATGCACATGTAAAGGTAAGTTTAATACAGATTTATGCACGTATTTGTTTACATGTAAATAAATAATATATATTTAACACTATATCTTTAACATAGATATACTACATAAAGATAATATATGAATTTGAGGCTTTTGGTTATTAATTATACACAACCTCAACAAACTTAATACTCTAACTTCAACACCTAAATGAAATTAAAACTACCAAATTATACAATGAAAAAATGACCCAAAAGTAGGCTAACAAACTGAAGATAGTCTTCAGACAAAGTTGGTTTTTAAAACCTTGCTACACAAAATGAATTCTCAGAACAGGCAACATCCCAATTAGCTGAGATTGTCGAAGATCTAGAATTACATTTTAACAAGATTTCCAGTGATCTTTCTGTACAAATTTGAGATTAAACCAAATGAATATTGCTAAAACAAAATACCACATTCAGAATTACGTCAACTCTTCTTGCCAACAACCACAACCAAATGAAGGTCCAACTTCACAAAACATTCAGAGATATTAAACTTAACAGGTAATTTTTTAAATCATCTGATGGTGACAAAAGATGACAATACCTTGAGCACTTGAACTTGACCTTCTGTAGTAATTTCCTTTAACAGCTCACAAAAGGACTGACAAAGACCCACTGCATATGTCTGAAATTCAATCCAAAGACAATATAAGAATATATTTGTAATATCAAAAAGGCATAAATTCACTTTTGAGACTCATTATTATCTATTTGAGAAGTATATGCTAAAGGTCTAAGCATATGAAGTTTTTCAACTACAAGTCTTAGGATTAAGGAAAAAAAGATTATGCCTCACAAAAATAGTTTATTGATACAATGAATTTTATAGAAATGAGGATATATTTATTTAAATAGCACAGTTCCTGCATTATATAACAATGGAACGGCACATATCACATCTTCCTTACAGTGGGGAATGCTCACAGTGAATTTTTCCCCATTAAATTAACAAAATAATCTTAAATTTTGAAATGACAATAATAAACAATAATAACAATAATAAACATAATAACTACTTAATTTCTTACAAACACTACTCCAACATACCTGTAAAAATTCTGTTGATGATAAAAAGATATAGCCATTGATGATCTTAAAACAGGTTCTGAGATTTTCTGAACTTAGTTCTGCCAAAACAATAATTTTCAAAATAAAGAACAAATTAATTCATTGTTCAAATCAGTTTAAGTAAAGTGATAAAAACAATCAGAAAATAATTTGACCCAACCTTTCATTTCAATCTAAATTTTTAGTGCTAAAATGGCAAACAACATGTGACTGAATCATTTTATCATTATATTTTGACATATGCTTAAATGAACTCAATGAGCATTTACTCAGTATACTGCACTGTCACTGAATATTCTATTTTACTTATGAAAAAAGTTCCCTACTATAATCCCAAAGTATTACATTTTGTTCAGGTATTCAATTCTTGGGCTTTTCTCTTCAAATTTGCTCCCCATAAAAAATCTACATATAAAAAATGTTCTTAAACATGGAATTTCCAGGATGAAAAAAAATTTTTTTAATCGATCCAATTGTACATGAAGTGAATATAGTTGTAATAATATATGGCAAGTTTCAGATATAGATGATAGTGTGGAGTCATGTTTTGATCTATATAATTATAAATAATCTATATTCTATGGTATCCTTATTGTATGTAGGAAGATATAAAATTGCAATGCACCATCATTTGGTCACATTCAATTTTAATAAAATTATTACTTTGCATTTGAAAAGAAATAGCTAAAATTTACCTTGGTGAAAATTACCTTCTTATTACTTTCCCTTTCTCTCTTTCACCACCCTCTTTTTTCCCTCTCCAATTTGCCCAATCTTTCTTCCTCCCTCCTTTTAGCCCCCACTTAAGGCAAGTTTACCAAATTTAACAATTCATTTTTTACGTATTTTTTTAATTATCGATGGACAAATATCTTTATTTTATTATTTTTATGTGGTGCTGAAGATTGAACACAGTGCCTCACATGCGCGAGGCAGCTGCTCGACCAATGAGCTACAGCCTCAGCCCAACAACTAATTTTTGGTCTGTTCCAGAACTTCAATTTAGGTTTATACCTGAATTTGAGAAACTTGAGAACAACTGCAACAAATTTTTGTTCGTATAAAGTTGAACAGAATGAGGCTTGGCTGAAAAATGATCATAGTAAATAGGGCTCAGGGCCATCTTTTAGTAAAGTAGTGCTGATATTGGGATCAGCAGAGGTCAAACATTAAATTAATACATCATCATTAGGATATTCACCCAACCCTGGGATCTTTAAAAAAAAAAAAAAAACTCACAAAGTAGTCCTTCGTTTAAAAGAAGCCAGACCTATACCAGGAGATGGGTAAACATACATACAATATGAAAAAGCAAGGGAACAAACCATCTCAAACAACCCATAATGCTTCAACAACTGACCTTTTGACTATGCAGGAAATGTCAAAGAAGGAATTTAAAAAGCTTACAGTTGGGGCTGGGCTTGTGGCTCAGTGGTAGGGTGCTCGCCTAGCACATGGGAGGCCCTGGGTTCAATCCTCAGCACCACATTAAAATAATGGTATTGTGTCCAACTACAACTAAAAAATAATTAAAAAAAAAAAAAAGCTTATAGGTAAGCTGTTCCATGAGCTAAAAGACAATGTAAGGAGTGAAATCACAAAGAAAATATAGGAAGTGAAAGATCACTTCAAAAAAAAAAGAGATATTCCAAAAAAGAACCAAGCAGAAATCCTCAAAATAAAGAAATCAATAAACCAAATCCAAATTTCAATGGAAAGCATAACCAATAGATTAGACTACTTTGAAGAGAGACTGAAAACAAAGTATATAATCTTGAAAATGAAGTCAACCAAAGAGAAAAGATGTTATGAGACAATGAACAGAATATTCAAGAAATGCAGGATGACATTAAAAGACCAAATTTAAGATTCATGGGGATAGATGAAAGCTATGAAACACAAACTAAAAGAATGCACAATCTTGTCAATGAAATAGTATCAGAAAATTTTCCAAACCTTAGGAATAAAATGGAAAGTCAAATACAGAAGACATATAGGATACCAAATACACAAAATCACAACAGATCCATCCCAAGACACATTATTATAAAATTTTTTTAATGTAAAAAGGATAGAATTTTAAAAGCTGCAAGAGAAAAATGTATGGTGACATCTAAAGGTAAGCCAATTTGAATTTCAACAGATTTCTCAACGAAGATGCTTAAAAAAATTATATCTATCTATTTATCCATCTCAAGCTCTGAAAGAAAATACTTGTCAACCAAGATTACTATACCTAGCAAAATTAAGTGTTAGAACTAAAGATAAAATAAACATTTTTACAATAAACAAAAGCTAAAAAACTCATAACTAGAAAGCCTATACTACAAAACATACTAAATATTTTAAAAAGTGAAAGCTAAAAATGGAAACAAGCATAGAGACAAATTGCACTAGAACAACAGTAAATCAAAGGAGAAGCAAACCCAATTTAAACATTAGAAATAAATCAAAATGGCAGGAACTAAAAAAAAAAAATCTCTCAATAATACCGAATGTAAATGATCTAAACTCTCCAATCAAAAAACACAGGTGGCAGATTTGTTTGAAAAACAAGACCCAAAAATATGCTATCTGCAAAAGATTCACCTCACAGGCAATCTTCAGACATCCACAGACTGAAGGTAAAAGGATGGAAAAAACATAGCATTCACATCACCCATAGATCTCGAAAATAAGCAGGAGTTATTATTCTCGTATCAGATAAAGTGGACTTCAAGACAAATTAATTAGAAGAGACAAAAAGGTCATTTCATATTGCTTAAGGGAATCACACATCAACAAAATACAATGGTCATAAATATTTATGCCCCAAACACTGGAGCATCTATGTATATCAAACAAACACTATTCAATATTAAGAATCAAATAGATCACAATACAGTGATACTGGATGAGTTTAAAATGCCTCTCATCACTGCATATATCACCCAAACAAAAAATAGCTAAGGAGCGGGGTGTAGTGGCACATGCCTACAATCCCAGAAGCTCTGGAGGCTGAGGCAGCAGGATCAAGAGTTCAAAACCAGCCTCAGCAAAAGTGAAGTGTTAAGCAACTCAGTGAGACTCTGTTTCTAAATAAAATACAAAATAGGGCTGGGGATGTGGTTCAGTGGTTGAGTGCCCCTGAGTTTAATCCCTGGTACCTCCCCCCACAAAAAAATAGCCAAAGATATTGCCTTAAGATATCTATAGAATATTTCATCCATCAATAACTGAATGCACTTTCCTCTCAACAAAACATGGGACATTTTCTAAAATGGACCGTATTTTAGGTCATAAAGAAAATAGAATACCTTGCATTGTATCAGATCATAATGGAATGAAATTAGAAAAACAACAATAAGATTAAAAATAGAAAACACTCTTAATTCCTGGAGATTAAATAATACATTTTTAAATGAAGAATGGCTAGCAAAAGAAATCAAGGGAAAAATAAAAAAAAATACTTAGAGGTAAATGAGAATAGTGATACAATATATCTAAATCTCTGAGACAATATGAAGGCCTTTCTAGGAGGAAAGTTCATAGCATTGAGCTCAGACATTCAAAGAACAGAAAGATACCAAATAAATAACATTATATCTCAAAGCCCTGGGGTGGGGGTGTACCAACGACAAAATTAGTAGAAGACAGGAAATAATTAAAATCAGAGCCAAAATCAGTGAAATTGAGATTTTAAAAAATTACAAAAGATAAACAAAACAAAGAGTTGGTTTTTTGAAAGGATAAACATTGTTAAACCCTTAGCAAACTAACCAAAAAAGGGAGGTAAAAACTGAAATTTTCAAAGACTGAGATGAGAAAGGACATATCACCACCTATACTACTGAAATCCAGAGGATCATCAGAAACTATTTTGAAAATTCATATTCCAATAACCTGTTTAGAATAGCGACAATATGGACACATTCCTAGAAACATATGACCTACCCAAACTGAACCAGGAGGATATAGAAAACTTAAACAGATCAATCTTAAGTAACGAAATTGAACCTGTAATCAAAAGCCTTCCAACAAACAAAAGTCCAAGTCATCAAGTTCTAACAGACCTTTCAAAAATAACTAATACCAATTCTCCTCAAATTATTCCACAAAATATAAAAGGAAGAAATTCTGCCAAATTCATTCTACGAAGTGAGAATCATTAATGCCAAAAATAGACAAAGACATATCAAAGAAAGAAAACTTCAGACCAATATCCTTTATGAATATAGATGCAGAAATTGTTAATATTGGCAAACTGCATACAAAAACACATTACAAAGACAGTGCAACATGATCAAGAGAGTTTTATCCCAGAGATGCAAAGTTGGTTCAAGACATGGAAACCAATAAATGCAATTCACTATATAAATAGACTTAAAAATAAGAATCTCATGATTATCACAATAGATGCAGAAAAAAAATTTGACAAAGTATAAAACCCATTCATATTTAAAACACTAGAAAAACTAGGGATAGAAGAAACTTACCTCAACATTGTAAAGACTATATACAATAAACCCAAGGTCAACATTATTCTGAAAAAAGAAAAACTGAAGGCATTTCCTCTAAAAATAGGAACAAGACAAGGATGTTTACTTTCACTACTGCCATTCAACACAGTCCTTGAAAACCAAGCAAGAGCAATCTCGTAAGAGAAAGAAATTAAAGGGATACAAATAGGAAAAGAAGAGCTCAAATAATCAGTTTGCCGATGATATGATCCTATATTAAGACCCCAAAAACTCTAACAAAAGATTTGTAGAACTCATAAATGAGTTCAGCACAGTAGCAGGATTCAAAATTAACACCCATAAATCAACTGCATTCCTATACTCCAAAGATGATTCTCCTGAAAAAGAATTTAGGAAAACTATCCCATTCACAACAGTTTCAAAATGAATAAAAAAAAACTTGGGAATCAATCTAACAAAAGAGGTGAAAGGCCTCTATAATGAAAACTATAGAACACTAAAGAAAGAAATGGAAAAAGACCTTAGAAGATGGAAAGACCTCCTATGTTCTTTGATAGGCAGAATTGATACTGTCAAAATGGCTGTACTGGGCTGTGGCTGTGGCTCCAGTGGTAGCACACTTGCCTGGCATGTGAGGCACTGGGTTTAATTCTTAGCACCACAAATAAATAAATAAAACAAAAGTCCAACAACACTTAAAAAAAAAAAAAAAAAAAGAGGGGACTGGGGTTGTGGCTCAATGGTAGAACCTGGGTTCAATCCTTGGCACCACATAAAATTGAATAAATAAAATAAAGGTGTATAAAAAATGATTTATCTGTTTAAAAAAAAAGAAGTTGGATAAAATCTTAGAATAACAAAAGTAGTTTTACTACATACTATTTTAATTTTATATTTATTTAATCCCCAGCCTTTTTGTGTGTGTTGTTGTTGTTCTTGTTCTTGAGAGAGGATCTTGCTACGCTGCCCTGGCTGGTTTTGAATTTGTGATCTTCTTGCCTCAGTCTCCAAACTAGATGAGATTATAGGTACATACCACCATGCCTGTTATTCTTAAAAGTTATATAGAATAACGTAGAAACTTAAAAACACAATTCAAATTATTTCTTAACATCAGGGACTCTTTTTAAGAATAATGAAAGGTATGATTTAAAATTAGCTACAATATCCCCAAATTATGGCTGAATTAAAAAATATTAATTAGTTTATGCTTTAACACTTACCAAGAAGTGGTGACATATTCTGAAATACACGAAGCAACTCTGGTGTAATACATGGGCTGTTCTCCAATGTTACTAACCTAGGAAGAAAACCACAGATGAATAAATCATTTTCATGCCCATTAATGCTACTAATACAATAATATGAATATAAAAAGTTTCATCTAAAGGACAAAAAAGTAGATAAAACATACAGTTATAAAAACTATCTACAAAAATTGGCAAATACCTCAAAATAAATACCTATGCATAGATTATGTAGTATTATTTCTTCATATATAACAATAATAGTAAGGAAAGTATTTACTAAAGTATGGATAATAATGAAATTATAATTTTAAAGCAAAAGCATGATAAATATGGTGAAAAGGGAGAAAATTATCTTGTTTTTCTGATTTTCTTGAAATGCTCTTGTGCGACATGTAATTTATATGCCCCTTCAACAAGAAAATGGACTAATATTAGTAAAATGACAGGCTAAATACTTTCTAAATATTAACTTAAAACAACAAAGTGCAATTACAAGCCGAAATCTAACACCCTTAGCAATCTACAACAATCAATGTATAAAAAATTATATAAATTATGGTTTATCACAGAAGTGTGTGACTGGTTTATCTATCTCCCCTAAGTCCCAGAGAACTTAAAGGAGAAAACCATGATTATCATAATAGCAGCAAAAAAGAAAAAAAAAACCTATTAAATATAATAATTGCTATAAAATTCTTACCTGATTATAAATAGAAAGGAAATTCCACAAGAAAGTACCAAATACTCATAGTAAATATACTTATCAATGATGACATGTTGAAACTGTCCTCTTGAAAAGCAGAAATAAGCCTCTAAACACTAATACCTTGTCTACCTCCATAATTATTCAGTTTACGTATGAAGGGCCTCTAATATGCCAAGCAAGTTAGTAAAAGATACAAGAATAAGAGAGAATATCAATATATGAACATCAACGGACTCTATATGCCAAAAATCAATAGTTAAGAAATAACTGGATGATGTTATGTCTCACAGATACAAAAATCCACCATCACAAAGATGTCAATTCTCACTGTTAAACAATTAAACAGTTTAACATCATTTCAGTTCAAATCCCTATAGAGTTTTTTCTGGAAATTAGGCTTGCCTAATTGCCTAAGGAGGATGCCTAAAATCAGACAAAAAATTTCAAGAAAAGAAAAAGGTATAAATGGGGCTGAGAAATCTGAGACAAATACTTGCTTAATTTGTTAGTACAACTTAGTATACATAAAATATATAAAACGAACAGAAATTAATTTACTAAAAAAAAAAACCCAGCACAATGAACAGACTTTCCTTGTCAACGGGTCCAAACTACCCGAGGCTTGTACTTTCCCTTTCAAGCTGTTACTCTATTTTCTATGCTAGCTTTCATGGAAGAAACCATGCTATTCAAAAGCGGGGGGGGGGGGTGGGGGGGTGGGGGTGGGGGGTTATATGAATCTAAACTCCTGAAAATGACAAGGTGTTTGACTTCAGAATCAACTAATAAAGATGAGGCAGGAGAAGAAATGAGACCAAAAAAAAAAAAAAAAAAATTCAAAGCACTACTCTTTACCATTAAAAAAGACAACGACTATTTTGACTAATATCACTGCATATACATATATTTTTCATGAAAATATTTCAAATTTTAAATTCAATGTTTTTAACAATGCGTAAAGTTACTAAAAATAACAAAATTTTGTAGTAAGCAACATCTTTTTAAAACATATAGAACAAAAAGTTTGAGCCATGAACACTAAGACAACTGGAGTATTTTTAATAAATCAATATTAAGAAGAAAAAGCAAAATAATGACATGAGCTACATAACTAACAAGTTAAAAAAAATAAATGCATGTAAAACTCAGTGGCACTCTCATCACTGCAATGACATATTACAAAAATAGATGTTTAGTCCTTAACATTCATTTAAGTTAAACACACACACACATACACACACACACACACACACACACACACACACACACACACAATGTACAATGGAAAATATAATGGTAGAGCACTTGCCTAACATACAAAAGGCCCTGGGCTGGACATACAGCACCACAAAACAAAAACACCATATAAGTCACCTGTTTTAGAGGTAATGTAACAAATTCAGATCTGAATCATATACTTTAATAACAGCAAAATATTCAATGTTTGGTCAAAAAAGTCACTAAACAATCAGAAATGATAGCAGCAAAATTTTTTTTTAAAAAGACTATCCAAATATATGGGAAATATATACCTATTTCCAATACTAATTTCACAGCTTTAAATATTTTATTATTTAATAAGAAAAATGAAAAAAATGAACCTTTTGTCTTATACATTAAGAAATCCTATAAATCCACAATTAAATATAGGAAATAAAAAATATGAAGCAAAAATATTTCAAAGGACAGAAACAATTTATAAATCTAAGAGTTTAATCATAAGGAGCTCTGAAAAATATACTTTAATAAATATACATCATTTTAAAATGTTTGTATTAGAGCATCATAACTGTATATAATAGTGGGATTCATGCAACATATCCATATATGCATACAAAATAATTTGATCAATTTCAATAAATGTACTTTAAAAAAAAGAGATAAAACAAAAATAAAACTATGAATGGGAAATATAAAGCAAATACATAAAAATTTTCTATTAGTATTTTAAAGGACTAAGTGCCCAAACTAAGATAAATAAAAAATCAATTAAAAGGGGCTGGGGATGTGGCTCAAGCGGTAGCGCGCTCGCCTGGCATGCGTGCGGCCTGGGTTCGATTCTCAGCACCACATACCAACAAAGATGTTGTGTCCGCCGAGAACTAAAAAATAAAGATTAAAAATTCTCTCTCTCTCTACTCTCTCACTCTCTCTTTAAAAAAAAAAAAAATCAATTAAAAAAACCAACTAAAATTAAAAGCCAAATAAATAAATAAAATAAAATAAATATTTAAACTTATAACAGAGGATGATATCAAAGCTGTAAATGAGCTGGGCACTGTGGCACACACTTGTAATCCCAGCAGCTCAGGAGGCTGAGGCAGGAGGATCTCGAGTTTAAAGCCTGCCTCAGCAAAAGTCAGGCACTAAGCAACTCAGTGAGACCTGTCTTTAAATAAAATACAAAATAGAGCTGGAGATGTGGCTCAGTGATCGAGTGGCCCTGAGTTCAATCCCTAGAATGAAGGGGGAATAAAGCTGTAAATGAATCCCTGGTCTCCACCCTGGGTCCATTTCAAGTTTATTAGTAAATTCTTAAATTGTCCAAAGAATAAACAGCACATTACAAAAAGCATTACAGTGTAAAGAAAATAATTTTCAAAATTGTTAGACTAGTAAAATAACCCTAATATAAAACAAAACAATGTCATAATGTATAGATCATAGAACCAGCTCATTTATAAATACAAGAAAAAAGAAAATTAGACAAAATACTAACAAAAAACTTTTTTAATAGTACTTTACAATTTATCCAAGTAAATAAAGTTTTTCTCAAGAAGCCAAGGCTTTTGTAAGAATTTTTATCTTTTAAGAGAAAAATATAATCTCTTAAATACATGGCAAAAAAACAATCAAATTGTTTTGTTCTTTTTGTTTTTAAATGATGAAAATCATACTGCATTTAATGGTATATAGCTGATATTGCTTATATAGCATTTATTGCCACACACACGCGAACACACACAAACATACACAAATACACACACACACCTTTTCAAGTAAAATACTTTTATAAATTCTGCTTAAAATAATTTATAGTATTGCTACAAATTTATATTGTTAGAAAAATGAAAAAATAAGACTAAAAATTCATGAGTTGATTCTTAGGATATAAGTTATATGACACAGGAAAAAACTACAGCAAGTAGGAAGAGGAGATAATAAACATAAGAGCAGAATGAAAGAGGAGATAAACAACAGAGAGTAAAAGCAAAAAGCTGGTTCTCTGACAAATCTCTAGAGAAATGGTTCTAGGGGAAAATAAGAAGCAATGAAAAAAAATCACATAATTGGTCTGCGAGTATCACTTTACATTCATGACCATAAATATCAGTTGGTATTGGTTATCCATAATAAATTCCAATTCTCATTTTTTAACTACTTTATAACTTTCCTCCCCGACATCTCTCTCATGTCTGTGTATACTCCTATATCAGCCCAAACTCTCAGCTGATGAACATGTTTCATATTTGATTGAAAAACCCAAGTCTGTTATATGGAACAAATTCCTATATTACCTAACTATAAAATCTGGAAATCTACCTTCCTGCCTCCAGTCAACATGAAGTATTGCAACTGCTATCAAAATTCAAATCCTCCATTGAGTTCTGACTTCTGTCCCTTTCCTTCTCCTTCAATTACCCCACTCTCTCAGTCAAGCCCCACCCATTCTTCTAGATCTTACATTTCCAGGCTTACATTCTAGACTCTTCTTTATAATAAAAATTCTCAAACAAGTTGTCAGTGTTCAGTACTTACTTCAAATTCCTTGTTCAACCTACTCATTCTAATTCCTGTTCCAATCACTCCACTGAAAACCCTTCTGGCATCTCCAGGAGGACACTTCTCTGTATTACCTTATTAGGACAATCAGAAACATTTGCCATAGCTGCCCACTCCCTCATTATAGATATTCTCTCTTAGCTCTGGTTTCCTACTATATCAATAGATAGCCTTTCTCTGTCTTTCTAGATGGCTCCTCCTTTCTCTGTCTTAGTAGATGACTCCTCTTCTATCCACAAAAATCTTGTAAGTTCATCAGGATCCTGCCCTGAGCAGAATATTCTCTATCTAAACTTCTCTTCCCATGCAATCTTATATGGATTTAAATGCCATATACAAAGAGCTAGCTACTTTAGCAAACATCTCATTCTCACAACAACCATGTAAAGTACCAATTATTTTTCCTACATTCACAGATGATTTATTCAAATGATAAACTGAATAAAGCATTACAAACTGAATCTGTCTGGTTCCAAATATGAGCTCTAGAGAAACATATAAAGAAATTTAAATTTGTACACTGATTCTTTAATCTAGAGAACCTTAACTAGTAATGAATTTAATAAGGTTTTAAAAAAATTTATATTCATTCATTATGCATGATGAATTGCATAAGGCTAGGAAAAATGAAATTGCCATTAGTAGAGCAATGCATTGTTATTATACTTTGTTTACATAATTCTTTGAAAACTTATATGGTTTTAATAAACACGCTAAGTCTAATACTGACAAGTCTGAATCTAGCTCTTCATAATTTTAACATTTTCTAACATTCAACATCATATAGTATCTATATGTAATGAAAAGCAATTTTGTGCCAGAATTAATGTTTTAATTTATAATCTAGAACAAGGGTTGGCAATCTACAGGTCATGGGCTAAAACCAATCCATATTCTATTTCCGGGAATGATCTTTAGTTGGAGCACAGCCATATCCATTTTTTTATGTAATGTGTATGATGGCCTTGACCAGCAGAGACTATATGATCTGGAAACCCTAAAACATTTACTATCTGGCCCTTTACCAAAAATGTTTACCAACCTCTGGTCTAGAGTGGTCCACCCTATACAAACATAAAAATATGAATATAAAAGATTTCAACAATATGCTAATTAACAATCAAACTATCTACCTGTCATTTCAGTTCAAATAACATAAACTGGGAAAGAATATCAGGAACCCAAATCACAAATTAGTAAGCATTTATCTAGTTAAGTTTTTAAATCATTCATTCACTATTCTAATATAAGATCAGTAATTTATAATTTGTACCTATAACAATTTCTAAGAATCAAAACTGTTAATTCTTAGACAACTAAGCAAAACTAACAAAGAAAGGAGGAAAGGGAGTAGTAGTAGGACTACCAACTCCAGTAGTCAATTTACACACCGGAATTTCTAAATCTTTCACGTATCATTCATTAAAAGACTGTCTCTGAAACTTTTTCCGTCACTAAGTTGAGTTTAATAGAATAGCTGCTTACATACACAGTACATAACTAATAAATGTTTATAGAACTAAACTGCCACGGAAATAGGGATTTGTGTTTTTTCTTCATTCTTTTAATGCTACACATGTAGTATAAGCATTTGGGACTGAGGTATAATATTTCGGCACTTAGTAAGATTGAGGTTGAGAAATAACTCAATATCCCCCCATCACATTTCATAGATTGGAAATTTTAAGACAATTTTAATTTGTGAAAGTTACCACAATTCTCATTTTACATGCCAAATTCCAAAAGAAGAAATTTAGATGATTCGTCTGTTTTAAGCCTATACTGAATAGCATCTGCCCCCCAAAAGGAGCTGTTATATTATCCACTTGAGGAAATCAATTCCATGTCCTTATTTTTTAAAATGCTACAGTGTTTTTACACATAACCTTTACTTTATTGGCATGAGAGTAGGGAAGGCCAGGGAAAAAATAATGGTATCAAGTTTTTCCTCTTACCATAATTCTAAACCATCTTCCAGAAGATAGACATGTGGAGGCTGGGAAACATCTGTACTCAGTTGGATAACTGGGAGCAGGAAAGGATACAGGTTCTTGCTGTCTGCTCCTAATCCCTATGAGAAGTATAAATACAACTTATGATAAGACACTCTAAGGTCCCTCCCTCCCACCAAAAATTTACCTATCATATCTGAAATCAATTTGTAAAGAATAAATCAAGAGTTTTTGAGGACGGCTCTCATTATATGCACTATTAAAAGCTGTTTACAAATAGAAAGAATCAAAAAATACTATTCAACTTCCTAATGGCAGTAAAAAAATATACATGCTTTGGCTTTTTGTTAATTATTTTTAATAATCTAAGAAAACAAAGATGAAAGATGAAAAAGGAGTCTAATCTAAAATTCCAGTATGCTTACTGATATCTTAGGGAGATTCATTGGTGTAGCATACTATAAACACTTCTGAAGAAAATAAAAAGGATTACAAATCAATCTCTTAACCATAATAATCTCTATACTCTAATAACGGCAGAAAGAAAACCAAATTAACCAACACCTACTCACTTAGGAAATAATGCAAATAATAATACAGCTTACAGAAAATTACAATGCCAGCCAGGCATGGTGATGCTCGCCTATAATGGCGCACACCTATAATCCCAGAAGCTTGGGTGACTGAGGCAGTAGAATGGTGAGGCCCTAAGCAACTCAGTGAGACCCTGTCTCTAAATAAAATACAAAATTGGTCTGGGGATGCAGCTCAGGGGTCAAGTCCTCCTGAATTCCATCCTAGGTTACCCCCATCCCCCAAATAATTACAATGCCATAAAATATATACATATTCCCCCTATGATGTCATATATCCTCAGTTTAGTTCTTTTTCCCCCAATTTTAGAGTGTACATTATTAACTATAGTCATCACACTATGTAATAAATCTAATTTAAATCTTTTGTCTAGTTAAAATTTTATACTTGTTGTTCAAAACATTTCTCCCCTTCTTGTCCCCTGGAAAACACCACTCTAATTCCTGCTTCTTTTAGTTCAACTTTTTCTGACTCATATATTAAGATCATGCAATATTTGTCTTTCACCTCATCATCATCTATGGGACATATACATTTTCAGTAGAAATGCATAAAGTTTATTGCTAAATGTGTTAACTGTAAGTTTAGCTTTCTCTCTAACCAAAAATACTTTAGAAGATCTTATTAAAGAGTTTTCAAAGGAAGAGAACTATAAAAATTCCATTACCTAATAAAGTAGTATACTGGGCCTTAGAACTAAGTTAAATTTCATTCCCCATAGTTCAGTCTTTTCATGGAACATAAATAAAAAAAAAATTTAAAAAACAGTCAAATTCATTTTGATTATCAAGTAGACTAAAAAGTTCCCAGGGAAATTAAAATTTACTCAATAGCCTACTAAAATAAGCAAAACATGCTAGCATTAGAAAAACTAAGGTAAATAACTGCTGAACACACACTGTGTCAAAGACTAAGAGATCTAAGTACCTTGTAATCTAATGACTGAATGATGTCCCAACCCGATATGAAGCTTTAAAAATGTGAACTCTCTAGAGACCCACAATAACTATAAGATATTGTCTACCATATTATGAAATCTCAAATAAATTTATTAGTTTATAAGAGAAAATTAACTTTGTAACTTTCTGTGACCTATAATTTTTTTAAAGAAAAAAACCAGGAACAGTACCCTTTAGATTTGGCCTTTCTCATGGTACTACCCTTGGTTCTCTTCTCATATCCCATTAACACATTGATTATGTCTAAATCTATTACCTCCAACCCAATTTTCTGAATTCCAGACACTCAAATGACTATAGGACATTATCTTCCAGAAGGAATCTCAAACTCTTAACACTGAACCAATTCATTGTCTTCCTAAAAAATTGTTCATTAGTGACTCAGGAGGATGAGGCAGGAGGATCTCACGTTCAAGGCTAGTCACAAACAACTCAGCGAGGCCCTAAGCAATTTAGTGAGACCTTGTCTCAAATGTAGCTCAGTGATGGAGCACCCTGGGTTCAATATCCAGTACCAAAAAAAAAAAAAAAAAAAGAGAAAAAGAAATTGCTCCTCTTCCTACATTTCCTTCCTGCCTGCATCCAAGTGATATGAACCATTAAACTTAGTGATAAATTATATCCTATCCTCTTCCTGATTCGTCCCTAACTTTACTTCATGTCCAAACAATCCTTAATCCTACCTCTTTAATATTCTTTAAATCTCTCCCCCTCTTTTCCATAAATTGAACCTAGATCCTTATCATCACCCTTATCTAGATCCTTTTTCATAATTAAGAATCTCAGTGAGGCTTTGACAGCTTTTCTAAAATAAAAATAATCACCCCAGTGGCTCAGGAGGTTAAGGCAGGAAGATTGCAAGTTAAGAGCCAGCCTCAAAAACTTAGTAAGGTCCTGAGCAACTCAGGGAGACCCTGTCTCTACATAAAATTTTAAAGGAGGGGGAGGGGGCGAGGCAGCACTGAAGATGTGGCTCAATGTCTCAGGGTCCAATCTTCAGTACAAAAGAAAGAAAGTAAGAAATCATAACAACCCTTCCTCTGAACTTCAAAAGATATTATTTTAGCCTTCTTGATCCAATATACAAGTTCTGTATATCATGTTCTAACTACACCAAACAACTCAGAAAAATCACTATGCTAGTTATCTGGAGAAAGCTGACAGATTCAGGACAAGCATTTACTACTGTTCTCTCCTAAAACACACTAAAAAAGATATAGACTTTTTTTTTTTTTAAGGACTTAAAACCATAAGAAAAAAAGAAAGAATTAGAAAAGTAAAAGTAATTTAATATGGATGCTGGAAAGAAAGACAAGTGGTAACTGACTCAGACAACTAAGCAACCAAGGCTCAAATTAAAGAGTTTAAAAAAAAAAAAAAACTCACAAAACAAAGGTAAGAAGCAGCCTGATTTACATTACTGATCTTCCAAAGGACTCAGGAACTGGTAGTGCCAATTATTTTGAAAAAATTTATTTATGTCTGTGCATATATGTGTGTTTGGGGGACTATGAGTGAAGAAGTATTAATAATAAGAAAACTTCTAGAAGGTGTTTTAAAAAGCAATTTGATAACAAGATCTCACATAAACAAGAAGATAAACAACTGGCTCTTCTCTTGAACTAGCATAAAACTGTTTTCTGCTAAAAGTAAAAAAAAATACTCTCAAGACAAGAAGATTCCATGTAATCAAGAGCTGGGGATGATATAAAACAAGAAGATTAGATTACACTGTAATAGGCAGAAGATTGGGGGATCTTTCACTGAGAAAAGATATCAAAATATTAACATGGCTTGCTTTCCCACAAAATGTAATACAGATCAATCTAAAAGAAACCCTACATTTTCAAGCTTCTGACAGAAACTCACCCCCTCCACTGAGCTTTTCAATACCCACTCCTAAATTTATACAACCTGTTGATAGATCTTGAACTTGGAAGATGTTTAAAGATGCATTATACTGCTTCAAATTTTTCATGATGGAAAGTAAGTAAACAAATAGAAACGAGGGCTGGAGATGTAGCTCAGCAGTAGAGTGCTTGCCTGGCACATGTGAGGCACTGGGTTCAATCGTTAGCACCACATAAAAATAAATAAATAAAATAAAGGTACTGTGTCCAAATACAACTAAAAAGTATTAATAAATAAATAGAAATGAGCAACTAAGAATGAAACAATATGATTAAAATATCTAATATGAAAAATATAAGACAAAACAATTAGAAAATAGCATCTTGAAAGAAAGCAAGACCAAAAGGAAATTAAAGTTTGGAAAAGTTTAACATCCTTGGTATAATAAAACACTGCATTCACAAAATAAAAATGAAATTTACAAAAAGATTCTTCTAAATATAAGTCACAGACATTAAAATATGACCAGAAAAGAATTGCACGATACAAAGGTTAAAAGATAACATTGAGAAAAATCTCACAGAAAGTAAAATAAAAGCACAAAGACAAGAAAAAGCAGGAAATATGCAGTAAAAAAAAAGTAGAGAACTGATTCAGAATATCCATCAGCTAAGTTATTACAAGTTTGGAGAGAAGAGAAAACCATAAAATGGAAAAAATAATCAGCAAAATACAATACATTTATCTAAACCTCTAACATATGTTTCAGTCTGAAATGTTCACCAGGTGTCCAGAACAATGGAATAAATACACACCTACATCATCATGAGACTGCAAACAGGTACAAATGGACTAGGGATGTAGACTGAGTACTTGCCTAGCATGTATGAGGCTCCAGGCTCTATCCCCAGCACAAAAATATATAAAATTAACTTTAAAAAAAAAAAAAAGAAAGAAGATGATCATACAATTGCCATAAATGGGAAGAAGTGATGACACATTCAAGAATTAAGAAAAATATCTCTAAAATTGAGACCACAGCCACACAGCCACCCAAAGCTTCATGGCACACATCGCTGAACGCTACCTACCAGCCCTCCCAACCCCAACTCCACAGTCCATCATAGAAAGAATCCGCTTTCATCTTGGGACACCTTCATTGCCATCTTTAGTTAGGGCAACTCTCAGCTTAGAACACCGGCTGGGTAGGTACTGATAGTCCCCAACTACCCCTCGCCCCAGCACAACGACTGCCCAATACAAAACAACCTTCTAAGACAGGTATAAAAACACAGCGCAACCCACAAGCCCTGCTAAGAGAAAGATCTCCAAATAGGAAGTAGAAAGGGAGAGGGTGAGCAAGATACAGTTTAGAGACTAAATTTAGAGACCAGGAACTGAGAGATCTACAGGTGATATAAGGAGATAAGACCAGGCACCCACATCACAGAGGAGATCCTTGGGGTACAGTCTCCCACTGGGGACAGATGGTACCATACCCAACTTCCAGGTGCCCTGAACTTCTAAGACCAACCTTCCCACCCTGAGGTGGGAACCTCCTTCCCAACCTTCACAATCCTGAGGGTGCAGATACCAGCAAACAACATACAATCCCACCTATTGAATGAGAAGGGAATCAGGAAAGATACTGATCTCCAACCAAAACAGTCTCTGTTTCTTCTTTTAAAATTTATTTTTCTTTTTTCCTCCCTCTCTATTCTGCCACTCTTGACATTCCCAACATTTGTGAAACCAAATACATTGCATGAATTAGGATACCGAGGACTGGGATGTCTGAAAAGTATATTACAGTTGTGTTATATATTCTTTTACCTCCTATTTTTACGTTTTTTATGTTTCTTAATATTTGTGTGTTTATTTTATGTGCTCTATTGTCTTCCCACTTACTTGTCTCCTCAAAATCACTTCCTCACTCTTCTCCTGCTCCTAACCTTCTTCTTTAGATTCCTCTCTCACACTTCCTAAGAAATAATAACTCTATTCCTCATCTCTTACTCCTTCAACATCTCATCCTATACCTCACTTCCTGTTCTTTGTCCACATCAGAAACTGTAAACCCTTCTACAAACCTACTGTTTTTATTGTAGATAATAAATGAACTCATCATTTCTGTACTATTGTGATAAAACTGTAAACGTCTTATTAACAACTATTAGGTTTAAGGTTGAATAATATTTGTATTAGGATTTGTTAACACTCTTCTTTCCCTCAAAGGAAAGGTACTGGAACCCTGAAGGGGCACTATAAGCCTACAGGATAAAACCAGGAATGCCTCCAATCCATGGTGCTAGAAGGGAGGACACACAAACAACATGAAAAAACAAGGAAAAAAAGTGCCTCAGACAAATCAAGATAATACATTATTAGAATGCATGACTAGCATATCAGAAGAAATGACAGAGAAGGAGTTCAGGATGTACATAATTAAATGTTCTGTAAATTAAAGGATGATATAAGAGAACAAATACAGGCAGCAAAAGATCAGTTTGATAGAGCTATATAGGCAAATACAGAAAGCAAAAGATACTTCAACAAAGAGATAGAGGTTCTGGGGCGGGGGACAAAAATCCTCAAAATGAAAGAAACAATAAACCAAATTAAAAGCTCAATAGAAAGTGTCACCAAATGATTAGACCACTTGGAAGACAGGACCTCAGACAATGAAGAAAAATTATAATCTAGAAAAGAATGTAGTTCACAACAGTGAAGATGATAAGAAACCATGAGCAAAACACTCAAGAAAGATAACATGAAAAGACCAAATGTAAGAGTATTTCGATAGAGGAAGGTGTAGAGTTCCAAACCAAAGGAATGAAGAATCTATTCAATGAAATAATATTAGAAAACTTTCCAACCATGAAGAATGAATTGGGAAACCAAATACAAGACGCTTACAGGATGACAAAGTCCAAAATCACAACAGATCCACACCAAACAAGGTACATAATAATGAAAATGCCAAGCATACAGAATAAGAAAAGAATCTTAAAAGCCATGAGAGAAAGGAATCAAATCACATATAGGGGGAAACCAATTGGAATTTTCTGCAGATTCTTCAAACCAGACCCTGAAAACGAGAAGATCCTGGAAAAACATATACCACGCTATGTAAGAAAATGGATGTCAACCAAGATCTTGTATCCAGGGCTAGGGTTGTGGCTCAGTGGTAGAGCGCTCACCTCGCATGTGCGAGAACCTGGGTTGGATCCTCAGCACCACATTAAAAAAATAAATAAATTAGTAAAATAAAGGTATTGTGTCCAACTACAACTAAAAAATAAATATTAAAAAAAAAAAGAATCTTGTAAACTCACCAATCAAAAGACATAGGCTGGCACAGGGGATTTAAAAAGATACAAAACTATGCTGCCTCCAAGAGACTCATCTCATAGGAAAAGACATCCACAGACTGAAGGTGAAGGGTAGGGAAAAAAACATACCACTAACATGGACTGCGGAAAAAAGCAGGAGTCTCCATCCTCATATCAAATAAAGTAGACTTCAAACCAAAGTTGATAAAAAGGGATAAATAAGGACATTTCATACTGCTTAAGGAAACCATACACCAACAAGACATAACAATTATAAATATATATGCCTCAAACAATAGACCATCTACATTCATCAAACAAACTCTTCTCAAATTCAAGAGTCAAATAGCCCACAACACAATAATTCTGGATGATCTTTCACCAATGGATAGATCTTCCAAACAAAAGCTGAACAAAAAAACTATAAAACTCAATAATAAAATCAGTAACTTAGGCTTAACTGACATATATAGAATATTTCATCCATCAACAAGCAAATCACTTTCTTCTCAGTAGCACATGGATCCTTCTTTAAAATAGACTCCATATTATGCCACAAAGCAACTCTTAGCAAATACAAAAAAGTAGGGATACTACCATGCATTCTATTAGATCATAATGAAATAAAATTGAAAACAAATGATAAAATGAAAAACGAAAGCTACTCCAACACCTGGAGACTAAATAATATTAAATGAACAATGGATTGCAAAAGGCATCAAAGAAGAGAAAATTCTTAGAGGTAAATAACACTGATACAACATATCAAAATCTCTGGGATACTATGAAGGCAGTACTAAGAGAAAAGTTCATTGCATGCAGTTCATTCCTTAAAAGAAGAAAAGGTCAACAAATAAATGACCTAATGTTATATAGCTCAAAGCCCTAGAAAAAGAACAAATCAACACCCAAAGCAGTAGAAGACAGGAAATAATTAAAATCAGAGCTAAAAAATCAATGAAATTGAAACAACAACAACAACAACAACAAAACTTAAAAACTTAAACTTAAAATAAAAAGTTGGTTCTTTGAAAAAAATAAATAAAATTGATAAACCCTTAGCCATGCTAACAAAGAGGAGAGAGAAAAAAATATTCCCTCAAATTACTAACATCCATGATGAAAAAAGAAATATCAAAACAGATACTACAGAAATACAGAAGATAATTAGAAATTATTTTAAAAATTTGTATTCCAATAAAATAGAAAACATCAAAGGCATTGATAAATTTCTAGAGTCATATGATTTGCCCAAACTGAATCGGGATGATAAAAGAGAAAACACTTCCAAACTCATTCTATGAGGCCAATATCACCCTGATTCCCAAACCAGACAAAGACACATCAGAGAAAGAAAACATCAGACCAATCTCTCTAATGAACATAGATGTGAAAATTCTCAATAAAATTCTGGCACACTGAACACAAAAACATATCAAAAAGATAGTGCACCAAAAACAAGTGGGGTTCATCGCAGGGATACAAGGTTTTGGTTCAAAATACAGAAATCAATAAATGTAATTCATCACATCAATGGACTTAAAGAATCATATGATCATCTTAATAAATGCAGAAAAAGCATTCTACAAAATATAGCACCACTTCATGTTAAAACAGTAGAAAAACTAGGGATAACAGGAACACATCTCTCATTGTAAAAGCTATCTATGCTAAGGCCAAGGCCAACATCATTATAAATGGAGAAAAATTCCCTCTAAAAACTGGAATAAGATAGGAATGCCCTCTTTCACCACTTCTATTTAACATAATCCTTGAAACTCTAGAGCAATTAGACAGACAAAAGAAATAAAAGGGATACAAATAGGAAAAGAAGAACTTAAGCTATCACTATTTGCCAACGACATGATTCTATACATAGAAGACCCAAAAAAAAGTCCACCAGAAAACTTCTAGAACTAATAAATGAATTTAGCAAAGTAGCAGGATATAAAATCAACAACCACAATCAAAGGCATTTCTGTATATCAGTGACAAATTCTCTGAAAGAGAAATTAAGAAAACTACCCCATTTACAATAGCCTCAAAAAAAAAAAAAAAACCCTGGGAATCAACTTAACGAAAGAGGTGAAAGACCTCTGCAATGAAAACTACAGAACACTAAAGAAAGAAATTAAAAAAGACCTTAGAAGATGGAAAAATCTACCTTGTTCTTGGATAGGCAGAATTAATATCGTCAATATGACCATACTACCAAAAGCACCATAAAGATTTAATGCAATTCCAATCAAAATTCCAATGACACTCCTCACAGAAAGAGAAAAAGCAGTCATGAAATTCATCTGGAAAAATAAGAGACCCACAATAGCTAAAGCAGTCCTTAGCAAGAAGAGTGAAGCAGGTAGCATCACTATATCAGACCTTAAACTATACTACAGAAAAACAGTAACAAAAAATGGAATGGTACTGGCACCAAACTAAACTTGTAGACCAATGGTACAGAATAGAAGACACAGAGACAAACCCACATAAATACAGGTATCTTATATTACACAAAGGTGCCAAAAACATATATTGGAGAAAAAATAGCCTCTTTAACAAATGGTGCTAGGAAAACTGGAAATCTATATGCAACAAAATGAAATTAAGCCCTTATCTCTTACCATGCACAAAACTCAACTCAAAGTGGATCAAGGACCTAGGAATTAAGCCAGAGACCCTGCTACTAATATAAGAAAAAGTAGGCCCAAATCTCCATCAGGCTGGATTAGGCCCTGACCTTAATAAGACTTCTATAGCGCAAGAATTAAAATCAAGAATCAATAAATGGGATGGATTCAAACACAAAATCTTCTCAGCAAAGGAAATAATCAGTGAAGTGAATAGAGAGCTTACAGAATGGGAGCAAATTTTTACCACAGGCACATGAGACAGCACTAATCTCTAGGATATATAAATAACTCAAAAGTCTTAAAACACACACACACACAAAATAACCCAGTCAATAAATGAGCCAACAACTGAACAGACACTTCTCAGAAGATGAAATAAAATCAATCAACAAATAGATGTAAAAATGTTCAACATCTCTAGCAATTAGAGAAATGCAAATCAAAACTACTCTAAGATTTCATCCCACTCCAAGCAGAATGGCAGCTATTAAGAATACAAACGGGGGTGGGGTGGGGGGTGGGGTGGTGGTGGTGGTGGTGGTGGTGGTGGCTCAGAGGTAGATTACTCGCCTAGTATGTGTGAGGCACTGGGTTCCATCTTCAGCACCACAAAAAAATAAAATATTGTGTCCACCTATAACTAAAAAATAAACATTAAAAACAAACCCCACAAACAGGGCTGGGGTTGTGGCTCAGCAGTAGAGCACTTGCCTACCGCATGCAACGCCTTGAGTTGGATCTTTAGCACCACATATAAATAAATAAAATAAACATATTGTGTCCAACTACAATAAATAAACATTTTTAAAAAATCTTAAAAAGAATACAAACAAAAAAGAATACAAACAACAATAAGTGATGGTGAGGATGTGGGGAAAAGGGCACACTCTTACATTGCTGGCAGGACTGTAAATTGGTACAACCAATCTGGAAAGCAGTATGGAGATTCCTTGAAAAACTGGGAATGGAACCACCCACTCCTTGGTTTATACCCAAAGGACTTAAAAACAGCCACATCCATGTTTATATGAGCACAATTCACAGCTACATTGTGGAACCAACCTAGTTGTCCCTTAGTAGATGAATGGAAAAAGAAAATGTGGTATATATACACAATGGAGTATTACTCAGCAATAAAAGAGAATAAAATCATGGCATTTGCAGATAAATGAATATCATGCTAAGTGAAGTAAGCCAATCCCCAAAAAACAAATGCTGAATGTTTTCTCTGATATAAGAAGGCTGATGCATAGTGGGGTTGGGAGGGGGAACAAGGGAGTATTAGATGAACTCTAGATAGTTTTGAACTCTAGATAATTTTCACAAACATTATACTAAGTGAAATACAGCATGCAAACAAAAAAATGCTTACAGAATGATGCTATTCATGCAAAATTCAATGTCAGGTTGGAAGCAGGATAGTGGTTACCTTTTGGAGCACAGCGAGTAATGGGAATACAAACAGGACTCTCGGGGTGCTGCCAATGTAACTTACCTTTTGGTTGGTTATGTAAATATGTATATATTGTGGAAATTATTAAGTTTTATACATATAATGTATCTTTTTTACTTGTATAAAAAATTTAAATAAAATGGAATGTTAAACCCATGAAAATAACTATGGGTTAAAAAAAAAAGATGCTGATTTATGGTGGGGATGGGGGGAGGGGAGCATGGGAGGAACAGACAAACTTTAGAAAGAGCAAAGGGGAAGGAGAGGAAAGAAGGGGACATGGGGGTAGGAAAGATGGTAGAATGAGATGGACATCATTACCCTAGGTACATGTACGAAAACATGGTGTGGCTCTACTTTGTGTACAATATGAAAAACTGTGCTCTATTTATGTAGTATGAATTGAATTCTGCTGTTATATATAATAAATTAGAATAAATAAAATAAAAAATAAGCCACAAAAAATTCTGAGTAGTCAAAAACTAAACACACACACACAAAAAATGAGTAGCCAAACTACTGAACTTTGTGAAAATAGAATAAAACCATTTTCACATATGCAAAATCTCAAAAAATTTACCTCCGTTTATCTTTTACAAGAATGCCACTCCCATTCATGGACATCATCACAAGGAAGAAATTGAACAAGATGGCAAAATGAGGTATAGAAAACAGGCATTCCACAGAAAAAACAAGAATAATCCTTTAAGTGACAGTGAAAAGGGATCCAATTATAACAGCTAAGCATAAGCACAAAGTAAAACCAGTCTAGACTAAAGCACATAAAAATATTTCATATTTCTTCAAGATGATGAAAGTAACATAATGCCTGATGTTTCTGACCATACTGAAGGACAGTTTAAGTAACAGGTAAAAAATATGGGTTCAATTACATAGGGTAGTAAGAAGAAATCTAGGATGACGTAAGTTTCACCTCTGGAGTACTCATACTATTTCCCCATTATTCAATCAAATACTAACATGGACACTAATGGGAAGAAATTTTACAGATGTAATTAAGTCTGCTATCAACTGACCTTAAGATAAAAAAATTATCCAGGTAGGCCTACTTACTCATATGAGCTTTTTAAGAGAGTTTTCTCTCGCTAGTTGCATAAAGGGCAGTCAGAGATTGAAGACCTCAGAAGAATTGACATGAAAGAATTTCTCCATGTTGAAAGAATGTGTGGTCTATAAAAAATGAAAGGATTCCCTTGCTCACATTCCTCAAATAAGCTGTAACCTTCATACCACAGATCAAGGAACTACATTCTGTCAACAATCTGAGTGAATATGGTAAGATTTTTTTCCATAAAGACTCCCAGGGAAACTTGGACTGGCAGATACCTCAATTTCAGCCCATTAGACTCTGATCAAAATTTAGACATGGCATACCAGATTTCTGACTTACAAAACTATGACCTAATAAGTGGATGTTGTTTTAAATCACCAGATTTATGGTAATTTGACACATAGCAACAGAAACTATTATACTAAGCAAAGAAGTAGCTGTTGGAAAGATGGTATGAAAAAAAGAAAATTAATATATACCTTAAACTTAAGGTATATATTAAATTATTTTAACTGTACAAAGTCTATTTAAGGTATACCTTAAATAGACTTTGTACAGCTAAAAAAAACTTGACCCATAATCGTGTCCAAGTTAACTTATAATAACTTTATAGGGAGAATGGAGAGATGGAAGTGACACAAAGGGTTTAATAGGATTAAATCTTCATCTAGTAAGGAAGTCAAGAGGTGATGAAGTATTTAAATCAAGAGTAAATAACACATGCACATTACACAGATTTTATAAACAAAAAGATCCATCCATAAGAAAAGTAGATTCCTCCACTAAGCAGGAAATAAAGAGGAGCAGAGTACTGTCGCTTCTCAACAAGAAAAAAAAAAATCTTCAAAACAGGTACAGGTGTTCACACCTGTAATCCAGCTACTCAGGAGGCTGAGGCAGGAGGATAACAAGTTGCAGGCCAGCTTGAGCAAATTAATACCCTGTCTCAAGGGGCTGGAGCTGGGGCTCGGGTTCGGGCTCAGTGGTAGAGTGCTCGCCTAGCATGCACTGGGTTCAATCCTCAGCACCACATAAATGTAAAATAAAGACATAAATAAATGTATTGTGTCCAACTACAACTTAAAAAAAAAAAATACCCTGTCTCAAAATAGAAATCAAAAGTGCTGGGATGTAGCTCAGTGGTAAAGAATCCCTCAGTTGGGTGGTGGGTGATTAATCTTAAAAACAACAACAAAAGGGCTGGGGGTGTGGCTCATGATAGTACCCTTGCCTAGTAATATATGAGGCTCTGGGTTCCATCTCCAGTATCACAAAACAACTTCAAAAGCTGACTCCTTAACGTATCCACATAGATAAACCCTTAAAAGAAATAAAAATCTACCACATTCTCTCATTCCTTGGGAGTTTTACAGATGCTGCTCAATTTGGCAAAAATACCCTTAACATCCTCATCCCTAAATCACCATCTCATTAACATCCACTCCCCTCCCTCCTTTTAAAATACTATTTAACACATGCATATTACAACACCACCATTTGGATACCATCTCTGCCAGGAGGTCTTTGCTGATACCTCACTTTATCCTTCTAACAAGATAGATAACCCTATACAGGTTCCCATATCACCACATTATCACTGATAAAAGAGCCCTTTTATGACAAAGTTGATTTTCCTAGATAGTCACCTCACAAAGAGCCTGCCCTATTTACTTCTACATCTAAGTTTCTAGTATCATGCACTATACACTGTAGGCCCTCAAATTTTTATTATATAAATTAAATACCTCTTTCCACTAAAGCCAACTATTACAGACTAGAAAGTTCATTTTTAGCCAGTTATACACTTCTGCAGGCAAAGACTACCAAAGTCTGGGTTTCCAGCTTTGTAAAAAATACAGAAGGAAAACACAGAAAAGCTTACACTATCATCTGTTACAAGCCAAAAGATGACCACAGTTTTCAAGAAAGGACACCTACCAATAAACTTAATTGTCCCAAATGATTAAAGTTTCAATTTTAGTATCAATTATTATATGCTTATTTCAAAAGGGCAGGTAATTATTTTACACCCCTGTCCCTATACAGACATACAGGGTAGTTACCATGATTAAAGAACCCAAACATTACACAAGGTTTCTCAGGCTTACTAAGAGATTCCCTGAAGTAGTACTGCCTAAGTAGAAACTAAAGGTGGGGTTTTTGTTCTTGTTGTTTGTTTATTTTTAAATCTTCCTCACAAAACTCCCCAAATGAATCTAAAAGGACATTTTGGCAGACATATAATATGAAGAATCTGGAAGGCATTCTTAGTTCTGTTAAAGATGCAGTGCAAATTCATCACTAATCTTCTGTTATGGTTTTTTTTTTTAATTTATTCTCTTTTACAAGAGGAATATAACCTTTTTTAAAAAAAAAAAAATTGTAGTTGTAGATGGACAGAATGCCTTTATTTTATTTGTTTATTTTTATGTGCTGCTGAGGATCAAAACCAGTGCCTCATGCATGCCACTGAGCCAGAGGCTCTGCCCTAAAGAAATATAATCTTTATAGAATAATCATAAGAATTAAAGGGTAGACAGAATGAGACATGTTTTTGAAGAGCTTTGGTGGGGGCAAAAGAAGTATTACTGTTTAATGGTATAATTTCCGTTTTATAGGATGAAAAGAATGTGTGCACAACATTATAAGTATTTAATATTACTGAACGTTATACCTAAAATTGGTTAAGATGGCAAATTTTATATTATCTAAATTTTATCAAAATAAAAATAGGGGTAAATGTGCTTAAAATATTTTGTATCACTATTCATCTACCTAAAACTAATACAAATTTGTAACTATAAAATTCATCCTTAAATATTCATGAAAAGAATAAGTTCACATCCCAAAATCATTAAGGTGTTGAGAAAGGTTTTTAAAAACTAACATAAAAATTTCACAGTAATAATTCTGTTTTTTGGGGGGAGTGGTGGGAGAGGCAGGTACTAAGGACTGAACTCAGGGAAACTTGACCACTGAGTCACAGTCACACTCCCGGCCCTATTTTGTATTTTATTTAGTGACAGGGTCTCACTGAGTGCTTAGGGCCTTTCCATTGCTGAGGCTGGCACTGAACTCACAATCCTCCTGCCTCAGCCTCCTGAGCCACTGGGGTTACAGGTATGCTCTACCATTAGCTGTAATTCTTGATTTAGAGGAAGATCTCCCCAATTGAAAAATTTTCAAACTCAGAAATGAAGGCAATAAAATCACTTGAGCATCTTCAGACCAAGATATTTTACTTCTTGGCCTTAAGCCTGTCCCTGTCTATGTTACAATTACAATGTTTTTTTTTTTTTTCTTTTGTTGGTGGTGCTGGAGATTGAACCCAGAGTTTTGTGCATGCAAAGAAAGCACTGTACCTACCAGTTGAGCTATATCCCCAGCCCTACAATTCACTTTAAAATGTGAACGAAAATCCAGGTTGCTCTCTCAGAAGATTCAGATTCCTCTCTGTTACATATATTATTAACACTTCAAAATCAAAATGTATAAATGTATACTGCTCTTAACTCAAAAGCAATTACCTGTTTTCTTGCCTTCCCAGATAATGAAAGGGAAATTTTTTAAAATTTTAAATCAAAGATAAAGAGAAAAAAACAATGTAGAATAAGCTGTTGAAGAAGACCCCTGAACACCAGGAAAACTGCATGCACAGTACAAGTGAAATCAAGAGTTCGTCATCACCGAAGAGCACAACATTTAGTAAAAGAAATTATCATTTAAAAGTACAAGACATCTCTCAAATGTCCTCAAAAAAATGTCCCAAGTAAACGTAAAAAAGTGTTTTTTAAGACTGTTATACATAAAAGAAAGGAAAAATGTGAAGCTGTCCACTACAATTAACATAAATCACAGGAAAACAATGAAAAATTTTTGACAAGAACAAAAAATACTTGAGACACTCTGGAGAAGTAACTTACCTGAACAAGATGAATAAGCGTTGTCAAAATAGCACATCTTAACATATTGTGTTCTTCACTCTGCTTCCAAAGAAGAGGCAAATATTGCACCAAACATCCTACATATGGTCGTATCTACCACAACAGAAGAGGAAGAAAGAGAATTATATGAGTGAATAAGGCAATTTACTTTGGGAAACACTGACAAAATACTCCTAAGTCCAAGGCAACAAATATTTAGTATTTACTAAATATATTAAGATAAATCAGATATTATATGGAGACCCAGAACTCGATACAAATAATTTAAAAAGAATTTTAAAGTATCAAATATACTGAATGAAATATACTTTATGAAAATAAAACATTCTCACAGGTTAATAGAAAATGAAGTCATATATGCTTTGTTTTTAATAAAACAGCTTACCTAAGTGCAAATTATACTGTTTCAAAAAAGAACCAGCATTTGTTCATTCATTTAACAATTATCTGATGGCATCTTCCCAGTTTCAGACACTTAGGACAAGGCACTGGAAAGAAAAACTATATACAGAAACTGCATAAACCCTTATTGGGAAACATAATACGTGCAATGGTAAAGGTATAACAAGATATGGTGGGAAAACAAGGGAAGAAAACCATTTTTGAAGGATAAAATTGTTATGCCCACTATTGTTGAGAGCCACAGCCAAAGGGGCCCCAGCAAACTTCCAGCTGCCAGCTGATGATTGGTTCACAGCGGCCCCAGCAACATCTAGCTGATTGGCTCCTCTGCGGTGATGTTCATTGGGCTGTTTCCCCACCCTTCAGACTGCCAGCTGATGATTGGCTCACAGCGGGCCCCAGCAACATCTAGCTGATTGGCTCCTCTGCAGTGATGTTCATTGGGCTGTTTCCCCGCCCTTCAGACTGCAAAGCTGATGATTGGCTCACAGCAGCCCCAGCAACATTTAGCTGATTGGCTCCTCTGCGGTGATGTTCATTGGGCTGTTTCCCTGCCCTTTCAGACCACGGAGCTGCTCATTGGGGGACTTCTTTGGCTCCGCCCACATGACCCAGCCAATCGGCCTCAAAAGCAGGATTGTGGGAGGTGGTGAGGCTTGTGTGGGGGAGAGGCTTGTGGGAAGCCAGTGGTGGCAGTTGGGCTCTGAGGGTTTTTTCCTGAGGAGCTGTTTTGTTTGGTGTTTGTAGTTCTAAAAATAAAGTTCGTTTCTTTTGACAAGTGGCTCCTGAATTGTGCCCAGCCAGACTGTGGCATTTGGTGGCCCGGACCATTTTTGAAGGATAAAATTGTTATGCCCACTATGATTAAGTTAATCTGTTTGTAGAGAAGGGAAAAAAATAAAACATAGCACAGCTTGACAGTGTGTTTCTTGAAAAGTAAAACGGATCTACACTACAGCTAGACAGTGTTCCAGCTCCAGGCTTAGGACCATGGTATCTGAAATCACTGAGAAGGATATCCTTGATTATAAAACAAAAATATTACACATTCATAGCTTTAGCACTATCCAAATCTTATGAAATAAGATAAAACATTACTCTCAGAAAGGGTTTCTTTATTCTGTGTATGCAACATTGAACTTTAAAAGGGTAGCAAAACAACTATAGGATTTATTCCGCTTCCTAGTGAGGGTGGTAACAAAACTTAAATTTATATGTTCAAATATTTCAGTGAGATATAACTAAACAAATATTAAGAAATGTTTTTATTACCTTGCTTTCATGTAATAAATTCATCACCTACTATGTTATTTTCAAAATTTGAATCATACTATTATACAGTTAATACTGAAAACTTAACTCTTTGTCTAAGTGTTTCCTACTTAAGATCACTTCAATTAACTTAAAGCAGGCAATTATGATATAAACAACACATTTCTCTGACTGCTAGAGATGGTGAGCATTTTTTCATGTACTTGTTGATTGATTGTATGTCCTCCTCTAAGAAGTGTCTGTTCAGGTCCTTGGCCCATTTGTTGATTGGGTTATTTGTTTTCTTACTGTTTAATTTTTTGAGTTCTTTGTATACTCTGGATATTAGGGCTCTATCTGAAGTGTGAGGAGTAAAAATTTGTTCCCAGGATGTAGGCTCCCTATTTACTTCTTATTGTTTCTCTTGTTGAGAAAAAACTTTTTAGTTTGAGTAAGTCCTATTTGTTGATTCTTGTTATTAACACTTGGGCTATGGGTGTCCTATTAAGGAATTTGGAACCCAACCCCACAATATGAAGATCGGAGCCAATTTTTTCTTCTATCAGATGCAGAGTCTCTGATTTGATATCAAGCTCCTTGATCCATTTTGAGTTAACTCTTGTGCATGGCGAGAGAAAGAGATTCAGTTTCATTTTGTTGCATATGGATTTCCGGTTTTCCCAGCACCATTTGTTGAAGATGCTATCCTTCCTCCATTGCATGCTTTTAGCACCTTTATCAAATATAAGATAGTTGTAATTTTGTGGATTGGTCTCTGTGTCCTCTATTCTGTACCACTGGTCCACCCACCTGTTTTGGTACCAGTACCATGCTGTTTTTATTACTATTGCTCTGTAGTACAGTTTGACCTCTTGTATTGCTATACCTCCAGATTCACACTTCCTGCTCAGAATTGCTTTAGCTATTCTGGGTCTTTTATTTTTCCATATGAATTTCATGATTGCTTTATTTCTACAAGAAATGTCATTGGGATTTTGATTGGCATCACATTGAACCTATAGAGAACTATTGGTAATATCGCCATTTTGATGATGTTAGTTCTGTCTATCCATGAACAGGGTATATTTTTCCATTTTCTAAGGTCTTCTTCTATTTCTCTCTTTAGGGTTCTGTAGTTTTCATTGTATAAATCTTTCACCTCTTCTGTTAGGTTGATTCCCATGTATTTTATTTTTTTTGAGGATACTGTGAATGGGGTGGTTTCCTCATTTCCATTTCAGAAGATTTGTCACTGATATACAGGAATGCCTTTGATTTATGCGTGTTGATTTTATATCCTGCCAATTTGCTGAATTCATTTATTAGCTCTAGTAGTTTCTTTGTAGACCCTTTTGGGTCTTCTAGGTATAGGATCATATCATCCGCAAATAGTGATAAAGTTCTTCTTTTCCTATTTTTATACCTTTAATTTCTTTCGTCTACTTGCTCTGGCCAGAGAAATGCAAATCAAAACCACCCTAAGATACCATCTCACTCCAGTAAGATTGGCAGCCATTATGAAATCAAACAACAACAACAAGTGCTGGCGAGGATGTGGGGAAAAGGGTACACTTGTACATTGCTGGTGGGATTGCAAATTGGTGCGGCCAATTTGGAAAACAGTATGGAGATTCCTTGGAAAGCTGGGAATGGAACCACCATTTGACCCAGCTATTCCCCTTCTCAGTCTATTCCCTAAAGACCTAAAAAGAGCTTACTACAGGGATACTGCTACATCGATGTTCATAGCAGCACAATTCACAATAGTTAGACTGTGGAACCAACCTAGATGCCCTTCAATAGATGAATGGATAAAAAAAAATGTGGCATTTATATACAATAGAGTATTACTCTGCACTAAAAAATGACAAAATCATGGAATTTGCAGGGAAATGGATGGCACTAGAGCAGATTATGCTAAGTGAAGCTAGCCAATCCCTAAAAAACAAATGCCAAATGTATTCTTTGATATAAGGAGAACAACTAAGAACAGAGCAGGGAGGAAGAGCATGAGAAGATTAACATTAAACAGGGACGAGAGGTGGGAGGGAAAGAGAGAGAGAAGGGAAATTGCATGGAAATGGAAGGAGACCCTTATTGTTATACAAAATTACATATAAGAGGAAGTGAGGGGAAAGGGAAAAAAAAACGAGAGAGAGAAATGAATTACACTAGATGGGGTAGAGAGAGGATAGAAGGGGAGGGGAGGGGAGGAGGGATAGTAGAGGACAGGAAAGGCAGCAGAACACATCAGACACTCGTATGGCACTATGTAAAACAGTGGATGTGTAATCGATGTGATTCTGCAATCTGTATATGGGGTAAAAATAGGAGTTCATAACCCACTTGAATCAAATGTATGAAATATGATATGTCAAGAACTATGTAATGTTTTGAACAACCAATAATAAAAATTAAAAAAAAAAAAAAACAACACAGGTTTCAACATACCAAATTCAACACGATCTACTGATAAGGAAAATAAGACTGAGTTTATAAAAAATAGAAAAGATACTCCAAAGAACAGAAGGTGGGGTAATAAAATCAAACAACCTAGTTACATATGAAAGCCAAAATATATATATTATATATATATATAATATATATTATTATATATTATATATACACACATATAAATATATATATATAAAAATTTTAACTTTTCTTTTTAAAATTTTTTTTAGTTACAGATGGACACAATACTTTCATTTTATTTATTTTTATGTGGTGCTAAGGACTGAACCCAGTGCCTCAGATGTGCTAGGCAAGCACTCTACCACTGAGCCACTACCCCAGCCCCCAATCTTAGCTTTTTATTAGAATATACATTCTAACTTAAAGTTAATGCTTCAAAAACAATGCTTCAAAAATCACTTATAGTCACTATTGTTAAAAACAAAAAATCAAAAGGGCTAGGGATTAAAGATAGAGTGGTAATATGAGAACCAAAAAATATTTCAATGAGGTAGAGAAACCATGAAGTCAAATGTTGCATCTCCTAATAAAAACTGGTATGAAGTTCCTCAAAATATGATCCAGCAATCTCAAAAGAATTGAAATTAAGATCCTGAAGAGATCACTCATACTCTATGAGTTCATTTTGGCATTATTCACAATAGCCAATATGTGCAATCAACTTAAATATCCATCAACAGACTGAATGGTTAAAGAATATGTGGTATATAAAAAATAGCATACATAATCAGCTGTATCTATAATTTATACATCCTCAGATCAAACCTTGAATGGAAAATATTCAGGAAACAATTGTTTCTGTATTAAATATGTACAGACTGGTTTTCTGTCATTGTGTTAAATAATACAGCACAATAATTACTAATGCAACAATTACAATGCATTAGCTATTATTAGTAATCTAGATATGGCTTAAAGTAAATAAGATATGCAAATATTACATATTTTTATATAAGGGACTTTAGACAGATACATATTTTGATATGCTGAAACCAATCCCCTGAGGATATCAAGCGATAACCATACACTAAAAAAATTCTGCTGTATATGACATGGACTTTTAAGGACTTTATGCTAAATTAAATGTCTGTTTCAGAAAGATGAATATTGAACAATTCCACTTATAAAACATACCTAAAATAGTCAAATTCATTGAATCCAATAGTGGAATAGTGGTTACCAGGGGCAATGGGGAAGGAAATAAGAGGATTTACAGATCAATGGGTATAAATTTTCTGTTAATCATGACTGTTCATTTTGCTGTACAACACTGTATCAATAGTCAACAATAATATGTTGTATACTGAAAGATTTGTTTATAAATCTCTCTCTTGTTAAGTGTTCTTACCAAAGAATTTCTGAAAGAGGGGTAGAGAAGTACTATGAATATTTTAATGAGTTAGTTCATGTATAGGGAGATTTCTACTTTTATTCATAACATGTTCTTGAAAACATGACCAAATGCAATATTTAATAGTCTAACAAATGTTTTAACAAGAACTCTATCCATGGGGGGTTTAAAAAAATTTAAAGTCTCTGATGACACTTCATATTTTAGGTAACAATTATTATATAAATTCATATATATATATATATATATATATATATATATATATATATATAGTCACAGAAGTCTTTATATATATATAAAGTACAGAAGTCTTTTAATTTTGTTTTCTTCAGAAATATGTGGTGCTGAGGATTAAAGCCAAGCTCATTAAACCCATGCCTGACATCATACCCAATGAATGGATATTTATGTTGACTATGTATTCATAGGATCTCCGAATTAGAATAATATAACTGTAGACTTTTAAACACTTTTTCAAAGAGTAGAGATGATACAATATTTAAATAACTGCACACTAATAAGGTGCAAAGAGAGTGACTTCACTAAAACTTCAAAATTAGACAAAAATCAAATTTAGCATATGAAAGGTAGTTCAGGGACACTTATGACAAGGATACAAAAATGGAGTTGTTCAAAGGTTAACATAGATAAAGAATCAGATAACTGAGAATATTTTTCTTAAGCATTTCCTATCTAAGTCTGAGTTCTGAAAATAAAAACTTCTACTGGATAGCTATATCTTATTATTGCTTACAAATGGGATAATTACCTACGCTGGTTAGGCTTTTTGTGTTCTGAAAGATGAGAGTAAATAAAAATCAAAAATCATTTTTAAATTCAACAATAAGAGTTTCAATGGGGGAAAAAACCATTTTATTATAGCATGTATCACTCAGTAAACAAATGAATTTCTTTCCATTTGTAGACAAAACTAAATGAAGAAATCCAAGAGTCACTAAAATTTCAAGCTGTATGTTTACTCAAACTGACGTTATAGCATTACCAAGTCTTCCCATTAACCAAGGAGCCAATGAGGCTGCTTGATATTTTATCTGGCTCAAGTTATTGGGGGCCTGGACTTCATATTCAGATGGAGTTGGTAAAAAACTAATTCCAACTGAGTCACAGTTAAAATCTGACCAAAATATCGATACATGATTGTTTTGTACAAGAATTTATGGTATGGAAAGATCTGCTTTGACAGATATCTAAATTTATATTGCATTTAAATTATTTTTATATTTTCTAATTAATTTAGCTTTTTTTGATTTTTGCCATACCAAACAATTTTCAGCATATCTGTTCATAGTCACCCAGAGAAAACTTTTGGCATTAAACAAAAAGTAACTATCTACACTTAGATAAATTCAAAATTTTGGAAAAAAGGTTTAGTTAGAGGTTTAGGGAGACACAGGTTGAAATATTGTTAAATAAGACATACATAAATAAAGAATTCAAAAAAAGGAAAAGTCATTTCTACAAAAAGAAAAAACTAATGAAAAGAAATTCATTAGTCAGATGTATCTAAATAAGATTATTATCTAACAGCCAATCCTTATCTTTATATTCACCCTTTTAAACAAAAATATATTGCAGGTGGAGGACATAGCTCAGTTGGTAAGAGTGATTGCCCTGCATGCACAAGGACCTGGGCTCAATCCCCACCACCACAAAAAATATTCATATATGAAAATACATAATTTGGTCAATTTTATTTCCTAGTACCTCATCTTTTCTGCTCTTCCTCCCTTAGCTTCAATCACCTTCTCCTATTCTATCCTTCTTCCTTCTATTTTTATGAGATCCTTTCTTTATTTCTTTTTTCTCTTTAGTTTCCACATGAGAGAAAACATCACATTTTGAGTCTGGCCTATTTCACAGCATGGTTTTCTGAAGTTCCATTCATTTGTTAGCAAATGACATAATTTCACTGTTCTTTATGGTCAAGTACAATTCAATGTGTATATACAACAAATTTTCTTTATTCATTTATCTCTAATCAGATACCTATGCTGGTTTTAGACTTTGACTATTATGAACTGTTCTGCTTAAAAAAAAAAAAAAAAAAAAAACTGCTATGCATTTATCACTAGCTGATTTTAGTTCTTTTGGATTAATACCAAGAGTGGAATAGCTGGGACATATGAGTCGTTTTATTTCTAGACTCTCCATAGTGGTTGTACTAATTTGTAGACCCATCAATAATGTTTAAGTGTTGCTTTTCCCAACATCTTTGCCAGAATTTATTATTTACAGTTTTAATGACTACAATCCCTAGTAAGTCCATAAAGAAATCAGGAAAATAGTTTCATTCATAGTCACCTCGAAAAGACAAGACAAGACAATGAAACAAAAGAGACTGTGAATAAGTCTAACCATTAATAGAGGTGAAAGAAACTGAAGGCATTAGAAAAGGAAAAGGCATTCCGTGTTCTTGGAAAGAAAGAATTAATGTTGTTAAATGGCCATATCACCAAAAGCAATCTACAGATCCAAACTATCCACATCAAAATACCAATGACAACCTTCACAGAAAGAATAGAAAAAATAGAAAAAAAATAGTCCTAAAACTCATATGGAAGAATAAAAGATCCAGGAAAGCCAAAGTAATCCTGAAAAAGAGCAAGGCTGAAGCCATCATGGTACCCAATCTCAAATTATACTAGAGCTATAGTAATGAAAAACAGCATAGTATTGGTATAAAAACAGACATGAAGGCCAAAGGAATAGAAAAAACAGAGACAAACCCACAAATCAATTCACCTTTGACAAAGATGCTAAAAATATATATTGAAGACAACTTTTTAAATAAATTGTGCTCAGAAAACTGGATATCCATATATAGAACAAAAGTAGATCCCTATGTATCACCCTGTATAAAAGTCAACTCAAAGTGAATCAAAAAATCTAGGAAGCAGACCAGAAACTTTTCAAATACTAGAAGAAAACACAGGGTCAATATTTAAACACACAGTGGCATATAGAGACTTTCTTACTAAGACTCCTAGAGCTCAACAAATAAAACCAAGAATCAATAAACAGGACAGCATCAAATTAAAAAGCTTCTGCACAACAAGAAAACAAGAGCCTGAAGAGAGAGCAGATAGCTTGGCAGGGTGGTAAACGCTATAATCTCAACAGCTTGGGAGGCTGAGGCAGGAGGATCTCAAGTTAAAAGCCAGCCTCAGTAACAGCAAGGTGTTAATAAGCAAGTCAGTGAGACCCTGTCACTAAAAAAAATACAAAATAGGGCTAGGGGTGTGGCTCAGTGGTTGATTGTCCCTGAGTTTAATCCCCGGAAAACCACCACCTGAGAAAATCTTGGCCAGCTAGTCTTCTGACAGAGGATTAATATTTAGACTATATAAAGAACACACACAAAAAAAATTAACACACACACAAAAAACAAACAAAAACCACACACACAAGTAAACCAATCAATAAATGGCAAATGAACTAAACAGACGTTTGTCAGGAAGAAAAAAAATACAAGCAGCCAACAAATAGATTAAAAAAAAAATTGAACATCCTTATTAACCAGGGAAACGCAAATCAAAACTACACTGAAATTTTCATCTTACCTATCACAATACAGTGATTTTTCAAACAAAGATATATTATTGTGAATGAGGATATAAGCTGCCACAAGATAATAATAATGTGCTCCCAGGGTTATCAATTTTTCACAAAGATGAATAACAAAAGAAACCAAATAACTGATAACAACCTTACATATCATTTTTATATTAAACCAAATGAAGATATAATGTAGACCAAACACATTTAATTTTTAAGGTAAAATAACAGATCCCTGAGAAAATGTGTACATGCTGACAAACACCTGTGGCCATGCCTTCAATCGGACTGAATTTTAAAAGTATTAAGACTAAACCAGATTTTCTAAGATATGGAAAATTCTACTTTCTTTCTAAATCCTCTACCATGTTGATGTAGCTTTTTCAAATTTCAATTTTTCTTAGTTATTTTTAAAAAACATGTATAAACACATAAATTCTAAATACATAAATAAAATCACAACCAATGCATTTTAATGAACGTATTTTTGGGAATGGGAGCAGGTAACAAGGATTGAACTCAGGGGCACTTAACCATTGAGCTACATCCCCAATCCTATTATGTATTTTATTTAGAGACAGGGTCTCACCAAGTTGCTTAGCGCCTCAATAAGTTGCTGAGGCTGGCTTTGAATTATCCTGCCTCAGCCTCCTGAGCCACTGGTATTACAGTGTGACCCACTGCACCGGGCTGAACACATTAACTTTCACATTAACTTTTAAACAATGTAGACTGACAGCTGGAGCTGGAGCTCAGTGGCAGCACAGTTGCCTGGCATGTGTGAGGCACTAGGTTCGATCCTCAGCACCACATAAAAAAATAAATAAAGGCATGCTATCCATCTACAATTATTAAAAAATTTAATTTAAAAAGAAATAGATTGAAAAACAAAGATATTGATGAATTCTACACATATTCTACTTACCTCTCTGACACTTATTTTCATGTTTTATAACAAAATTACCTGCATGTTGACTCTTTCAATCACACAAGAAAGGACATGCAAAACGTGCATCTTCGTGTCACATTCTGTAACTTGCTGCAATAACTGAAAAAGTAGTGTGAACATGGTCTCCAAATACTGCAGGTAAAAGGAAAAAAAGGTTGAGAAGTAAAATGTATAGACCTCTACATCTATATGGACGTAAATAAAAAATAAACCATATTGAAGCAATGAAAGCAGAAAATCAAAACCTTAGTAACAAACAATTTTAAATTGTTCATGCACCAATACATCTAAGACATTAATTTGTTATTTTATTATTACTAAATGTGTTCCTTTCACAATCTTAATCACCCACAAATTGAATGTTTAGAAAAAGACTGTCTATATTATGAATGTTTCAAATCTAATTCTATTAACTAAGCTATTAATAGTACCTTCTCACTCTTCTTCCACATTTCTATTACCAATCACAAAATGTTTTTTTTTGTAATATATATTTAAGCAAAAAGAACATGAATTATTGTACTCATGTCTAGCTATCTGATGTGGTCTTTAACTTATGTGGCATGGAGATACAAAACTTGGGAGATAAATTCTTGTTATTCTATGAATGACAGACCATTTATTAAAAAATAAAAAACTCATAACATGTGTCTGGCTTTGAACACCTATATTATAAAAGTTATGTTTGAAACTGACAAATCACAGGGACTTATATAAACCATTCGTTCACTCAGATATTTGGTTAAATTTTTTTTTTAGTTGCAGATGGACACAATACCTTTATTTTATTATTTATTTATGCGGTGCTGAGGATTGAACCCAGTGCCCCACGGGTGCAAGGCAAGCACGCTATCCACTCAGCCACAACCCCAACCCCTGGTTAATTTTTTATTATTGTTTTTGGTGAATGTTCATTTTTATATAAAATACTAAAACATTTCTTTCATTAAAAATATCTAATAATTAATTATTTTAAAAACTCATTCCTCTACAAGTTTTCCAATCTATAACACAAAAAAGATAAATAAACAACAGACATTTTATCATATAATTTTCTTCTCACCTAGTCTTCTTAAGGACAAACACTAACACTTCAATGTTACTAATATATTTAACAAACGCTTACTGAGAACCAACTATTTGAAAACACTATGCTAGGTGCTCAGGATTTAGTGAATAACAAAAAGATGAATATGATTTGGTATTCTTCTCTTCAAGTAATTTGCAATCTACTGTCAAGATTCACCCATGTAAACCCAAATAATGGAGGGAAACAATATAAGGAATAAAAGTAACAGACAGAGATGGGTGTGGTGCAGCACACCTATAATCTCAGCGATTTTGGAGGCTGAGGCAAGAGGCTGAGGCAGGATAGTAAGTTCAAAGCCAGCCTCAGCAACTTAGCAAGATCCTGTCTCTAAATAAAATATAAAAAAGGGACTGGAGATGTGCTTCAGTGTGTCCCTGGTACCCCCCCCCCCCAAAAAAAAGTAACACATAAATTAAAATATTAGATATTTTATAATTGTAAAAAAAGAAAAAGTTGGTGTTTAACTTCAAAATCAATGACAAAATAGTTAAACAAAACTACACACAATAAAAGTGACCTGTTTCCAACAAGTTTATCAGAAGAGTTACAAAAAAAAGTGAGATCCTCCAAAATAATCCAATGTATTTTTAAATTCAGTTTTAATAAACAACTATTTATGCATGCATATACATAATTTCAGTTATAAAACAACACAATATTCAAAAAATATAAGTAGCAATTGTTATAAAATCTGGAAATGAATATTCTTACCGGTAGAAACTGATCTGTTCTAAATTCAAAATCATCAACAGGTAAATGAAGTTAAGGAACACAGAGAACTCATAGGAGGTTTATCATGATAAGAATATATCTAAAACAAATATAAACCAATCAAAACCTACATTTTAAATTAACTCAAATTAATTTAAAATATAATAATTCATAAGTGTTAACAAACTTCTTTGTAATAAAGTACTTTTAAATTTTTAAAAGGATATTTAACTTCAGAGTTGTGGCTGTTTCAATCCGGACCTAAAGAAAGTACATCATCACATTTAATCATTCTAGAACTACTAAACATCATTAATATCTAATGAGAAAAATTATTTCAAATCATTTTCTCTACTTTGTATTTTGTTTTTTATTTTTAAAATTTTGTCGAGACTTTTTAATATCAAAGTCAGAGAATTAAATGCAGAAATAAAGATAGTCCCCCTTAGCTGGAGCAAGGGATAAAAAAAGATGATAATAAAACCTTATATATTTCTGAGTTTTCTAAATTTACTTAAGGAGACTTTAATTCAGGCTGGATGGATGCTTCCAGGAAGAAAAACAAAAAATTGCCAGAAGGTAGATAGAAAGCGTGGGACTTAGGAAGAACAGGAGTGTGTAGTTGATGTCAGGGCAAAGGAAGGCTGAGAAGCAGGAAGAGCAGGAGTAGAGCAAGCACCAAGATATGCAAGTAAAGGGTGCAGGAGGAGATGAGAAGGAATAAAAGGGGAAGGAAAGAGAACATAAACTCCCATTCTAACCTCAATTATAGGAAACCCTTGAAATACAAAAGATATATTTTCTAAATCCCAAACTTCACAAGTATAGAAAGTTGTACAAGCTTCTGAACTCCCAAATAATATGTTTTGCAAGTATAGTATGTCTTCTGAGCAAATCATATCATTACAACATGTTTCATTTTCAAAAATTCACTGATTGTTTGCTAGTAGTCAACCTGCCCAGGAAGATGGCCACTTTGTTACTTCTCAACAACTACCACACACCCCAACTACAGACCTTTTGGTTACACCACAATTTATATCTTATCTAGGTTCCCACAAGAGTGAAAGATCACATTAGAACTAAATTTTCAGTAGTTTACTGCTTATTTCACTGAAGGTTGCAGATAACCTAACTTAAAAACAAACATTACCTCAAATTACTGAGCTTCAAGACATAATTGGCTCAGAAACTTTAAAACCTAAAGAAGCCCAGTTATACACACCAAATATTCTGGTTACAGAATCATCTGTGGGAGCTAGGGGTGTAGCTCAGTAGTAGAGAGTTTGCCCAGCATCCACAAAGCCCTGGGTTTGATCCACACCACAATAAATAAACAAATAAATAAAAATTGTGTATTCCTAAAAAAATTAAGTTCCTCTCACCTAATATTTAGTAATTCTAATTTACTCTGTAGAAATTTAGTGTTCTCAAACCTGAAACTTCTCACAAGCACTGCACCTGCTATGTAATATGTGCTAAGTGTGAAGATGGAAGGGAGATTTTTTTTTTAAATAGATATTTTGGTCTGTGGTACAGAATATAAATCAATAGTCTCAAAATATAATATAAGGAACTTGTAATATGTTTTAAAAAGAGCCAGTTAATAAGTGTAAAGAGGGGCCCAATTAAAAGCAAGTGTACACATTATACCACTGCAAAAAAAAAAAAAAAAACATGATTAATTGCCGGTCTCTATGGCACACGCCTATAATCTCAGCAGCTAAGGAGACTGAGGAAGGAGGATCATGAGTTCAAAGTTAGCTTCATCAAAAGGGAGGCACCAAGCAGCTCAGTGAGATCTGCCTCAAAATAAAATACAAAATAGGGCTGGGGATGCAGCTCAGTGGTTGAGTGCCCCTGAGTTCAATCCCCAGTACAAAAATAAATAAATAAATAAAAATAAAAAAGATTAATAAATAAATATCATTTGACTTTTTTAAAAACCATAAAAAATTTGTTAGTATTCAAGAGTATAAGAATGCATTTCATAGCAAGTGTTATGAGTTACTATAAAAAAAGGTGTTGTAATTGAAACAATATTTAAATGAGCAGAGAAACTGGACCACTGGAATAGAACAAAGACCAAAAACAGACACACATTTGTGTCAATTTGGCATATGACTGGTAGGTCATCTTATGAATCACTGAGAAAATTATCGATTATTTGACAAGTTACTCCAGAAAAAAAATGAAAATTTAATACTTACTTCACATTATATTCAAAAGCAGATTTTGAATATGACAAAGAAAAAAAAGAGAATTTCTTAAACAAGAAACAAGAAGTACAATAAAACATAATCTGACTGTAATCTATTAAAATTAAAAACCTCTGCTCAACACAGAAGACAATAGGCAGAAACTAGAAAGATAGAGAAGGATTCAATTGCATTTTTGTAATGTTTTATTTCATAAATACATTTGACATACATATGTTAAAAATATAATGTTGGCCCTCATACAAAATTTATGGAAGGCTGCAGTAACTGGAGAAGTTGTTCCTATAATTGCAGCACTATTTCTGTTCCATCTTAGCTGTGTCTCCTTGTAAGTATAAGAAATAGAAAATGCAGTTGCTCAGTATCAAATCTATACCAACTCTACAAGAGCACTTAAACAAGAAAATGCTGATTTGGAAAGCCAGAAAGGATTTAGACTTATCAGAATCTATATATTTTGTATATCTGGATATACACATGTATAAATATATACACACTGTGTGTATGTTCACACACATGCACATACTATCATGTTTGCATGTATATACATAGGCTTATATACATACTATTGTGTGTGTATATATGTATATCTAATATTTATGTATGTGTAAGGCAACTTCCCACATTTCTCTAGCCAGCACTTCTCACAGGTCTAAATTAAAGCAGTATAACCTCTATATTCTCGATCTTGGATAGGCACAATGCAAATATTCATTTTTTAAGGTTCTGACCAGTCCTTAATAAAGAGACCTATGTTAATATTTGGCCATGAAATCATTTCTCCCCATTAATATTTATTAATAACTGGTATAATTAACATTCCATTTTTAAAATAATGATAAAAATAATTCACTTTTGTTTTCTTTTTTAATAGACTGATTATTATAAAGAGGGTATGACACAAGAAAGTTCTCTACTTCTCAAAGAAAGCTGAATTGAGATTTAATACTTTTATAACACACAAGTCATTTAAAGTCTTTTCTCGGATACTACTGACGGAAAAGCAAATGGTATTTCCAACTATGAAAACAAAAATTTAAATCTTGTGTTTTACTCTGAAGCTTTTGAAAAGTAAATTAATTTCAAGAAACCATAATTTTTTGGGGGGTACTGGTGATTAAACTCAGAGGCACTCAACCACTGAGACACACCCCCAGCCCTATTTTGTATTTTACTTAAAGACAGGGTCTCACTGAGCTGCACAACGCATCAACATTGCTGAGGCTGGCTTTGAACTGCTGATCCTCCAGCCTCAGTCTCCTGAGCTGCTGGGATTACAGAGGTGTGCCACCATGCCTGGCTAGAAAACTATAATCTTTAAAGCAGTTAGGTAAAAAAAAAAAAAAATGGGTTCCCTGTAACCTCCCATATTTATACTATTTAATCACTACAGAATGATATTTAAAATAAATTCTCAATTATTTACACAAAGTAGATAATATGTAAGTTGAAAAATCCAAAGATTAGTTCTATTTGCCTTTCAAATGTACCATGTTGCTACAGCAAATTTATATTTCTTTTTTTTTGCTTGAAGATTTAAGAGTTTAATTTTTCCCTAGAGCAAGATCATCCATTTTCAAAAGGATGAAAGAATACAGAACAATAAACTCAATAGCACCAAATGAAATTTAACACAGAAAACAGGGTTCTCCTTTCAAATGCAAATTTTACATTAAAATATGTTTATAAACCATAGTTGTTTTCCTCTTGATTCAACCCTTCTCCCTCCAATAATAGGAGCCCCAGGAACCAAAAGAGCATATGCATTACTATCAGATATACAATAGAACCATCCCCTTCAAACTGAAATCTGATTACTTATGGTCTAGACTCAGGGCTGCCCCAAAGGATGGGAAGCAATAACTATGCTCTCAGGGAGAACGGATACTGCAGATGCCACCAATCAGAGTCGGATGCTGTGCACTGGATCCAGGATGACTTGCACACCCTGTTCACTGCGCAGGTTCCGACCACCATGGACAGGAGAATCTTGGAACACCAGTTTCACTCGATGATGCCGCATGTCTGTGCACACATTAATAGTAAACAGGGTAAATATCATTCCCATGACAATTGGAATAAAGATGAAATTGAGGGTGGTGACCTGCAGTAAGCAGAGTCCTGGTCTGGGTTAGTATGAACATCTTCATACTGAATGGGAGGCTGCAATCGTTCCATACATTTGCTCTTTAATCTAGGGGACTGTTTTTTGAACTTGAAGTTGAATTCCCACATTGGTTCCTGTCTGTTCCCAACAATCTTTCTGCACCAGAAAAGTAAGCATTTGGAATTCTTTAATATGCTGGGAGTGCTTTCTGGAATAGCTGGATTCTTGGAGATTCGAGCAGCAAACGGTTCATACATATGGTACAGAGAACGGATCACACATGCCCAAAGACAGCGCAGCTTCTCCATTGACTCTGATCGCAGGCGCAAAGGCAGAGAAGCATCCAGCGTGTAGTGCCTTCGGTACAACCTGGTCCAAAAGGCAGCAGTGCAAGTGACAGTCCAGGCATTCTTACAAATCAAGGAAAAATTTACAATGTCCTCAGGACGGATGTAGGAGGCCAGCAATAGCCAAATATCCATGGGATACTCTTCTCCTCCAGCCCTGTCCAAGTCCTCTTTGTGCCTCTTGCTTTTCTTTTTTCTGGAGACAGTTCTCTCATGGATGTTTTCCTCCTGGGCATCCATCTCATCACTGCTGTCGATGATGTCACAGGACTCACTAACCCCAGAAAAGAGCTTCCTCTGCAGGAAGCTGGGAGGCTGCCAAACCACAAAGAGATTTTACTTCCTGCTGAAGAGCGTTGGTGACGGCTTTCTTGACCCATCCAGACTTCACGACTGCCTGCCGCATCAGAGTTGGCATAATCCGCCACGGCCACTCGACCAGAACAGGCATGCAGAACACGCGTCGTGGGCGCGGAACTTGAGTCGCTTTCCTCTCTTGGGCATGGCGACTGTGTCAGGGCTAGACCGACCTAGTGGGCGGGGACCCGGGGCCATGCCTCGGGCAGGAGAGCAGGTGCCCGGAGCTCCGGCTGGCTCCGCGGCCATCCCGCACCCAAGGCCCCAGCTCTCGCGATCCAAATTTATATTTCTAATTGCAGTTTCTTCAGAATAAAGTGTGGCCTAAACCTTTGCTTGGGAAATCAGATGTGTTGAAAGTAAAAATAAGGGGGTGGGTGGAGGAAAAGCTGACACTGAGAAATGATGAGACAAGATCTTAGCACAAATTGGGGGTGGTGGGACTGATTTTACCCAAACTTCTTAAATAGTATACTGAAGACAAATCTAAACCCAAAACAAAAACGTATATATTTGGCTGGGGATGTGGCTCAAGTGGTAGCGAGCTTGCCTGGCATGCGTGCGGCCCGGGTTCGATCCTCAGCACCACATACAAAGATGTTGTGTCAGCCGAAAACTAAAAAATAAATACTAAAAATTCTCTTTCTCTCCCTCTCCCTCTCCCTCTCACCTCTCTCTTAAAAAAAAAAAAAAAAAAAAAAAAGTATATATTAAGACACTAATATATTCATTCAAACATACACTAGAGCACTAGCAGGAAAAAAAAAAAAGGGGGGAGACTGTTCTATACATTTTTAACTGTTTAAAGTCATAGGCCTGTTTAAGTAACTGACCTATATAGTAAAACAACAAACCTACTGTTTTGAATGAGGAAAAAAAAAGCAATGAAGACACTATTATCAAGCTTCAATAATATGAGAAAATCATGTGAACACCATTAAAAAAAATTCCTAAAAGGAACATCAATTCCAAAGGCAAAAACGGAACAAAGGAAAAACACATAAATGAAGAGCAATCAATCAACAGTAGGGGTGGAACAGATTATGACACTGTATCAATGAAAAAGACTGTCCTGAATAAGAAAAAGAATAAATACTGTAAAAAGGGATTTTAATGACTGTAATCCCTGCAAGTCAAGAGATAAGGCAGAATGAAGCCAACTTCAGCAACTTAATTAAACCCTGTCTCAAAATTTTAAAAAAAGACTACAGATGGGGGTCAGTGGTAAAACGCTCCTGGGTTCAATCTCTAATGTCAAAAACATAATAATAAACGGGTCTTTAAAAACTAACTGCCTCATTTCTTCTCTCACTAAAATATTAAAAATAATTTCAGAGTAGTAGTTTGAATACATGTTTTTTCAGTGACTCAGTGGGAAAGGCAAACAATAATCAAAAGTTTCCCTGTCCTCAAATCAAACTGCTAACCAAGGAATATCACACTATATAAATATGAACATTTTCTGACTTAAAAGTTTAGCACAGGTTGAAATTTAAAAAACAATTATTTTAAGAATTTGAAGCAACATACCACTAAATCTTGATCTTGAAGCAAGTTACAGATTGCCTCATATAGCATGGGTCTTAAATCAGACTTAAATTTCACAGAAATCCACTGACCGATGAGCCAAATGACCCTGCGTCGCAATGGCTTATACCTAGATAGGTTAAAATCATGAAAGTAAAATGTTAAATATTTTATTATATGTCACCATTTAAATCTAAAATGTAATACTGAATGCATTCTACATTTACATAAAATCTTTAAAGCTACCTGAAAAAATTTGCCACAGTACAAAATACTACCAATACAGTCCTGATATAAGTAAATGAAAATTCTTAAAGCCCACATAACCCTGATTCTACCACATCAGAGTAGCAACATAGATCTGTACATTAAAAACAAAAATTTTTACTTCTGTTCCTCAAGTAACTAAAAATAGTGTTAATTCCTTAATGCTAAAGCTGCAGAGATCCCATAAAGTAATAATAAAGTAGTTCCTACATTAAATTTTCTTATTCTAGTTGTTGATTCCATATTATTTTCAAAACATTATGAATGATCTCTAGGATTATATAAAATGTGAGAAATAGAGAAGTCTGGTGGTCCATTTTCAGAATATAGTATTCAGCCTTAATTGAATCCAACTATAGCCATTTTTAATTATAGCCCTTCCTTTGTGCCCATCACAGTTTTAAAATTAGCCAATTGTATAGATTATACTTCCAAGTCCTCCAATCAGCACTGAATTTGTTAGGTGTGTAAACAGGCAGACTACCAGGCTGGGTATGCTTGCTAGCTAGATTCCAGTAGCACACACTTTTGGCAGAAGTAAAAGTTTGCCTTGCCCACACACTTTTGGGCTCAAGTTTGATTTCTTGCAGTACCTTGTTATTTCTAACATAAAATATACATATAAACTTACTGCTATCAATTTACAGAATGTGACTCAGAGTATAAAAATAATCACTTATATTTTAAAAGTTTTATATATTCAGTACATATACGTACATTTATTTCTTTGTCTTTGCTAAAGGAAATGAGGGTTACTAAGGAAAGAAGAAAAATCGCAAAGCTCAAAATACTTGTGTCCAAAATTTCATTCTTGACACAATTCAAGATACAAGAACTATAAGAACAAAGACACAGAGACAGAAATAACAATACTTGTGTAAAGTGAGGTGAAAGAATCATCAATTTGGGGACTGAAATCCTGGGTATTCCCATATTTGGCTCTGTTCAAACAAATACAATAACGTACAGAAAGGTCAAATTCCAAGGTCAAAGTCACTACCAGACTACTTTATCAGTTTGTTCCTCAAAGTGCTTCCTAAACAGCATCATCATCATTTTGGGAGTATAAGAAAACTAGAGTATCTGGTCCAGACCTTGTAACCAGAATCTACATTTTAACAAGATTTCCTACCCAGTGATTCATATATAAAATTTGAGAAACAACAGTCTTGACATCTGTTTAAGAGAAATACTGTACAAGTCATATAGGTAATTTTAAATTTTTAGTATAGACACTAAAGTAAGTCTAAAGAAACTGGTAAATTTTAATAATATTTATTTCAATATACTCAAATTATAATTTCCATATACAATCAATACATATTTTACACAGCTTCCATTTTTAAACTTCAATTAACTAAAATTGAATTCATTTTTTCAGTTGTACTAAGCATATTTCAATTACTCAATAGCCACATGAGGGGAGCTACTATACTGGATAATGAAGGTCTTAAACTAAACAGCCTTTTGGGTTTAAGGAAAATTATATTTCATATCTGCCTCCTCAAAGGAGGTTTCCTCTCCTTCAGAGTTTCACTAGGCCCCTGAGGGCAGAATGAGAGGCTACTATAGTCAATGTTGGATCTACAGGACATAGCAAATTCTAATTGTTGAACATTTTTTCATTGAAGAAATGATTGGAAAAAAAATGAGAAGATGAACAGCTACTTACTGGTAGAAATTACTTTTAAGGCATCTTCAGTTTTATAATTCTGTAGCTCTAAATGTTCAAAAAATGATTCTCATGAGGGTGGCATTCTATTTGATCAGTATTTGGTGCACAAATACTTACTAACCTATGACTATATGCTAACAGGCACCAGGTACACAGAAGGAACTTGATAGACCTATACCCTTCACACCAGGAACCAAAATCCTTCTGAAATATTTTTTATAGTCTCTAATTTTAAACTAGAAAATAATTTATAAAAACTATGAAAAACTGTTTCCTTCTATCCTACTCATTTAATATCTAAACTTAAAGTAACATAAAAGCCAACTCTTGCTCATATTCTAGGTATAGAATTCATAGTCTTATATTCTACTAGGCACTACCTGCTAAGTCAAACCATGACCCTTTAAAAATTATAAACAATTTCTTTAAAAATATTTTCAGTTATACATGGACACAATATCTTTATTTTGTCTATTCATTTTTATGTGGTGCTGAGGATGGAACCCAGTGCCTCGCATGTGCGAGGCAAGTACTCTGCAACTAAGCCACAACCCCAGCCCAATTATAAGCAATTTTAACTACTTCCTGCCTTCATCAGAAAATCAGCAATGTAAAATAAACACAAAATTTTATATTTACCTATTGTGAATGACTTGTAATTCTGGAAGAAGTTGGTTTTTAAACCACTGATCAAAATCAACACTATCAAATAGCTCATAAGCAGCTAATCCAACAGCATTATACACTGAAAAGAAAGTTAAACCAAAAAAAATCAAGGATTTCAGATATTTGGCCTTATATAACAAATTAAACTTATTTTGAGACATGTAATATATTAATTAAGAAAAACCCACCATACGTTAACTGGGAGAGATTATCAAAGCAGACATTTTAGAGACATTAAGCTATTTTACTATTTTCCCCAAATACTCCTTAGTATTTTCAAATGGAAAGTTAAATTTGCTCTAATATTAGAGTCAATTTATAAACTTATAAAATCGCATCTGTTTCTAAACAGAGGCAATATTTCACAACCTGGTCCACGCTTATCTCTCTCCACCCCATCTCTCACCACAACCCCTTAACTTCTATGTTCAAGTTAAACCAAAACAGTAACAGTTCTAATTCTACCTATATTTTGCTCCTCTTATCATCAATCCTTTCTTCATACTGCTCAAATCTTCCTGGAATCCTTTTGCACACACCTCATGTACAACTACTAACTCCTACTTGTCCTTGAGTTATCATAGTATACTTCTTTAGGAATCTTTCCCTAGATATACCAAACCAGCTCGTGTTTATCCCCTACTTTAAATGTATATAACCATTCCATTAAGTGTTATATTTATTTTTGTCTGCTTATTTGGGTATCTCTCTCACCAGATAGTTCCTATATTTTGGTAACTCTTGTATCCCAACTTTCCCAGCACAAAGTTTACCACAAAACAGACCCTCCATCTATTGAATAATTAAATATTTCTAAACTAGTTAAGTTTAACATACCAGCATCTTTGATTAGCAATGCATTCATATCTTCCACATTGGTGGGCCCTAAAAAAATAAGTATTAGTAAAAATAAGCAAAACTCATTTTAAGAATTTAAATTATTTTAATTGATACAGTAAACAAAAAAATCATACATGTAAATGGGGTAACCTGTGATGTTTTGATACATGTATACACTGCATAATGTTTGAATCAGGTTAAAGGTTAAACATATTTGTCATCTAAAACATTGGTCATTTCTTTATGGTAAAAACATTTAAAATTCTTTCTTCTAGGTTTTGGAAATACACATTTTTGTTAAATATAATTATCCTACTATGCAGCAGCACACCAGAAGTTCTTATTCCTGTCTAACTCTAGCTTAGTATCCTATCCACTGATCAGTCTTTCTCCATCCTTTTCTATTCCCTATTCTTACCAGTCTCTGGTAACTACCTTTCTTCTCTCAACTGAGTCTACGAGATCAACATTTTTATAATTTACTTATGAATGAGATGATGCAGTACTGGTTTTTCTAATTTTTACTAGTTTTAAAAAAAATTTTTTTTACGTTTTTTATTCTAAATTAACCATTTATAACTATATGAATTATGGAATACAAAATGATGTTATTCTCTATGAATACTTATGTGAAATAATTAAATAAAAATGCTAATATAGCCATCACTTCTAATACTTAACATTTTTGTAGTGAAAACATCTGAAATCTATTCAACAACTCTGAAGTGTATAATACTCTAGTAACTGTATTTTCACAGTGTACCAGACAACTTTAAAAATGATATTGTACCATGTGACCACTATCTCCTCATTATCCTCATCCCTCAGCCTCTGTAATCACTATTCCATTCTTTGCTTCTATGGCTTCTATCATATTAGGTTTCACATAAAAGAAAGAACACGTAGTATTTGTGTTCCCATGCCTAAATCAATTTCACTTAGATAATATCTACAATTCTAATCATGTTGTAATAAATGATAGTTTCCTTCCTGTTTAATATTTAGTAGTATTCCACGGTGTATACATACCACATTTTCTTTATCTATTCACCTGCTGATAGACACTTCAGTATTTATTCAATCCTAACTTAGTTTTTCAATTAAACTAAGTACAACATATTTGGTAATATTAAGCATATATACAAGGGGGAGGTCTAAATTTTATTACCATTGCCCTCATAGAACATGGGTACAAGATGTAAAGCTATAAACAACATTAAAAATCTTTTAAACACATTCAAAAAATGTATGACAAGCAATATTCTAGAGAAACATATACCACAAATTGTTAACTGTAATATCCTCATTATAAAAGAAAATTCTTTGAAAAAAAAAATAAAAAGATGAATTAGAACAGGACAATAAAAAGTTGGCAGTCTTCGCTATTTATTCAAGAAGGATATCAGAAGTAGACATGGAAAACACAATTTCCTTAGTTAATAGATTTCTATAAAAGAGAAAAATTTCTACCAAGTTTCTCAAAGCACTCTTCCATTGCTAAATAGGAATTTTTAAACTTATTCTAATAAGCTAGAATAAGTAAGTTCTAAATAAGCAAACTGATGCAGAGCTAGAAGGAAAATTGAACTCAGAAATCCTTGAAAACCTTACCATCAGACAGCAAACTGACCAAATTTAACCTAAATAATCTATCACTTCCTTCGATGGCTAAAAAAAAAAAAAGTAAATTCACATAATACTCTTCTTCTATAGAAGAACAGACACCAACAAAACCACATGCAAAAACATACAAAGCAACTTACATAGTATACATATTAACAAATAATCTTTTATCCTGCACTAAGAAACTGGCAATTAGACACTGCAAATCAATTAATAGTAAAATAAAATAATGTCCAAATAATCTTTTAAAATTAACATAATTATATTAATAGCCTATATTTGCTTTGGCTTATAATTTAAACAGAAACACTAATCGATTAAGCTTTTTGAAGAACACAGCTTCTTATTACAAACAAGATCAGATATCACCATTCCTACAAGAAATTTTCTTTCTGTCATTCCTTTAAATCTCTACCTACTCAATGTGATTCCTGCCCCAACTAATCAATCTATTCTCTAGGGAGATTCCACTGCCTTCTGCCTCTTATATTCATAAAACAATCACTTCCTTCTACCCCTACAGGTGAAAATCTCAGGTTCTGTCTTGAACCTCTTTTCTCTCCCAAGACTCCTTATATACATGTATTCCAAAAGCATCTGTACCTCCAACCACTATTAATGAAGATAACTGCTTTGCCTATAATTAAAACTCAAAAGTTCAGGAACATTTTTTATTATTTTCCCTTACTCAGCATATTCAATCAGTTGTGAAAAGTCAATCAATAAATAAACAGTTATTGACTATGCCAGGCATTGGGGAATAAAGACTGAACAAAACAGCTGTGATCAATGTTCCCTGAGTCTGGCACAAAATTCAGAAAATATAAATCAATGTTAGTTAATAGTTAAATAATTATTTGTGAACAAAATGCAATAAACAAGTACCTAAAACTTACTCCATCATTCTCTTTTAAATCCATACATTCTTTCCTCTCCCACTGCCACCACCCTATTGAGGCCAACACACTATGTTAACCTTTATTCATTCCTTACCAAAACATGCTCCAGAGAGACTATCTCCCCAAGGAATGTGATTGCCATTTTGCTCATGCTGCTACTATGTTTATGACAGCAAAATCTAATTATCATATCCAGACTATAATTCAAGTCCTATCTCAAATGTCCTCCTTTCAGGAAGGAATGCATTCAATCTTTTTCAAATTCATATCCATTATATAACCTAAGAAATAGCATGTTGCACATAGTAAGCAATTAACCATTTTTACTGAACATTAATTAAATGGATAAATAAATATATATCTCAAAAAACACATTACCTTGAAGGGTTTGCATCATTTCTAAAAGTACAGGAGTAAGAGTCTGATTATATTCATGGAATATATCTATAAATAGTACTTCAGTGCAAGGCTGGAGGGAGAAGAAACAAATTTCTAATAAAAACGATGGCATATTATATTTATAATAAATCAAAGAACATATATTCTTAAAATCCAAAACTTTTAAAAACTCTGGATTTAAAAATAAAATAGTACTGGGTGTGGTGGCACATGCCTATAATCCCAGTGGCATGGGAGGCTGACGCAGGAGGACTGCAATTTCAAAGCCAGCCTCAGCAACTAGGTGAGGCTGTGAGCAACTCGGCAAGGCCCTGAGCAATTTGGCAAGGCCCTGTCTCAAAATAAAATAGTAAAAGGAGCTGGAGATTTGGCTCAGTGGTTAAGCACCCCTGGGTTCAATCCCTAGTAACAAAAATAAAATAATATGTATTTTTAACAAAAACAGTAACAAAAATTGTTGTTACCTATATTGAAAAAATGACTCATTGTGATTCGTAAAAGTGCTGAATTGCTAAATGGTTCAAAATAGAAAAGAACTTTAAGTAAATGTCTAAAGTATTCTGCTTTATGTTTAAAAAAAAATCTTAGACATACAAAAAACATATGCTATGTCATCCCAGATATTTACTTCAAATTAGTTTGGGGCAGGAATGCTTATTATGAAACTAGACTAGCCATATGTTAATAACAAACTAGGTTTTCAGGAAGGGTTCATAATTTTATTGTGTTTAACCTTGTCCATAAGAACAAGTTTTTAAAGCTCCAGTAATTTCTCTGGTTTACAATTATAAGCTTAATAAGTCTAAAAATATTAAGATGTATTTTTAGAAAACCAATGGCAGGTTATATGAATTATGTAAAAACAGGTCTTAACAAAAAGAACAGCTCAGTGATCACATCTGATAAATTTTCATAAAGGCAAAACATTTGCCATATCAATAATGTGCTCCAAAAGCATGACACTTGGTAATAAGAGAAATGAGATATCTAAAGAAACTCTGTTAATGAAATACTAAGGAAAAAAAAAATCATTCTAGCAAAAAGTAGCAGCATTCACTTCTACAAATATCTTACATTTGGTTCAATGACAAATTATTTCCCAAGAAACTTTACTAAAAATTAAAAAACACAGTTTGTAAACACTAAGTTAACAAAAAATAATTTAGATTAGAATTCATAATTTAATCAAATACTTTTCTCTAAACAAAGTTTCTTGTAATTAGAAACAATTTCCTATCTGACTTACTGTTTAGAATTTAACAGTGTCGTTTTCTAAGAGCTTGAGGATTAAGCTTTACCATATCAGTTTTTTTCAATTAATACTTACCCTCAAACTATATTTCCAAGAATCTCCTCCTGTTTCTTCCACTGCTGCAATTAAAAGGACGACAAGTAATGTTTTCCAGAAATGCAATGATGATGTTTACAAAATCCCATTTGGAAAAACAGAGATTTCAATAATAGCACAGTATTTCTGTGAATGGTTTTCAACATAGCACTAAATGCAAATCCTTGAAAACACAAACTTACAGAATTCTTTCCTATAAATCACAGATAACATCTGTATATTACACAACCTCCTATCCAAGTGCTTATTAAATCTGTAAGCGTTCTTGCTTTCATTAAAAATTCCTTTTGGAGGAAAGCTCAATGTACCTATCATTTCCAGAGTATATGACATCATCTGATAATATATCATTATAGTCCTGATAATCATTGCAACACTGTAATCATATTTCTCAACTTAAAATGATTAGTCATTTTTCATAAATTTTCTACATGTATTTATACTTGGAGTAAAATACTTCAGGACTTTAAAAAAATCTAGAGGTTTCATTCCCTCCCACCTCTTCTCTTTTTTGGGGTGGTTGTGCTAGGAAATAAACACAGGGCCTTGCACACATCACGCAAGTGCCGTACCACTAAGCCACAACCCCAGGTAGGGTCTCAATTCCTCATGTTATACAATATATAAACTGCATAAAGAAAGCAAGAAACAGAAGATGCTAGTTAGAAAAAGGAGATGATGAAGAAAAAGAAGAAAAAAAGAAAAATGTATTGTGTAATATATTTTTAAAATGATTTCTAAATTAAAAAAAAGAAAAGGAAGGTATATATTCCAAAACAATTAAGGCATTCTTAAAATATTAGGAAGTCTATGGGATCCAGTTAAGGGGATAAGCAGAGATTAAAATCTAGCTCTTGTCCCACTAATGGCCAAAGTAATTCACACAAAGGCATTTTATAATTACATGATTCCTTTCTTTTCTATAGCAATGGCATGATAGATTTGTTACTCACCTATCTATGTATCTAATGACTGATCTACTACTAAAATTCAAACAGATAGACAGGTCTCCTGTTAGGAAAAACAAGCATCAAAAAAATTTCCAGTCTAGGATAAAAGCTCAGTGATACAGCATGTGAGTAGCATTCATAAGCATTTACAATCCCCAGGAACCCTTCAAAAAAAGATCTTCTAATGTCTTTCTGAAGTACAACTTTTCAAAAGTGAAAAAAAAAAAAAAATGGAATGAATCACAAAATAGAAATTGACCTAACAGGGCAAGAAAGTAATTTTTAATTTTTGTTTTAAACCATGTATTTGTAAGGGTATCTAAAAACTTAAAAAGGTGTCTTCCTGAACAAAATTTTCCACTACAGTTAAATGAATCATTCATTTGGTGTCTCAAATTATTCTAAAGGGTAAGAAAGACAACTAAAAAAAAAAGATACCCAGATCAAAAGTACTACATAAAAATACTTTGTTATTATACCTATCATTCAAGATATTTGTTTATGAAATGGAGAGATAAGCCACAATAATACAGAAAAAGTAATTCTTACTAAAGCCTTCTGGATCTTCTTCCCACATTGTCAATTCTTCTTCAGTTAATAAAAAATAATGAGAGACTAATCTTCTACATATCTCTGTCAAAGTAGGGTATGTGAAGAAGGCCATCTTAATCTTATGGGCTTCAAGAGTTTCAGGGCTGCTATCTAGAAAATTAAAATTTCGAAGTTAATTGTATAGCCAAACATTCTACTGAAGCTGGATTATATATATATTTTTATAAAAACATGCTTTTGGGGGTAAAGATAAACTTTGTGCATAAACGTTCATTTTTATTAGGAACAAATTTCAAAGAGGCTCTTTATTTATAATATACCTCATCAGTCCAGCCTTGTCCACATAGCTTATGCATTGTTATGCTACATTATTGCAGCAAATTGAAGTGACCAACTGATATGTATGTCTGTCTCTCTCCCTTCCATTTACAAACCTTCTTCATTCATCTTGGAACACATGCACATGAAGAAATTTCAAATAACATACAATTTAACCTGTCTATAAACAACCCTACTTTGTATAAAGTCAGAGAAAACTTTAATTGTTCAAATGAATACAGCCTACGACATGAGCTTCAGAGGTTATTATAGTATATAATTCTTAAAGTCCTTAAGCTTGAACTGATCTTCTAAGGTGTTACAAAAGAGAATTTGATAAATGTACAGTGTGTTTTTTTAAAAGCTGATATTCACATATTAAACACTGTAATGCTTTCTATTTCACATCCCAGTTAGAGTTTATTTTCCAGACTAAAATAAATGAGTTTCAAGAAAAATCTATATCAAAATAGCTATTACTTCACACTAAGATTAAAATAAAAAATAGTAAGACCAGGAAAAAAAAAATAAAAACCTACCAGTAATGCATTACCTTCAAAATTTTTGGATGGCTTATAAGCATAATTTTTGACAATCATCTTAATAAGATTCATGCACTGGACAATGAATCTTTCAAATGTAACGCCTTCACCCACTTCAGTAAAAACATAGCTTACAGAAAATTCCAGTGATCTCTGAATTAGAGGAGTAAATGAAAATGGATGCTGATCCAAGAAATCTAAAAGCTGTGAAGAAAAAAATTAAATGCATTTTTCCCAAATTCGTATTGGAATATAATCATTTCAGTTATAAGTTTACTAATTAAAATTTAGCAAATTTTGAACCTTGGTAAGAGTCTACATATATTCAGTTTTACATGCACTATAACCCTTCCTGAAGTACATAATATAACATGGATTTTGCCACGTTATATCTCTTAATAAGACTTTTCTATTATTTCCATTACAGGGACCAAAAAAGTCCTGCTTCATACTAATTTGATAACAATGGGTAAAAGTGATACAAATCATTTTGTATATAAAAGGTAGGCTTTTTTAAAAAAAGTAATAAATAAAGGGAAAGAATTAAAAAATAATCCTGCCTTTCTGTATGAACTGTATTTCGATGGACCAAATAGTTCTGATGAGGGAGATTTCTTCTTTATAGAAAAATTCCAGCTAATAAATGCAAAAAGGAATAATAGAATTAGAATGCCATCATTTTGTAATCCCAATCAAATCATGGTACTAGGCATTGCTCATCCATGGCTGCTAAAATCTAGAGGGGAAAGGGTGCTGAGAAACTCAGCTCACTCATCAATCTTCGCCTTCTAATAGAGATAATCAGATATTGTGTGCCTTTTGATGGGCTGTAATATGAATACACAACATTGCCTACAAAGTATTCTTGTCAGCATCCCCTACCAAAAGAAAATAAAAATACCCTGAATGTGACCAAGCTTCTAGATGTAACTACAAATTCATGAGAAATATAGGGGGGATAAGAAGAGTGTGGAAACAAAGGAATATCTTAAATAACACCTAGGGATGCAAGCAAATTCAAAACATGGTGAACACTCAGGAAAGTACCTATTACTTCAACAAATAAAAAGCAAGGAAAAAGAAGAACAGAAAGGTAACAGATACTATCCCCGAGTCAAATAAACCAATTATAAAAAGTTTATACAAAGAGAAATCTGAAAACAGAATAGATTTTTAAATGAAATCAATTAGTACTTTTTAATGTGACAACTGTGTTTAAGAATGCTTTAGGAAGGGTTGGGGCGGTAGCTTAGTGATAGAGCCCTTGCCTCTCACGGGGAGGCACGAGGTTCAATCCTAAGCACCACATATAACATAAATTTACAAAACAAAGATATTGCGTGTCCATCTACAACTAAAAAATTTTTTGAAAAATGAATGACACAGTGCTGCATCTCCAAACAGGCTGCCCAATGCCATCGCATGGCCTGCCCTATCAGCCCCATCTCTGAAAGCAGTAGCCTTTCTCTTGGGACAACTCCGAAGTCACCCTGGTTTACCTTCGATGCCAACATCACCAACTTTGGTTGGGGCAGCTTCCACCTTAGGATACTGGCTAGGGCCTGGAAGCCTAACATCAAGGTACCTACAGGTTTGACACGGCCATCGCCACAAACTAGGGAGGAGCCCACCTCCATCAAGAGACAACAACCAGCACCTGGAAGACCATCACCAAGGTCCCTGCAGGCTTGGTTACACCAGAAATATCCCTGCTAGCCTACTTCTCTTGATTCCTATTTCACTCCTCCTGCAATCTAATACCTCTCTATTCCCACCTCCTATCTCATAAACCCCACATTCAACACCTCACCCCCGCTCTTTCTTTGTCCATCATTAGGAACTGTAGAACCTTATGCAAACCTACTATTTATATTGTATTTACTAACTGAAGACATCATTTCTGTTTATTGGGACAGAACTATAATTGTCTAAAATATGAGCTGCATATTGTCTGCATTGGGTGCTATAAATATTGATCTTCCCCCTTAAAAGCAAGGTACTGGTAACCTGCAGGAAAACTACAAGATTATAGGGTAGAAACTGTAATACCTCAGATCTGCACTGCTAGAGAGAAAGACAAATGAACAACATTAAAAAAAAAAAAAAAAAGAGAAGAAAGTGCTCCAAACAAAGATACTACACTAATAGACTGTATTGACAGCAAAGTAGATGAAATGTCAGAGAAGGAGTTCAGAATGTATGTACATAATTAAAATGAAATGCAAAGCAAAGAATGATATAAGAGGGCAAATACAGGCAACCATTGATCACTCCAACAAAGAGATAAGAAAGCAAATAGATGTAATGCAAAAGATTACCTCAAGAAAGAGAGATTCTTAAAAAAAGAAATCTATGAAATGAAGGAAACAATAACCCAAACAAAAAAAATCAATAGAAAGCATCACCAATAGACTAAATCACTTGGAAAACAGAATCTCAGGCAATGAACACAAAATATATAATCTTGAAAATAAAAGTTGACCGCACAGTGAAGATAGTAAGAAACCATGAACAGAACCTCCAAGATTATGGGATAACATGAAAGACCAAATCTAAGATTAGCAAGGTAAAGGAAGGCTCAGAGATACAAACCAAAGGGATACACAATCTCTTCACTGAAATAATATCAGAAAATTTCCCAAACATGAAGAATGAATTGGAGGGGCTGGAGTTGTAGCTCTGTGGCAGAGTGCTTGCCTAGCACATGTGAGACACTAGGTTCGAATCTCAGCACCACATGTAAGTAAACAAAAGAAAGGTTCATTGAAAACTTAAAACAAAAGAATAAATTGGAAAATACAAGAAGCCTACAGGACACCAAATATACAAAATTACAACAGATCCACACCAAGACATATTATAATGAAAATGCCTAGCATACAAAATAAGGACAGAATTTTAAAAGCCACAAGAGAAAAGTTTTAGATTACATATAGGAGGAAAACAATTTGGATCTCAACGGGTTTTTCAACCCAGACCCTCAAAACTACAAGATAGCTGGAACAACATATACCAAGCTCTGAAAGAAAATGGATGCCAACCAAGAATCTTATATCCAGCAAAATTAAGCTTCAGATTCGATGATGAAATAAATATCTTCAATAATAAACAAAAGTTAAAAAAATTTACAGTGAGAGAGCCTGCACTATAGAATCAGCAAACTATTCATGAGGAAGAAATGAAAAACAACAATGAAAATCAGTAAAGGGAGGAACTACACTAAAGGAAAGCCAATCAAAGGAGAAACCAAGAGTCAAGTTAAAAACCAAAATAAACCAAAATGACTGGGAATACAAACTATATTTCATAATAGATAATATATATGTTTAAGTAAAGAATATATAGGCATATGTATTATTTATATATATGTCAAAACATATATACACACACACAAACACACACACAATGTATCAAAACCTACAGTTAGATTTAGGGATTAGGTGAAATTACAATAGCTTTTAAGTCTTTGTAAAATCTTTTAAATTAAGCACCTAGAGTTATAATTGTGAATTTGGGCTGCAGTCACAGAAATTAAGAATTGCTTATTAATATCAGGAATAGAGTTAGCATTATGGTAGTAATTTCTATACAAATAAATATGAATATATATAAATAAATATATATCTCATATACAGAAATATTTGCGAAAAGTGTTATTATTTGTATATAACAATATTTATGAATTTATATTCCATAATATATAGGTACATTCATGTAAACTGTTATGGTTTATATATACAGAGGTTCTGGTGAGGCATACTGGTAGATATATAGGAAGAGGTGTAGAAAAATAGTTAGCATTAGTTTAGGTTTTAAACATTATTATCCAAATATATGAATACAATATAAATATATATATAAAAATATAAATGAAAATATTTAAATGTACAGGGATTTGTATACAGTTAATTTTTTTTGAGATGGAGGTTTACATTGTTGTTAGATATATTTTAAGAATATGTAACTGAACATATATAAAAATTTATGGGCAGGATTTTGTTTAGCATTAGGGCACATACCTACGTATATTTATAAACATATAAAGAAATATGTATGTAAAAATATATATGAGGGGGCTGGAGTTGTGGCTCAGTGGTAGAGCGCTTGTCTAGCATGTGTGAAGCCCTGGGTTCAATCCTCAGCATCGCATATAAATAAATAAATTAAATAGAAGATCCATTTACAACTAAAAATATTTAAAATAGATATATATGGGTATTCAAAGTAATAATTACAATTTTTGTTTAGAAGACTGATGGTTATGGGTAGGGTTAGGTTTAGTTCTGAAGTAGGGACCTAGGTTGAGGGTGAAAGTTCCCATTAGAATACATATATCTATATACGTACATAAATATGAATACAGAATTAAACATTTACATGAAAGTTTATAAATATAACTTTTATCTATGTCTATTTTAAAGTTATGCAGTATTTTTATGTTTGTAATAATCTGGGGTTTGCCTATGGAAATGAATATATATAAAATATCTATGAAAAAAATGAAAGGTCAAAATCTTTTTAAGAAAAAAAAACAAAAAACACTTTGAAAAAGCTAAGTGCAGTGGCACACACCTGTAATCCCAGCAGCTCAGGAGGCTGAAGCAGGAGGATCATGAGTTCAAAGCCAGCCTCAGCAAGAGCAGGGAAATAAGCAATTCAATGAGACCCTGTCTCTAAATAAAATATAAAACAGGGCTGGGGATGTTGTTCAGTGGTTGAGTGTCCCTAAGTTCAATCCCTGGTACCAATAAAATACTTACAGATAATACTATAGAACATCTAGGATTTGCTTTGGAATAATCAGCAAGAGTGGGGAGAGAAAGGAAGCACACAAATAAAATAGGATTTACCATGACTATATGGTGATAATTGTTGAAACTGGATTATGAACAAATGGAAACTTATTCAATTCTATTGAAGGCATATATGATGTTTCCCAATTTAAAGGTTTTCATTAAAGTCTTAGAGATCATAAATATAGATTTTGTAAATAAAATTATTGCTGTGAACTCATTCTAAAAAGTAGAATAAATTACAGATACCATCTATCTACATCATCACCTAAAGTAAGAACTAAAAGAAAGAACTACAGCGGGACATGGTGGCACATGCCTGCAATGCCAGCAACTCAGGAGGCTGAAGCAGGAGGATTGTAAATTCAAAGCCATCCTCAGAAACTTAGTGAGGCCCTAAACAACTCAGCCATACCCTGTCTCAAAATAAAAAATAAATAAATAAAATGGGCTGGGGATATGGCTCAGTGGTTAAGTACTCTAGGGTTCAATTCATGGTCTCAAAACATAAATATAAAAAGTAAAAGCAAGAACTACAAAAACCAGTAGGTCAATAACAAATGTGTTTCTAATACAGACTATCTAAACAATGTTTTTTAAATTTTACTTATATAATTGATATACTGAGCAGGAACTGCAGAGATGCTGGCAAGTGTCAGAGATACACACTGCCCAGCCCCACTGACTAACTTAACTTCATCATCCTGTTTTACTTTGCTTGGTGTTAAAGGATTGGAGGCAACTTTATACTGGATCCCAGAAGGTCAAGTTTTACTGTTGAGGCTATCTGGAACATAAGAAATGAAGACAACTAAAACTAAAGGTGACTACCACCTAAACACATACATATAAACACAGTGTCTGTCTATCTCTCTGTCTGTCTCTCTCTCTCTCTCTCACACACACACACACACACACCCTTTCTTTCTCTCCCCTCCCTCCAGATTACTCCTGTTCCTTTTATCCCCAAGAGAAACAGATAATTCTAACCCTAATACTGAACCTTCATTTAAAAAGGGAAAATAGCCAGGTGTGGTGGTGCTTGCCTATAACCCCAGTGACTCGGGAGGCTGAGTAGGATAGCAGGTTCATGGCCAACCTCAGCAATTTAGCAACACCCTGCCTCAAAATATAAAATATTAAAGGGCTAGGGATGTGGATCAGGGTTAAGCGTCCCCGAGTTTAATTCAGGGTACCCTCCCCCCCAAAAAAAGAAAGAAATAGAGGAAGGGAGGGAGTGAGGAAGGAGGGAGGAGGGAGGAGGAGGAGAGAAGAGAGAAAATAGATTATAGGCTTAGATAGTCCCACCTCTCTCCAAGTACCTATTTTAGTGCAAGTACTCCTCAAACCAGATCTTCCTAATTTCTTTAACCCAACTCTGCACTTTTCCCAATTCTCCAAGCCCAAATTTCTTACGAGTTAATGTTATATAACTCTTAACATTATCAGAAACGTATATACACACTGCCAAGTACAGTGAACCCATAAAATTCCATTTAAAACATATGTAATCAATGTATATAGCAAGCTCAATTCACAATAGCTAAGCTATGGCATCAACCCAGATGCCCTTCAAGAGATGAATAAAGAAAATGTGGTATATATACACAATCAAATATTACTCAGCCATAAAGAAGAATGAAATTATGGCATTTGCCAGTAAATGGATGGAACTAGAGACTATTGTGCTTTGTGAAATAAGCCAATCCCACAAAACCAAGTCCTAATGTTCTCTATGATATGCAGATGCTAACACACAATAAGGAAGTTCAGTGGTTTGGATAAAGGGGAATGAAGGGAAGGGAGAAGGAATGGGAATAGGAAAGACAGAATGAATCAAACATAACTTTTTGTGTTCATATATAAATATACAACCAGTGTAACTCCACATCATGTTCAACCACAAGAATGACATCCTAATTAGAATAAGTTATACTCCATGTATGTATAATATGTCAGAATATACTCTGTCATGTATATGTAAAAAGAGCAAATTGAAAAAAATTAAAAATTAAAAACAAAACATGATATTGATGATATTTGACAATCATTCTGAATATGCTGACTTCCTGCTATTACTCTACCTGCTGCATTTGATCTATTTCAGGCTGAACTGCCATCTTCTTAATCTCAGCTCTTTCCAGTGGGTCTAGGAATAAGCTTTAGAGGAATCAACTTCTCTAACAATTGTTAGGATTGTGAAGGTTTGTGTTATATAAATTTAACTATTATATGCATTCAAAAAGTTACATTATACAAAGGTGATTTTAGCTCTCCTACAAAGAGTAAGAATATGAGTTTCCTTACATTCAAGTGAAAATTTATGATTACAAAAACATTTTCCTTCTTAAATTTGAGAAGATACATTAATTTCAGAAAATGTACTCAAAAAGAAAACTTACCACTTTAGTAAAAAGAATGATGGTCTTCTCCAGCCTATCTCTACACACATTATCTGTACCTATATTTCTACCTGTTAAAAATACATTTCAAAAATTAGTACAAGTTGATAATATCCTACAAATTCACAAACAAAATACCAAAACTTTTGCAAAAATATTGTCTGTTACATTCTTGTATATTCTGCATTATTAGCTTATTATTCAAAAACCAATAGCAAGTAAAATTTCATTTAATAAAATAAGCATTTCAGCCAAATTATACAAAATTAACCCTAAAAGAGAAACTGAATCCATTTTAAAGTAAAGAGGTGACAATTTTAGCAACAAATCATAAATCACATTTTCAAAAACTGTTTTAGTTCTAACTGAAGTACTTTTCAGTCAACAAAAAACACTCAGTAATATATTCACTATCACTTTTCCTATCACTTCTGAAGTACCCTTGTGAAAATTTCCCTTCCCTTATTTTGCGCATCAGAATAATGTCCATCAGCCCATCAACTCCTCATAATCTGTTTTGTCAATTATCTCATTCTACTATTCTAGAAGGACTTCGGTTCTTCCTTCTGCTAACCCCAAGTTTATGACCAGAGAAAAATGACAGCCCCACTTTGGTTTAAATTAAAAACACAATATGAGGGCTGGGATTGTGGCTCAGTGGTAGAGCGCTCGCCTAGCATGGGCGGGACCCAGGTTCAATCCTCAGCACCACATAAAAATAAAGGCACTATGTTGTGTCCATCTACACCTAAAAAATAAATATTAAAAAAAATACACAATATGAGCTATCTTATTCACCTTTGCATGCATAGTACCCAAGAGCATGCCTGGCAACAGGGTCAATAATTTAAACTAGGTTTAAAATGACTAACATATAATAATCAACAATCACTAAAAGTACAGACTAATATACCTTCTCAAGGTAGGAAATGCCCAAATGAACATGAACACACAGTATATGCACACACACTCATCTGATTGAAGGTGTGTGTCCTGAACAAAGGTATTTACAATCACATAGAAGGTAAGAGGATAAGAGACCACCAGTAAAATAAATGCAAATATAAATGCTATATTCTCTGTGTAGGGCAGATCACATCCTAAATGTGATCCAGCTGGGGATAATGATTATGAGATTTGCAAAATGAAAGTATCATTTAGCAAAATTTATATCATAGTGATACAGAAAACATACTAAAAGACTCAATAAAAAAGCCTAAAAACCATTTGGCATATAGTATATAACTTACTATCTATTCAACATTATGACTGTTATAGATGTATGCCTGGAAAAGGGGGGTTGTAGTAGAAATTAGAAGAAAAAACGGACACAAAATAAATTCTTTTAAATAAAGGTTTCCTCTATACTCAGAATAAGAAAGGTAGATGGAGACAAACCCAAGCTTCCAATCTACCTTCAAGGTATAAGAAGCATATTTTAGCCACATACACTATCTATCCAGCTACTAAGAATTCACTCAGATTGTCCAACAAATGAGCTGCTCAGACAAAAACTTTCTCCAGACTTGCATATGGGAAGAGAAGCTCTGAATGGATAGGGACCCACTCTTTAACTCCTATTAATTCTTCACCAACCCTAGTCATTAATGAATAATGAATAAGCTGTAACAATAAGGATTCAACAGTAAAAACTACTATGATGGGAGTACTTACTGCATTCCAGAAACTGTTTTAGACGTTCAAATATCCCATGTAAAAAACCCTAAAAAAGAATACATTTTAAAATGTCTTGATTTATTCTATTATAACATTTACCTTGTACTTTTTTTCAGGGATACTATGACATATCTATACATGATTTTAAAAAATCAACTGAAGGGGCTGGGGTTGTGGCTCAGTGGCAGAGCGCTCACCTAGCACGTGTGAAGCACTGGGTTTGATCCTCAGCTCCACACAAAAATAAATAAATAAAATAAAGGTATTGTGTCCATCTACAACTAAAAATAAATATTAAAAAAATCAACTGAAGAAAAATAGGTTAAAATTAAACTAAGTAAGGGCTGGGGTTGTAGCTCAGTCATAGAGCACTTGCCTAACATGTGTGAGGCACTGAGTTTGATCTCAAACATCACATAAAAAAAGTAAAAATAAACGAAATAAAATAAAGTGTCCATCTACAACTAAGACATATATTTATATAAAGTAAAAAACAAATCAGTATAAACAAGTCTTCCACAAGAAAGTAACTGTAATACTCTGCCTATTCAGTAACTCGTCAGTTAACACAAATCACTTACAATAATTCAAATCTACTCATAAAAGCATCCTGTTTCACTAAACACCCTCTATTCTCCTTACTCTGCGTAATATTTCTTCACAGGCCTTACCACCCCTTGATATACTGTTTGTCTATTTATTATCTGGCTCCTCTAAGTAGAATGCAAGCTCCTGAAGGCCAGAATTTTGCTTTGTTTACTGATCTATCCTTGAATACAGGGACAAGACTTGACAGTAATACTCAATAAATGAATAAAGATATCAGTTATTTGAACCACATGTACGTAAGTGTCAAGTATTAGTCTTAGACACTTCATGCACCTTCAGATACCAGAAAAGAAAAGTATTACCAGTTACCCACATGGGAACTGAACCCAGGAGCATCCCCAGCCCTTTTTATTTTTTTAAATATTTATTTCTTAGTGTAGATGGACACAACACAATGCCTTTATTTTTATGTGGTGCTGAGGATCAAACCCAGGTCCCGCCCATGCTAGGTGAGCGCTCTACCACTGAGCCACAATCCCAGCACCCACCTTTTTATTTTTCATTCATTAAAAAAATTTTTAAATGTTTTTAGTTGTTAATGGACCTTTATTTTATTCATGTTTATATGTGGTGCTGAGAATCGAACCCAGTGCCTCACACATGCAAGGCAAGTGCTCCACCACTGAGCCACAACCCCAGCCCCAGCCCTTTTTATTTTCAGACAGGGTCATGCTAAGTGGCTTAGGGCCTCTCTAAATTGCTGAGGTTAGCCTCAAACTTGTGATCCTCCTGCCTCAATCTCTGGAGTTGCTGGAATTACAGGCATGCAATACCACATCCAGACCCCTATTTTTTTTTAATCTTTATTTTGTTTATTTATTTATTTTTATGTGATCCTGATAATCAAACCCTGTGCCTCACATGTTCGAGACATGTGCCTTGCCACTGAGCTACAACCCCAGTCCCCAGGCCTTTATCTTTAATACACACTTTAAGATATTTTATGAATAATTTGCAGAAATAACTATACAGTTATAGTAGAAAAATAAACATTGTAAAAAGTTTTCTTTGTATCATTAAATTTGGGTGTGTAAACATCATAGAAGATGTCAATGTCATGTGCTTTTAGCAAAAGGGAAGGTCTAGGTTTTTCACAAAACAATGTTTAACTCGATAATGCCATATTATCTTTGTCTACAGAAACATACTAACAATTCATCAATTGCTGAATTTGAAAAAATTCAATTAGGATATCATCAAGATTTATAGGCTGAGATTTTACTTAGACAATCAATGTCACCACCATCATTAGAATTTAAAGTGCTGCTCTCAGTCTCAGCATCTATTACATGATTAATCTAAAAAATTGGGAACAATTTCTCAAATATCATCTTTCCTCTCTTTACCATTTCAGACAGGAAAGTCTAAATTCTGAACTGTGTTAAATAAAAGCTAAAAAGTAGAGTAAAATGACTGTATTTCTAGTTTTTTTTTTTAAATACTTTCTTGAAACCTGATGCAGCACAATGGTCAACACAGTAAAAACAATTGTAGGGCAATTAACTTCACCACTGCCATCTTCCTATTGGCAATTCTGTCATTCTTCTATTTTTATATTATTTCTTCTATTTAAGCACAGTTGGGAATAACTGACAAATAATGAACAATAGATTCATAGAATAAGGCAACAGCAAAAGGTTTCGATATAGATGAAATATGATCATCCTATATGTATCTTAACTTTATAAAAGGACTAATGGTACCACACATTAACTACAAAATGGAAAGAATTTTTGTAAAAATAAAATTATCAGTCAGCATTCTCCAAAGATAGCAGAAAATTATAAAGGTCAGACATGGCTAATCAAGAGAATCAGAAATGTACAGAATTGAGCTGGGAGTATAGCTCATTAGTAAGGCACTTGCCTATCATGCACTGAGGCCCTGGGTTTGATCCCAGAACTGCAAAAAAAAAAAAAAAAAAAAAAAAAGGAAGAAAAGAAAAAGAAGTATACAGAATTACAGGCAGCTGATTAATCCATAGTCCAAATAAGCCAATTCAACTAATGTTATGTAATAATAGAACAAAAACTCAAATTAAAATAACAATAAAATTGTAATTAATTATTTTCCAACCTTATTACAAAAATCATTATCTACCTTAATTCTCACAACATCCAATGAGGTAGGTGCTATTAATTCATCTCCATATTACAAAAAAAGAATGAGTATCAGTGAGGATAAGTAAATACCCAAGACAAGACTCTCAGAAAAAGGCTTAGATTCAAACTGAAAAATGGCCCTTTCTCATAAGCATAGAATCTCACCACTATCATATTTGCTTCTGGCATCTTTTAAGTTTTATGCTATTTTTATATTATTTGAAAAGAAGTCCCAAATTTGTTCAAATTTAATCCTCTTTTCAATTGGATTATGTCCCTTAAATGCTACAATAAGGGACATATAACTGAGAAAAGTCTTATATATAGTATCTGGAGACAGAAGAAGACAGAGAAGACACAAGCTCACAAAATACTAATTATATTCAATGAAAACCACTATTCCACTTTATAGGAATATAATCCAAATCAATTTGTTTTCACAGAAAACAATGACAAATTTTGTCAATACTTTAGTTAATTCTGATACTCAAGAGTCCTATTACATATAATTACTGAGCTTTCTGATCCATTGATTCTAATTTATTATATATATGCATTCATTCAACAAGTAACTACTGAGTACTTCTTCTACAGCTGAAGCTCTGGGGTGAACAGAAAATAAAACAAAGTCCTGGGTCGGCAATATAGCTCAATATAGCCTGTATGCACAAGGCCTTGGGTTCAATCCCCAGCACCACCACAACAACCACAAAAAAATAAATAAATAAAATAAAAAAGAAATAAATCCTTGCCTTCACTGAACTTATATTCTAATTAGGGAATTGAGGGAGAAATGTTCAGTTGGTTTCTAGAAAATTTTCTTTTGGTATTATGGCAACTAATACTGTTGTATCACTGTCTAAAACTGAGATTTTTTTTTTTTTTTGCTGTATCTTCCAGCAAACTGATTATAAATATCAGTATTATAGATCTGCATAACATTTCCATTTTCAGGAAAATATCCTAAAGATATAATTTGAAAAGTACCCTACACAGGTACCTAAATGTTCATTCCAATATCTCTTATCAATCAATAATTAAAAATTGAAACAACCAGTAAATCTATCAATAAATAATTATCCACATAAATTAGAGAAATCCTGTATTAATTTATCTTTTAAAAAAATTGGTTGAGTGATAAACATATGGACAAACCATATTACCATTTAAAAACATGACACAGAACAATAACTAACCTGGGGAAATGATCCATAATATATTGAGTTTGTTAAAAAATTTCTTAAAAAGGAGATAAGGAAGCAGCATGTAAATATGGTCCCATTTATATAATACTGAGGAAGAGAAAAAGTACACCTGAAAGTATAGACATAAGATGCCTCAAAGAATGTTTCTAAAGTTTAACAAAACCTCTGGATAACAAAATTGAAAAATTATTTGTATCTCATGTTACTTTTTTATTCCGTTTTTAAACAAAAACAAAAAAAGCATGTTAACTTTTATAAAACAAGCTAAGTATCACATGACAATATGGATTTTAAACTCTCTTAAGAACAGAGCCATTGCCTCAACCAAAATCTTACCAATAAATTGAATCCATTAAATATTAAAAACAAAAAACTGTGGCTCTGGTCAAATATCTGTTAGGGAGGTCAAAGGACCCAAAGGGATGCATTTTTTCCCCTCACGTCTCATGCAGTACCCAAGGCAATCCACAGAAAGCAACATTTTAGCTGAGGTAAACTCACTCATAAAACTAACAGAAATCTGAATGAATATAAATGCCATTCCATTTAGGCGGAAAATGTAGCTATGCATTTTTGTAAAGAAAAAAGTAGATAGATATATACCAACAATGAACATATATCACAACTTGTAAGGGCTTGTCAATGTTTTTCTCTCATCAATTTATTCTTTGTAAACTGACAGCAAAGAACATGTATTAATTTTATGATCAGTAGAAGAAATTCATTTCAAATACATAAAAACAAAAGAAAAATATCAAGGATATAAATGTCTATAATGAACCTAATATTGTAAGAGCACTCAAATTCACAGGAGTTAATTTTCACTTAAAAATCAAATTAACACTGCCAATGTACCATGCTATCATTTTTGAGACAGAGGGCCTATATCCTCTCCTTTATAGAATAGCTACATTGATGTAGTGAAAACAGACCAGAAGTGTAAAAGTTCACTCTATCTATTATATACACAGAATGTTAAAACCCTAGTTAGTTATTTAATAAAAACTCTTAAATGAATGACAGATAAGAAAATTATGTTTTCAAACATTCAAGAAAAGACCAAACACTGTCTCAAAGCCACAAAGAAAAAAATTACTTCTACTACTCACCATCACCTCCATATTCTTATGAGGTTCCACAAATCCATTAACAGTTAACTTACGCAGCACTGGAAAATAAAGGTAAACTTTACTTGGATCTCATTTCTTCACATTAAAATCATAATGATAATGTTAAGCTAAAATCACAATTATAATAAAAACTGAATCATAAAACCTAATCAAGCTTGAAGGTTAATCTACCTTTACTCTCTCATTTAATAGAAGAGAAGTAACACTGGGTTGTTTGGTTAGGTAGTGAAAGCCTAGTAATTATGAACCACAAAAGTAGTGTTGTTGTCACTAATCATAGCTATAATTTTTATTTAGTTTAATTTATATAATTATTAGTATTCTTACTTGAAATTGAGGCTATCTCCATAAATTTTAACATAGACTAAAAAACTTCAGTATTAGGCTACATTAATAGAACTATAATGTCTCATAAAAAATTATACTAATTTCAAATCTGAAATAGAATTTAGTGCTCAAACGTGAGCACTCTTATGAGTAACTCTGACAAACTAGTGTACATTGAGAGACAAGTAGGATAACAGAATTCCAGGCAACACTAGATTTAAATCCTTGGTCCACTGCCTACCTGCTATATTATTTTGAGAAATCTTTCTTCTAGACCTAATTTTCCTCATTTGTAAAGTGTGGTTAATATATCCTACTTGTAGGGTTAAGTGTCCTGGGTTGAATCTCTGGTACCAAAAAAAAAAAAAAAAAAAGGAATGATGACAACATTATCTCAGTTCACTTCCATTAACAGATTTTGTCAACAATCCCTTAAAATCATTTACACATTTTTCACAGGAAATGCCAAAACATGCTGACAATTTGGGATTTGTTTCATTAATACAAGTGATGCATTAGGGGAGTGCCAAGAATGTGTGGTGGGATTCAAAGGTACGAGAGTGAGTATGATAGAACAGCTTGTAAGTAAAACTGGGAAGAATGCAAATGAATTGTAGCAAGAAAGAAACATAGTTTACATGAGATAAAAACAACAAAAACAAAAACAAAAAAAGTCTTAGTAACCAGAATAGAAGAGGGGCTGGAAGATAAAGAATATGAAACAAATGTGTATGTTTTAGAAAAAGAATCTTGGAATATATTCATCAAGATATATAACTAAGGCAAGATGAAATAGAAATTTATGCTAAGGGAATGCAGATAAGCAAAGTTTAAGAAAGCACAGGTTGATGAGTCCTCAAGCACTTCTAAAAACCTAAGTGAGCCTGAGGCATAACCATCCTTTGGGAAAGGATGGCTATAAGATTAAGCTCAATCAAGCTTCTAAGACTTCAAAAAAAAGTTAGCAAGACAATGAGAAGTATAGGGGCCAAGAATGAGAAAAGTAAAGTAGAAACAAAAAGTAGAGGTCCATGAAAGGAATATATTCAGGGGCATAAGGCCATAGTAATATGAATTTTGAAAAGGTAGAGGAGAAGTTCCCCCCCCCCCCCGCCAAAAAAAAAAAAACCTCACAAATGACCAATAAGCCCTTGTCTCTCAGGAAAAAATTAAAATATTTTTACCAGTGCAATCTGGAACCAACAACAACAACAAAAAACTATTTGGTGACTGTCCTGAGGTATACCACTTAAAAAAAAATATATCAAGATTAACAGTACCTTTTAATGATAGTAGAGTTCGTTCAAGTGAACTTAGAATTGCAGCTTCACTGCCAGAAGAAATCTGCTGCAGGAATGTATCTGTATGATGATTCCACAGAGAGCAGGCAAAATTATAAATTCCAGAAGCTAACTACAAAGAAACAGCAACGAAATAGTTCATGACATATTATAAACTTAGAACAATAATAAATTAGAACTACAAAGTAATACATTTTTGTTTTACCATAAAACATTTTAAATAAGATTTAAAATAGAGTATTTCTAGTAATGTTTCAAATATGTTTTAGTCCCAATGCAGATAAGAAAGCATAAATACACTGGCTATTGCTCTAAACACAAACACACACACACACACACCCTGAAACTGTTAGTTTCTTGAACCAATACTTAACTAATGTCTGCATTGCAGTCTGATATTTTTTACCTTTACCACCTCTACCCCTCTAATCATGGGTTTGCAACCTGAGTTTAAAAAACAGACTGTTTTTTTTAGTAGAGTGTTCACTAATTATATCAGATAAATGAATACACTATACTATACAAAAAGTAATCAAACTTTTTCTTTCTTTCTTTTTTTTTGGTGGGGGGGGGGACTGGGGATTGAATTCATGGGCACTGAACACTGAGCCACATGCCCAACCCTATTTTGTATTTTATTTGGAGACAAGGTCTCACTGAGTTGCTTAGCACCTCACTTTTGCTGAGGCTGGCTCTGCACTCAGCACCCTTTTGCCTCAGCCTCCAGAGCCATAAAGTAGTCAAACTTTCTATGTTCCAGTTTTATGCAAAGAACTCTGGGATATTTAAACCCAGGAACATACAAACCACATGGCTTCTCCAGATGCATTCCTAATGTATACCACTATTTAAAAACCTTGACTTTCCCAATAATAATGTAGTAAGCTTCTGTCTCCCCATGTGAAGCAGAACCAGTATGGTATCTTCAGTTCTTTCCACAAGGTCTCAGAGCAATACAGCTAAACCTGGATAGCCACTTAGCTAAAAATAAATAAATAGATAGATAGATAGATAGATACGAGAGTACTGACTAGTGATCATTAATGTAATTTGAACTATTTTTCTTATTCAAGATTATCAGGTTGTATCATTTTGATTAACTTTGCCTTTACCTCAGCTACTCTGAGTCTTGGAACACATCATTTGATTCCCTAGAACACAAAGGATATAGGGCTTTCAAAAACAATGGCAAAAACAGTTTGATCCCTAAATTCTGTTAGGCTGTTTTGGGATAGCTTCTCATCAATTCTCGGGTTCTAAAGAAGTACAAAGGTCTCTGTCCCATTTCCCTTGAAAAAGAGCTGCAGAATATAAAACTGCCTCTCAGTAATGGCGTATCCCACAACTTGCACTAGAGTCATACATACCCAATTGTTGCAGTGTCATTCTTGCTAGCATATGAAGCAAAGCTGGTACCTTCAGCTAACTTCCCTTTTATGTCAAATTAAGTAATAAACTATCTGAATATAAAAGTGGCCCTCTGACCCAGTGCCTACTAGAGAAAAAGATAGGCCCAAATCTCCATCTAATACAGCTTAGGAACTGTATTCCTCAACAAGACCCCTACAGTGTAAGAAATAAAAATCCAGAATCAATAAATGGTACAGTATAAAGAAAAGCTTCTTCACTGCAAAGGAAAACAATCAAGAACATGAAGGGGGATCGGACAGAATGGGAGAAAAATCTTTGCCACTTGCACTTCAGGATATATAAAGAACTCAAAAAATTTAACACCCCCCCCAAAAAAAAGAAAGAAAAAAAGCCCACACAAATAACAAATGACTCAATAAATGGGCAAAGGAACTGAACAGATGAAATACAATCGATCAGTAAACAAATATTTTAAAAAATGGTCAGCATCTCTAGCAATTAGAGAAATGCAAATTAAAACTACACTGAGATTTTATCTCAATCCAGTCAGAATGGCAATTATCAAGAATTCAAGTAGTAATGAATATTGGTGAGGATGTGGGGAAAAGGTTCACTCATAAATTGCTATTTGCACTGGAAATTGGTGAACCCCTCTGGAAAGCAGTATGGAGATTCCTCAGAAAACTTGGAATGGAGCCACCATTTGACCTAGTTATCTCACTCTTTGGTATATACCCAAAAGACTTTAAAAAAGCATGCTATACTGATACAGCCACATCAATGTTCAAAGTAGCTCAATTCACAAATACAGTCATCTGATCCTTGACAACGGTGCCAAAAACATACTGGAGAAAAGACAGCCTTTTGGAAAATTATATATCCATATGTAGATGAATAAAACTAGCTCACTCTACATCAATTCCAACCTAAGGACCCCTCAACAAATGAACTGATAAAGAAAATATGGTACCTGTACACAATGGAATATTACTTTGTCATAAAAAATGAAATTATGGCATTTGCTGATAAATGGATAGAAATAGAAACTATCATGCTAAGTGAAATAAGCCAATCCCAAAAAACCAAAGGCTGAATGGTCTCTGCTATGCAGATTGCTGGTTCACTGGATTGGACAAGAGGGAATGAGGGGATGGAAGGGAGATAGGAATGGGACAGAAGAAATGAATCAGACATAACTTTCCTATGTTCATTTATAAACACATGACCAGTTTCATTCCACATAATGTACAACCATAAAAATGGGAAGTTATACTCCACATATGTATGATATCTACTGTCATGTATAACTAAAAAGAATAAGAAGTTTTTTTTATTTAAAGTGGCCCTCTAGACTACACACTAGAACATCACTTTGGAAAGCAGTATGGGGATTCCTCAAAAAACTAAAAATGAAACCACAATATGACCCACTATTCTATTCTTTGGTACTTATCTGAAGAACTAAAATCAGCAAACAGCAATACAGCCACCTCAATGTTTATTGCAGCAAGAGATGAATGGATTAAGAAACTGTGGTATGGGGCTGGGTTTGTGGCTCAGTGGTAGAGCCCTCGCCTGGCATGCACGAGGCACTGGGTTCGATCCTCAGCACCACACATATGTAAAATAAAGATATTGTGTCCACCTAAAGCTAAAAAATAAACATTTTTTTAAAAAAAGGAAAAAGAAACCGTGGTATATATACATAATGTACTTTTACTCAGTCATAAAGATTGATATTATAGTATTTGCTTTTAAATGGATGAAAATGGAGAACATCATGCTAAGTAAAGGGTCCAATGTTTCCTCTCATATGTGGAAGCTAGAGCAAAATAAGGAAAAGAACGAGGGGAGAATCAGATATCATAAAGACATAGGGAAGATCAGAGAAGATCAAGAGGAAAGGAGGAGGGATGGGGAAAGGAAGGAAATGCAAAATGAATTTTGAAAATTCATGCTATGTGCGTTATGTAAACATACCACAGGGAATTTCAATTTTATGCAAAAGTAGAAATGATCAAATATAAAATAAATAGATAAATTGGTTAAAGGAAAAATCAGTAAAGAAGAGGAAGAAGAATGGGGGGAGAGAGGTGGAAAGGAAAGGAAGGAGGAATGTGAAGTGAAATCAAATTCCATGTATGTATCATTCTGTCAGGATGAACCTAACTGATATGTATAACTATAAGTCTCTAATAAAAAGCAAAAAATGCAAATGGGCCTCTGTATCTTTGTCAACTAAATCAGGGATAGGTCTTGGCCCTCTTTTCTGTGTGTACTTGATAATAGAGTCAATGACTATTTCTTAAGCCATTTTTGCATATTCTCATATTTCAAAGAGTAAGATCAAATTATTTAAATTCAAATGTTTCATTATAGCCCAAATATCATAGCATAAGCAGCAAATATCATAAAAAGTTAATCTAAAGAAGGCACACAAACAAATACAGTCATCTGATCCTTGACAATGGTGCCAAAAACATACTGGAGAAAAGGCAGCCTTTTGGAAAATTATATATCCATATGTAGATGAATAAAACTAGCTCACTCTATCCAATTCAACTCAAAGTGGATCAAAGACCACAAATTTTGCAACTGTTCTAAGAAAACAGGGTCGACATTCCAACATAGAGGTGCATGCAATGACTTTCTTCTAAGACTCCTGAAGCTCAGGAAATAAGAACAAGAATAAGTAAATAGTATGGTATCCAATTAAAAAGCTTCTGTGTAATAAAGGAAACAAGAATGTGAAGATAAAGTTTACAGAATGGGAGAAAATTTTTAAATGCTACTCTTTCGACACAGGGTTAATATTCAGAACACAGAAAGAACTCACAAAGCTCAACACTAAAAAAAAAAGTAATAACAATCTAATCAATGAATGAGCAAATGAACTAAACAGGCATTTCTCAAAAGAAATACAGATGCCCAACATAAATGAAAAACATGATCAACATCTTCAGCAATCAGGAAAATGCAAATCAAAACTACACTGAGATTTCAACACAGAATGGTCATCATCAAGAGTACTAACACTAAAACTAACACTAATACCAATACTTACAAAAACTGCTGGCAAGGATACAGGGGGAAAGGAACACTCAACATTGGAGAATTTTAAATTACTACAGCCATTACAGAAATCAGTACAATCAAAAGACTAGGAATGAAACCACCATGTGACCCACCTATTCCACTCCTTGGTATTTATCTAAAGGAACTAAAATGAGCATATCACAGTGATACACGCATCTCCATATTTATAGCAGCACAGTTCACAACAGTCAAATTATGTAACCAGCCTAGGTATCTGTGATAAAGAAAATATGATATATCTAACAAGAAAATTTTATCCAGCCTAAAAAAGAATGGAATTATATCATTTGCCAGTAAATGGATAGAACTAGAGAACATCATGCTAAGTGGACTCCAAAAGTCAACGATCATATGTTTTCTTCTCGTGTATAGAAGGTAAAGGGGATGGGAGAATATAAAGGGTTCTCATGAGTATAGAAAGGAGACCAGTAGGGCAGAAAAAGAAAAACAGAGGGAAGAGGGAAGGCAAAGGAGAGGTACTAGAGAATGAAATCAACCAAATTATGTAATGTACATGGATGAATCTATCACAATGAATCCCACTATTATGTATAAATATTGTGCACCAATAAAAAAAAGTCAGAGTGACATCTTCTCTTGAAGTAATATTATAACAAGAAGCAAACATTCAATCTTATCAGAAAACAATCTAAAGAAGAAAAAAGCTTTACTTCATAAAATGTAAAGCAATAATCTGAAGAAAAAAATGCTATACTCATAAAATGTAAACTTTTAACATTAATTAAACCATAAAATAAATTAATGTCTTTCATGGTAAGTAAAATCATTTCAGAGAATAAAGTAGATGTCCAGAAATTAGAAAACCTATCATTCTAATTTTTAATATGCATATATGTAAATACTGTATCCTATACTTTCCCAAACACATAAATCAAAAAATATTTTGTCAGAAGAATGCAAAAGAATTGAAATGGGAAGACTGAGATGCAGTTAAGGAGTAAGAATTTTATAAAAAGTAAATTTTAAACAAGTATATTTTATTGTGGCAAATATTTCATCCAGAAGAATGAAATCAATAGCCTTGACTGTACCTTTAGATCCATTTTGTACTTAGTCTTTTTTTTTTAATATTTATTTTTTTTTAGTTGTAATTGGACACAATATACTTATTTTTTATGTGGTGCTAAAGATTGAACCCAGGGTCTCACATGTGCTAAGCGAGCACTCTACTGCTGAGCCACAATCCCAGCCCCGTACTTAGTCTTTTCCGGGGAAAGGAGAGGGGGGTATTGTACTGGGGATTAAACCCAGGGGCACTCTACCACTGAGCTACAGCCCATGCCCTTTTTATTTTTAAACAGGTTCTTGCTAAATTACTGAATCTGGCTTCGAACTTTAAAACCTTCTTCTTCAGCCTTCTAAGTCACTGGAGAGGACATCTCTAACCCTAAAATACAACTCAAAGGATGTCATATCCAAGTTTCAAGACCAAAAAAAAAAAACCATACTATGAACCAGTCTCTGGCTTACAGCAAAATGACAACCCGAGTTAATTATTTACGGTTCTTCTTTACATCTTCTCCTTCAAACTACTGCTTAACCTAAACTTCTCTGTACAACTTTGTGTGGCCCTGTTTCGGAAACATAAAAAGGACTGGGGATGTAGTAATGATTAAGTGCCCCTGGGTTCAATCCCCAGAACCAAAATAATAATAATAATAATAATAATAATATTTTTTGTTTCATATTCCAGAAGCTAAGCATCTATTAACGCTGAAGTTTTGTTGTTGTTGTTGTTGACTAACTACAAAGAACTTCTAAACAAATAGGAATGATTAGAATGAAGAAGCAAGTGCACTACCCTTGACCAAGAGCCTCTCCTTAAGCAAAATTTAGTCTACCTTCCTAAATAGGCTTGAAAATTTTAGACTTCTCTGTTTTCCTAATAACCAATTTTTGCAAAAATCACTGAATTTGTAAAGCCAAAATCCTCCCCTAGATATCTGATCTCTCCCAGAATCTAATCAGGTTTCACACATTCACAATTCTCCAGAGGATATCTGATCACCTGGCCTGCCTTCCAAGAGACTGGAAGACTGTTGGATTGGTTTAGCCAGTAACCTCCCTCACCTGAGATTTCTACTAACTCCTTCCACCATCTCACACCAGTGCTACTTGGCTAAGAATCGCCCCCCCCCCTTTTTAAATCTGGGATTGAACTCTGGGAGCCCTCAAGCACTGAGCCACATCCCCAGCCCTTTTTTGTATTTCATTTAGAGACAGGGTCTCACTGAGTGGCTTAATGCCTCACTTTTGCTGAGGCTGGCTTTGAACCAGCTTCCCAAGCCACTAGAATTACAGGCATGTGCCACTGTGCCCAGCGAATTCCCATCTTTTTTTGTATTTAGAGTTGTGCCTTGCTAGGCATGGTGGTGCATACCTAGAATCCCAGCTACTTGGGAGACTGAGGCAGTAGGATCATGATGAATTAAAGTCCAGCCTGGGAAACAGAGCAAAACTCCATCTCAAACAAAACAAATAAAACTTACAGAGTTGCACCCAATCTCTGTCTTTTCCTACTACAAAACCCCACTGATAATCCCCTCTAAAATAAAGTTTGCTTCAATAATTTTTTCTTTAACATCTTTCAACCAACTGTATGAGACAAATAAAGAAACCACTGGTATAAAGAAGAAACCATAGCCAACTATCATATATCTCAAGTTCTGCATAAACTTTTACCTGACCCAGATAATATCAACTTATACATATGTATAAAAAGCTCAGATGAAAAAAAGTAATAAAGCAAGTATGAAGAATAAAAAAAAATTCTTTTTACATTTTCTTCTAAAAAATGTGGAGGAGGAAAGGAATATTCAGCGAAACAATATGCAAATAAGCTATTTAATAAAACACTTCAGGCACTGGTTCATGCAAAACTCAAATACTTGCACTTTCTATTTCTAAACAAGAACAAACAGTGCCACCCACTGACTATTTAGTGACTTTAACTGAGAAGCAGAGATGTAAAAAAAAAAAAAAAACAAACAAACTAGTTTTTATTTCTTTTAGCATTTCAAATATTCTTCACATTTTTAGCTTCAAGACCACTGTCCTCACAATTTCTCCTCAAAAAAAGTTAGTAAAAGATGTTCTAAATCAAAGCCACACAATTTATCATTAAGACTGACACAACAAATGTCAAAACCTTATTCTAGTCTGAACCTAATCAAAAAAACATAAACAACAAATGCCAAAGGTGGGACACTACCAGACTGACTGTGTCTTTTTTAAACCATGAGAAGATGAAAAAGGAAATAAATACTATTCTAAACGAAAAGATTTTAAAAGACATAGCCAAATGTACTCTAACAACCTTATTCATTTTCCTGACAAGACACTTGTAAGAATGTTTTTAATAACCATGTAGAAAATTGGACAAACAGCCAGGTGCAGTGGCACACGACTATATTCCCAGCAGCTCAGGAGGCTGAGACAGGAGGATCACAAGTTCAAAGCCAGACTCAGCAACAGCCAGGTGCTAAGTAACTCAGTGAGTCCCTGTCTCTAAATAAAATACAAATAAGGGCTGGGGATGTGGCTCAGTGGTTGAGTGCCTCTGAGTTCAATCCCAGGTGCCCGCCCCCCCGCTCAAAAAAAGAAAATTGGGCAAAAAAATTAAATGTCATTAAGTCACTATTTTCACCCTTCTTCAGTGTGATAAAAGCAAAATGATTATTTTAACAAATGGTTTTTAAAAATTTTTTATTCGTGCATTATAATTATGTGTAGTAGTAGAATTCACTGTTAAACATTCATACATGCACACAATATAACAAATTTGGCCAATCTCCTTCTCCAGCTCCTTTTCCACAACCCCCACCTCTCCCTGATTTCTTTACTCTACTGGTCTCCCTTTTATTTTAATTAGATTCACATACACATACACACACACCTAAAACAAACAAACAAAAAGCCTTCCTCCCCTTTTCTTCTTTAGCTTCCACATGACGGAATACATATAACCTCTGACATTCTGAGTTTGGCTTACTTTGCTTAACAAAATGCTCTCAGTTCTACCCCTTTTCCTGCAAAAAAAAATTTTTTTCCTTTTGGCTGAAAAAAATTACATTGTGTATATATGCCATATTTTCTTTACTTCTTTACATATTTTCTTTACTTATTTCTTTCTTTACTTATTCATCTGTTACAGACACCAAATTCCACAATTTGGCCATGGTGAACTGGGCTATTATATCCATGAGTATGCAAGTATCACTATAGTATGATGACTTTAATTCTTTAGGATAAATACTGGTGAGAAATATAGCTGGGTCATTCCTATTCTTTTGAGGAAATGTCATACTGATTTCAAATTGGTTGTACTAATTTACAATCCCAAGTGTTCATTTTCCCCAACATCCTCTCCAGTACTTATTTGTGGTTTTGGTGGTTGCCATTCTGATTGGGTTGAGATGAAATCTCTCCATAGTTTTCACCTGCACTTCCCTAATTGCTGAAGATGTTGAATATTTTTTCATGTATTTGTAGGCCGTTTGCCTGTTTATAGATTGGGTTATTTGGTTTTTGGTGGTAAGTTTTCTGAGTTCTTTATATATTCAAGATATTAATCCTCGGTAAGAAGAGTAGCTAGCAAAACCTTTCTACCATTCTCTAAGTTTTCTTTTTACATTTGTTTCCTTTACCGTGCTGAAGTGTTTTATTCAATGCCATCCCATATATTAATTCTTGGCATTATTTTCTGAGCTTTAGGAGTCCTATTAAGAAATTTGTTGCCTGTGCCTGTATATTGAAGTACTGACCCTTCATTTTCTTCAAGGAGTTGCAAAGTTCTGGTCTGATACCTAGGTCTTTGACCCACTTTTGAGTTTACTTCTGTGCAAATGAGAGACAAATGTAAAAATCCATATTTAAATTATAAGTAAAATTTTCTCTTCTTAAACACCTGGACTCAAGCAATCCTGATTGCCTCAACCTCTCAAAGAGCTGTTAACAACAGGCACATACTACCATGCCCACCTGTCTCAAAACATTAATTATACTAATACAATTAACCTAGATAAATAAGATTATAAATTCATAGAATCAAACAATCTTAGAACTGAAAGGAAATTTATAACAATCACAAAGACTCTTGCTAAAAATCCCAAAGTTGTTCAACACAAAGAAACATTCACCACTGGAAAACAAGTCTTTTCCATAAAAGTTAGGTCATTTTTCTAAAAAGAAGTGGTATGTATAATTTTCAAAAGATATTTTTATCTTTTTGAGGTTCCAATTATTTCATTTTTCAATATATACCTCTGTGGTTTACACATCATACTTAGAGTTACTATTGGTGCTTAAATTGTATTGCTTTCAGTGGCTTTAGATTTTTGATTTTAACTGAAATTGATGTGATTTTTTTAAATATTCTGGTTTGTATGAAAAGGTATTCTGTTTTATAGGAAATTAATTTCTTTTTGTGTGAAATCAAGCTCAATTTTGCCATTGCAAAACAACTTGTTCAACTGTTGATTCTGCAATGTGTCACACCTGAAAAAAAAAAAATCTATTTTAATACAGAGGGGGGGAAAGGTTATAATTGTAGGGACAGCCAGAAGCAGTGGTACATGCTTGTAACCCCAGCAGCTTGGGAGGCTAAGGCAGGAGGATAGCAAAGTACAAAGCCAGCCTCAGCAACTTAGCAGGGCCCTAAGCAACTTAGCGAGGTCCTTCTCTAAATAAAAAACAAAAATGCCTGGAGATGTGGCTCAGTGGTTAAGTACCCTTGGCTTCAATCCCTAATATCAAAATAAATAAATAAATAAAATTGTTGGGATGAACTGAGCAGAAGGTTTTAAGTATACCCTGAACTACTTTGCTATAGCAACTAGCTCAAAACTATGAGCTTACACTTTATGTGGGAAACTAATTTGGTATTTGAAGTCCACCTTGGCTTTACAGTAAACATACCATTAAAAGAAAGTTTATCTACACCTCATATTACCAAAATAATAGGAGCAGCTTTAATTCACAAAATTTATCTTCAAAATACTGTTTTCTCATATACACTACTTTCCTTAAACTACTCATCTTGTACCTCAACTCCATTAAACAGGATCCCCTTCTTAGTGCCTACTGCAGACCATGTTTCCAGGTTCAGCTACTCCATTTCAAATTGTCAGATGCAAATTTGACATTTTTCAGGTATTTTTGTCTCTCAATTATAAACTCAAAATATTCTTGCTGCTTTGTTGAAGTTTTGCCCTACACTACTCTAAAATCTAACAGGTATCTAAGAACATGCCTTCTATTTGTGCTTCTTTGTTTGAAACCCAAGGCTCTACACATAACAGGCAAGCACTCTTTGCCACACAGCTATATCCCCAATGTTTATGCATTTAACAGTTATTGAGCATCAACCATAATATATACTTTTCAAGATTGGTATTAGTACTATAGCATTAAAAGCTCCAGTATACTGATCTGAGGAAGTAAATCAACAATTATAATTCAGCCCAATGTGATAAATACTTCACCGGAAGTTAAGTTCAAGATGCTAAGCAAACTTGTATTTTATTCTACACAGAAAGGAGCACAACATGAAAACCAATGAAGAAGCTATCTCACACAAACTACCCAGAATACGGCCTGAGTAGACCACAATTTAGAGACCACATTAGCTAAATATAAATTATAATACGAAAACCAAAGAAACACATAAGAAGAGTAGACCTTGAAAAAGCCAAAATATTTCAGCATTCCTCTGATAATAAGAGTAACTATAACCCAGAATCCTCTAGACATTTGACTTTGAGAATATTTCCATCATAAAAGCAAGTCCTAGAGGCAGAAGAATTTCAAGTAGAAATAAAGGAAAATCAAAAAGAAATTCAGAGACTAGGGTAGATTTACTATCCATTTCTTTAGTGCTGGTTAGAATTCAAGCAAAAGTGACAAGAAATTGGAAGGAACCTTACATATATCAGAAACAATTTCTCTTATTCTCAGATAAACTTAAGACCAGCTACGTAAACCCACTGAGTTAAAAATAAAGAGGGTATGACTGTCTTAAAATTTGATGTAGATAACAATCAGCTGGGGAGTTCATTAAAAATGCAGTTGTCGGGATGGGGATGTGGCTCAAGTGGTAGCGCGCTTGCCTGGCATGAGTGCGGCCCGGGTTCGATCCTTAGCACCACATACGAACAAAGACGTTGTGTCCGCCGAAAACTAAAAAATAAATATTTAAAAACTCTCTCTCTCTCTCTCTCTAAAAAAAAAAAATACAGTTGTCTTGGGACTAGGGTTGTGGCTCAGCGGTAGAGCACTTGCCTAGCACATGTGAGACCCTGGGTTCAATCCTCAGCACCACATATAAACAAACAAACAAACAAATAAATAAAAGGTAATGTGTCCAACTATAACTAAAAAATAAATATTAAAAAAATGTGTATCTAAAAAAAATGCGGGCTCAGGTTATGGCTCAGCGGTAGAGTGCTCGCCTACCACGTGTGAGGCCCTGGGTTCAATCCTCAGCACCATATAAAAATAAATAAGTGAAATAAAGACATTGTGCCCAACTACAACTAAAAAATTTTAAATTTTTTTTAAAAAATGCAGTTGCCTAAGGGGCTGGGGTTGTGGCTTAGAGGTAGAGAGCTCGCCTAGCATGCATGAAGCACTAGGTTTCATCCTCAGCACCACATAAAAATAAAGATATCGTGTCCACCTATAACTAAAAAATAAATATTTTTTTAAAAAATGCAGTTGCCTAAGTTATAACCTCAAAGGGAGGAGTCCAAAGGTGTAGCTCAGAAACCTCAGACAGATCAAAAAAATCAATATTTTTAACATAGAAGACATTTCAATATTACACATGCTCTCATTCCCTCCCCTTCCCTAGATCAAAGCATGCAGACAAAACAGAGTCCTCAGAGACAAAAAGTTGGCCACTATTTATGGGACAATAAATGCATTAAAAAAAAAAAAAAAACTAGGACAAGTATTCTCTTCTAGAACTCTCTTCACTTGGCTTGCTCTATTAGATTGCTTCGCCTCCACATTCTGTACACTTTTTTGTTTTTTAATTTTTTAGTTGTAGTTGAACACAATACCTTTATTTTATTTATTTTTATGTGGTGCTGAGGAACTAAGTGCTTCACACTTGCTAGGCGAGCATTCTACCGCTGAGCCACAACCCCAGCCCCCTCTATACACTTCTCAATGACTCATTTTCACTTAGGAGGAGGTTACTTCTTTCTCTAAGAATGAAGCAAGCCAGGTGTGGTGGCACATGCCTGCAATCCCAGCAACTTGGAAGGCTGAGGCAGTAGAATCACAAGTTCAAAGCCAACCTCAGCAATTAGCATGGCCCTAAGCTATTTAGCGAGATCCTGTCTCAAAATAAAAAATAAAAAGGACTGGGGATGTGGCTGGCTCAGGGTTTAATGCCCCTGAGTTCAATCCCTGGTACCAAATAATAAAAATGATAATGATGATGATAATAAATTTTTAAAAAGGAAGAAAGAAAAGAATGAAGCATCTGCTGGGCATTGGGGTACACACTAGTAGTCCCAGTTACTCAGGAGGTTGAGGCAGGAGGATCAAAAGCTGGAGGCCAGCCTGGGCAACTTAATGAGATCCTGTCTCAAAGAAAAATAAAAAGGGCTGGGGACATAGTTCAGTGATAAAGCACCAGTATCACAAATCCCCAGTACCACACACAAAAAGAAGGATGAAACAACTCTAACCATGAAAGGTGAAGTACACACTAAAGTAGAAATCAGAAGAAAAGAGGCCTGGGAAAGTCTACTTATGACCACTTTAAAAATTTATAAGCAAGAGAAACCCTGGAACCCTCCAGAGAAAAGCATGTTGCTCCTTGGGGGAAAGAATAAGCAATAAATATGGTACATTTGGAGGAGCAAAAGAGAGACCAAAAAAGAAGCCTTCTATAAAACACTATTCACGGTATATTTTCTGGAGAGTATGTTTTATGGTTTGAAAATGCAGTGTCCCTCAAAAATACCTGTTAAATGCAAGGGGGTGAAATGATTAGATAATGAAAGCTATGACCTGGTCAGTGGATTTATCCATTTGATGGATTATTAATTTGAATGGATTACTGGGTGGTAGCTATGAACAGGTGGTAGGTCACTAGAGGCCTTGGGGATTATATATTTTGTCACTGGCTCCTCCTACTCTGATTCCTGGATACCATCAGGTAAGTAGCTTTGTTCCACCATGTCCTTTTGGCATGTTGCATCACCTCACCTCAGGCCCAGAGCAATAAAGTTGGCTGAACCTCAATGAACTCAACCTCTGAAACTATGAGGTCAAAATTAACTTTTCCTCCTCTAAGTTCTCCTTATCAGGTATTTTAGTCACAGTGATGAAAACCTGACTAACCCAGCATTATGACTGAGAACATACCTGAAATAGTTTCTTAAGCCCTATCATGTGATCATACAATAAAATTTCAAATCATATACCTTTAATTTCTTTACAATTACCAAAGGTAAGCAAGAACACAATAACAAATACTTTTGAGATTCACTAACATTACATGGTTCAGTCCAAAATGTTAGGATGAGAAACAGGAAAATCACTATTTTGACAGTTCAAATATAGTCAAGAACCAGAGATGTAGCTCAGTGGTAGAGACAAGACACTGAATTTAATCCTCAGCATGATAACTTATTTATTTTAAAAGGTCAAATAAAAAAGCCCCAAAGGAAGTATATAAAGAAAGGAAAATTTCTCCAACAACTGATGGCAGAATACCTAACAAAGGTCTATCACTCCCTCAGTAGTACAACTGCTCTACATCCATCAGTTACTCAGACATGTCAATTTTACTTCCAAAATTTCAACTCTATGCCTACCAAATTGTTCCCTTTATCACTGCATCATTTTAAGAGATTTACAATAGCCTCTAATCAATCTCTTAGCTTTGGGACCATTACCTTCCAACCAATACTCATTGGCAACCTAGTGATCTCCATTCACATCACTGTATTTTATAATTAGGAAGAATCCATAACCTTTCAATAAAATATTAAGAGAAGTAAAACTGTATTCATTTGTATGCAAGTAGCATTATTCTCATAATCAAACTTAACTATGTTAAAAAACTTACATCATAAAACAGTTTTCTATCAGCAGCCAGTCGTTTAGATGCCAGTGTTTTAGTAACATGATAGAAAGTAAGCAATGCTCTGTGCTGTCGAAGATCATCTTGCACTTTAACAGACTCTATAAGAGTGGGAATCAGTTCAGGCCATTGTCGAGGACAATCCAATCTGGCAACTTTTGCAATCAGCACTGCAATCTGAGTTGCAATCTACAAGGGAAAAGTAATCATCAAGAAATAAACATGAAACCCAGGCAATGAATAAGAATGTATTCATAGTTTAAAAACTATTTTTTTGTTTATTTACTTATTTGATTTTTTGTGGTGCTGAGGATTGAACCCAAGGCCTTGTGCATGCAAGGCAGGAACTCTACCAACTGAGCTATATCTCCAGCCCCCAAAACTACCTTTTTGATTTATCATACATTTGACAAAAATGATTAAAATTTCACTAAAAAACTAAGACAGTGATTCTCAAAATAGGGTACACTAGAACCCTTTCAGGAATGTTAATTTCCCTTTCCTAAATTATGTATCAGTAAAAAGTTAGGTTTTCTTCATATGTTTACCAAATAACATATCACAACATGTGAAGAATAAAGAAGAAAATATAAAATTCTGGAAGTCTTCTTTTTAAATAGCCAGACACTAAAGACATATGCAAAAATTCTTAACAATGTCATTCTTCAACCTGAATTATTTTGTAAACAGCTACAATAGTTCATTTCACAAAATGCTACTTACGTCAACAAGTACAGTTTTAAAATTTTTAGGTTAACTAAGAAATATTTTAAAATTTTTCAGTTTTAGTTTGTAATCCTGTAAATATCAATAGATATAATCCTTTAAGGTCTTCAATTTTAGCAGAATAAAGATTCTATAAAAAAGAATTTTAAGAACCACTAACCTAAGAATGGAAATAACATCAAATATCGAGTATTTAAATAACAATATCTGTATAGATCAGTGCTTCCTAAATACTGATTGATAGAATACATAGGGAATGATTTATTTCTTAATCACCCAAACCCCAAACCAATCAATTCCTGCCCTAGTGAGAACAACTCCATTCTCCATTCTCTCTCAGCTTCTTTTCAAGGAATTGTAAAACTGAGAGTTGAGATTACTTATAAAGGTGAATATAAAACTAAACCAGAGGACTGGGGTTGTAGTACAGAGGTAGAACGCTTGCCTAGCATGTGTGAGGCACTGGATTCAATCCTCAGCACCACATAAAAATAATAAATAAAAATAAAGGTCTATCAACAATTAAAAAAATTAAAAATAAAAAAACTAAATCAGGGGCTGGGGTTGTGGCTCAGAGCTACAGGGCTCGCCCAGCATGTGTGAGGCCCTGGGTTCAATCCTCAGCACTACATAAAAATACGTATAAATAAAGGTATTGTGTCCAACTATAACTAAAAAATAAAATATTTTAAAAAATCAGAAATATTGCCAAATACAGTATGATTTTAATATTCAAATTAGAAGAATCAGACAGAAATGGTGGTACATGCCTGTAATCCCAGCTATTCGTGAGGCTGAGGCAAGAGGATCACAATTCAAGAGTCAGCCCTGGAAACTTGGCAAGACCCTGTCTCAAAATAAAAAATAAAAAGGGCTGGGGGCTGGGCATGGTGGCACATGCCTGTAATCCCAGAGGCTTGGGAAGCTGAGGCAGAAGCATCATGAGTTCAAGATCTGCCTCAGCCTCTTCACAAGTGGTGCTGGGAAAACTGGAAATCCATATGCAACAAAATGAAATTAAACCCCTATCCCTCACCATACACAAAACTCAACTCAAAGTGGATCAAAGACCTAGGAATCAAACAAACAAGAGACCCTGTACCTAACAAAAGAAAAAGCAGGCCCAAATCTTCATCATGTCAGATTAGGCCCTGACTTCCTTAACAAGACTCCTAAAGCGCAAGAAATAAAAGCACGAATAATAAATGAGGACTAGGGCTATAACTCAGTGTCAGAGCACTGACCTAGCATGCATGTGTGAGACACTGGGTTGGATCCTCAGAACCACATAAAAATAAACAAATAAAATAAAGGTATGCTGGTCATCTACAACTACAAAAAAAATTTTGTTTTAGAAGGAACAACAAATAAATGGGATGGATTCAAACTAAAAAGCTTCTTCTCAGCAAAAGAAACAATCACTGAGGTGAAGAGAGTCTACAGATGGGAGCAAATTTTTATCTCACACACACACACACACACACACACACACACACACACATCAGATACAGTACTAATCCTGAGGATATATAAAGAACTCAAAAAACTTGACAAAAAAATAACCCAATCAATAAATGAGCTAAGGAACTGAACAGACACTTCTCAGAAGATATACAATCAATCAACAAATACGTAAAAAAAAGTTCAACATCTCTAGTAATTAGAGAAATGCAAATGAAAACTACTCTAAAATTTCATCTCACTCCAGTGAGAATGGTAGTATCAAGAATACAAGCAACAATAAGTGTTGGCGAGGATGTCGGGGAAAAGGCACACTCATACATTGCTGGTGGGACGACAAACTGGTGCAACCACTCCAGAAAGCAGAAAGGAGATTCCTTGGAAAACTGAGAATGGAACCACCATTTGACCCAGTTATTCTGGTCCTCAGCATATACGCAAAGGACTTAAAAACAGCATACTACAGAGACAAAGCCACATCAATGTTTATAGCAGCTCAATTCACAATAGCTAAACTGTGGAACCAACATAGATGTCCTTCAGAAGATGAATGGATAAAGAAACTGTGGTATATATACACAATGGAATATTACTCAGCCTTACAAGAGAATAAAATTATGGCACTTGTAGGCAAATGGATGAAGTTAGAGACTATCATAATAAGTGATGTAAGTCAATCCCAAAAAACCAAAGGCCGAATATTTTCTCTGATAAGTGGATGCTGATCCATAACAGGAGAGGGGCATGGGATGAATGGAGAAACTTTAGATTGAGAAAGGGGAGGGAGGGAAATGGAGAAGGTATGGGGGTAGGAAAGATGGTGGAATGAGATGGACACCATTACCCTAGGTACATGTATGATTGCACTAATAGTGTGACTCTACTTCGTGTTCAATCAGAGAAATGAAAAACTGTACTCCATTTGTGTACAACAAATTGAAGTACATTCTGCTGTCATATATACCTAATTACAGCAAATAAAAAAGAAAAGAACACTTTTTGATATTCATATTTTCTGCTATATAACAAAAACAAATTATAATCATATGCTGCATAATGACATTTCAGTCAGGGATGTACCAGATATATGACATTGGCCTTATAAGATTAAAATGGAACTGAAAAATTCCCTATGGCCAATGTCATCGTCATTATTTGTGTATGTGTAAATTTACTATGCTGCTGGGCATATAAAGGTATACCATATCATAATTATGTTGCATATACATAATGCTTGATGATGATCACAAATGAATGTTATTCACTTATGTATTAACCAATAAAAAAAAAAAAAAAAAAAAGACCTGCCTCAGCAACTTAGAGAGGCCCTAAGCAACTCAGTGAGACCCTGTCTCTAAATAAAATACAAAAAAGGGTTGGGTATGTGGCTCAGTGGTTAAGCACCCCTGGGTTCAATCCTCAGTATCCCCCCCTCCCCCCGCAAAAAAAAAAAAAGGTGTAGGCTCAGGGTTTAGCTCAATAGTAGAATACCCCTGGGTTCCATCCCCAATTCCCAGAATTCAGGGGGAAAAAAATCTATATAGACAGATATGTAGGAAATCAAGTATATATATATTACCTTGAAAAATTTTAAAAACTGTTATACCTTTAAGCAAAAATTTATTCTTAGAAGAAAACTTCATTGAAATGGGAAAAAAACTACTTAATTGCTACAGAGCAGTGAGAACTGAAAATATGATGGATTCAGGAAATAAAGACAAAAAGCTGAAGTCATAGTTTAAAAAGAAAAAGTAGGAAAAGGGTAGAAACTGTAAGTCATTAAATTAATTTCTGGAGTCAAATACTTTCATGCCTTAGCTATGTAACATATTTTATCTGTTCATTTTCTTGTTTAAAAATTAATTTCTATGCAATAAGACAATTATTTAAAGATTTGCTTTAAATACTAGCTCAAAACCTGAAAGTTGAAAATTATCAAGTATACATTTTAATGACTTCCAAGTTTTAAATCATTAATAGCCAAATCTAACCAAAATTCTTAAAAGCTATCACTGGATTTCAAAATTTAAAATTTAGCAAATGAGTTGTCTATAAACCACCACAAAGGAAAATAATGACATACAATTTTATTTTTAGTGAAAGATAAAAATATTAGCATGGAAAAAAAGCAAATATAAAAGGGAAACAATATTTAGAATTCATTTGTCTCACTAACCTGGTTTATTGGTTCATTGAAGTTGGTGATGAGCCCTGCGCGCAAAGTAGATTTTTCCTCTTCTGAGAGAGCACTATTAAAAAAATAAAAACATTATGCACGAGAATGACACCTAATAATGAATACAGATAAGCACTACTATGAATTTTTATAATACAAAGCCTTTTAAATATGTTATTCTGATTCTTTTGGTAAATAAATAAAATTATTTCCGTTAGTTAAATACTGGCACATTAAATGAGAAACAAAATTCCCTCATAAATGAATTAACAGGAAGCACAACACAGTAAGCATTAAAAAATAAGGCAAATCCAGGGTAATTAACACAATATTTTGATGTTCACTTTTACTAGTGTTGGCTACCAAAAAAAAAAAAAAAAGTTGGATAAATAAATCTATACTAGTAAATATTAGGCTTCCACTGGCTTTTATAAATCTGAGTTGAGGTTATTCTTTGGGGAAAGAGAAAGAATCAGAATACTTGGGATATTAGAAATTAACTAGTTTAAAAATTTTCATTTTACATCTATAGAAAGGATACACATAATACTAACAATTGCCTCCATACTGTTTCCAGGAAAACTAGAAAGTTGAAGGATATACAAGGAGAAAAGTTATTGTAAAAGATCTTACACATGGTGAGATTTGAACTGAATGAACACATTGTTAATTTTGAAATTAATTTTAAAGACTTCATTTTAAGGTTTTTCTTTTTTATTCTATCAATGACAGAGTAGCTGGCATGAGACAAATCATCTCAATAAGGTCAACTATAAACATATTCAAATAAACAAAAAAAGTATAAGGCATCTATTGTGAGCTAAATTGTGTCTCCACAAAAATGAAATGCTCAAGTCCAAACCCCAGGTACCTGGGACTGTGACTTTATCTGGAAATACTGTAGAGTCTCCACATATGTAATAACATTCAGATGAGGTCATACTGGATTTAGGTGGGTACTGGGGACTGAACTCAGGGCCTTTAAACATGCTAAGAAAACACTCTTACCATTGAGCTACATTCTCAGCACTTTTTAAAATTTTATTTTGAGACAGGGTCTCCCTATGTTGTCCAAGCAGGCCTTGAACTTTAGATCCTTTTACCTCTGCTTTCAGAGTAGCTGGGACTACAGAATTGCACCACCAAGCCTGGTTCTGGTGTCTCATAAAGGGAAAATATGAACAATGAGAAACATGAGATCCGAGAAATAAGGCCATGTGACATCCGAGGACAGGATTAGTGATGCAGCTATAAACACAGAAACAAGTAGGATTGTTTGCCCCCGCTGTAGCTAGAAAGAAACCAAAAAAATTCTTCCCTAATTTCTTCAAAGAGAGCAAAAACTTTGATTTTAGACTTTTAGCCACCTGAACTGTGAGATAATAATTTCTGTTGTCTTAAACCACCCAGTTTGTGGGAATTTATTAGGGCAGCTTGAGAAAACTAATGTAACTACTAAAAACAATCTAGGAAGCTAAGATCAGGAGACTTAGATTTCAGAGAGAAAGGAATGAACTGAGATGGGCCACTGCATTTGCTCCTTATGTACCAAAAAAATGAAGCTGAAAGCAGCAGCTACACACTGAAGAGCTAAAGAGAGATTTCAGCAGGCCTTGAAGTGTAAAGCAACAAAAACTGAAGCTCATGGCCCACCATGATGGCAGTATCTGGGTAAACATGCAAGGCTTGCTGCTGAAACCCCAGAAAGGATGTAACCTGGGATTAAGAGAATTCGAGACTTTCCAATTTTAACTATGCTACATTTAACTATGCTACATTCAACTAAAACTTACCAGGCATACCAACATACAGAAAAAAAATGCTTAGATCCAAAACACAAATGGAAACAGGAGCACAAACATTATAACTAACAAAATCACATTCTAATTATGAATAAGTTCAAGAAAGTAGGCCAAATATGGAGAATTTCACTAGACAACTAGAATTTACTTTTTTCTAAATATTAAAAAGAAATCCTAGAACTAATAAGCATAATAACTGCAATAAATTTAATAACTAGAAGGTTAGTGGGAAATATCAAGATTAAAGCATAATAAGAAAAAAAGCACTTCTGCTTCTACGCGCCCATTGAAAGCAGGTGTGCCCTTAAAAAATACTAGACAGTTCTTCAAGCAGAAAACAAATGGAGCCAGATGGAAGCTAAGCACAGTAACACTAAAAAGAATTAAAATGTTATAAAGGTAAATTTAAATGAATACTGTTGATAAAATAACATTTTATGGAGTTTAAAATATATGGCGAATTAAAGTACTAAACAAGAGTATTAATGATTATGAAGTTTTAAAAGGGGTTAAAGTATTATTTTAACATTCTTGCATTATCTAAAAAAAGTAAAGTACTAACATAAGGACAGTCTCTAATAAATCATGGATACATGTTATCTGTAGGAAAATCACTTGAGAAATGAAAGTGTGCTCAACAAGCTTTTAAAGAGAGGAACTAATATAAGTTTCTTGAATAATCCAAAGAAAGGCAAGAAAGAAAGAAAAAGAAGCAAAGATCAGAGATAAACAGAAACAGGAAACAAAGGGTGGATTTAAACCAAACTATATCAGTATTTATATTAAATGTAAACAAATGTAATACTAAAACTAAAACATTTATTATACCAGATACAAAACAAAATCCAACTTATTTGCTACTTGTAAGATACACATTTTAAACAAAACAACAAAATAACATTGAAAGAAAAAGGCAAAAGAGGGTATAACATGCAAATACTAACCACAAGATGGCTGGTGTGGCTCTATTAATGTCAGACAAACTAGACGTTAAGTCAAAACTTATTACTAGAGATAAAGAAAAAAATTTCATAATTATGACAAGGTCAATTCAATAGAAATCTGACAACTTTATATGATCCTAAGCGCCTCAAATATACAGAAAGCAAAATTACAAGAAAAAGAATACGCAAGTGGATAATCATATTTAAATATTAACACATCTCAATAACCGAAAGAAAAAAGAAGCTGAAAATCAAAGAAACACAGACCAGTTGAATAGCACGATTCACAAATTCAAGCTGAGACACATAAAATAGTAAAATCCACAAATACACACACACATTCAGTACATATGTACCAAAATACCACATGCTTGATCACAAAACAACACAGCACATTTTAAATAATGAAATCAGTAACCAAAAAAGAACTAAAAGGTCTTCTGGAAACAAGGCACAAGGCAACATACTTCTAATTAACCTATACATCTTAAAATAAACCACAGAAGATATTTTTAAAATATTTTTAACCAAGGGCTAGGACTGTAGCTCAGTGGTACTGCATGCGCTTGGCATGCAAAATGCCCTGGGTTCAATCCCCAACACACACACACACACACACACACACACACACACACACACACGGCTGAACTAAAAGTTACAATTATAAGAAGAGTCTTAAAGCTCTAAAATGTGTATACAGATTGAACATCTCGTATCTGAAATGCCTGAAACAAGAACTCTTTCAGATTTACGATTTTGAGATACTGAGATATTTGTATACACATAATATAAGTTATCTTGGAGATGGGACCCAAGTCTAACATGATAGTTATTTATGTTCCATATATACCTCACACACACAGTGTGAAGGTAATTTTATACAATATTTCTTTCTTGGTGTGCCCAGGTTTTGAGTGAGACCCACCACTACAGAGATCAGGTATAAAATTTTCCACATTAAGGTATCATGTTGGCATTCAAAAAGTTTCAGGTTTTGTAACACTTCGGATTTCCTAATAAGGGACATGCAACGTAAGAAAAAAAGAAAATGTTTCTAAAGGACACGCAACCTTTAGAAAAACAAAATCAATTATCTAACATTCCACCTTGAAGATGCTAGAAAAAGAACAGCAAATTAAATCCAAAAGTAAAAGAAATTACATTAAGTCTTAATAAGAGACAAAAACATCAACTGGACAAATTAGAGAATCCAAACCAGTACCACACAAAGTGCCTAATGAATAATAATAGTACTACTGTAATTCAATAGTAAAAGAATACATGGTACAGCCCCTACTTCAAACATGCATCTTGTACAAAAATCAATTCCAGAAAGATCATAGAGCAAAATGAGTAAAGTAAACCAAGTGTACCAGAAGACACAGTATTTTCTTAATTGTTGGTTGAGCAAAATGTCATAAATAGGTCACAAACTAATTATAAAAAAGATAGGTAGCTATACTGACTCAAAATCAAAATTAAGAACAAAACTACCCCCAGCAAAAAGAAACAAAGACACCATTAAGATAATGAAAAAGCAAGTGATAAAAGTGGAAAAAGATATTTTCAGTAGGTATATATGATAAAGCAGTAACACCTAAGATGTGTATCAAGTCCCACAAATCAAAAAAATAACCCAAATTTTTTAAATGGCATATCACAGACCCTTCACAAAAGATGATAACATCCAAACAATAAGTACACAAAAAAGGTTCACCAGGAAAATGAAAACTAAAATTCCCAAGCCTACCAGAATGATAAAAATGAAAGTTCAGATCAAATGTTGATGAGAATGTGGAATGAGCACCAAAACTCATGTGCTACTAACCGGATTGCAAATTGGCACAACCAGTTTGGAAAACCAAATGACAGTACCTGCAAAAGCTGAATATACATCTGACCATGAAAGCAATAAAATGTACATATGTGCAATAGTTTTTTGATTGCTAGTAGTGTTCTAGCTAGTTCCAACTGGTAGCCATTGATGTGTTCCATTACAAACATTCTAACTGCACTCTTCATTTGTGTACCTTTAAGTATGTTATATGAAAGTATATAACATACTTACGAAAGTATAAGAATTCTTTAAAATAACAAGAGTGACTTGCTCAGGATTAGTAAAGAAATGAGAAAGCAAGATTAAGGTAAACATTTAGGAGGCCAATGCAGACCTGTTTTCCCATTAGAAATAACTAGTTTAATCATCTTATATCCATGCTGTATTTTCCAACTTTAATAGCTCCCTCTTATCATCAAACCCCTGAGCTGATGTTTTCTCCTATAATGTTTAGCTTCAAGATGAAATTCAAGTTTTCTTCTATGCCAAGGAACCAGGTTAATCAGTTTTCTTAATTCTAACTAAAATAAGAGAATATAATGATCAGCTATCAAAAATAGAGACCATGCAAAAAGTACATGGATAGTAAAGAAACAGGAAACCAATGATTAACATGGAGAAAACTCATGTCTTTATGTGTACATAATTATTTACTTTTCACCTTAAATTGTATGTACTCATTAGATGAATTTAGGTTGTATCTCGTATAGAAATTATAGAGTATATAATTAACTAGGATTCAGTTAAATCTCATTGTGTATAGTAGTAATATATAAGCTTAAGTTACTTCTAATTCTGTAAAAATAATGGTCAAAAGTAAGAACTTACATAGGATGAAACTAAGATAAGAACACAAACAAGCATATTTGTAAGTACCTTAATTTTATATAGGTTCAATTACTAATCTGCCATCTTTGCCCCCTTTCTAAGTATATTCATCTCCTTTCTGGCTTTTATCTCAATACACACTAAAAGACAGCCTGGAGGGGCTGGGACTGTGTCTCACTGGTAGCGCACTTGCCTGGCATGTGTGAGGCACTGGTTTTGATTTTCAGCACTGCATAATAAATAAATAAATAAATAAAGGTCTATCAACAACTTTAAAAAAAAAAAAAAAAACAGCAGCAAAAAGACAGCCTGGAATTTAAATACTCAATACTACATGATTTCTCCCTTAACTTCTTAAATTTAAACTAAATTAAGGGCTAGGGATATAACTCAATGGTAAATCATGGGATTAGCAGGCATAAGGCCCTGGGTTTGATCCCCAGCACCATAAAAATTTTCTAAAAATAAATAAACAAACAGGTGCAGTGGTGCATGCCTATAATCCCAGCAGTTCAGGAGACTGAGGCAGGAGATGGCATTCTGAGTTCAAAACCAGCCTCAGCAACTTAGCAAGACTTTATTTTGAAAATAAAAAATTTGAAAAGGACAGGGATATAACTTAGTGGCTAAGCACCCCTAGGTTCAATCCCTGGTACCGTTGATTAATTAATTAATTTAAAAGCAACTTCAATGGGGGGTGCTGTTCAGTAGTACAGAGCATGCTTAGCAAATGTATAATCTGAGGTATTTAATCATAATTTATTCTTTCTTTGACATGGTTATTGATAAGTATATTGTTCATAAAACCAGTAAAACAAAATTAATTTCAAAATTTAAATGGACAAGCAGTAGTAATGTAGGTGCTACTAAAACATTTCCTATAACCCAATAATGCTTCAATACTACATCATTTCTCACAAAACTATGAGTCAATTCTAAAATAAGATGAAAAGTATTTTCTTCATACTATAGTATCCTAATTGCAGCCTGAAAATATTCTGGTTGTTTCCAATATTATTCAAGGGCATGTTTTATATGCACTCTGAAGATCTCAGATAAGCTTTTACTATTTTTTAAGGTTTAAGAATTTACAGAGCTATAGTGCCATCTACTGGAAAACAAAGATCACATTATTTCTTTAGCAAAGTTCATTATTTTCATATTCATTTATATTATATATGTTTATATATAAGTTGTAGATGAACACAATATCTTTATTTGTCTGTTTATTTATTTATGTGATGCTGAGGATGGAACCCAGGGCCTCACATATGAGAGGCAAGTACTCTACTACTGAGCAACAACCCCAGCCCCAAGTTCATTATTTTCTATCAAATAAATTCCAAGGCTATGTCTATCTTGCCTTTCCATCAATTATATAACATACAATTAAGTATTAAGAGAAATCTGGGGCTGGGAACATAAGTCAGTGATAGAACACTGGCTAGCATGCTTGAGACCTTGGGTTCAATCCTCAGTAACACAAATAAAAGAAAAAAATAAGGGGGACACAAATCTGTTCATTTAACCACCTACATACCAGTTACAATTGAGTCTGAGATTAAAAATGCATGTATGTTTTTTTAAAAAAATGTATCTACCAAAGAGGCAAGAATAATATTCAGGAATTACTATTCAGATGGTTCAGAAATGAGTTGGGTTTGTCTTCTTAATAGCATTTTAAAAAATCTTAATATTAAGAATCTTTAAAAGGGAAAGAAAAGGCTTTTGTTCAATTTGATTTATTCACTCAGCCTGATCAACGCACAAGGCCAAAAATACAAAGAGAGACACAGACACACACAGACACACAGACACACACACACATACACACACACACACACGCTCACAGAGGAATAAAACCCAGGGAGAAAAATAACATTATGGCTGTTGAATGGTAATTAACTATGAAGAATACTGTTCTTCAATAGTTAACATACTTTTTTTAGATTTTATTTTTTAATATCAAATGTTTTGCAGGATTCCATGTCATCTTTGTGCACAGACCATACTAATCTTTTCTGTACTGTTCTAATTTTAGTGTATGTGCTGCCAAAGCAAGCACTAACACATTCTTTTACATAAACAGATTCTTTTAACTTCTTGCATCTGAAAAGCATTACACTGAGGATTGATGGAACTTACTGAGGGGCTACACGTCTCCAGTAACGATCAATTCCATGTTTAAAATATAGCACAGCAAGCCACCTTACATTTATATCCAGAGAGTGGTTGGTGAAAATGTTCTGTAAATAAAAAATAGTATTAGAATGAACATGTAATAACATAAAATTATAATCAATATGCCCCAAATAAAACATTGGCATTTTTAAAATTGAATATATAAGTTTTATCACTACACATATTATATTGATATTTTCTAAATATACATCGTTCCATGATTCATATAAGCAAGCATACCTGCTCAGTAGCAGGTATTTACTGTTTAAGCTGAATAAAGACATGGGAAATTCATTATACTATTCTACTTTTACAAGAATTTGAAAATTTCTCTAGTGAAAAATTAAACTGAGAAACTAGCAAACCTAGTTTTATTTCAAATAACTATCCTAACTACACACACACACACACACACACACACACACAAATCCCTGAAATAATTACCTCCTAAATAATAATTTTTTAAAAAAGTAGACCCACCATAGCAGAGATTCAAAGATCCTAAGGAATCAAAGCCTCTGGGTAGTTAACAGATGCTATAAAATAAATAATCTATTTCATATTATCAATGCTCCTTATCAAAACATGCAACCAGTGTGGTGGCACATACCTATAATCCCAGTGATTTGAGAAACTGAGGTAGGATTACAAATTAAAGGCCAGCCTCAGCAATTTAGCTAGTCCCTAAGCAGTTTAATGAGAGCCTGTCTCCAAATAAAATATAAATAGGGCTGGGGATTAACTCAATGATAGAGTTCTCTGGGTTCAAGACTCAGTTCCAGGTGTTATGGAGAAGCACCAGTCATGCTTACAAATAAGTTAGAGAGCAGAACATTTTATGTGACATAAAGCCAGACATGATGTGAATCACTTTTCAAAATTAGCCATTACCCAAAAGATTTATTCACTGTGTTGATCCTAATCATAATCCACAGTCCTTGTTTTACACAGTAAATGGAGACCCTAAAAATAACAATGCAAACTAAACCACAAAACATGATCTTAAGATTAATAACCAAAGGGAAATTTTCAAGGTTCAATGACCTTTAAAAATGTTAGTCAAAACATTAAGACAACTTTTACTGTTAGTTCTAAATGTACAGAGAAATGTAAGAATGCAAAACTTACACAAATACTATACTTTAAAACATTACAAGTATTGAAAATTTAATGTTTAATTTCTTTGGGAAAAAACTTATCTGGAATAGGTGGTACATACAATAACTGAAGGAATGTGTTTAAGTACATAGTAAACATTGACTGAAACTGTACTACACTCAAAAACAACTCAAATTCCCAGTGATGACCTCTTAAATACAACCTTGTGTGGGAAAACCCCAAAGCCAAATATAATTATGTGGAAGTATATTCTTTGATATGAAAAAAATCCATGTTAAGTATTAAAAACAGATATGTATGTTATAATTCTCTTTTTAGAGAATACAAGGATAACTATATACTTCCCATTTACTCCTTAAGACCATTGACAACTGAGTCAGAGTTCCTCTTTTGGATCTCCATTGTAAAAAAAAAAAAAAAAAGTGATTTTTTGTGGGGCTGGGGATATAGCTCAATTGATAGAGTGCTTGCCTTGCATGTAGAAGGCCTTGGCAAGGTTGGATCCCTGCACCACAAAAAAAAAAAAAAAAAAAAAAAAAAAGATTTTTGTTTTTCACATCAATCCCATTTAATTTTGACATTTTACTTGTCTACCTTCCATACTACTAGATTGAGTCTTGTCTTATACACCTTGAATCTACCACATGCCAGATACAATAGAAATTTTTCAAATACCTATTAAACAGATTGGTGAATGAATGGAAGTAATGTGGAAAATATTATGGAAGTTGGTGGGTCTTAATCAGCCAGTCTCAGCTACACTTGGGGAACCAAGAGACATCAAGCTGCAGGTTATGAGTTCAAGTAGAAATATTCCACAAGTACTTTAAATAACTAGACTGCAACACAAACCTGAGATAAGGTATAGAAGTTTGGGAATCTACAGATTAGAATGAACAGCTAGGACAAATATAGATTTAATGTGTAAAGGAGAAAAAAAGGATTAAAAAAAACTGTCATGTTCGTAGTTGTTAATGGACAGCATTCATATATATATATATATATATATATTTTTTTTTTTTTTTTAAATGTGGTGCTAAGAATCAAACCCTGTGCTTCACACATGCTAGGCAAACACTCTGCCAGTGAGCTACAGTCCCAGCCCTATGACAGCTTTTTAAGCTATTGTAATCTATTTCTTCTATAAGAAATCTAATTCCTATCCCTCTAAGAAGAAAAATTCAATGTAGTAAAAACAAAAACCAAGAAGAACTAGGCAAGCCAGGCACAGCGGCACACTCCTGTAATTCCAGTGATTCCAGAGGCTGAGGCAGGAGGATTGCAGGAGGATCCCTAGCCTCAGCAACTTAGGAAGACCCTAAGCAATTCAGTGAGATCTTATCTCTAAATAAAATACAAATAGGGATTGGGGATATGGCTCAGTGGTTAAGTGCCCCTGACTTCAATGCCTAGTACCAAAAAACAAGGATTTAGGCAATCTGAACCAAAGCAAGAGCCCTGTGAAGTTTTCCAGATATCCTTTTAGGCCTTTCATGGTAAGCCTGAAACCTGTTAAGAATACCTGAACAAAACTAGTGTTATTTGATAAATACTGACTATATAAACATACATAAGTACACATAAATAAAACAACTATAAATATATATATATAACCAAATAAATGTATATAAAATAGAAATTGATTCATATACATACACAGCCTATCTGCATATCTGGGATGCTTCACCATACTCAGTAGAAGCCATATATATAGTATCTTATACAAATGTCTACATACACAAATATAAATGCATACATTATTTTCAATAAATAAAAGTACCACACACCATATAAATTATCAATTTATCAATACATAAATATCCCAAAACAAATAAATATAGGAAAAAAGATTTAGATACTTAAATAAAATAAAATAAAGAAGGCATGTAGCTCAGCTGTACAGCACTTGCCTATCATGCTGGCAATCCAGAATTCCATCACAAAAATTGATTTATTAATAATAATTAAAATAATAAATTCCAAAACATATTTTGGCCTGAAGATGCATAAGCAAATTATAGAACAAATTCACTTAAATAAGCATATGAAAGTTAAAGATACTCAGAGATATTCTAAAGCTTTACACTGTGCCCCAAATTTAAACATGCTAGGGTTATGTAAACAAGGTATTTTCTTTAGTATCTTTTAAAAATCAAACCATTTTTTACCTTTTTGTTATTAAACCAAACTGCCAATTTTCATGTTATATTCAGAATAAAACTTAATTCCCCTCATCACCATAAGTATCTTCTCAAATTTAACAAACCAAATCGTTCTAGGCAAGAATTCAAAAAAATACATGTCAGTTGCTATAATTTATTCTAGTTTAAATGATATAGTAAACAATATTGCTCTAAATGTGTGACCCAGTCAAAAATACTAGCTGGTAGCTTCATTGCCTTGATCAGAAACTAAATCTCAAAACATCAATCAGAATTTTTAATTTTTCAGCAGAAATGATTGGGGAAGACTGTCATCAGAAAAGAGTTCCACTCTGGCACTGAGAGATAATTTTGATTAATGAACCAAAAATTTTTAACTCCTTAAATTATTGTACTATGTTTCAAAACACCCAGAAAAAAAATCAGATGTGTCAAGTAAATGAAATTTTTAGATGAGAAAATAAATGATTTTTTTTATATTTTAATTTTTTTAGTTGTTTATAGACCTTTATTATTTATTTATTTATTTATATGTGGTGCTGAGAATCAAACCCAAAGACTCACACAAGCTAGGAAAGCGCTCCGCCACTGAGCCACAACCCCAGCCCAATCATGATGTTTTAAAAGGAAATAAACTTAAGCACAGTATACCTGAACCTGAAGATGCAGTATAAGGACCTGAACAACTAATAACATAAATTAATTAGGATAGAAATATAAACAAAATATGAAAGTGAAATCAGGACATTAGATCAATGTGCTAAAACTAAAATAACCACAGTGGTTGCTTTCTGAGAAGACATAGGAATGCACTGTACAACTATTTATACAAAATGTTTCAAAAAGTAAAATTTATATTCCATAAAGAATATAGCCAAAGCAAATGACTTCATTGCTAAAAGTTATAATCAAGTTGCAATGAAAAGGAAAGATCTCAAATGTTGGTCTATTAACAAATATTTCTTAAAGACCCTCAGTAAATTGTGTCCCAAATTAAGGTAATAATTGTAATACTTGTGACAGCTAAACATCTGTATTCATTCCATTAAACTACCAATAAACCTAGCTCTTCAATTCTTTTGCAGTGCTGAGATCAAATCCAGGGGTGCACATATACTAAGCAAATGTTCTACCACTGAACCCAAATCCAGATTTTTGGAATAATGAAAATAATGATGTCTTATTTTAAAAGTAAAAATAAACCATTTTAGAAGTACTTACCAACAACACTGAATAGAAACCTGGCTGTGTCTCCCACTGTTTCAATTGTTCCTCGGCTGGCTTTAAAACAGCAGTATCCTGACTGGTGGCCTGTGTTAAGACCTGAAGAACTACAGTACTGGCACTATTGAGATCCATGGAAACCTGGCAATAAATTAACATAAGTTAGTATACATTATATATAACAAAAACTAACAGTAACATAAATGGAGAAAAAAAGTTTTCATGTTCTGAAACACTCCTTCATTTTAATCATTCACTAACTCCATGCTTCTTATTGACTTCTACTTTTCTATGTGCCACCCACATTCTTACCTAAAAATTAATTCAAATCACTAACTTAAAAATCAATTTATTTCTAAATGAAACTGCCATTTACTGTGCCATATAAATAAAAGATACTAGCATTTTAGGGACAGGGGTGGGGAACAAATACAAAACACGAAATTCCTAAATTCTGGTTAAATACTATTGCCTGTTCAAGACTCTAAGCAAATAACTTAAAGCCTGAAAGTCATTAACCCAAAACAAATTACTTCCTTTCAAAGTTACTAAATTATAGTAAAACAGAAAAGTTCCAAATATTGATTAAATAAAAAATCGACCCTAAATATTACAACTTTTAAGGAAAACTAACCACATTAAAGTCTATGTAAGTAAAGGAGGGCTAATCCAAAACAAAAAATTTCTTTGAACAAAAAAGTACTGGGGGGGGGGGGGGGATGGCGGGCGGTGCCTGGGGTTGTGGCTCAGCAGTAGAGAGCTCGCCTAGCATGTGGGGGCCCTGGGTTTGAGCCTCAGCACCACATAAATATAAAATATGTGTCCACTTAAAAGTAAAACATAAATATTAAAAAATAAAATAACAAAATAAAGGTATTGTGTCCAACTATAACTAAAAAATAAATATTAAAAAAAAAAAGTACTTCACAGGCTGGAGCTGGAGCTCAGTGGCAGAGTGCTTGCCTAGCATGCATGAGGCACTGAGTTTGATCCTCAGCACCACATAAAAATAAACAAATAAATAAAGGCATTCTGTCCATCTACAACTTTAAAAAATGTTTTTAAAAAAGTACTTCACACTGAACCACATGGTAGCTAATTAAGTGACTTATTTATTCAGTAAGAATGTTGAAAACCTGCTGTATGCCAGCAACTCAGGAGGCTGAAGTAGGAGAATTCCAAGTTTGAGGCCAGCCTCAGCAACTTATCGACCCCGTTTCAAATTTAAAAAAATTAAAAGGGCAGGGATATGGCTTAGTGATAAAGCAACCCTAGGTTAAATCTTTAGTACTAAAAATTTAAAAAAAAAAAAAAAACACCCACTGTGATTAGACATGTTCTTTAGACTTGAGTATTCAGAGAAGGCTTCTCTAAGTGACCTTTATGAAACATGAATGATAAAGAAAGATCCTGCCATGAAAAGATTTGAAAGCAGTACCCCAGGACAGGGAAAACAACAAACAAAAAAAGCCCAGGCCTTACGATTTAGAAACAAACTTGGAGAGGTCAGTATGACTGACAGCAAGAAGAGGAAAATGCAACACAATGAGTAGGAGAAGTAGGCAAAAAGAGATCATATAGGACCTTAATAAGGCAAAATATGTATTTTTCATATAAGTGCAAAAAAAGCATAGGATAGAAAAGAATATATGAATGTAATGATATGAATAAATGAATAAAAGAAAGGCTCTACCAGAACTCATTCCTATCCTACCCCCACCAAAATATAGAAAATAAAGAAAAGAGCCATAGTTCTATTTTGGGCTACTACTTGAAAAATCACTAATACCAACTCCTAAATTTCACCCATGAGCAAAGACTGTGCAGAAATCATACAAACTCTTAATCTCTCCGAAACTTCAGAGCAAAGTAATTCCTAAGCCTATATAATATTATCTTTATTGTCCACATATCTCACTATTTACCTCTTATAATGAAAGCTGCTAGAATTTCCCGTCCCTACCTACCTCCAGCATTTTGCCCTACCTTGGTCCTATCCAAAATACAACACTGTTTCCCTCTCCCCTTCTCTGATCCTTGCTTCTAAGAAGACCCCATACAGTCTGGAAGGAAGAGCTCAGTTCACACATTTTTGGAGCACCAATTTTTCCCCCTTTTAGTATCAGGGATTATGCTCAACACTGAACCATATCCACAGCACCCCTCTTTTTATATATTTTATTTAGAGACAGAGGTTCTGAGTTATGTAGGGGCCTCCTAAGTTGCTGAGGCTGGCTCTGAACTCACAATCCTCCTGCCTCAGCCTCCCAAGCCACTGAGAATACAGACATGTGCCACTGTGCCTAGCATGGAACACAATTTTGTGGCAGGCAATGTAATAGTTTTTTTGGATGACAAGTCCCTGTTCTCTAGCAATAGTCTATAGAGCATTGAAGTTTGAGGCAAAAGGAACTATTCTTATTATTAAAACAAACTGTAATGAATAATTTCCAGCATACCAGTTATAACCCAGAGTATATTTCCCCCACAGAAATAAAGAGTATAAATCCAAAGTTCAAGGTTTTACAAATGTGTCTGTATAATGTAAACATTTTCATTAAAAGAAATGAATAAACAAGAGACAATTCAGCACTTCTGCCTTCCACCCAGAAAGACTTCTCAAGCCTGCAGTAACTATAATTTCAGTCATAGCAATTTTCTTCAGACTGCATTATCTATGTTTATCCTTAGTTACTATAAAATGCAGTTAAGTGAGATGACTAAGAAAAAGAGGGGTAAGATTACAGTAAAAGTTTAAGAAAAAAAGAATTTCAAAATCCTGAGAATTCCAATAGTAAAATAACTTATTTGGCATGGATCAATAATAATGGATGCTAAAATCATTAAGAACAGTTGTTGGGGAACAGAATGTTTCCAGTGTGTCCAAGTATATCAAAGATTACTTTCCAAATGCAGTGAAGAAACAAACTTTAGAATGAAAGAGTCCACCAGTCACCATCTAAACCAGGAGAGCAAACTTGGTATCAATAGTAGCAATACAACTGACCTTAATGCCTTTTTTTTTTTTTTTTTTTGAGTAGAATTTATTCAAGAATAAAAAGAGAACTCTCAAAGGGCAGAGGAGATCTGGTAACAGGTTCCTCCCTTAATGTGCCTCTTGATATAATGTAGTAATTCTACAAACTCAACTCTGAAACACCAAAAATGCTCGATCTTATATAATCAATACTCCTGGCCCAACTTGTACTTTGAATGAAACAGAGAAAGAACTCTTCTTGGAACATGAGGAGTTTCACAGACACTATCCATAGCAAAACAAAACAAAACCAAACCTAGCTGTAAAATTATAAAAACCAAAGTCTCTGGAAAGTGTCACACAGCATACAGCAAATAGAGAAACATCTATGCAAGAAATATTACTAAGCCTTAGTAAGAATACCATGAATCTGTGGCATTTGAGCCATGAACCCAGTTCTGCTCCAATGAGACAGAAGCTCTACACAGTCAGAGGTGACCAACACAGACAGGGCTCTCTCACCCCCCCAGCTACTAGCCTAGAACTACAGTTTCTCCACAGAAGGGGCTGTCAGACAGCATTTCTCATTCAACCATTGTTACAGTAGCTCTCTGAATATCAAGAAAGCAAAGCTAGAGATCTGGGACTCTCTTCTTCACTCAGGCACCATGCCTGGGACAGAAACTGCCAAAGGGTAACAAGCCAAGAACAATGGGTCTCTCCATTTTGCCCACACCAGCATACTCAAAGGGCAGCTGAAGACCTAAGCTGTACCATTTTCAATAATAAATAGAAGATCAACAAGAAAATAAAAGTTTTAATGTTTTACTCAGACTAACACTAACAGACATTTATAGAACACTCCACACAGTAGCATGCTATTCTTCTGAAGTACACATTTCCAGAACATTGTCCAGGACAGACCATGTGCTAGGATGTTTAACAAGACTCAATAAATTTAAAAGGTCTGAAATGATTGCAATTAGTAACAGAAAAAAGTGAGAAATTCACAAATACATAGAAATGAAACAACACACTCCTATACAACCAATAGATCAAAGAAATCACAGGGATGCGAGAAAATACTTTGCAATATATGAAAATGGAATCAATGTAAAAAAAACAGAGGTTTAGTTGAAGCTGTGCTTGGAGGGAATTTGACTATAGATGCCTATAATAAAACAGAAGAAAGCCCTGGATTCCAACCCAGCCCTAGAGACAGACAGAGAGACCTTATTGTGGACTACATGTTTGTGAACTCTTCCTCAGTTTATATGTTGAAATCTAATCCAGGCTGGGTACATGCCTGCAATACCAGTGGCCCAGGAGGCTGAGGTATGAGGATTGCAAGTTCAAAGCCAGCCTCAGCAACTTAGTGAGACCCTAATAAGCAACTTAGCTAGACTCTATCTCAAAATAAAAAGGACTGGGGATGTGACTCAGTGGTTAAGTGGCCCTGGGTTCAATCCCCAGTTACAAAAAAAAAAAAAAAAAACCAGAAAAAGAAAACATTATGTTAAGTAGAAGTCAGTCACACAAAAAAAAGTGATTCTATTTATATGCAGAACAGGTAAATTCACTTTCCTATAAAAAGTAGGAAAGTGGTTGCCTATGGCTGAGGAAAATGTGGAATGACTGCTAATAGAAAAAGATTTCTATATAATTAAGTTCAACACCAACCTTGGCAACTTAGTAAGGCCCTCAGCAACTTAGTGAGACCCTGTCTCAAAATAAAAAATAAAAAAAAAAATTTAAACAGGACTGGGTACTGAGTTCAATGGAAAAGAAACCCTGGGTTCAATTCCCTATACCAAAAAAAAAAAAAACAAAAAAAAAAAAAAAAAAAAAAACAGAAAGAAAGAAAATATTTAAAAATTGACTGTAATGATACCTGCACAATTCTGAATATACTAAAAGCCACTGAATTGTATACTTTCAATGGGTAAATAATATAGTCTATGAATTATACCTCCATAAAACTATTGTAATGAGCTCTGAGTACATAAATATCTATTAGAGTCTGTAAACAAGTCAGGATGGCGCCTGGCATTTTGCCAGGGGGGAGTGGTTTGTGAGGTGGCGCCAGGGAGCCATTAAGTGTGGAGATTTCTTATTGGTTGACTGCTGTATCTAGTTTATGTTAATTAAGATAAGCTGTGTGGAATGTATAAATACCCCTCCAGTCCTACAATAAACGGCTCCCACTCCTGCTGTATCAATCTACACAAGTTGTTCGTCACCCCCCAGTTATTTTGCTGCAGCCGGACTGCGGCAAATATCAAAATCAGCAAAAGACAAGGAAAAGTGACTAAAGAAATGAAAAACATGGCTTGAGTATTAACAACCACTGATATTAACACACGGTAAGAATGAGTATTTCTTCAAGAAATTAATGCAAGGCAAAAGGGCATAATACTTTGACATAAGCCAAAGTGTTTCTGAAGATGCCAGTCCCATTCAAATCCATAACTGCACAGTTTGGATCATTTCTGTTTTTCAACAAAGGTCCTGAGACAAAAGAATTCTTCATTGTACACGTTTTATATGTTGTTCAGCATCCCCATGCCCATATGTAATAGATGTCAATAACACTTCGTAGGAATTAGCTGCAGATGCTTCCATATACTATAGTCCAAATATCCTCACAATAATGAACCACCAGGGATATTGATGCATTCCTACAGTACTTCAAGATTATCATCTTGGGAGGGGGAAAAAATGTGCAACAAAACATACATGAGATGAAAAAAGAGAGGAGCTACTTCCTTGCTTTCTCTTACCTACTCTTAAAAGTTCCTTAAGGGCTACAAATCATCATGTTTCTCTTGTTAAGCATATAAGAAGAAATCATAAAAATATATTAATATACCACATTTATGTAGACAGTGTGGTCATTAATTGCATTCTTATCATAAAAACTTATAAACTTAGAGCCAGACACCATGGCGCAAGTCTGTAATCCCAGTGGCTCAGGAGACTGAGACAGGAGGATCACGAGTTCAAAGCCAGCCTCAGCAATTTATCGAAGCACTAAGCAACTAGGTGAGACCGTGTTTCTAAATAAAATACAAAATAGGGCTAGGGATGTAGCTCAGTAGTTGAGTGCCCCTGAGTTCAACCCAAGGTAGCAAAAAAAAAAAAAAAAAAAAAAAACTTGGTCTTTAGGAGCAAAAGTACATCATCAACATTGTTCTCATAGTATCTAGATTTGTGATAGCAATGTTTACCTAGAGACAATATTCCTTATTCAAAAGGAACTCTAAATCTTACCAAACAGCAGTTTTAACTGCAAATAATCTTCTCAAGGCACTTAATTTCTTTTGTATTGGTACATTATAATTATACATAATACTGGAACTCATTTTCCCATATTCATACCTGCATATAATTTGATCAATCTCATTCCCCAGTACCTTCCATTTCCCACCCTATACTCCACTTGCACTATTCTACTGATTTTTCCTTCTATTACTTCAATTAGTGTATCATAATTATACATCTAAACAAGATTCATTGTGCTAGATTTATACATTCCCCAGTACTTCTAACACGGTCTCCCTCCCTCTTTCTCCATTTTCTGTACTCTATTGGTTTACCTTCTATTTTTGTGAGATCACCCTTTTTTTAATTCCTTTTTTCCTTTTTCTTGTTGTAGCTTACAAATAGGAGATAAAGCACTGAACCCTCAACTTATTTCACTTAGCATGATGTTCTCCATCTACCAACAATGTCATTCCTCTTTATGGCTGAGTAAAACTCTACTGTGTGTATACAACATCTATTTGTCTGGTGACGGGCACCTAGTCTGGTTCCACAGGCACTTAATATTTTTACTATTTGGTGTTCATAAAGACAATAGTTTAAAATATTTAATAGCCTGGGAGGGGGGGGGAGAAACTAACCAGAAAGTTCTAATTTTTTATTTACTTTAACTTACATATAGTACACTTTCATCATATAAAAGAAAAATAAATTTGTATTTGTTGGCATATTGTCTTTAATCTCTAAGTATTTTTTCATGACATTAACCACATCACCTTGTTTCTTTATGTACTAAGTCAGCCATTCCTAAAAATGAAAAAAAAAAAAATCGTTTTTATGTAATCTGCAGTGCCACCCAATGGTGAGAAGTACATATTACACATTAAAGAATGTGCTCCTAGCATCCTTTTCCCTTGAGAGCTGGAGGAAGAGTAGGAATTCTCAGTGGCCACTTAGCCAGAACAATTATCTGGAAATGTTAATAAGGTTTTCAAACTTCAAGACACAGGAAAAAATACCAAGCTCTTGCAAAGGAGAAGTAAATGGGAGTTCAAAGAATAGCACAAAGCAAAAAAATTAGGATTCACCTTGAAGCAGAACATGACAGCCAAAGAACTTTCATACAGTAGTCACATCTTCTATAGTTAAATACTGCATCACTAAAAGTACTCTCTACAAGAAAATGTGAGAGGGGCTGGGGTTGTAGCTCAGGGGTAGAGTACTCAACCTAGCACGTGCGAGGAGGCCCTGGGTTCAAACCTCAGCACCACATAAAAATAAATAAAATAAAGGTATTGTGTCCAACTACAACTAAAAAATAATTTTTAAAAAATGTGAGAATATATGAATGTTTTTGAGATTCAAAGTAAATATGAAGGAATTTAATAAAATGTAACAAGGGAAAGCAATATTTTATTTACCATAAGGAGACCAAGAAACTATGACTCAAGAACAAAGTGATATGAGCAATGAAATCACCTAGTGATTCATTGCAGTACACCACATTTTAAAAAGGAAAAATATTCAGAAAGAGGCAAAAGCAAAGCCAGATGCAAACCATCACAAAAGTGACACTGAGAACTTGAAAGCTCCAATTTTTCCCCTTGAAAAACAGGCACTTAAGAGAGTTGCCAGGTGCGGTGGTGCATGCCTATAAACCCAGTAGTCAGCCTCAGCAAAATCAAGGCACTAAAGGAACTCAGTGAGACCCTGTCTCTAAATAAAACACAAAATAGGGCTGGGGATGTGGCTCAGTGGTTGAATGCCCCTCAGTTCAATCCCAGGTACAGAAAACAAAAACAAACTTCAGAGAGTTGCCTTTTGGTGAAATGTAGGAGGAATATAGTATTTAACATGTATTACAGGAGCATTTCTCACAAAGAAATAAAAAGAAAATGTATTAACTTCCTCTCCTTGCACAAGCTACATCCTCTCCCTACCAAGCTACATCCCCAGCACTCTTTTACTTTGGGGATAAGTTGCCCAGGCTGGCCTCCGACCCTTGAGTAGCTAGGAATTAAGGCCTAGGCCACCACACCTGGCTGTCATAGATTTTCAAAGACAGTTAAATTCCTTTAAATTAAATCATAATCTAAAGCTAAATTCTAAGAATAAAACAACAAGAAAAGAAAACATATTCTTGAGGAATTATAGATAGAAGATATTAGAAAACTGCCTGGAATCAAAAGCAAACTAGAAAAAGGCAATGTGTTAGCCAAGTGAGGTGACACATACGTGATCCCAGCAACTAGAGACTTAGGCAGGAGGATCACAAATTCAAGGCCAGCCTAAGCAATTTAGAAAGACCCTCAGCAACTCCGCAAGATCATCTCAAAATGAAAAGCACTGGGGATGTAAGTCAATGGTAAAGTGCCCCTGAGTTCAATTCCTAGCACCACAAAAAAAAAAAAAAAAAAAAAAAAAGTTGATGAATTATTCAGGCTGGATGATGGGTGTAAGAGGCTTTATTATACAATTCTGTCTACAATAAACTGTTTTCAATGGCAGTTATGAACATAGAGCTCTAGGAAGTTGTTGCTCACGGCAGGCATTACCTCCTCTGAAAATCTTTAACTGCACTAGACAGGCTCCTTCCTCCATGCCACTATTCTATACACACTTCTATTAGACCTACTTCCTTGTTTAATTTTACCTCATCTACAAAATCATGAACCATATAAAGCCAAGAATTGTGTCTTATTCATTTATACATGACATCACTTAGCATAGTAAAATGGATATAATAAATTAAAGGTCATGTATGATAAACTGAACAAAACAATGCAATTTGTAATTGCTGAGTGGACGACAGACTTTTAGAAAAAGTGAGAAAACAAAAAAAACATGGTATTTATGTATATTAAGAATTGTAATGCAAAAAATAAAAATTAAAAAAATATAGTTACCTTAGATTAGGTAGAGGGAAGTGAAAGGAGGGGAAGGCAGAGGATGTGGGGATAAGAAAAATACTTAGTAGAATGAAACAAATATTATTACTGTATGTATGTATGTGACTGTATGACCTATGTGATTCTACAATATGTATACTCACAAAAATGAGAAATTATATCCCATCTGTGTATGATACATCAAAGTATATAAGTGCATTCTACTGTTATGTATAACTAATTAAAACAAATTAAAAAAAAGAAAAAGTAAAAAATCCTTCTGAAAGAATAGAAACTGTATCAAAGTAAAGAGGAAAATATCTACCAAAAAATACTATAAAAGTAGATAGTAGGGGTCTGGGGTTGTGGCTCAGTGGTACAGCACTTGCCTGGCATGTGTGAGGTGCTGGGTTCGATCCTCAGCACCACATATAAATAAATAAAGAAAAGATCCTTTTACAACTAAAAAATATTTTTTAAAAAGTAGACAGTATGCTAAATGGCTAAAAAAACTGAATAAATGAAGCAATTAGTCTGAACCTTCCTATACCAAAATGGGGTACATAAAACCAAAAAATTGAAGGATACTTTTCACTGGGCATATCTAATACAGCTTGTTCTGATTCTGTATTTTCCAATCAATTTTCTGATATTTACATGATTTATCATTTAACTTTTCTGTTTTTATTTATTCAACAAATATGTATTGAATGCTCTAAAATGCCAAACACTATATTTACCATTTAAGATACATAAATTAACTACAACAACAAAAAAAAAATCTATGCCCTGAGGATCATATTTTTCAGTGTAGGAAAAAATAAATGGATAAATTGTATTACCAGTAAGAAGGCAATATATGCAGCCAAGAGAAGCCCTATCCAATAAATCCAAAAATTGTGTCTCACTGGGAGTTTTCAGTACAACGGCACTGTATAAACTGTAAGGAGTCACTTGTTTGGTATACATAAAAGTCTCCAGGACTGATCACCCCTGATAGAAAAAGTTAAAACTTAAAAAATAGTGACCACCCCAGCCCTACAAGGTTTGGCCCCACTGTAGGCCCCAACTGCTATCACTACCACCTTCTGACATATCTTTAGCAGAAACATAAAAATATTCATCTGTACAAAGATTACTAAAGAACAACAATTATATGCTTATTGCTTTTAAAGTTCCTTCTCTGATATAAAACAAAGATATAGGAAGGAAAAGCTGTTTTGAGTAAGACACTGAATTAGAATAACAACACAGCCTAAATTAAATGTAATAAACTATAAATGATATTTTAAACTTAGTCAAAAACCTTCTGCTAAGTGTCAAGGATTATCAGTCCTCTCCAAATACAGCGGCATTGATCAATAGTTTCCAATTACTAGTCCAGGAGTCACTGTCTCTATTCTTACATAATAGAAGAAATTCAATCTGTGAGTTCAGCCTAATGAGTCAATGCATTTATAAAACTCCACTTATGCAATTATGTAGGGGCTAGTATACTCAGTGCCTATAATTAAAACAAAAATTCTACATTTAGATACAGAGACGAAAACACATAAATAGTTCTCTCATACTAGACAAAGGCACCATCAACCTCTTCAACAAATGGTGCTGGGAAAACTGGAAAGCCATATAAAGCAGAATGAAACTGAACCCCTATCTCTCACCCTGCCCAAAACTCAACTTAAAATGAATAAAGGACCCAGGCATTAGACCAGAGACCCTACACCTACTAGAAAAAAAATGTAGGCCCAACTTTCCAACATATAGGCTTAGGAACCAACTTCCTTAACATGACTCCTAAAGTGCAAGAAGTAAAATCAAGAATCATGGTATCAAACTAAAATACTTCTTCACAAGAAAAGAAACAATCAAGAACATGAACAGAGAACCTACAGAATGGGAGAAAATCTTTGCCACCTGCACCTCAGATAGAACATTAATCTCCAGGATATATAAAGAACTCAAAAAATTTAACACCAAAAAAAACACAAATAGCACAATCAATAAACAGGCAAAAGGACTGAAAGATAATTCACAGAGGAAGAAATACATGAACAACTAATACATAAAAAATGTTCAATATCTCTAGCAATTATAAAAATGCAAATTAAAACGACACTGACATTCCATTTCACTCCAGTCAGAATGGCAATTATCAAGAATACAAGTAACAATAAATGTTGGCAAGGATGCGGGTGTGTGTGTGTGGGGGGGAGGTTCACTCATACATTGCTAGGAATACAAACTGGTACAACCACTCTGGAAAGCAGTATGGAGATTCCTCAGAAAACCTGGAATGGAACCACCATTTGACCCAGTTTTTTTAAATAAAGGATTGGATATCGCTCAGTGGTAAAGCATTTGTCTAGCACATGCAATGCCCACTCTCTTCAGTCTATACCCAAAGGACTTAAAATCAACATACTATAGTGAGGCAGCCACATCAATGTTCATAGCAGCTCAACTCACAAAAGCTAAGCTAAAGAACCAACCTATGTGCCCTTCAACAAATGGATAAAGAAAATGTGGTACATTTACACAATGGAATATTACTTAGCCATAAAAAAGAATGACTTCATATGACTTTTGCCAGTTAAAAAAAAAAAAAAGAAAGAAACGATTCAGAGACTATCATGCTAAATGAAATAAATCAGTCTCAAAAACCCAAAGACCAAATGTTCTCTCTGATCTGCAGATGCTAAAACACAACAAAGGGGTGGAGGCATAAAGGTTCATTGGATAAGATGAAGGGGAATGAAGGGAAAGACAGTGTGGGGAGGATGGGAATAAGAAAGACAGTAGAATGAAATAGAGATAACTTTTCATATATGATCATATCACCAGTCAAAGTCCACCTCATGTACAACCACAAGAATGAGATCCTAATTAGAATAAGTTACATTTCATGTATGTAAGATATGTCAAAATACACTCTACAGCCCGGCATAGTAGCACATGTTTGTAATCCCAGCATCTGGGGAGTTGGGAGGCTGAGGCAGGAGGACTGTGAGTTAAAAGCCAGCCTCAGCAACTTAGGGAGGCTCTAAGCAACTTAGCTGTCTATAAATAAAATATAAAAAGGGATGGGAATGTGGCTCAGTGGTTGGGTGTCCCTGGGTTCAATCCCCAGTACCAAAAAAAAACAAAAAACAAAAAAAAAACCCACCTCTACTGTCATGTATAGGTATGTAAAAATAAAAAATAAACATTCTACATTCCATCACTAAAATCACCTTCATACCTGCTGGGCATGGTAGCACACACTTGTAATCCTAACCATCTAGGAGGCTGAGGCAGGAAAATCTCAAGTTCAAAACCAGCCTTAGCAACTTAGCAAGAACCCATCTCAATGTTTTTTTAAAAAAAGGGTTGGATATAGCTCAGTGGTAAACCATTTGTCTAGCACATGCAAGGCCCTGAGTTAAACCCCAATACTAAAATGCACAAAATTCCATCACCCTGGAGCTATCCATATCAGTTCTTTAAATGGCAAGCAGGCACGGTGGTACACACCTGTAATCAGAGCAACTCAGGAGGCTAAAGCAGTTAAAATAAGTCAATCTAGGCAAGTTACCAAGACCTTGTCTCAAAAAATAAATAAGGCTAGAGATGTAGCTCAGTTGTAAAGGGCCCCTGGGTTCAATCCCCAGTACCCCCCCCACACACCAAAAAAAAAAAAAAAAGTAAAAGAGCCTATAATCTGAGGCTGAGGTAAAAGGATTGCAAATTCAAAGCCAGCCTCAGCCAACTTAACAAGACCCTGTCTCAAAATTAAAAATTACAAAAAGAGGCGTGGGCAGTGATGTACCTCAAGGATAAAGCACCTCTGGGTTAAATATCCTCAGCACCGCCCCACCCCCCAACATACACACACAAATAAAAAAGAAAAAAAAAGAAAAACAGCAAGTATTCTAGTTAGAGCACTTTCAATGATAAGAAACTATGACCAGGCAGGGTGCCCTCCCTAGAAGATGTTCCCAAACAGCCAATCTAAAATAGTTGATCCCTCAATCCAGAAACGTTCTGGTCCTGATTGCCTTTTTTAATTTGCGTAACACTATTAAGTATCGAACATTCTAATATGTATAATGTGTTTATAGTATAGACTTTCCTGATCGGAATTTACGGTCCAAAGATCAGAGACTTTCATTTGTTTAAAGCCATGTCCTATATCTAGAATATGAACGTGATGAATCACATATGAAAGTGATAAATAATTATGAAATAAATGAATTCTACAAAAAAAATTCCAATCTCTGCTTTTAGTTGTGTAAAGCTACAACTAGTACTCAAGACTCTTCCTTTTCAAGTCTAACCCCCAGAGGATACAACAATCTACCTTCTTTCAATTCCAGTTACTCAATTTACATTCACAATAATCAACAATCCAGCAGCCTCTATCAGCCTCTATCAGCCAGGCACTGAAAATAAGTAAATCTTTGCATTTAAGACTATAGAGGAGGGGCTGGGGATGTGGCTCAAGCGGTAGCGCACTCGCCTGGCATGCGTGCGGCCCGGGTTGGATCCTCAGCACCATATACAAACAAAGATGTTGTGTCCGCTGATAACTAAAAAATAAATATTAAAAAAATTCTCTCTCTCTCCCTCTCTCTCACTCTCTCTTAAAAAAAAAAAAAAAGACTATAGAGGAAAAAAGACAACAATTACAACACAGTATTACACGCAAAAATAAGCTGCTATGTAAGAAGGTAAGAGGAGGACCTAAATCACTCTCTGGAGGTTGGGAGAGTCTTCCAAGAGGAAAAGAAACATAGTATCTCAGCTGAGAGATGAGTGAGCATTATGGATGTTTGTCAGACAGGTGATGGGTACATTTATAGACACATCAAGGTCTGAATCTTAAAAAAAAAAAAAAAAACACCCAATACTTTTGAGGAATTGTAAATAGTTCACCATGATATAAGGATATGAAGCAAGCAGTACAGAACATGAGTAGAAGGTGAGAAAAGCAAGCAAGATCCATTTCACTGAGGTCCTTACTTCCTAAACTAGGTAGTATGAATTTTAATATGACAGTTTGCATATTGAAATTAAAACACCACCATAATCTGCATGCAGAAAAAGAGTAAAGAAGGATGGAATACACACTTCGTAGCCAGAAACCACTTAGAAGATTTATAACAAAGCCCAGACAGGGCTGGGGATATAGCTCCTTGGTAGAGCCCAAGACCCTAGGTTCAAATCCCTAATGACACAAAATGGGGGGAAAAAAAAAAAGTCCAGATAAATGATAGCCCAAACCAACATAGGAGCAGCAGGGAAAAAGAACCAGAGAAACAAGGTAAAACAAGATTTGGTAAATAATCAGGTAATGGAAGGATGGGAAAAGAAGGGTAGTACACAAAGTAATAAGAGTGAAGAGATCATATCTTGGATTTTTCCAAGTGACTACAGAATAAACGGGTCACAAAAGGAAGAGAAAATTAAGCTTGATACATAATTTTTCTGACATAAGTTTAAAGTATCTTAGAATCACCAAAATGCAACAAAGTTGAAGATCAAGCTGTACTAAAATGACAACAATTAGGGAGTCATCAAAACAAAGCTAGTTGAGGTCACCAAAGATGAGACCATTCACAGAGAGTAGACAGAGGGAAAAGACAGCAGAAGATAGTACCCCGGAATATAAAAAAACATGTGAAGTGTTCCGAGAAAAAGATAAACCAGAAAAGATTGGCTAATATGATAGAGGGAAAGAGAGAAAATATGTCCCAAAAGCATAAGAAAATTTCAAGGAAGATAGTCAAAATGACAAATGTTTAAAAAGATGCCATTAGCTTTAGCAATAGTGAGGTCAATGTTGAACGCCACCCCATGAAATTCAGTGATTGCAATAGATTATCAGACATCAAAATACTGGGAGAAAAATGTAATGAGATTTTTAAAAAATGAATAAAGACAACTTTTTCAAGAAATGTTGAGAAAGGCTGGGCATGGTGGCACAAGCCTATGATCCCTGAGACTCTGGAAGCTGAGGCAGGAGGATCACAAATTGAAGGTCAGCCTTAGCAACTTAGCAAGGTCTGAAGCAACTTCTCCAAAAAAATAATAAATAAAAGTTGGAGATGTAGCTCAGTCGTAAGGGACCACTAGATTCAATCCCAATACAGGAGAAAAAAAGTTACAGGAATTACAGATAAAGTTGAAGAGGAATCTAGGGTGAAGGGGATATATTTAAGATGAGAGACCTGAAGTGTGCTTAAGCATCCTAGTAAATTAGTGCCAGTTAAGAGTGAAAGAGGGCTAACAAAGTGTTATAGACTGAACTGTTTCCCCAAAATTCACATGTTGAAATCCTAAAGACAGCACCCTCAGTGTATGAAGATAAGGTTTTTAAACAGCTGATTGAATAAGACAAAAGGAGGCTGTTAGGATGGGTCCTTAATCTAATACAACTTGGGTCCTTATAAAAAGAAGTGACATCAGGGGTGCTTGTATGTGAAGGGACAATCATATGAAGAGATAGCAAGAGGGTAACCATCTGCAAGCCAAGGACAGACAACACCAGACCTACCAGGACCTTGACCTTGAACTTTCAACTTCCAGATCTGTGAGAAAATAAATTTCTGTTGTTTTAAGTCACTCAGTTTGGCATTTTGTTATGGCAGCCCTAGTAAATTAACACAGGGAGAATTTTCTGCCCCAAAGGACAGAAAATTTAGAATATAATTAGAGACAGAGGCAGACATGTTTGTAGGAGAAAAAACAAAAAGCATGGGCTGGGGTTGTGGCTCAGTGGCAGAGTGCTTGCTTCACACATGTGAGGCACTGGCCTCAATCCTCAGCACCACATAAAAATAAGTAAACAAAATAAAAATACTGGGTCCATCCATAACTAAACATTTGGATGAATGGATAAAAAAAAAATGTGGCATATACACACAATGAAATTTTACTCAGCATTAAAAGAGAATAAAATCATGGCATTTGCAGGTAAATGGATAGCGTTAGAGAAGATAATGCTAAGTCAAGTTAGCCAATCCCCCCAAAAAATAAATGCCAAATGTTTTCTGATATAAGGAGGCTCACTCACAGTGAGGTAGAGAGGGGGAACATGGGAGGAATAGATGAATTTTAGATAGGGCAGAAGGGTGGGAGGGAAAAGGAGGGGACAGGGGAGTAGCAAGGATGGTGGAATGTAATGGACAACATTATCCAAAGTACATTAGATATCATATCCAAAGTACATGGACGTCATATCCAAAGTACATGGACATCATATCCAAAGTATGAAGACTTGAATTGGGTGTCAACATACCTTATATACAGAAATATGAAAAATTGTGGTATATATGTGTAATAAGAATTGTAAAGCAAAAAAAGAAAAAGAAAACAAAGTACATGTATAAAGGCATGAATTGGTGTGAACATACTTTATATAAAAAGATATAAAAAATTGTGCTCTATATGTGTAATAAGAATTGTAATGCATTCTGCTGTAGTGTATTTAAAAAAAAAAAAAAAGCAACAGATCTCCTGCCCAACATATTTCCTCTCTGAAATAGAAGAAAACATTTTCTAGTAAAGAGGAAGGAGGAAAGGTTGTGGGATAGTAAGCCACTACCTGAAACAAGAGCAGTTACTAGGGATACAGGATTATTAGGCTGCCTGTCCAGTAATCAAAAAAATGTCTACTGTTCAATGAATACCTAGCTTGCATTCATGAATGCTTTCATTCAGTTTAAATATAATGAATTCTGCCAGTGACCAGCAACAGAAAAGAATTGAAATGAATCAGAACCTGGGTTATGAATTTAGGTATGTAAGATCTTAAGAAAGTCACTTATCATTTCTAGGCCCCAGATTCACCAGAGGAATAGACCTGATAATCAGCATAAAATAATCTCAGAATTTTTTAAATGCTCTAATTTTCATGGAGGCTTGTGCCTGATCTCTGTCTTCTTCAACTTTCACCAATAAAAATAGTGTATCTCAAACTTCATCGAGAATTCCTATCATCTGAATATCTTGTAAAAATGCAAATTCCGATCCAGTAGTTTTCAAGTTGGGCCTGAGATTTTAAGTTTCTAACTCCTAGATAATGCAATATATAACATTTTTAAGTAGCAAGGGTGTGCAACACTGATTCAGCTTAAACTCTGTGGACTGAGCTATAATCAGTTCCATATTTTAAAAACCAAAGGACACTTCAGACACACCTGCACCGAATTTGCCAGGCCATTCCCTAAAACACTCTGGAATTAACTAATAATGCCCATCTGATAAAGAAAAGAACAAATACTATTACCAGTAATACTAAAATAGGAGAAATGAGATTAAATTACGTATGTACATACATACAACACAAAGATTCAAATCCAACTAAAATTGCCTTTCCCCAAGATCTCTGGTATATTTTAAATGTCATATGACCACATGGATTAATGCTTTCTGGTTTGATTCTGATTGTAAATACATTCATAATATCATGAAATATAAAGATTTTTCTAATAATTGCCAAATAAGCTGTACTTGTTTAGAATCTCCAATCATACTACTTCAACCAAATTCATCTGTAATGGGTATCCTTTTTAACTTTAGGAAATGTAACTATGGCAAAGAATACGCTTCTGAGCTGGAGCAATAGCGCAGCTTGTAATCCTAGTTGCTGGGGGGTGGTGAGGCAGGAGGATCCGGACTTCAAAGTAATTTAGCCAAGCACTAAGCAACTCAGTGAGACCCTGTCTCTAAATAAAATACAAAATAGGACTGGGGAAGTGGCTCAGTGCCTCTGGGTTCAATCCTTGGTTAGCTCCCTACTCCCCCCAAAAAAGAATACCCTTCTGTCCTAAGGTTATAATATATGGTCACAACCTACTGTCATATATTATAATCCATTCTGTTTCCACAATTTCCTGTGCTAGTTCCATCCAAAAATAAAATTTGCAATTCTATTACAAAAAAATAGGAAGAAATTTCCTAATTTCACCAAAATCAGTGAAGAAAGATATAAGAAAAGATGTCATACAATGGTTGTATCATACAGTGAAATCACTTATGCTTAATGTGAAGCCTCTGTGCTGAGCAGGTAAGTTTTAAATAAGCCGAAAATGGAGGAGGGAAATCCACATGGGAAGAGGTCGGGGGTAGGACTCATATAAGGCTGAGAACTGCTCTTCCTTATTTCATTCTAAATAACCAAACCTCAAGGGCACTACTGCACAGTAACTGAGTTCCTTTAAATTGTGGTAAAGAAGAGGTATGTCAATTGTAACCTTGGCACCAGAAGGCAATTAATTTACCAGTCCTTGCTATTTATTTAGCCAAATCACGTAGATAAGATTACTTCTCTCATTAACCAACAGCTCACAAAAATAAAGAAAAATGACAAATGCAATGGGCCTCAAATAGTTTTGCTGAATCATAAATATCCCCAAACATAAATCTGCAGGAGTCGCTGAGATTGAGCATTGGCGGCCATACCTCAGCATGAAACTCCTCTCCGAAAATGCTAGCTTCCTTCACTTTTTAATTAAAGGCAAAGCAGTTTAAAGATTTCACACTATTGCTCTTACCAGCAAGGCTGAATATGCAATACCATATTTACTAATTTGATACTAAAGATAAAATTCTCTCAAAGTTTGCATCACCTATCCCCCAAGGGCAAATATACCACCCAGGCCCGCAATAGCAGCCACAACGGGTACCCTCAGCTCCGCTCTGCCTGGCACATATGTCCCTGTAACGCCGCACCCTGATTTTCCTCCACAACCATGCGCTCTGATGACCGGCTAACTCGGCGAGCGCCCTGCTCCCAGGGATTCCAGGAGTTACACAGAGCCAAGCCTGCAGGCCGCCCTCGCTACTTACTGCTCTATAACTCAATTCTCGGTAGCTCCACGTTCTTCCCTCTCTACACGGGTCTCAGCTGCCCAACCCACTCCTTCCTTCTGCCCGCGCGCGTTCTGCGGCTCTCGGGCCTGGGCCTCACCCTTTGGTTCGGTCCGGAATGACCCGACCCTATGGCTCCCACTTCTTAAAACGAAGTGGCGTCGGTCGGTACGGCGCCCCACACTGCCAGTCCACACGCTGCCGCCTACTGATGCCGAAAGCGGATTCTAGGAACGCGCCATGTTCAGCGTCGCGACTCCAAACGACGCGGACGCGCTGATATTGCGTCACAGATTTCCAAAGCGCATGAGAGGCAAAAGAAGACGATAGGCTAACGGTGAAAAGGAGTGGGCGGAGCTTTCTCTTCGAACCTAAAGGCGCCCGGCATCCAAATCAACAATGTGAGCATGCGCAGTAGAGCCCCGACTAGCTGAATGTGTAACCATGGCAACAGTAAATCCGCGTTGCCCTAAACTGGAAATCAGATGTCTCCTGGATTGCCTAAAACTGAAGTCAGAAACATTTTTTCTTCTAGATATGAACTGCTTGTTTACGGGTCTCGCAACGTAGAGAATGATTATTACACTCTTAATCCCACCAGTCAACCCTCCTTACCACAAATGTTTTTCAAGTTCTTGAACTTTCTGGCACTCTACTCCAAAGCAGCAGCAAGGGTGGAAAGGTTTAAAAGGGCCACTTCTGATTGCTTCTGCGACTAGCTGGCTTACTGATCTGTTTTCTTATCTTTACAAAGACAGACTGTAAAGAAATAGTTGTGTTCATAAACATTAGTAAACATTTGTTGCTCATGTAGAATGTACCAGACACTGTTTAAGATCTTTAAGATTGGACCCAAACAGTAAACACTACATTACAAGGATATTCATTACACAAGGGCTGTTTATTAAAGTAAAGAAATAAAAATTACTTGAAAGACCATTAGAGAGGAATGATTAAATCAGAACACATTCACTGATAATACAAATTAGTCATCTAAATTTATGTTGAAGCATATTTGTTGACACAGTAATATATTAGCAGTGCATTAGAGGAGTAGGTTACAAAATGATGTTCAGTAAGATCCAATGTTTGGAAGTACATGCCAAATGCTAACTGGGCCTGTCACAGTTGGGTGTTTTTTTGTTTTGTTTTGGTACCAGGAATTGAACTCAGGGGCCTCACTAAATTGCTCAGTCTGGCTTTTTCCCCCTTTTAATATATTTTTAGTTATCAATAGACCTTTATTTTATTTACATGCAGTGCTGAGAGTAGAACGCAGGGCATCACACATACTATGCAAGTGCTCTACCACTGAGCCACAACCCCAGCCCTCTACATTTGGCTTTGAACTTGCCATTCTTCTGCCTCAGCCTCCCCAATTGCTGGGATTACAGGCATATGCCACCACATCTGGAAGCTGGATGGTATTTTGACCAAGCTTCATTTTCTTTTTGTTTAACTCTATCTTCTCATTTTATTTATATATATATATATATATATATATATATATATATATATATCAAATTTTAAGTGTGTGTCAAGTCATGTAGGGATCTTGTTATAATACAGGACTGATTAATCTAGTCTGGGATGTTTCCTAAAATTCTTTGTTTCTAATAAATTCCAGATAATGAGTACAGCAGTGTAAGCTGGTAATCCAAGTAACTGAGGTGGCTGAGGCAAGAGGACTGTAAGTTCTAGGCAAGCCTTAGCAACTAAGTGAGATTCTCAGCAACTTAGCAAGTCCCTGTCTCAAAATAAAAACAAAAAGGACTGGGAATGTGGCTCAGTGAAAAAGCACCCTGGCGCTCAATCTCCAGTACCAAAAAAGGAAAAAAGAAGTTTCCAGGTGATGCCAATGCTGCCAGCCCACAGATGACAGTATGAGAAACAGGACTCTAAGGAATTTTGATGTAGAAAAAGTTACCTAATTCAAAATAGAAGAAAAACTGGTTTAGAAGAGTAGATCTCGCCTATTTGGATAATGGACCATTTGGAAATCAAAGGAAATCTCTATATTAGGAAAATGTGTCAGGTGTGGTAGGTGAAAGCCTGAAGTCCCAGCAACTCTTGGGGCTGAGACAGGAGCAATCCAAGTCCAAAGCCAGGCTCAGCAACTTAGTGAGGTCCTAAGAAACTCAGCAAGAATCTGTCTCAAAATAAAAATAAAAAGGGATGGGAATGTGGCTGAGTGGTTAAGCACCCCTAGGTTCAATCCCTGGGATCAAAAAGGAAAAGAAAAAAAAAACAGAAAGGAAGAAAACCGGGGATGGGGCTGTGGCTCAGCAGCAGAGCACTTGCATGTGTGAGGCCCTGGGTTAGATCCTCAGCACCACATAGATAAAATAAAAAGGTACTACATCTACCTACAACTAAAAAAAAAAAAAAAAAAAAAAAAAAAAATTTAAAAAAAGGAAGAAAACCAAACCATAAAAATGCATGTATGCAAATTTTTCCAATAATGTAAGGATACCAAATCCATTTGGGGGTCCTAGGTACTGTGAATATAAAAGCTAGTCACGTACTATGAACAAAATAAATATGTACAACTGAATAAATCATGTCATTTCCTCAGGGTTTTTAGAGAAAAGAGTAAACAAATATTTAAATTAACACCATTGGGCCTGTTGTGATACATCTGAAATCTTAATATAAATTCTGTTTTCCCCCACATATAGCTGAGAACAGTAAAGGAAAAGCAGAAAGTTAATGAAGCAAATGCTAAATTAAAAAAAACACTGATTTCCATTCCTATCAATCTTAATTTAAAAAACTCATCACAATAAGTAACACTCATTCTGCCTCAATAATTACATTATTATAATTAACTTCCAATAAATACTTCTTATGTGTGGGGCATGGTGGTGTACACCTGCAGCCCCAGCCTCTTGAAAGGCTAAGGTAAGAAGAACACAAGTTCAAAGCCAGCCTGCACAACTCAAGAGAAACCCTGTTTAAAAAACAAAAACAAACCAGAATTTCCTATATGTCAACTACTGTTCTGTTTTTAAGGACTGGCATTTAACTTGTTACATCTTATGTAATTTATAAGTTCTTATCACCCTCATCTAGAATGGAGAGTGGTCTTTTCTTCATTTTACAGATTAAAAGATGATGTTCATAGGAATTAAGTCATTTTTTTTCCAAAGTTAGATTCTTAAGTGGAAGAGCACAGACTCAAACTCAGATGCAGTATGTATATAATGACAGGTACAAAAAAAAGACGTCCACATCCGCATCCCCCAAACTTGTGAATGTATTACCTCACATAACAAATGAGATTTTACCAATGTAAGGATCCTGGTAGGGGAAGATAATTCTAGATTATCCTGCAGATCAAATGTAATCATTGGAGTTTTCATAACAGGGTTTTTAAAAAATCAAGAATGTCAGAGAAGCGGCTTGGAAGGAAGATTTGAGAAATTGCCTTAAACATACTTTTTATACCAAAAAAACCTAAGCACACTATTAGACTAAAACTAACCCCAATCTTCTGTGACAATTTCAAATGTATTCAAGCTGTCAGTTTTTCATTTGAATATTACTAAAGTCAGAGTACTTAATTTTTCTAACTTCATCAAAAATAATGAAATGAATGACATTCTTGTGTTTTATCTTCTCCCATCATCATCTGTAAAATAGTTCATATAGTCATTTTCTAATTAAAACTATACACTCTGTTTAAAAAATTTTCAACACATGAATGCTTGCAAAGCTCTTACAAGAAATCAAATCCAAAGATGGAAAAGGGGTGTGCCAATTAAGCCTGCCCAATCAGGTCATAAAGATATGACTGAACCCTGTTGTTATCAGCCTCATTTGTCCAAAAAAAAAGGCCATGAAAATTCCAACACTTTCTCCTCCTGAGCATAGCAGAGCTGCAGACTCTGTCTGTACAGGTACATACAAGTGTAAATTATCATACCAACAGAGCAAAAATCTGTGTGATTATATCTAAAAGTTTATTATAATTTTAATAGAAAATAAGGGGAAAGCAAAGGGGCATTTTGAGGAATCCAGGTCTCTAGGTGTCCTGAAACATTTACCTCTCCACAGGGTATCAGCCCAACTAAAGGAGAGAACTCATTCCTATCTTTGGCCAACAAAGACAATGCTTTCCAAAATATTTTAAAGTTAAAATAATGCTTATTTTTAAACTATTAGGGCCTAAAATAAGAATAAAGAGACTGAATAAGGGACAGAGGAGCTTTTCTGTGAATAAAGAAAGTAAACTTCAGAGCATGTATTTTTTGACAATGAGTTACTGACTTCTGAACTTTCTTGCTTTCTTCCAGGCTCCTTCCAAATGGTTGGGGTTATTAGGCATTAAGTTGCTTCCTTTCAAATACTCAATATAAATAATTTGCACTTATTTTAAAAAGTGTCAGAAAGAATAAAATATGACCATGCTAGCAGGGGTCAGAGCAGTGTGGGGGCCATGAGCTGGAATGTGAGCAACCTGTAGACGTTGGGAAAATAAGGGAAAAGTTTTTTTCCCCACAGCCTCTGGAAAAAAAAAAAAAAGCCCCGTAGACTATTCTTAACTTCATCTCCATATTCCAAGATAATAAATCTATGTTGTTAAAGCAACAAGAGAAATATATACATATTATAGGGCCATAGGTTTTCTAACTTACTACACTTCATTTATTATTGCAACTTTACAAAATTAGGACTTGGGCAAGTCTATGTTATAATACGGCTCATTGGATGTTTACAAGTTTACCCATTAGATGTTTATAACATACCAAATAAGGATTAAGACTTTGAGAAATGATTTCATCTTTGTTACTATAATTCATAGTAGATTATTTTTTATTCAAAACTTCAAACTATAACAAATTCTTTTAGTAAAGATTGATTATATTAGCTATGATATGTTCATTCAATTGAGTGCCTGTTAAAAATGATGCAGATTTTATTCATTAACATTAAAAGATGCCCAGAATATTTAGTTAAGTAAGAATAGGAAGTTAGAAGAGTTTTATGTATCAAAAATTTTTGAAAAACACACACCAATATTTTAATAGGTGTGAATTCTGGATAGTTTCATCATCTACAATCTTTTAGTATCTAAATGATTTTTATTTATGTATTTATTCAAGTAATGCTTGAACAGTACAAAATAATAAATACAATTATTTCTAGTTTGGAAAAAGAAACATAATAGCAAAAATAAAGTGAAGTGGGTATTTCTCATATTCTTCTGGTGAAAATGAAAATTGATTAAGCTGTTTCTGAAAATAATTTGTCAATATATATCCAAAGACTAAAATGTTCATATAATTTGACTAAATAATCTCATTCTTGGAACTCTACACTAAAGGATATAGAAATATTCTTCATGAATGCACTAAAATGTATAAGACTCAATTTTTTTTACATGACAAATGGTATAGAAATGATTTAATAGTAAACATATACATTCACAAGATGAAATCTTCTTCAGGAGCTGTGAATATTGATTATCCAGGATATGAAATTACTTGAAAAAGTGTTTTTTCTTTGTGGTACTGGAGATCAAACCCAGGGGCTTGTACATGCCAGGCTCTTACTCTACTACTGAATTACACTTATAGACACAAGTGTCTTTTGTGTTATTGTATTTATGGAAAAAAAAACAGTAAATTGTATGTATACCCTGACTATGTAAAACCATGCATTACTAAAACAACAAAAAAGAAAGAATGTGTCAAAAATGATCATAAATTATTCCAGCATAATGAAATCATAGGTAACATTTTCATCTTTTTTCTACTTTCTGTATTTTCCAGGACTTTTACAAGTTAAGTTTTTGGTTTGATTCTGTGATTTTGTTTTCAATGTAGCTGTCCTATCTTTGGGTCCCTGGAAATTCATAGGAGTGGAAAAAATAAAATTAGCTTTACTTACTTTATGCATTGATTGTTAACTTGGATGTAGCCTTTTTTCCCCTTTTCTCATTCCTAGGGATCCAACCCAGAACCTTTAGCATAGTAGGCAAGTGCTCTACAACTGAGTTACACTTCCAACACAGACATAGCTTACTTTAACATTCATGTCAAAGATTTACTCTTTTAACTTAATATTTTCAGATCCTGTGGATCTTATTTTAGATTGTCATTAAAAAATAAAAATTGATTTAAATTATAGTTGGAATGTCTGAGCTAGTACCTTTTTGCTTCACTGTCCATTGACCAATGAAGGCAAAGGACTAATGTGCCAACACAGAGCTGGAAGTAGAAACCAATGAAGCCCACATGAGGTAGGCTGGTGCCTTATTTTGACATAGTGACTAGGTTCCACCCCCATCTCTGACACCTGTAGCACTTAGGCAAATACCTTTATTCTTTATGAGACTGGATTCCCTCAAGTGTAAAACACGATAATCATGCTTGCCCAAACGACTTCATGTTTCATTGAAAATAGCCAGGCTTGGTGGCACACGCCTGTAATGCCAGCGACTTAGAAGGCTGAGGCAGGAGGATCATGAGTTCAAAGCCAGCCTCAGCAATTTAGCAAGGCCCTAAGTAACTCCGCGAGACCCTGTCTCTAAAAATATATTAAAAGGGGGCTGGGAATGTGGCTCAATAGTTAAGCGCCCCTGGGTTCAATCCCTGCTACCAAAGAAAAAAATAATAATAGAAAATAAAAATTATGTAGAAAGCATTTTGAAAAACACAAACTGTGATACGAAAACAAGGGGGAATGCACACAATCAATTGCTCATCAAAACAGTTTTCTTTAGAAATGACAGGAAAAGACTTTTTTCCATAGAGTATACACTGAAAATTTTAAAACTGAGAGCCACTACATTGGAAGGTGAAATTGACGCAGATCTTGTATTCATGGAGGTTACAGTCGGATTGACACTCCTATTACAACACCCAATACATACCTATTACCACACTTACAGCGTTTTGGAGCTTTTGGTTGATCTCTCAGTGGAATAAACTTTGAGAGCAGTCTCTAATATGTAACCGTGAATTTCCAGCAGTGGCCTATACACAGCTGGGACTCAAAAAAATGTACAGAGTGTAAATGATGAAGCACAAAGGGAAGTAAAGGAATCAGAAGCGCTAGTGGAACTAGAGGCTAATTCCATTTTCGGAGTTCCTTTCTATACAGCAAGCAGAGGAGAAACGTAAGGAGTTTCCACCCTGCAATCTGCACGTAAACAGGAAAAAGACACGTGAAAGAAAACTTCTCTGGATGTCAGCGATCCCAGAACCTGGCCTAATAGAGGAGGCTTAACCACATTAAATAACTTAAACCTTACGCTTAGAGTACCACACAGCTTCTCCGCTAGCTCCTTGTGGACGGCGACGAGATACCCCGCCCCAACTCTAAGCCAGCCAATCCAAACTGTCGGAATCGGTGGCGCGGTGCCTTCTGGGATTCGTCGCTCCAGAGTCCAGGCTTTCCTGCAGCTGCTGATTACAATTTCCGGCGACCCCTGGGCTCCACGCTCAGCATCCTTCTGGGGGAGGAGTCCAGGGCGTACGGAGGCGGAACGTGGGCCTCGCCCCTTCCCCACGTCGTGCGTACCAGTGACTGGCAGCGTCTCTCTAGTGCTGCAGAGACTATAGCTTTCAAGCTTTGGGACTTGTACACTTCGCAGGCCTAGGTTCCCGCTTTCTGCAGGGATGCCGAAGATCAAGTCAGGGGCGAGTGGCTGCCGCAAGCGACAGGAACAGCGCCGGGAGCTAAAAAGCGCCGGAGGTGTGGACAGCCGGGAGGAAACAGGGTTCCGGTCCAGTCTTCCTGCGGGACCATTCCTGGCGCGGACCGAGGCCCAAACCCGGGTAGATGGCCCGCCGCCACCTGCGCTCCTGAAAGCGCGGATGTCGGAGGTTCTTGGAGCGCCGGCCCCAGAGCCCAGCGCGTCGCCTCCAGCAAGGCCCGCGGGGGGATGGACTTAAAGCAGTGTGGTCAGTCCCGGCCCGGGGTGGGATGTTCGCTGGCTTCGTTGGCACAGAAATCTAACCCCACTACCGATCCTGCTTTCGTCTCTGGGACGGCCTGATATCTAATCGTGGTTGAGAAATTAAGGCTGTTTTGTGTTTTCTTCCAGGACTCATGTTCAACACGGGAATTGGGCAACACATTTTGAAAAATCCTCTCATTGTTAACAGCATTATTGATAAGGTGGGTGTGATGGAGGAACGGGAGAGAAGAGTTTGTTGGATTCTTAATTTTATTTTCACCATACTTAAGCGGAGAGAGAATGTCAGACATAAAGTAGATGTTTGGTAAATATTTGTTGAACGAGTTAAAAAATGTCTAGGACTCACAGGCTGGGTCAGAATTGAGAAATATTGATTCTTAGTCAAATTCATCATACACAGTTCTTTCCCATTTGAATTTGTTGGTATGAACAGAGTTGGTAACAGGATGCTATTGGAATCATTTCCTAAGTAGAAAGACAATATAGAAAGAAATGCTATTCTTGTTTTTCTGACTCCTAAAGATGAGAAGTAGGCTGTTAAGAGAGGTTAAGAGAGGTCTTAGCTTTTCATTTGCACCTAATATATTAATTTTGGAACCACACATATGAAGAAATCTCATTAAAATGAAGTCTGAGTAAGATCTCTGAACGCTTACAAAGATGTTCAAGTATAAACTATGTGTTCCAAAATGCTAAAGGATCTCAAATGGTTGTGCTTGCTTTTAGGCTGCCCTAAGACCAACTGATGTGGTGCTGGAAGTTGGACCTGGAACTGGCAACATGACTGTAAAGTTGTTAGAAAAGGCAAAAAAGGTAAAAATGAGGTTTAATGTTTTAATATCACAAATGACTGTAGCAAGCTCAGCTGGTATACAAACATAAAACTGTCTTAATTGTAATGCTTGATCCCTTACTAGGAATTTTATCTTAGAAAGTATCAGATATATTAGGAAAACTGGACATATTAGCTGAGCATGGAGGCACACTCCTGTAATCCCAGCAAATTAGGGAGGCTGAGGCAGTAAGATCACAAGGCAAGGCCAGCCTCAGCAACTTAGGGAGACCCTGTCTCAAAATAAAGGGCTGGGTGTGTGGCTTAGTGGTTAAGTGCCCTTAGGTTTAATCCCTGGTACCATTAAAAAAAAAAAAAAGAAAGAAAAGAAAACTGACATATTAGGTATTTTGACAGGGAATTAATTATTGTAGTTAGAGGACTAAAAGAACAAAATGGGAACACTAAACCCCAAAATAATTACAAAGATCAGTTAACCGCCTTTAGCCCTAGAGAAACAAAGCAAAGAAATTGTAATTTTTGGAACCCAGAAATTTATAGAAGACCTGCAGAACTAGAGTTCATGCCTCTAAGATTGAGGTGCCACCTGGTCACTTCCAGTACCTTTTTTGTGTTTTGACTAATCCAGCTTTCAGTTAAGTGGAATCATTGTTGGATCCTTGGTGGAAGCAAGCAACACATTTTAAAGGGCTTATCTAAAGAGAGTGATGAAGACTCTCTAGAGATGTATGAGAATGGGATTCAAGGAATCAATAAGCATTAATGAAATAATGAGGAGTAGCTACAGCAGGAAGCAGTTACCATCAAAAGGCCTGGTTAAAAGGGGAGAGATCAAGGAGAGTGTGATTTATTGAAGAGAAGCCACAACAGAACATAGCTCCTACTGAAATATCTGAAAGGCATGGAATAGGCTAGGAAATAAATACCCAATCTCTCCATTATAGGTACCCCATATTGGTGCTTTTATTTATTTATTCTTTGGTGCTGGGGATAGAACCCAGAATCTTCACATGCTAGGCAAATGCTCCACCACTGAACCACAATGGTGTCCAGCTGCTGCCTTTCACTGGCCAATTCCAACCAGAAGCCAAAGTATAAGGGAGCTGGACAGCATTTATATGGCAAAGCAAAGGTGAAATGAGTATCAAATATAAGGTGAAAATATAAAATGAATCTCGGAGCCAGAAATAAGCAGCACGTGTTCTAAGCCATACACATGGTCTTCTTGGAAGTCAATGAAACCTAAGAACATATTGCAATAAAATTACAAACATAGCTTTGTCTGCTATCCATTTTCACTTGAGAAGTTACTTATGCCACATGTTCTGGATCTCAGTTGATGAAAGAAGTAATATACTAGGAGTAGTTTTTTAAACTGTGGTCTAAAAACACTACATACATATTGTATATTCTTTTTTATCCACTGCTTAGTTACAAAGCATAGAGACAAAGCCAACAGAACAATTCTGGTGATTACTTGAGAATTCTCACATAATGTCTGCTTTTCTGGGTGATATTTTTTCTTTGTTGTTTAAAGTGGTAGAAAATAATTGAAGGAGTATGGTTAGAAATTGGAAGACAGTTTAAATCATATAAGAATTACTGGTTGGGTAATAAGATACTTCATAATGAACCTAATAAATTTTTTTTGTTAATTTAGGTAATTGCCTGTGAACTTGACACAAGGCTAGTAGCAGAACTGCACAAAAGAGTTCAGGGCACGTGAGTATACTCAATAGAATTAAAGTGCATTTCGTTCGGTCTCTTGAAACAACATTCTTCTAAATTTATTTTCATATTTTTAGACCTCTGGCCAGCAAACTTCAAGTTATGGTGGGTGATGTGTTGAAAACAGACTTGCCATTCTTTGATACTTGTGTGGCAAATTTGCCTTATCAGGTATGTCCTCAAGTTGTCAGAATCATCTTACTGTTTCTCTGATGTGTCTTTCCTGAGAGTAACTAGTAATTCTCTTACAGATCTCTTCTCCTTTTGTCTTCAAGCTGTTGTTGCACCGACCTTTTTTCAGGTTTGTGACAAAAAAACAAGAGTTACTGCCATATTTAAGAAAGATGGACAGTTTAGGCCAGGAACACAAAAGACAGTTGAAAATGAAAGTCAAGTAAACTGAAAAACTATTGTAGACTTTTTATAGAAAACATTGATTTGTATGGATTTCTCTTTTTCAATTGACCAGAGTTATTTTGTAGAGCATTGGGAGGGTAGTATGACTTTCCCTATTTTCTAATCCTCTGCTATTAACATAGATCATACTATTTTATTACCTTATGTCTAGATAAATTGCAGTGGCTTCCTAACTGGTCTCTGGTAGAGTCTATCCAGTGGCTTTCAAACTGCAAGTCAAATACCCCTTAATGGTTATAAAGTAAATTCAGTGAGTCATGATCATCCTTTTTTTTTTTTTTTAATAACATGGGATAGAATATATCAGAAGGCACTGTACATGGTCCAGGTGATATTGTTTCATGAAACTTTGAAGTATATAAACAGAAATACATACAGATATTTTTGTAATTGCAGATATATTTCTTAATGTGATTCACTCACAGAAAAGAAAGTTGAAATGCAGCTTTGAAGATGATTTTGTTAGCCTCCCAAAGTCTCCCTGTTGCTTGAAGAAAAAAATCCACATTCTTTAAACTGTTAAACTAACAGGACATAATATCAAAACTTGCCTTTCCAGCCTGCAGTATTTCTTAAAAGTATTACCTGCCAGTCAATTTTGTGTGTTTATATGTAGTACTGACGATTGAACCTTTGGGTGCTTTACTACTGAATTTTCATACCCAGGCCTTATTATTTTTTGAGACAGGGTCTCAGTAAGTTGCCAGGGGTGGCCTTGAACTTGAGATCCTCCTGCTTTAGCCTTCCGAGAAGCTAGGATTACAGGTGTGCACCACTGTACCCAACAACAGAATCAGTTTTATTGTTTTTGTATAAGGGGTGATGTACTGGTACAGATCTGAAGTACCTACTCATCTGATGTTTGAGGGCAAGCAGTCTTCCTTGGGGTTAGGAATATGGCCATTATAAAACATAACAAAGCCAACTATTTTCATTTTGTGGTAACAAAACTAAAGCTTAAAGTTTTCTACCTTCTAACCTGCTAAACTCACCATCATTAACTACAGATACTGCTCTGCTATTTCCTTCCCCTCAAAATTCATTGTAGTCAAAGTACATTCATAGTTGATAGTGATGATTTCCTTATTCTTGTTTTCTTTTCAGATGTGCTATACTTATGTTTCAAAGAGAATTTGCCCTCCGACTGGTTGCAAAACCTGGAGATAAGTTATACTGCAGACTCTCAATTAATACACAGCTATTAGCACGTGTGGACCATCTAATGAAAGTAAGTGTATTTTATTACTGAAATAGGCTAGTAACCTCATCTTTTGAGCATCTAGCTGTGCCTTTTGTGAGGACAGAATCTTTGATTACTAACTAAAAGTTGCTTTTGAGAGGATTAAATGTTTTCTGATTAACAGGTTGGAAAGAATAACTTCAAACCACCACCCAAGGTAGAATCCAGTGTTGTAAGGATAGAACCCAAGAATCCACCACCACCTATCAATTTTCAGGTGAGGTTAAAATACTATATCATTCAATAAACAAAAGAACTCTAACTTAGAAAATCTGTGGCTATAATAGCAGAAAAAAATATTGTAGGTCTAAATAGATAGGAAAATGTGAATTACAGCTTTGTGATGATGGAGTAGATGGAATAATTTGATGCATGATAGACAAAACATGTGTCTGTAAAAGACAAAACAATTAGAATGCAAATGCATTGCACTTAAGAGAGTATAGCTCTGAAAATCTTATCTATTTGAGTAACTTGTAAAAAAGGTAAAATGAAAATTATTTTGAGTAATATTTTGGGTAATACTCTGTAATAAAAATTCTTGTTTTTGTGACTTAAAGAAATCTAGACTACTTGATGTCAAATCTTACTGTAGTCACATTATGGAAAAACATAATTGTTTGATAAACTTGTTTTAAGTGATTTGTCCATAACTCCTTTAAGGAGGTTTAGGTGCATTGCACAGGCTATATCCTAAATCATGTCTGTTTTGAATCTCATTTTTAATTTTTTGTGGGTTTGATAATAGAGATCAAAACTAAGGGTGTTTACCATTGAGGTACAACCCTCATCCTTCTTATTTTTTTGAGATGAGGTGTCACTAAGTTGATGAGGATCTGTGTTGCTAAGGCTGATGTCAAACTTGTGATCCTCCTTCCTCGGACTTTTGAGTTGCTGGGATTGCAGCTGTGTGACACTGCACCTGGCTGAATCTTTTTTTTTTTTTTTTTTTTTTAAGGGGGGGGGTTATCAAGGATTGAATCCAGGGGCATTCAACCACTAAACGATATCCCCAACCCTATTTTCGATTTTATTTAGAGACAGGGTCTCACTGAGTTGCTAGTGCCTCACTGTTGCTAAGGCTGGCTTTGAACTTTGATTCTCCTGTCTCAGCCTCCTGAGCTGCTGAGATTACAGGCATGCACCACTGTGCCTGGCAGAATCTTATTTTTGAACACAATATAGTTCTTTGTTCACATGTGGACTTTGTACACAGTACTGGGGATTGAACCCAGGTTTACTCTACCATTGAGCTACATCCCCAGCCTTTTTTCTTTTGAGTTAGGGTCTTGTTAAGCTGCCAAGGCTGGCCTTGAACTTGCAGTCCTCCTTCTGCAGAGTCCCTAGTAACATGGAGCCAAGTGCAGTGACATATGCCTGTAATCCTAGCAACTCAGGAAGCTGAAGCAGAAAGATCACAAGTTCGAGACCAACCTAGTCACATATAGGACTATTTTACATTTCTTTCTTAATTTAAAAAAATATATATTCAGTGAAGGGCACAAAGACACAAGAATCAAGAATACATCTTACTTTAGCATACCATATGCATCATTCAAGGTTTCTTCCAGTTTTATACATCAAAAAACAAAAACAGGCTGGAGCTGGAGCTCAGTGGTAGAGCACTTGCCTAGCATGTGTGAGGCACTGCACTCAATTACCAGCACCATATGTAAGTGAATAAGTAAAATAAAGGTCCGGCGACAAATAAAAGAACAAAACAACACCTAATAGGCAGTGGCAAGGAGTTTGGTGTTTTGAGGAAAATATCCATCTTCTGTTTCAGGAATGGGATGGCCTAGTAAGGATCACTTTTGTAAGGAAAAACAAGACACTATCTGCTGCATTTAAGTAAGTATATTACTAATTTCTAATATATGAAGGGCCAGTGCCCCAGACACCATCCTAGAATCTGGTCCTTTTCCTGAATAGCCAGCCCAAAGCATAAAGATTATTCATCCAGACAGACTTCATCCTTTTAACTATCGGTGCTTTAGAAGGCAGAATAATATGAAGAAAGTTCCTAGAGTTGGAGTCAGATAAAGAGTTATGGAAAATTGGGGGGGGGGGGGAGACCTGACCATCTACTTGCGTAGGTTTTTTTCCCCCCTTATCGGAAAAATGTAATAAGCTGAGTGCAGTGGTGCCTGTGTGGTCTCAGTAACTTAGGAGGCTGAGGCCACATTATAAGTTCAAGATCAGCCTGGGCAAAGCAAGACCTTGTCTCAAAATTTAAAAGCATAAAAAGGAGTGGGGGATATAGCTTAGTGGTAGAGGATCCTTGGAAGATCCTTACAAAAAAGAAAGAAGGTGTAATGATGGCCCACCCATTTAACATTTGTGGATAATTTGTGCCATTTTATTAACTTGGAAAATGAAACACAACTTAATGTCTAAAGGAAAAAAAGAGGCGAGAGCCAGCTTTATACGGTTTGGAGATTTAAAAATGCTTATGTAGCCAGGCACAGTGGTGGATACCTGTAATCTCAGCAACTTAGAAGATTGAGGTCAAAGGATGACAAGTTTGAGGCCCGCCTCAGCATCTTAGCAGACCCTGTCTCAAGATAAAAAATAAAAAGGACTGGGCATGTGGCTAAATGGTATAGTACCTCTGGGTTCAATCCTTAGTACCAAAAAAAAGGGGGGTAAAAAAATCTTGTCCATTTAAAAAAAAAAGATATTTATCAGGACTCTGCTTTTTAAAAATAATTTTGCATCATAAAAGTTTAAGTATTCAACACCTTTTTATTTAAATTCCTTAATTTTAGCAAGTGGAACATAGATTTAATTTTATTGAACAGAAATTATGTACAAAATCTCTGATTTGGAAGTAATATTTATATCACTTGTTTACGTTATAGATCAAGTGCAGTACAACAGCTATTAGAAAAAAACTACAGAATTCACTGTTCACTCCATAATATTGTAAGTATAAGTTGTTTCAATTATTTGTTACAAAATATCCATCTTTTTTATTATTATGAGATTAATTTTGTACATATCAGTGATCCTTAAAAGACAGTATATGATGTATAACTAGTTTAATTTTGACTTGAATACTGACTGATATTACAACAGGGTAGAGTAGTCGAGATTGCTCAAGATGCTGCAATAGATCTTGAGCAATCTCGACTACTCCACCCTGTCGTAGCTACTAAAATCTTTTTTTTTTTTTTTTAAAGGATTATATTTAGCTGGGCACAGTGGCACACACCTGTAATCCCAACAGCTCGGGAGGCTGAGGCAGGAGGATTTCGAATTCAAAGCCAGCTTCAGCAAGTTAGTGAGGCCCTAAGCAACTCAGTGAGACTGTGTCTAAATAAAATACAAAAAAGGGCTGGGGATGTGACTCAGAAGTATCCCTGGGTTCAATACCAAGTATCCCCCCCCCACACACACACACACAAAAAAAAAATCCGATTTAGCCAAGTATTTTCTCAATGCTATAAATGTATAACTTTCTCATTTTAAAATAATTGTGTACAATTTGCTATCCTCTGAATTGTGATCGTCCCATTTGGTACTCATGTAGCAGTCATAAATTAATTTATTTTGGTACTGGGGATTGAACCCAGGGGTGCTTGACCACTGAGCCATATCCCTACTCTTTTTAATTTTTTGAGACAGGGTCTTGCCAAGCTATTTAGCGCCTCACTTAATCCCTGAGGTTGGCTTTGCAACTGTAATTCTTCTGAGCCCCTGGGATTACTGGTGTGCAATTACAAATTTAAAGTTAGTTTTCTTTGTAGCTATTTTTTATAAACTTTTTTTAAAAAAATATTTTATTTCTTTAGTTGTAGTTGGACACAATACCTTTATTTTATTTTTTACATGATGCTGAGGCTCGAACCCAGGGCCTCACGCACTAGGTGAGCGCTCTACTGCTTAGCCCCAACTCCAGTCCCTTTGTAAATATTTTTAATACCTAGAAATTGAAGTAATTAAATACAGTATAGGCTACATAGCAGACTTCTTTGTTGTGAATTTCATACCACTTAACACATTCATAAATTTTTTTAAACAAGAGTAAGGGCTGCCCCCTTCACGTGGAGGCAGCCCCCACTCCCTTTCCTGATTTAAAGTATGCAGTATATTCATGCACATATTCACATGAAGATGTTTGCTTTTTATGGCTCAGATCCTGTATGGTTTAATGCACCACAAATACTGTTTCCATCCTATGTTATGGGTAGGTCATGAAACATCGGCTTAAGTAAACTGTTAAGCTGGATTAAGAACAATCTTTTGAGTAGAAGATGTGAATCAAATATGAAAAACTTAATATTCTAAATGATCAGAGACAGACAGGTCATCTCAGAAAAATGATCTGGTTAGATGAAATTGTGGCAATAAAATGTGAGAATTTTGAAAGGAGTAACAGCTGCTTTAAATAAAATTTCTAGCTTTATGAAGTCTGAAATTAGTGACTATTTCAGAATTTTAATGATGAAATCGGGCAATATACATGATACCCATTCAAGATACTCTGTGTTAAAGTGGTAAAAAAATGAGCCGCTTAACTAATTAGAGATCTCAGTCTTATCCAAACCGTCAGGTTTTCCACGCTGTCATCAAAAGATGTATTAAAACGGACTATTTAAGACTTACTGGATTAGGCAAAAAAAGAGCCAAGGGAACTTCATTAAAGATATGTTCATTTATTCTGAATCTTATATTGATAGATAATACCAGAAGATTTCAGCATAGCAGATAAAATACAGCAAATCCTAACCAGCACAGGTTTTAGTGACAAACGGGCCCGTTCCATGGACATAGATGACTTTATCAGGTAATTACAGGGTTTTTTGCCTGTGTTTACATTTTACTGTGGTACTTTTAGATTAAGAGATTTAAAGGCTTTTAAGTGGTATAAGGTGCTACCTGGGAGAGTTATTGCATAGCACTTCCATGGTATGGAATAGTATTTGGTATAAGATGGAGGCCAGTTAGCTGCAGCAGAATGAACTTTTTAATTTTTTTTTTTTTTTTTTTTTGAAGAACAGTCCCAGCCGGAAGATTGTTAATGTGTGTTGTAGTGTGTGTGTTCCTTCCCTCCTGCCCTGCCTTCCTACTGCCAACTCCCATTCAGTTTCTCAAAGCCCATAATGTTGAAAAATCATAACACATGTAACTGCATGATTCTTTATTGGGAATCGCTATCATTAAATAGATCTTATCAAGCATGAAATGTAAGTTATAATCTGTTTATCCTTTTAGTATTAGTTGTTTTATAGTCTGAAGGAAGTTCTATATATCTTTAGTAAAAGGGGTCAAATTACCTGGGCAATTCAGACCAAAATTTGCTTTTCTTTAAACTAAAGCAGTTAAGTTCCATGAAAATAAGGCTTCAATTAATCACCTAGATAAATAACCTGTACTTAGTTGATCTGTTTTTTACTTATTAACACTAACTTTCAGAACTTTTTAGCTATTTAGCCAGTTTACTTTTAAAGCATCAATGATTTAGATAGAGGATGAATTTTTTTAGAAAATTATCGTAGACTGTTATAAATCATTGTTTTGACTTCTATGCTGAAAACATGTCAACACATTTAATAGATGGTAATTCTAAGAGTTGAACACTACTTTGCTTTTTTGTACATTTTAATTCATCTGTTATTATGGACAAGCCTGGAAATAGTTTATCTTGTTTGCTTCATTCTCACTGAATTTCTTTAGGGTGCAGTTTGCTAATAACTAAAGTCAGTTGTTGGGTGCAGTGGCGCACGCCTTAATCCCAGCAGCTTAGGAGGCTGAGGCAGGAGGATTGTGAGTTCAAAGCCAGCCTCAGTAGAAGCGAGGCACTAAGCAACTCAGTGAGACCCTGTCTCTGAATAAAATACAAAATAGGGTTGGGGATGCGGCTCAGTGGTTGAGTGCCACTGAGTTCAATCCCTAGTAAACCCCGCCCACCCCCACTCCTAAAAAGGTCAGCTAAGTACACAGGTATCCACAGAGAGAAACGATGTTTAAAAGTTTTTACTTTGAACCTCAGTTCAGAAGAATATGAAGACTGGTGATTCATCTGACTTCTGCCTTAAATTGCAGACAGCTTCTTGTTCAGTTAATTAAGCTGAAACAGAACAAATGCCAATGAGCTCTTACGCTTCAGACAGCAAAAAATGTAAAATACTTTCAGTCAGGTTCAATATAATTTAAAACATGTTTGTTATAACAAAAAAGAAGTACCAACATGACATGGTTTTTATCCAAGTTATAAATTCAGCTGGAGAATAAGGTTTCTTTATAATGACTAATGTTAGGAGTTGGATAGTTGCATTAAGTAAGCTGATGTGTGCATGTATTATTTGTTATGGTACAAATCTATACATTATCAGTGACACAAATTAGCTTTTTAATATCATTGCATTTTGTTTTTTAGATTGCTACATGGATTCAATGCAGAAGGTATCCATTTTTCCTAGCTATTTGGAAAATAATTTTGTCAAGGTCAAGAAAAATTAATTCTAGATTTCTAATATTTGAGAAGACAAATTCTGCTTTTGCTCAACTGGAACATTATTTGCTTGACTGTTTTTGTACTGTTATTTTGTATTTTTAAGGCAGTAACAAGTCTTGTTTGTTTTGAATGTAATACACGTGGCAGGGTTCAATCTATACACAGTATCTTCAAGTTCAAGAGCCGCAGATACGCACAACCTTAAACTTACCATTTCTAGCAGTTTATCATACATCTCTTTACCATGTTCTATACTGTAAAGACCTTTTTAGGCCATCAGCTCTGTTCCTCAAGTTTACGTGTGTTCCATTAGTCACATATTACCTATCCATTTCTTATTCACATGTACAATAAAATAGTTGTTTCATAAAATGTTATTTGCTTCTTTCTTTTCCCTATTTACACAGTTTCTTCTATTGTCACCTACCTCTTCAGCTATAGTGTTGTAGCATAGGCTACATGGTGGTTTTGGGTAAGACTCAGTATGTTGCTATCATACAATGCCAGGCATGTTCTGAGTTTGACTCCTTATCTATAAAACGAGGAAGCTCAGCTAGAATGAAATTAACTATAAAATTATATCATTTTTCTTGGAGAGATAATCATAGAGTTTTATAATTCAAAAATAGGTTTTAAAATATGTGCTGTTAACTCCATTAAAAAAAAAAAAAAAGGTTTTTTCCCCACAACTACAGGTTCCTGGCATTAATGAATCCACATAATGGAAAGTTTTAGTACTTTTTTTCATATACCTGGTATTTACTTTTAAGCCATGTAAAAATTATCAAATTGAGAATTCCAATAGAGTCATATACAAGTTTTATTAGCTACTCAGTTCAAATCAATATAGTGTTAAATATATTTTAATGAATTAAGAAATTAATAAAAATACCTTCATTGATATTTGGCTTTCTGTATAACTAAAACTTAATAGGAGTGATTCCAATTAATTTGCAAAGGTACACTGAGTAAACCTAGAAGGGAAGATATTTAAGTCTGGCTTCAAAGTCATATAGTAAATGTTACTAGTTAATATAATATTTATATATCAGCTTTCAAGTCTGAGAAAATACTAAAAAGTGTTAAATTCAGAACAAAAAAATGAAGTTACTTAGCTGTACAATCCAGTTTTACTACATGAATATTAAAAATCTACTTAAGGGTAGATTTTTTTTTAATCTCACAAACCATTTACTTTGCAAAGTTCACTTTTGTCCTAGCTTTGTCCTAAGATTGAATTCAGCTTTCTTAGGTTGTTTCCCTCTAGCCTTATAAACTGCTTAGTTTTAGTCCCTTTTCTGTTCTTCAGTTCTCACCTCCCAAGTTCTTTGCTGGTACTAAATTTTTGAGAAACCTTGACTACCACTGAGAATGAAGCTATCATAGTATAAGGCAGCAGAATTATCTCTAAAAAGACCTTCCAAAGAATGGTATCCATCCAATGCAAATAATATCAAAGCTAATCTGTTTTGCTTACACTGCTCATCTTTATGTCTTCATTGCCTTTTGTAGATTAGTCTCAAAAACTGCCTTTTTTATATAGTCCCTGCAGTGTCAACAGTTACCACTTCTCCATTCTTCTTTGAAATAAACAGAAATAGAATACATCTTAACAAATGCAAGAAAACCTGAGTTCCTTCCAAAACAAAGGTCACTGTATTGAAGTAAATTATCTCTAAACTCATACCATAGATTTCATTTATTAATAAGCATATTATGAAAAATCTACATTTGTTTTAGATTTCATGTTTACAGAGCTTTTCACAATGGTATTAGAATTTCTCACAGCTACCCTCTGAGAGTATTATAGACAGTGAAGTAGAGAATCTGGCTCATGACTCTCTGTCATAGCTTCCCTTTGGCTCATGGATGAGCTACTTGTTCCCTAGAGTAAATCAAAATAAGATGTCCTTCATAGATTTTGTTATTCATCTACTCCTGGACTCTATCCTGGGAACACAGGGAAAACTCCGAGAGAAATTTCTGACAAATTATTTACATGGAAAAAAAAGGCCAGTTTTCTTTCTTAGAGTACCAATCTGCAAAAATAACTGCTGCCATTTAAAGAGTAGCATACCTTACCACCAATCTGTTGGTGAGAATTTCACTATTCCTACCAAATAATGGTGAAATATCACATATTAAGTACAGGTTGGAACTTCGGTTAGATCTGCCTTTTAAGGCAATGTCAACTCTCTCAGCTTAATTCTTTTTCAAGGGAGTTACTGTCTACACTTGGCTTAAACTAACTACTATTATGAACTACTTTCAATGTACGTATAACTGTTCATGCATCAGAAGCCAATTTCCTTTAACAGTACATTTAAAGGCATATTTTGGGGTGCTAATGAACACTTCAACTTAAGAAATGGTACTGGAAATGATCAAATTGCACTATTACTCTTGTTAATACCACACTGGCACACACACTGCATATATATTTATCATCCTAAGATAAAACTCTTCTCAGAATTTCATTACTTTTTATTATACACCAACTAGTTTATATTTTAGTTTTTTTTTTTTTTACAAAGAAAATGCTAAGAAAATTATAATCACGTTATGGTTTTAAAGTCATAATTCCAGATTTCTTTACATATAGGATGGAATGGTCCAGCAGCTATGTCCACTGTCACAGACTTTAGTTCCGTTCAATGATATGGCACATCCTGCAAAATTAACTAGTCACACACACAAAAAAGTCTCAAACACAGTAGAAATGTACACACAATAAAGGTAATTTACAATGACAAATAAGGAATGTAATTTATCATGGCTGTGCTTAAGAAATTTAGGGTCGATAGCCTTAATCAAGGCACAGAGCAGGAAAAGGTGAGCACAGCTCTCTAAAAGTAGGCAAGGTATGTACAATCACTGATGAGGTATGCATGCACGCAAAGGATTTAAAACTGCTCAATCTCGCTATGAAAATTGAACTGAGTTAACAGGAAATGCTGTGGCTTCTCCCTACAATTCACCTCTGGATCAAGTCCACAATCTTACTTCATCACATAGAAAATAAAATTGGCAAGGATCTCCAAAAGTAAATCACTATTTGGGTAAATGAAACAAAATGCTTCACTAATTCCAACTCTTCGTTGTGCCTCCTGGACTAGAAGCATTTTGTAGACTTTTGAGTGTTTCACAAAATTGAAATGTCATTCGGGTGAAGGACAAGACATTTTCCACAGACACTTAAAATTTCAAACTTTCGAATGGCCCTTACAGCTGAACCATTTTATGTTACAGTAAGTAGTGAGGGTTCTGGGGATCCTTCAGCAGCGAATACCAATTTAAAGGGCACGGGGTCTCTTGGGGTTAATTTGCTTGCTGGCTTGTTCTTCTTCTTGTAGAGCTGCTCGGAAAGATTTCACTTTATCTTGGAAAAAGAAAGAACAAAGGAATAAGTATTGCATGCAAAAATAGTATACAACTATATGGATCCTATCAAGATTAGCACTCATTTCATAACATTAAATCACTATTTTCCCTTCTGTTCCTTCAGAACTAAATATAATGCTCAACTTTTTTTTTTTTTTAGTTGATGATGGACCTTTATTAACTTATTTACTTATATGTGGTGCTGAGAATTGAACCCAGTGCCTTACATGTGCTAGGAAGTGCTCTACCACTGAGTTACAACCCCAGCCCTCGACTATGTTTCATCACAAATTCCTGGAAATGAGCCTTTTTCTATAATAACCAACTTCTTGAAGGACCCACTTTTAAAAATTAAGCACCCTATTTGCTGCTAAAAACTACATACACACAGCAAACATTCTATCCTGCATTAAGCAAGAGCCAGATTAGCACAATCACAAGTACATATTTGAAGTAATATAGATAAGCTATTTTAAAAAGTCAAAAAGATATGGCATATAGGTGAGCCAAATACTTCCCTTCATAAGTAAGGTGAAAGGGGTAGTCATCTCAATAACTTTACCTTTGTTTATTTTTGGCACAGAAAGATGAAGATAGACATTATTCAATGATGACCTTGAACAGATCTAATATAAGAATAATAATTCTGACAAGCACTGGCCTACCAACTAAGTATCTAACTTGCAAATTAATCATAAGATGCCTTTATTTTTCAAAGGACTAAAAAAATGACTAGGAAGAACTTGAAATGACACGACACTTCATGTTTTATTTAGGAAAAAACAGACTAGTTAGTTCATCTTTATACCTCTGGAAAGAAGGTATAAAATGGTACTCATAATTCACACTTCAATATTGTCATATTGTAATAGGAAATCCTACAACTGGTAATATGTACACCCCAATACCAAACAGATTTCATACCAAACAATAAAATGAAAAAAAAAAAGAATTACCCCGCAGCTCAGTTAAAATGTCTATTTTTTGCTCAAGTATCGCTTCAAGTTGTGTAGCATATGAATCTACATCATAGTCTACTTCTTCAGTCATCTCTAGGAGAGCCTTTTCATCTTCTAACCATCGAATAGATTCCTAAAAAGAAAAAATTATAATTTTAAGCCTTTTTATAAAACAGATATCAATTTACAAATTCTGTTAATTACAAAAATATTTAAGATGGTATCTTGCAAAACTAACAGATAAAACATCTCTATTCACAGTAAAATTAAGAAATATTTTCTTAAGTTCAAACACAAAAACATACATGATTGGCCAAATAACATTACTTCATTTCTTGACTTTTTTATTCTAGCTAGAGTGGATTTTTGGAGAAAGAATTCATCAAACACATTAACATCAGTGGTCAGAGTAAATTTTAAAAACTTAACAGCTGTTCCTGAAACAAGGGAAGAATTGGCATAATGAGGCTACTGAACAATTTGATGAGGGCTTTGGAAGGCCTATAACTTAAGTCATCTGGAATTAATTTATCCAGTTGAAACCTGTTATGGTTTGAATATGGTTTGTCCCCTCTGAACCATTTTGGAATTTAAACTCCATTGTGAATTAAGAGGGTGAACACATCTAAACTATGGTGGTGAGGATTAAAGCCATCAAGGTGGAGCCCCTATGGTTGAATACTGGTGGCTTTAAAATGGACTCTGAGGTTGGGCCAAAACATAACCCTAAATACTAAACACTGGTTCTTCAAAATCATTGTTCAAAAAAATTTCAAAATAACTCTTATTCAAAACCATGAGGAACCAGTGGATAGCCAATTTAGAAAAGTCAAAAAAGCCCCTCAATGGTAGCTACTTACTATTAATAAATGCTTCTAGGAACTTGGTAATCTTTGTATATGAAACCCATGAGTTTTTATTTTCTAGAATGTCAGAAGTCATACAGATGGTCAGATGGTACTAAATTGGAGTTTGGGGCATAAAAATAGGTGCTTTCCATACCAACCAAAAATAAATAAATGAGCAAAAGGAAGATCAGTAGTGTAGCAGAAGGAGAATGGGAAGGGAGGGGGAGAGAAAATGGAACAGGGATTGAAATCAAATTCTATGCACATATGATTTTGTCAAAATGAACCCAACTACTATGTTTATGCTCTTATAAAAGGTACTAATTTTTAAGAATGTGTACAGTCTCAATTTTGCAAGTTATCAATTCACTTTAATGGCTAATTACAATTAGACTACTTCACCAGAATTTAAAAATTTCTATAGATACCTTTCATATAGGTATTAATTTAAAAAAAGTATCATTTAAAAATACAAATTATTTGTTTTTCTTTTCCTTCATTCATACACTTAATTTTTATCTAACAAAACCCTATTTTCAGAAAGGACAGTTGACAGTATGTAAGCACTAATATATGGAAGTGAAAATAAAACTGGAAAGCCAGAACTCTTAAGTGTTGATAACAAATGTGAGACTTCATCTACAAAAATGGCAGAGAAAAGGTGGTCTTAATATGATCTTGTTCCAAAAGGGCAGAAACAACAATTTTCTTAAATTACTAGTGTCTTATTCTCGACTTAATCCAAACCTCTATGCCTATAAGCAGACTTTTTTTCTTTTCTTTTTCTTTTTTTTTTTTTGGTTTGGTACCAGGGAGTCAATCTAGAGGTACTCAACCACTGAGCATGACATGCCCAGCCCTTTTTATTTCATATTTTGAGACAGGGTCTTGCTAAGTTGCTTAGGGCCTTGCTAAATTGCTAAAGCTTGCTTTGAACTTGTATTCCTCAGGCCTCAGCCTCCCAAACAGCTAAAATTATAGGTATGCACGACCGTGCCTGGGTAGTAAGAGATTCCTGTAATAAGAGCTTCACTAGAACCCTAACAGTTTTAATGAATTTGCATCCTAACTTGAAATCAACTCTTTCATTATTGAGCCCTCATCCAGGTGCCTGCATGACCTGGAACTAAGGAATTTTATAGATTTCCTCAATATATGAAAAGCAACAGATCAATAAGAAGAATGAGTTATTGTTCACTTTTTTTCTCGGGAAATAAAGTACTATAAGAAGTGGGAGGGGGCTGGGGTTGTGGCTCAGAAGAAGAGCGCTTGCTTATTAGCACATTTGAGGCCCTGGGTTCTATCCTCAGCACTACATAAAAGTAAAATAAAGGTATTGTGTCCACCTACAACTAAAAAAATAAATGTTTTAAAAAAAAGAAGTGGAGGTAGAGTAAAAAAAAACTAGTCAATAGTAAACTTCATAAGGATGTCTAAATGATATCTTCACTTCCTCATAAATACCATCACCCAGGATATTTTCCTGTTAAAAATTGGAAACCAGGTTTGGTGATGCACATTTTTTTTTTAAGTGATCACCTTATTTTTATGTGGTGCTAAGGATCAAACCCCGTGCCTCATGCATGCTAGGCAAGCACTGATGCACATTTGTAGTCCCACAGTTAACTCAGGAGGTGAGGGCAAGATGATCTCTTGACCCCAGGAGTTCAAAGATAGCCTGAGCAACATGGCAAGACCCCATCTCAAAAGTACAAAAACAAGCGGGATGTGGTGGCAAATGCCTGTAATCCCAGTGACTCGGAACAGGATATTTGCAAATTCAACATCAACCTCAGCAACTAGGCAAGAACCTGTTTCAAAATAAGTAATAAAGTGTCTGTTTAGGTCCTTGGCCCATTTGTTGATTGGGTTATTTGTTATCTTATTGTCTAATTTTTTGAGTTCTTTATATACTCTGGATATTAGGGCTCTATCTGAAGTGTGAGGAGTAAAGATTTGTTCCCATGATGTAGGCTCCCTATTTACCTCTCTTATTGTTTCTTTTGCTGAGAAAAAACTTTTTAGTTTGAGCAAGTCCCATTTGTTGATTCTACATATTAATTCTTGTGCTATGGGTGTCCTATTGAGGAATTTGGAGCCCGACCCCACAGTATGTAGGTCGTAGCCAACTTTTTCTTCTATCAGATGCCTTGTCTCTGGTTTGATATCAAGCTCCTTGATCCATTTTGAGTTAACTTTTGTGCATGGCGAGAGAAAGGGATTCAGTTTCATTTTGTTGCATATGGATTTCCAGTTTTCCCAGCACCATTTGTTGAAGATGCTATCCTTCCTCCATTGCATGCTTTTAGCCCCTTTATCAAATATAAGAAAGTTGTAGTTTTGTGGGTTGGTTTCTGTGTCCTCTATTCTGTACCACTGGTCCACCTGCCTGTTTTGGTACCAATACCATGCTGTTTTTGTTACTATTGCTCTGTAGTATAGTTTGAAGTCTGGTATCGCTATACCACCTGATTCACCCTTCCTGCTTAGCATTGTTTTTGCTATTCTGGGTCTTTTATTTTTCCATATGAATTTCATGATTGCTTTATCAATTTCTACAAGAAATGCCATTGGGATTTTGATTGGCATTGCATTAAACCTATAGAGAACTTTTGGTAATATCGCCATTTTGATGATGTTAGTTCTGCCTATCCATGAACAGGGTATATTTTTCCATCTTCTAAGATCTTCTTCAATTTCTCTCTTTAGGGTTCTGTAGTTTTCATTGTATAAGTCTTTTACCTCTTTTGTTAGGTTGATTCCCAAGTATTTTATTATTTTTGAGGATATTGTGAATGGAGTGGTTGTCCTCATTTCCATTTCAGAGGGTTTGTCGCTGATATACAGGAATACCTTTGATTTATGCATGTTGATTTTATATCCTGCCACTTTGCTGAATTCATTTATTAGCTCTAATAATTTCTTTGTAGACCCTTTTGGGTCTGCTAGGTATAGAATCATGTCATCTGCAAATAGTGATAATTTAAGTTCTTCTTTTCCTATTTTTATGCCTTTAATTTCTTTCGTCTGTCTAATTGCTCTGGCCAGTGTTTTGAGAACTATGTTGAACAGAAGTGGTGAGAGAGGGCCAAGGACCTAAACAGACACTTCTCAGAGGAGGACATACAATCAATCAACAAGTACATGAAAAAAATGCTCACCATTGCTAGCAGTCAGAGAAATGCAAATCAAAACCACCCTAAGATATCATCTCACTCCAGTAAGATTGGCAGCCATTATGAAGTCAAACAACAACAAGTGCTGGCGAGGATGTGGGGAAAAGGGTACACTTGTACATTGTTGGTGGGACTGCAAATTGGTGCAACCAATTTGGAAAGCAGTATGGAGATTTCTTGGAAAGCTGGGAATGGAACCACCATTTGATCCAGCTATTCCCCTTCTGGGTCTATTCCCTAAAGACCTAAAAACACCATGCTACAGGGACACTGCTACATCGATGTTCATAGCAGTACAATTCACAATAGCAAGACTGTGGAAGCAACCTAGATGCCCTTCAATAGACGAATGGATAAAAAAAAATGTGGAATTTATACACAATGGAGTATTACTCTGCATTAAAAAATGACAAAATTATAGAATCTGGAGGGAAATGGATGGCATTAGAGCAGATTATGCTAAGTGAAGCCAGCCAATCCCTAAAAAACAAATGCCAAATGTCTTCTTTGATATAAGGAGAGTAACTAAGAACAGAGTAGGGAAGAAGAGCATGAGAAGATGACTAACATTAAACAGGGATGAGAGGTGGGAGGGAAAGGGAGAGAGAAGGGAAATTGCTTGGAAATGGAAGGAGACCCTTAGGGTTATACAAAATTACATACAAGAGGAAGTGAGGGGAAAGGGAAAAATAATACAAGGGGGAGAAATGAATTACAGTAGAGGGGGTAGAGAGAGAAGAGGGGAGGGGAGGGGAGGGGAGGGGAGGGGGGATAGTAGAGGATAGGAAAGGCAGCAGAATACAACAGACATGAGTATGTCAATATGTAAATCAGTGGAAGTGTAACTGATGTGACTCTGCAATCTGTATATGGGGTAAAAATGGGAGTTCATAACCCACTTGAATCAAAGTGTGAAATATGATATATCAAGAACTATGTAATGTTTTGAACAACCAATAAAAAAATAAGTAATAAATAAATTCCCCAGTACCACCAACCCCCCCCCAAAAAAAAAACACACACTCTCCACAATAACTGGGAGAGTTATACAGTTAAAGTACTTTAAGTACTCTAAGCATTACTTCCATCTCCTAAAAGTACAAACTTTTCTTTTCTGCTAATTATTTTTTAATTTTTTTAAGGTAGGGTCTCACTATGTTGCCTTAAAAATAAAATTTTCCTCCCCAGCTTGCCAAATATCTGGGACTACAAGCACATGCCACTGTGCCCAGCTTCCCTAACCTTTAAAGGGTTTTTCTTATGTTGCCAAATAAAACTGGCCTAACAAAGAAAGGAATATTAGTAGGCAAGTTGAACTCTTCTCCCCAAACTGGACAATTAACAAAAAGAAAAGGCAAGAAGGTGCTTTAAAAAAAATAGATCTTTTCACCATTGTGCAATGAATGTGTGTGTGGATGTGTGGGTGTGTGGTGTTAGGGATTGAATCCAGATCCTTGTGCATGCAGGGCAAGCATTCTACCAATTGAGCTATATCCCCAGCCCTCAGATGGATGTTTAGAATCACTATTCGTTGTATTAAAAAACTACCATGGGGAAAAAATTGTCATGTCATATGCCCTACAAATATACATATAAACAAGTATTCTTTCTTAAGGAATGTTATTCCAAGAATGATGAAAGTTTTTGGTTAATATATCTCAAAATACTTTGATGAAAGAAAGATTCTCTCTTTACCTGGAACACTGCCCTGTGATCTTCTACAACCTGTTCTTCCATTTCTACCATTTGTGAGACAGCTTCATGGAAAGTAAACAATTGTGGAGAAACCTCTTCTTCCTTAAAATACAAAGTTTAAAAATTATGACATAAATGTTCTATTTTTAAATGCTAGAAAAGTAGTCTTTTTTTGTGTTTTTTCTTCTTCTTTTTTTTTTTTTTTTTTTTGATGCCAGGTTCTCAACCTAGGACCTTACATGCTAAGCACTCACCCTACTGCCCAACCCCTAAAAGTAGCTTTTTAATGACACTTTACAATAACATTTAGAATTTGAGGAAGGTTGAACGGAGATGACTACTCAAATATACATAAAAGTAAAAGTCACAATTTCTTTCTGTGGGTCAAAATAATATACATAACTCTCAGTAAAGCAATCCAAACTTTTTTATGAGTAGGTAATAATTTTCCTTGATGCCAGGGTTTACTGCAGAATTACCCCCCAAAAAGCACTCTTTAGGAACAGTCAGCTTTTCAAATATAAATCTTTTGCAAATTGTAAATATATTCAAATATTTCTTTACTACTGTTTTCTTTTCTGTATATGAATTAACTCATATACAGACAATTCCTGACTTAGGATGGTTCAGGTTATGGTTTTTAAGACTTTTCAATGACATAAAACCAATAAGTATCCAGAAATCATTTCAAAATCTGAATTTTGATCTTTTCTATTAATATGTTCACCATGTTAGGTGTGGTAAATGCATTTTCAACTTGTAATATCAGGATGTAACCCCATTGTTGAGTCAAGGACTACCTGTACATGTCTTAAGTTTCTTTTCTTAAAAGAGATGAGCCAGGCATGGTGGCACATGCCTGTAATCCCAGGTACTCAGAATGCTGAGGCAAAAGGATGGTTAGACTGAGGTCAGCCTGGGCATTTTAGGGAGAACCTGTTTCAAAAGAAAAAAGAAAAGGGCTAGAGATAAATCTCAGTAGTAGTGAGATTATCTAGTATGGACAGGCCCTGCTTTTAATCCCCTGTAGCAAAGCGGGAGGGGGACTGAAAACACCATCTTTGGATTACGTAAAGATAATGTCTTTGATCAAATTAATACTCTGAAGTACTTAACTCTTAAAAAATTAATTTTCAAATTATACTATATGATTTGCTTACCAGTTATTCTTCCTCCTCCTTTCATTTTTTTGGATGAGATGGGATCTCACTATGTTACTCAAGATTATCCACAAATTCCTGGACTCAAGTGATCCTCCTGCCTCACCCTCCTAAGTACCTGGGCCTATAGACATGCACCACCATTCCTGGCAGTTATTATAGAAATCTGAATTGATGGTATAGTTTTACTTCATCAACAATAACTATACATACACACAGACATACAACATATGTATTATGTTGGTTTTAGATCAATTCGAAAGGTTTCTTTCTGAAGTTTCTTTCCCAAGAAACCTTTACTTATTTTTTTCTTGGTGACTGAATCCAGGGCCTTATGCATGAGAGGCAAGCACTCTACCAACTGAGCTATATCCCCAGCCCCGATCCAAACACTTTTTTGTCTATACAATTTTCTTCTACTCTTGGAATACTAAAGAATTTAATTATAAGTGTACCTATATTATTTTTATCTCTAGGGCTTATCTTAGATGCTATTCCACTAATCTACCTTGTTAACTGTTAAGTCTCAGTCTCATTAGATATGAGAATAAAATGCAAACAGAAGAGAAGAATGCCTCTTAACTCTGGTTTTCAGAATCTTTGGGAGGTACCATAGCTATTACAATAAAGGAACTGATTTGAGGGCTCCAAGAACATGTATAGTGTCTTTTAAAACTTATGTAGACAGGGCAGGGAATGAAGCCAGGATCTAATTTTTAGCTGTTTTTATGTTTCAAAATTTAGAACTCTTAATTTAAAACTAGTTTTCTCAACCTTTGAACTACTGACATTTTTGAGGGGTAGAGTGAAGAGTGGCTATCCCACGCATTACGTGTTTAAAAGCATCATAGCTTCTACCTACTAGATGCTAACAATATCCTCAGCTGTGACAACCAAAGACATCTTCATATATTTTGTCTTGGTTGGGCCAAATCACCTCTGGTTGAGGACAGCTGCTTACAGTCTTGATTTAGTAACAGAAGGATGTGGAATGTGAAAACAAAAAAGTAGTATGGAATGTGGTAATCAAAAGCAGTTATGCCCATTTGTTACTCTAGAATATTTTGGATTTAACATCTGTCAGAAAGTATTACAACATAACCACTAATTCTGTTCTTTTCAAAGAATACTGTTGATGGAAATATGCTTAACTGACATAAACTGGACTGTGTCAAAAGAAAGATGTAGGTTTCAACTCTGGCCTCCTCACTTATAATCTTGGTCAAGTTGTTACGCCTCTTAGAAAATCAACTATGAAGTAGGGATAATTACAACACCTACCACATTGATTTGTGAGGATTAAATCAGGTAACAAGCAAAATGTTTAGCAAATGCATGTCATGTAGTAAGCAATTAGTAAATGCCACCTTTTAACATTATGAGAAAATGCCACAATAGGATTTTAGTGGGAAAAACAGTGACATAAAACCATTTAAAATATACATGTTAAAATGAAATTAAATAACTACATAAATAACTCTTGTATTTCACACACAGAATGTAATCCTCTCAATATGTTAAAAACAATTATGTGGAAGCAAGTTATTATTTGTGCTTTCTTGCTTATTTATGCCCTTCTATCCTTATAGAGTGGGCATACATTTTATTATTTTTAATAATTAGAACATTAAAAAAAGAGTACAGGGGTATGGTACCCAAGGTCTTGTGCATGCTGGGCAAGCACAATACCACTGAGCTACATCCCCAACCCTTTCTGGATTTTATTTCAAGACAGAGGTTTTTTAAGTTGCCCAGGCTGGCCTTTACTTTTGATCCTCCTACCTCTGTCTCTCAAGTTGCTGGAGTTTAAGATGTGTCCCTGTGCCCAGCTGGAAAAACAGAATTTTAAATTATGAAATATCATTAAACATTTCAAACATATAGAAAAGCAGCCTGGTTTAATGGATGATGGCATTTTGCCATGTTTGATTTTTAATGAAGGTCATACCTTTGTCCACAGTTTCTTTATTTTGTTTTTAAGCTTTATAATGAGGTACTTACTGGATGTATAATTCTTAAACTTGTTTCTACCCTATATTACTAAAATTTTAATACTGGTATAAAATATGGGGGTGAGGGGTAATAGATTAGATCAGAGGTTTGGCAAACCAGATAGTAGATGTTTTAGATTTGTGAGCAATACAGTCTTTGGTACTGTTATGTAAGAAAGCAGACAGGCAATCCATAAATGAGTAAGCATTACTATGTTCTAATAAAACATTACTTGTAAAAACAGAGTATAGTTTGCTGACCCCTGACGTAGATAAAATTGAGCTATTAATGAAATGAACTAAAATTGCATCAATTACAACTATATTATCTCACTCACATTTTGTTCACAAAGAAGTTTCAGATCATCTCTCTGAGGGGAACTTCCCACACCCCACTGTGTCTCTAAGTCATCAATTTGGTTTGGTGGATGGTGCATTATTGGACGGACATCACCAGCCGCAGTTGGATCAACAGTCAGTTCTTTCACCCTATAGATAGAGAAGAGGTATCTAAAATTAACAAAGACTCATGCATAGGAGCAAGAAAATACCAACCTATTCAATTAAAGGCAATTCAAATAACACATTAGGATTGATGATGTCACCTTTATAGCTCAAATTTATCTGAACTCTTTGGAAACTCTTAAGAGGATGTTTGGTTGTTTAATTCTAGTAGTTCACATAAGCAACTTTACAATTACTTCAAGAATAAATGTGCACAAAAGTGGAAATTCAAAGTATGCAGATTCAGTATTTCAAAGAAACACACTGTTGCAATTACATTATATGAGCAGAAAAATCTTTACAAAAGCATTAAGTTTTATAAATAGGTCATTGCTGATATCAGAGAATTTGATATACTTTGCAGATTTCTAATAGTTGAAATGCTTGAATTAAAATAGCTAAATATGAAATAATTTTATTTCCAAGGTATAAAGATTATAGGATTTGTATCATTTTAAAAAATGTTTGCTCCTCACAACTGAGAAAGGGTATACTTTCTAATAGGAACCTTGTCATTTCCTTGCAGACAAGGAAATTTATAAGATCATACACAATACAGGTAAACTCTTCACTGCAAGCAAGACAAATCTATCTTTTAATGGTAAGTATGCAAAAGTGACATCATCCTTTAAAAAATGAAGGGAAAATGGAAGCCTGAATTCTAAACCAAAATTTCAAAGCAAATAAATTAATACAGGACATAAAAATGCAGATCATGCAGTACAACCAGCACCTGCCAAATGAAATGAAAATGAAAAAAATATGGCTCAGGACAAAAGAAGTAAATGAAATGTTTATATATATAAAAAAATTTTAAAAAACTATCAAAATAAACATCTTATGTATAAAATGAAGTAGACCTGGTAATCGAAGGAGAAAAGTCGTCATACTCATAAGAAGGAGAGAGATCAGGGCGACTGCCACTACCCTGTGAGAAGGGAATGTCTGATGGACTAATTCCAAACTCCTTTACTCTGTAGCACCAAAACAGCAACAAATTAAAAGAAAATGTTTTTGTAAAAACAGCAATGCACATTTCAAGTTTTCATTTGAATTCAGTTTTGTTTAGAAAAGGTTATCAACACTGCTGTAACAATGTATTTAGACTTTTATTTTACAAATAATCAGTTTTAAGAAGTTTTAACTTCTTAATCCCACTGATCCCTTACTCAAAAGACCTAACTAAAATCCTTCTTTTACTTTTCTAATAATACTTGAAATTTAACCACAAAGTACCAAATTTGGGGGGGGTGGGATGGAGTGAGGGAGGTACTGGGGATTGAAACCACGGCCTTTTGCATGCCAGGCAAATACTCTTATCTCTGAGCTACATTCCCAGCTCCAGGACACTACCTAAATCCTGAAATACCATTTATTTAAACTACAAGACCACTCTTTTTTTTTTAATATATATATTTATTTTTTTGTTATAGGTGGACACAGTATCTTTATTTCACTTTTATGTGGTGCTGAGGTTTGAACCCAGTGCCTCCCGTGTGCTAGGCAAGCACTCTACCACTGAACCACAACCCCAGCCCAAGACCACTCTTTCTTATGTTGTCAATTGCATGAACATTTATTAGTATTAATGACTTCCTAGTGCTTTTGTGGACTTTCTCAAACAGGACACAAGAGTAAAAATTAAGCCCTAATTCTTTAAGTCACTCATTTTCACAAATTAACTTCTGATTATACATCTAGAATGGTATTAGCTATGAAACATTATTCATATGATTGATAAAACAGTCATTCAACTTTTTTGTGGTTGGTGATTCAGATGAAGAACTCTGACTGAGAACTGCCTATACTAATGAAATTTAAGTTGGTTTTGCTAATGTTTGGATCCCACCCTAAGATATCTCCTTATGTGTGTGTAAATATTCCAAAATTTGAAGAAATCCAAAATCTAATACACTTCTGATCTCAAAACATTTCAGGTAAGGGTTATTGAACATGTATATCATTTTCATATTAGGACGAATCCTTTTCAGTCTAAAGTTTTAAGACATGAAGATTTTTTGTTTTAATTCTATTATCATGGCAAGAATCTACCACATTAAGCTGTTCCCCATCTGTCCGTGAACAATTTTCAATAAGCAGCATTTTAAATTAATGATAAAAATCCTACATGCTAAAAAATTAATTACAAAAAAAATCACTTAGTTGCACAATAAGTTTTCAGCTAGGAGTAAATTCAAACTATAAAAGGAATTAAATTTTGAAATAAAGTTCTATTACATTTTTAACATAGCTATTAGATTTTAATACCTTTTTACAAAAGATTAATAGGTTTATACTTTCCAATGTTTACTACCATTTGAAATTTCTTCAGCTGAAACAAAACGTAAAAGAACAAAGTACATGATCCAAACATAGATCCTATGCTACTTAAAGATATATTCATAGGCCGTAAAACTTTGGATGTATGTATATATTTGTTTTTAATTTATTTATCAGTACTGGGAATTAAACCCAGCCCTTTTTATTTGTTATTTTTGATGCAGGGTCTCACTAAATTGCTGAGGTTGACCTTATAATTGCAATCCTCTTGCCTCAGCTGCCTCACTGGGGATTATAAATCTATGCCATTGCACACAGCTTAAAACTATTTTTAAAAGAGAACAAGCCAGGCATTGATGTATGCCTATAATGCCAGTGACTGGGAAGACTGTAGCAGGAGGACTACAATTTGAGACCAGCCTTGTCAACTTAGGCTCCTCCAAAAAAAAGGGGGGGGGGGGTGGGGGGGGGAACATAGCTCAGTGGTAGAGCATCCCCTGGGTTTAATCTCTATTACCAAAAAAATAAAAACTAGAGAGAGGGAGAAAGAGAAAAATAATGCTGGGGCACAATGGAGAATCTTAACCCCAGTTAAGGGTAACATAGGAAGATCCCATCTCCAAAACAAGCAAAACTAAGACAATCTTCTTAGTTTGTCAAAATATAAAATATATTTATATGTAAATATAACTTTGAAATGGAAAAACACAAACATGTTGTAGTACAGAAAGGTCACTTTTACTAAAGATAATAGCTGCTTCTCTAACTATACAACACACTTGACAAAATATTTTTGTCAAGCAAAATTAAGACAATCTTCATATTAGAAATAGTTCATAAAGAGGAATTTTATCTCTACATTAAAATCATAAATGTAATAGGTGCTAACAAATTTAAAACTATGTAATCACTCATTCAAAACAAGAGTTGCAGAGGGGAGGTATAGAATAAATATGCCCATTCAAGTCCAAGGGCTTTTCATGACTCCAAGGAATAAACTGCTTTAACAGCCTATGATACATTTTGTCAACTCGTTTTTACAAATTGAAAAACTGATTCTAAATATTATCACCTTAAATAATAAATGTGGTCAGGCAAAGTAGCACACATCTGTCATTCTAGCAACTGGGGGACTGAGGCAGGAGGATCACAAATTCAAAGCTAACTTTGGCAACTTAGTGAGGCCCTATGCAACTCAGGGAGACCCTGTCTTAAAAAACAAAAAGGGATGGGGATGTAGTTCAGTGGTAAAGTACCCCTGGCTTAAATAAATCCTCAGTACCGAAAAAATATAATGAAAGAATAAATCTATAAAATATTTTTAAGAACAATGTACTATAATCTGCCCTACAACAAGATATTATATACTGCCCTATTTTAGAATTAGATCAAATTTCGTAATAGAGAACCATCTCATACCTATTTGCATATCTTAATGTATTAAGAGTATTTTCACAGGATGCCATTCCTGGAGATATCGTGGCAATCTACAGGGGGTGGGGGGAGGAAAGGCGAAGATAAAATGTCATAAATAATCCAGACAATAATACTAAAAAATAGCTCATTTAGGTCTAATCTTAAGTGGGTATTTAAAAATTTTACTTGCTATCTTATACCCATAATCACATAATGATACAATTTAAAATATAAGCAACTCTCTGAAACACCATGAAATGATCAAACTCCAGCAGAAAATGAAGGCAAACACAGGGAACAATACCAAGTGACTACTCCCTCCTACTTCTTCTAACAGCATCTTGCCAGAGGATAAACCCTGGTGCTGTCACACAGGATAACCAAAACCTAATAACAAATTATACACTCATGATATATATGAGATAATTCAGATGTTGGAAATAATATAATGCTTTCTATCAGACTGGCAGGGACACATCTTAAATATCAACTGTATCTAGGATTCAAATGATTGTAACTAATGTACATTAAAATTTTCCATAGATATTGTATAGTTATTCCTTTAGGATTAAAATGAAATATAACAAAAATAAACTTACCATGCAGGTACGAGAGTTTTCACCTATGAATGAATCTCTTAACACCTGAGTGAGTTTACTTGCTCGGAAAGGAGTATGAGGTTTGTTTCTACCTAAGGCTCTGATGCACTCCTGAAATTTAAGAAAGCAAGACTCACAGATTAGACTTTCTTAAAAAGAGTGATTAAGTAACATATTTTAAGAGGTCTTTTATGATGAGTCTAACATTTAAGGTCTGATGAGCTCTGAAAATTCTAACAGTTTCACAGCATTGTAAAAGTGTTCCCATGAACGCTAATTCAAGAAAAAGATCAAAAACAAGCAAACAACAACAACAAAAAAAAAACTCACAAAGTCTGGGGGTGTAGCTCAGTGGTAGAGCACTTGCCTAGCATATATGAAGCACTGGGTTCGATTCTCAGCACCACATATAAATAAGTAAAGGTCTATTGATAACTAAAAATTTTTTTAAAACTCACAAAATCTACTTTATTATCCTTTCAAAAAATACTTCTGGAAACAATGCTAATGTTTAAATGTGGCAGGCAACAGGATAACTGTAAAATGTTAAAATTTCAAAGTGGCATTACATAAGAAAAAAATACAGAATATTTTACTATAAATCTTTCTAACCTTTGCTTTTCTAGTGAAGGAAAAGATAATATACACCTGGCCAGACTTTCTGAAAACTATTCCACATTTTTTTTTTTCTGAGAAAGTTATTTCTTAGTGCAATTGTATGGTTCCTTACCCTACCCAAGAAAATATATCTGATGAAGAAGGCTTTTTAGAATCTATCTGGGCAGCCTCAGAATTGAATTGGTGTGCCAACCCATATACCATTTTATCCCACCAGTTTGAAAATGTGTTTTTATTGGAAAAAGTAAGTACTATTATTTGGCAACTGAGTAAACAAAATTAAAAAGTAGGGCTGGGGGCTGTAGCTCAGTGGCAGACCACTTGCCTAGCATGTGTGAGGCATGGGGTTCTATCCTCAGCACCACATGAAAATAAACAAGCAAAATAAAGGCTTGCTTGCTGTCCATCTACAACTACAATAATAATAATAATAAATAACAGATAACAGAAATTTCATAATTAAATATATTTAATTTACCTTGAGTGCTAAAAGGCTTTTATTAATTTCAGCACCTTCAAGCCTAGTTTGCCTGTCTGCACTGGAAGTATCAGCTCCTCTTTCATTTCCAGCCAAATCGATGAGGGAAAACTTGCCATGTAGTTTTCCTTTTCTTCGAAGTATAATCTGAAACACTGCATGGCTCCGAGATGAATGTGCATTTGCAGATGTTTGACCAGATGTTCTATAATGTGATTAAGGACATGTTGATACATTAAAATTTTAATTTACATATTAACATGACATCTTCATTTTAAAAAAGCAACAACAAAAATCTATTTAGCCAGTTTGTACAATTTAAATACAGAAGAGATACCAGATTGCTACAACTTTACCTAGCTTTTCCTAACTGTAGTATGATATCAATATAATAGATGTCAAAGAACAAGGAATTTTACTCCCAAGGTGCAATGGAGAACTCCTTAGTTTGTGTTTGTGTAACAATTACCTAAAATTGAAGTTTCCCTTTCTTAATTAATATATTTACCTGCAACTGTTGCCTATATCAATGAGTTTCAGTACATCTTCAACACATTTAACCTCCCGTTCCTGTAGGCCCACCACTTGAACTTGCTGTTTTCCATCTTCTAGAACTCTTAATTTTGTTTTCCTATTTAGCAAGTCAAATACCTATGAAAAACCACATCCATTTTAGAAAACTAGCTTTAAAATAAACAGAAGCAGTTCTATAACAATGGGTCACTCAGAGCCTAAAAATTATTTTAGAGAGGAAAGTAATAATTATATTAGAATAATAAAGCTCAACATATTAAGGGATTCAATGACATTTTAAAAACCTCAAGACAAAGTCTAACATTCCAAATCTATATAAAAAGTTTGTGACAATAGCTCTAAAGCAACATGAGTGTGCTCAGTGACACTGAATTGAAAATGTTATTTCAATTTTAAAACTTTTTTGAATTTATTCTAATTTATTATACATGACAGCAGAATGCATTTCAATTCATGGTATACATAAAGAGCACCATTTATCATGTCTATGATTATACACAAACAGAGTCACACCATTCGTGTCTTCATACATGTACTTAGGGTTATGATGTCCTTCTTGTTCCATCACCTTTCCTACTCCCATGCCTCCTCCCTTCCCCTTCCTCTCCCCCTCCCTTCCCCTTCCTCTCCCCTTTGCCCTATCTAAAGTTCCTCCATTCCTCTCATGCTCCCCACCATCCCTATTATGTATCAGCATCCACATATCAGAGAAAACATTCGACATTTGTTTTTTGGGGATTGGCTTACTTTACTTAGCATGATATTCTCCAACTCCATCCATTTATCTGTAAATGCCGTGATTTTTTTCTCTTTTAATTCTGAGTAATATTCCACAATGTGTGTGTGGGTATATATCCACACACACACACACACACACACACACAACATTTTCTTTATCCATTCATCTACTGAAGGGCATCTAGGTTGGTTCCACAATTTAGCTATTGTAAATTGTGCTGTTATAAACATTGATGTGGCTGTGTCCCTATAGTATGCTGTTTTTAAGTCCTTTGGGTATAAACCAGGAGTGATAGCTGGGTCAAATGGTGATTACATTCCAAGTTTTTCAAGGAATCTCCACACCGTTTTCCACAGTCAATGCACCAATTTGCAGTAACACCAGCAACATATGAGTGTGCCTTTTTTCCCACTTCCTCATCAACACTTATTGTTGTTTGTATTCTTGATAGCTGCCATTCTGACTGGAGTGAGATGAAATCTAGAGTAGTTTTGATTTGTATTTCTCTAACTACTAGAGATGAACATTTCTTCATATATTTGTTGACTGACTGTATATCATCTTCTGAGAAGTGTCTGTTCAGTTCCTTGGCCCATTTATTGATAGGGTTATTTATTTTTTTGACAATTAGGTTTTTGAGTTCTTCATAAATCCTGGAAATTAGTGCTCTATCTAATGTGTGTGTAGTAAAGATGTTCTCCCATTCTATGGGCTCTCTATTCACCTCACTGATTGTTTGGGCCCACTTTTTTGTTCTATATGGTGCAGGGACTCTGGTTTAATTCCTAGGTCTTTGATCCACTTTTGAGTTTTGTGGATAGTGAGACAGGGGCTTAATTTCATTTTGCTGCATGTGGATTTCTAATTTTCCCAGCACCATTTGTTGAAGAGGCTATCTTTTCTCCAATGTATGTTTTTGGAGCTTTTGTTTAGTATGACATAACTGTATTTATGTGAGTTTGTCTCTCTGTCCTCTATTCTGTACCACTGGTCTAACAAGACGACTTTGGTGCCAATACTATGCTATTTTTGTTACTAATGCTCTGTAGTATACTTTAAGGTCTGGTATAATGATGCCACCTGCTTCACTCTTCTTTTAAGGGCTGCTTTGGATATTCTGGATCTCTTATTTTTCCAGATGAACTTCATGATTGCCTTTTCTATTTCTATGAGAAACGGCACTATGTCATTGGGATTTTGATTTGGAATTACATTAAAACTGTATAGTGCTTTTGGTAGGATGGTCATTTTGACAATATTAATTCTGCCTATCCAAAAACAAGGGAGATCTTTCCATCTTCTAAGGTCTGTAGTTTCTTTAGCAATCTGTAGTTTTCATTGTAGAGGTCTTTCACCTCTTTCGTTGATTCCCAAGTATTTTATTTTTTTGAGGCTATTGTAAATGGGGTAGTTTTCCTAATTTCTCTTTCAGAGGATTCATCACTGATGTACAGAAAGAAATGCCTTTGATTTATGGGTGTTGATTTTATATCCTGCTACTTTTTGCTGAATTCATTTATTAGTTCTAGAAATTTTCTGGTGTAATTTTTTGGGTCTTCCATGTATAGAATCATGTTGTCGGCAAACAGTGATAGTTTTGAGTTCTTCTTTTCCTATCCATATTCCCTTTAATTTCTACCATTTGTCTAATTCCTCTGACTAGAGTTTCAAGAACTATGTTAAGTAGAAGTGGTAAAAGAAGGCATCCTTGTCGTGTTCTAGTTTTTAGAGGGAATGCTTTCAATTTTCCTCCATTTAGAATGATGTTGATCTGGGCCTTAACATAGATAGCTTTTACAATGTTGAGAAATGCTCCTATTATCCCCAGTTTTTCTAGTGTTTTGAACAAAAATCATAAAAATTTTAAAAAGAGTTCCAACATACCTTTCCACTATAAATTTCAAAAAAGGTTGCATATACTTGAAGTTCTAGTTTCTTATAGTTTGGCTTCTTTAGCATTAAAAAGACATCTCGAGCTGTGAAGAATTTCATGTACAGAAAATTGTTATGAAGTGGCAAATATTTTTAAAATGCAATTTAAATGTTCTATCTGTAAAGGAGTCAGATAGATAATCTTTACCTAGTATGATAATAGCATCAATACTAAAAATGAAAATTAAAGCAAATATTAATTTGACAAAAAAGTACTTTTAACAGAAGTGACTCTCCTTCACATTCTATAAGGCAATGCTACTACTTATTATTATAAATTACCTAAAATTATATATAGGTGGTCAAAATAAGGTCATTCTTATAACCATACCAAATAGAAGCTTTTTATAATGCAGCCATTCAACAATTTACACTAATCTCCTACAATGTGCCAGATTATACCAACAAAAATGTAATCAGTATTTTTGTCACCAAAAGTTTAATCTTATAGATCTTTTCGATCTGACAACCCACTGACATAATGTCCATTAAGCATAGTATTAGAGTTGCTATTTTAAAACTTTCTTTCAAAGCCACCTGACTAATATCCAAGGAGAATGTTACAAATTACATATGAAAAGGGCACTTACCTGCTAATGCATAAATTCCTTTAGAACAATCTTGGTTCTTTCCTGAAAAGTCACCACCCATAGTCTTTATTTTGAAAAGAAAATAAATAATAATAGACATTATTCAGGAATATATCTTAAGAATTTGATTATAGAATTAAGTTATAAGGAAAAGAAACTATAGTATCATGCTGCGATAAAATTTTAATGAATTACTTACATGAGTTTTTCCACTTCCAGTCTGCCCGTAAGCAAAGCATGTAGCCATTCCCCTTTCAAATATAGTTTCTACTAGTGGTCTAGCAGTAAACCTTAAAAATAAAATGCATCAGTCAGAATATGTGACAAATACTTAAGCAAATACATAAAAGTAATACCAAATAACAAAGTTTATGGCAAGATTTTTTAAAAATCTCTATTAAAAAAATTTTAAAGAACCATGTTAAGAATTTCTCAATTTTTTTTTTTTTTTTTTTGTACCAAGGATTGAACTCAGAGGCACTCAACCACTGAGCCACATTCCTAGCCCTTTTCTGTATTTTATTTAAAGACAGAGTTAACTAAGGTGCTTAGGGTCTCACTAATTTGTTGAGGCTGGCTTTGAATTTATAATCCTTTTGCCTCAGCTTCCTGAGCCACTGGGATTACAGATATGTGCCACTGCACCTAGCTTAAAAGTTTTTAAGGTATAATTTCATAATAAACATTGGTGGGAATAATAAGACACATATAATAAAAATAAAAAATAATCAATTACAATTTTAAAACAGAATAAGAGTGGTAATCTCAACAGAGAAGGGTCAATGGGGGGAAAAACTGTATAAACATTATTTTTAGACCTTCTAAGTAAGTAGAAAAACAATTATTACCTTGACTCTGGGCAAATAATTTATACCTGGGGAAAAAATATAAAAAAACTTACAGGGGTTGGGGTTGTGGCTCAGTGGTAGAGCACTTGCCTGGCACGTGTGAGGTACTGGGTTTAATCCCCAGCACCACATAAAAAATACTAAATAAAGGTATTATGTCCATTTACAACTAAATATATATATATATATATATATATATATATATATATATATTTTTTTTTTTTTTTTTAAAAAGAAAACTTACTTATAGGACACTGAGTTCTGAGCTGATAGTTTTGATTCAGGACAAGAATACCAAAATATATGGCTTAGATTGCTTCTCAAACATATTGGTAAAATCCACTGTTAAAATAAAAAGGGGTAACTGGGGATGTAACTCAGTTAAAAGCATTATCTAGCATGTGTGAGGTCCTGTGTTTGAACCTTACCACCACAAAAATTAAATAACATAAATATAAAATAAAACAATATAATGGTGAAGGATAAATAATTCCTCACTGAACATAAAATGTATGTTAGAAAATAAATCTACAAATGGAACACTTTGGATAGCTCTGCTTAAAATTTTCAAGGCCAAATTGGAAAAGGTACAAAACAAAAAGAAAAGGAAAAACCTCTGGTCAAAGAGAACTAGAAATAAACCTGAGGAGTGATCAGATCAAAATTTTTAAAAAATTATGTGTGTGTGTGTGTGTGTGTGTGTGTGTGTGTGTGTGTATACACATACATATATTTATAAAATATGTATCTATATATATAATTTCTCAATCCATAAAAATATGAAAGAGAGGATAAATACTGGTAATGTTAAGAAGCGTAAAATGCAATGTGAAATACAAACTGTTTATTAAATCTATCATATACAGAAACATGTTTATAATAATTACTTAAAAACTATTATAAAAGTCAAACTGCTTGGGTGTTAGAAAATAAATCTACAAATGGAACACTTTGGATAGCTCTGCTTAAAATTTTCAAGGCCAAATTGGAAAAGGTACAAAACAAAAAGAAAAGGAAAAACCTCTGGTCAAAAAGAACTAGAAATAAACCTGAAGAGTGATCAGATCAAAATTTTTAAAAAATTATGTGTGTGTGTGTGTGTGTGTGTGTGTGTGTGTGTGTATATACACATACATATATTTATAAAATATGTATCTATATATATAATTTCTCAATCCATAAAAATATGAAAGAGAGGATAAATACTGGTAATGTTAAGAAGCGTAAAATGCAATGTGAAATACAAACTGTTTATTAAATCTATCATATACAGAAACATGTTTATAATAATTACTTAAAAACTATTATAAAAGTCAAACTGCTTGGGTTGGGGTTGTGGCTCAGTAGTAGAGCACTTGCTTAGCACATGAGAGGCACCAGGTTTGATCTGCAGCATCACATAAAAATAAAAATAAAGATATGTGTCTATCTACAACTAAAATAAATAAATTTTTAAAAGTCCAACAGGCTTAAATTTTATGAGGCAGGGGTAGGAAAGTAAATGAGGACAGAATTGTATTTGCAGAAAGCTAAAAAAAAAATTGCTATTACAATTCTCTATTTAAATATATTCTTCCCAATATATCTAGTATTAATATGTTCTTTAATTTTGTTCATTTTACAAATGAACTCCCAGTTTACTGGCTTAAGATCAATGAAGTTGGTCTTAACTATATTTCATATGTAGTAATACTTTCAATTCTTAAGACTCTTGTTAATTCTTCTGCTTTCTAAGCATCTGTATAAAATAAAGGGCAAAAAAAAACATGGTACATTCAAGCAACTGTAAAGCAGTTTTACATAGAATAAAATAACAATGCTGCTAAAACTAATGTTAGTTTCTAGAAATGAAACTTTGCAAACTGAAAACGATCTACATTTCACAAGAATGTGGGATATTCATGTATATAACTTTGAACTGTCTATAAGCTGAATACATAAACGTAATAAATGCATATTAAAACCATATACCCCAAAAAAACTACCCACAAGCTTCAAGATGAAAATATTAAGCAAACGTTAAATAGTAGATATAGAATGTTTTTAACTTAAGTGGCAGTAAATGCTAAATACTTTTAAACAAATGATGATTAATGTATAACAACAGGTATTTCAAATTTATTCCTAGCGCAGGGATTAAAATGTAAAGTTCTCTTCATACTACATTCCATTACTTAAAGGTTATAACAATGCTTTCCAGAAATTTCTTCTCCATGTATGGGGTTGGGGGTGGGGTGTGGGGGGGTGTGTAATAAGCAATTGGCAAAGAAAAGTATATTTGGGGGAAGCATTAAAGAGAACAAGCATTAGTACTCTCAGAATTTGGGGAAATTTTTTAATATTTATTGTTTAGTTTTAAGTGGACACAACATCTTTATTTTACATTTATATGGTGCTAAAGATTGAACTCAGTGCCTCGAGCATGCTAGGCGAGCACTCTACCACTGAGCCACAACCCCAACCCCAATATTACAGAGTTTTTTACATTGTCTTTATTTACACTCAGAATGAAAAAGCACATTACAGCTCTACAGAGCTACATCAAATGCAATTTAAGTTTCAGGGAAGTGGTGAACACACGCACGATATAGGAACAAGATTCTGATTTAAAACAAATTCACCTACCTGTAAACCATTTCATTAGGAGCTGAGTCATCAAAGGCATAATCAAAACGAAATGTTTGGTTTTCTAGGTACCTTGTTAAATCTACTTTTTGTTTAGGTTCATGTACCATCACAACATCTTTACTGGGGATTGTGATTACATCAAGATCTTTCATTTGAGTTTCTAAAAAAATAAGTGAAAATCATTGCCCATTAATTCTCATAGCATTTAAATTAAGGTACCTAAGTAGCAAGATTTTGGGGGGTTGGGGTGGGAAAGGGGTAGTACTGGAGGGATTGAATACAGGGGTAGTCTACCACTGAGTTATATTCCCAACCCTTTTTATTGTATTTCAGACAGAGTCTCACTATGTTTCCCAGGCTTGACCTCAAACTTGTGATCCTCCTGACTCAAACTTCCTCAACCAGCTTAAGTAGTAAGAATTTAGATAAAAGTAGTAAAAATTGTAAAAATTAAGAAAATACCCCCTAAAAAAATTCAGTAACTCAAATATGTCAAGACTATTTCAACAACAGTTTAAAACAAGATTTCTGTAAACCAAGAATCAGAAATGGCTTTTTTTGGGGGGGCACGGGGGGGCAGTATCTGGGATTGAACCCAGAGGCTCAATCCTCAGGTTTTCTTTATTATTTTATTTTTGAGATAGGGTTTTATTAAGTTGCTTAGGGCCTCACTAAATTGCTGACGCTGGTCTTGAACTTGTGATCCTACTGTCTTAGCCTCCTGTTTCACATAGATTTTAAGTGTGCACCATCACCACCATGCCTGGCCCAGCTGGCAAAGATTTATAGAAGTGACAGACCAACAGGAGTAGTCATAGAAATCTGCATAATAGTTAACATACAAATGAAATTATTTACATTGAACTTTTTCAAACCAATTTGATTTGTACTATTATTAAGATACATTGCAAATAAGACAAATTCAACTTTATAGGGTTCATTAAGCACCATACCTTTTTTATTGAGTGGTCGTTTTCTTACACAAACACATATTCTATGTTCATCAATCTAGGAATAAAAAGTCTTATTTAAGTGATTATCAGTGGTATATAAAATTCCAGAAAGTCAATGTAATTTTCTCCATCAGTTTTATAAATACATAAGCAGCATAAGTAAGTTCAAAAAACAAATTAGCTTTGCTTAAATTTAAATTTTAATACTTGTCAGGCACAATTATTTCTAAAGTTCTGAGTGTAATGGAAACTTGCTCATTTTCTTTTTGGTAAACCATTACTATAAGTTAAAAAAAAAATTTTTTTTTTTAAATATTTGAGGGAGGTACTGGGGATTGAACCCAGGGATACTCTACCCTGAGTTACATTCCTTGACCTTTCATTTTTTATTTTTTTAATAAGTTTTTTTTAGTTGTACATGAATACCTTTATTTTATGTATTTATTTTTATGTGGTACTGAGAATTGAACCTAGGGCCTCACATGTGCAAGACAAGTGAGCTACAACCCCAGCCCTACGAAAAAAATTTTGGAGAGGGTTCTAATGTTCTTAGCGTTAAGTTTATGTCAAGAAGGTGCCTCATTCACTTCAAGATAAATTGTATACAACTAAAGTAAAAATTTTATTCTATCAACTAGCATATTTCCAGGATGATAAGGAAAGTTGTTTGCAAAGATCACTATAGAAAAAAAATGGATTCTCAAAAGATTACCAAGCAAAATTTGAACAATTTCATAAATATGACAACTATTTTGCACAAATTTTATTTTCATAAAACTTATGTTCTCATAAAATGAAGCAGGGATTGAAAGCCAGTAACATTGACTATCATCAGCCCATTTCAGAAAGTTGGTCAATTTGTTGTGAAACATGAGCTCAAGATGCAGGAGGTAAAAGACATGGAGGACTAGCAAGGACTGAAATATATGGGATACAAATGTTGTGACAATTTTATGAAATCCTATATAATACATAAGCCTAACACATTCTATATATGCTAGGTCAGATGGATTATTTTTCACATTACACATAAAATTATTTTCTGTGCAACAAATTCTCACTCCTCAACAGGAAACAAGCAGTAAGACTACAGAAAAATTTTCAGCACTGGAGTTTTGGTCCACTGCAGCTCCTCAACAACCATCATTTACTGTTAAAAGCCAGAATAATATTTATTTTCGAATAACAAATTAAATAATAATAAAATGGAATGATAGTGAAATCTACAGTCCAAGTCAAAGACAAAATAAGCTTATAACTGAAACCAAATTACGACAGATGATTAGAAGGAAACTGGTTCTTATGTCATTATCTTAGCTATTGTTCTGCCCTTCCAAAGGCATGCTTTTCTTTGAAAAGGGTCATCTCTATGGGCAGCACCTCTAGTATTTAAAATTATGGAAGATGTACAGAAAAGTAGATGATTTCTTGATTTTCCTCTTAAAATACAGGAAATGAGCCCCCAAAAGGAAAAAACATTTAGCTAAATACAATAGGAATTTAGTAGGTATCAAAACACATTTTTTATTGATAGCATAAACACTCCCTCAGCAATAGTTTAAAACAAAGAATCTTACAGGATCTGCTGTTGTTAGTGGTCTATAATCCAAACTTCCTCTAAAGTCTCTGATCATACACATAATTTCATAATTTGGATTTGTAGCATCAACATCCTATTAGAAGACAAAGCATTTGCCATTTATTATAATAATGCTATATTTGTTACATTTATATTACATGGTTTGAAAATTCAATTAAGTATCATTTGTCATAACTAAGACCCAACCTGAACTGAAAATGTGGTCTATGATAGTTCAGAGTTCATGTTTATTATGTTCAGATGACTTTGATAGCAAATATAATTCCATTAGTAAACATGTATCCTTTTAACTCCAAAGAATCATTCTTAAAACCACCTTTAACTATATACCAAAAATCATCTGTTATATACTTAATCCTAGAAATTGGAGAAGAGAAATAGCACTCATTAAAAACAATGACAAAACTCTAAAGTTGAAATATTAGAAAAATTCATTCTTAAATTCAAATTCTTCTTCTAAGCAATTCAAATTCTTCTGTGTGATTCATCTAGTGTTTCAGCAAAGTGGAATGTGAATTCATTTAGATTCATGTCCTATATTAATTGACTCTCAAAGTAATTTTTAAAAAACTCTAACATATTATAAAACAGCTAAAAAGCAGTAGGACATAGAACTTAAAAAAGAATCAAAAGCCAAGATAATTTTTTTTTTAATGTTTTAACTTTAAATCATCAAATGCTAATTGCAGTTTACCTATTTGCTTCAAAATTGCAAAACTTCAGACTGTTACAAATAGCATGCCAAACCATGAAATAAATCACTGAATATTCTAAGTCAGATTTTTTTCATACATCATATTCAGAATTGCTTTGAATGTAAATTTCAGAACTATTATTGAAACTCACTTTCATTTGACCTGACAGGAAATGATACCAACTATATGAACTCAAAAACAGAATGTGATGTTAAAAATAGAGCGAACAGAGAGATATATATGTAAGTATTATGAAGTATACACAGAAAACACTTGGTGGCATCTATGCTAAGTATCAGTAAATATCTGTTTTGTGTATTATTTATTTCAAAATCCAACTAGACATTCTCAGGTAACTTTCAGGTGTAAGCTGATTTATTCAGGTTGAATATTACACTGGATCCACAATTTCACATGAATTGGCAACCTAACAGCATTTGAAAATACTACTAAATAAACAACCTGATGTTTTACTATAGGAAACAAGTTCTTAGACTATAATAGATATAAAAAAAAGCATAACAGAGGAGTTATAGATTTAACAACAAAATTTCTAACACAAAGACCTTATAAAGGGATAAAAGACCATTGCTATTAAAAAGTTTTACTATCATTTGAAGGAAGAAAAGAACACAAGGTAGAGATTCATTCTTAATATTTAGAATAAACTGAAATACAAAATTTACCCCATTTCACTATGCCACATAGAACTTAATCATGGAAAACCAATAATGAAATTTATAGTACAATCAGGTACCTTCCTGGGTTGTTTTTCCAAATGTAGTTTTAGATCTTTTTAAAATTAAAAGACCATTAGTCATAAACATAACATACACATAAGAATTCTGTAACATAATAGCGTATTATTGAAAAAGAACAAACTTTGAAGCCAACACATACTCACTAAACCATGTAAAAAGTACATGCAATAAAAATCTGCTATGGCAATTTGTTATCACAAAAGCTTATTTCATTCCTCAATATCAATTTAAGGAATTTTCTAAATACTTAAAATGAATAGCTCTATTATTTTTCACAAGTTAATCACGTTCACTGATATAGTTTAATCTTTCGTTGGAAACAAAATATATTTCTGTTACAAACCTGGGCTCTTTTTTCTCTGAGTTCTTGCTGTTGCAATCTCCTTTTTTCTCGTTTTTCTTGTAGTTTTTCCACTTCTTTCACACAATTAGATTTTCTACGTGCTGAAAGAAAAAGATGAGCTGCAGAAATATAGTTTTCTTTTTAGAATACTGTACTTACAGAAAATTATGAATAATTTCATCACATATACAAAAAAAATAAATACATATGACAAGGCATGCAATGCCAATTACACCTACGTGAACTTTACTTATGAGCTGCTTTAACAAAGCTAGGAACAGGACAATATACAAAACAGAGTCAAGAAAAATGACTCAACATATTGATACATGTCATCTCTTGGTTTAAAAATCACAGATCTTTCAAATGAAAGTACTAAGAAGCCTAAGACTTTTTCCTATAATGCCTTGACAAATTATTATTTGACCAGAATTTTAAATTCAAAGTAACTGAAGAAATTTATGTCACACAAAATTTTTTCTCTAAAATATACATTTAAAAATGCCATTAACAGACTTAAAGTGGCAAAAATAAAAAATATTCTAGAGTAGTAAAATGAAATCTGCAATAAAACTTAGAGGTAGCCTTTACCATTTGGGAACTTATAAAAATGACCAAGAGAGAAAACATGTATGCCAAAAATGACTGAATCCTTGATACTGATTTACATACAAGGAGGTCCAAATTCCTTTTTTGCAGCTTGAACTGGAGATATATCTGAAACACTACCATTCTGTTGTGCAGAGGAAGACTGTTCAGGAAGTTGACTAGGCCGTGCTCGTGCAGAACCAACCACTGTAAGTCAAAGAAATTTTAAATTCAGATCAAAAATCAGTAAAAGCTAACTTTGGTAAAACAGAGACACAAATAAAACCAAAAACAAACAAAAAAATCCCTGATTCTTAAATGTTGCATTTAGCAAATTACTGAAGTTTTCTATTTCTGTATAAGCAATGTAAAATAATGAATTATGTTCAATAAACTGACACTGCTTTAAAAAAAATTCAAATTAATATGTGCAGAGTAGCTTCCACCAATGTAGTTTTAATTATAAAACTCAATCTGTAAAATCTGCATAAAAAATAAAGGCAAATTTGATTTTTTAATAATAGTTTTAAAATTATGTGAGAACCCCTCCATGTCAAGATTTCAGACCACAAAGGAACTACTCTTAAATATGTGTACAAAATATAAATTTTAAAAGCTTTGTTTTGAAAAATTGATCTTACTTAGATACAAAGAAAGCAAAACTTAAGTCCTTCCAGACCTCTTTGTATTACAAATCCCATTCTTTGTTCCTTAAATACATAAATCTTAAGAGAATTTCCCCCACTCTAGATGTTATTAAATTGGAAAAAGAAACATGAAATTAAATATAAATAGCACACTACAAAGAAATATAAGACTGGGGTTTTGGCTCAGCGGTAGAGCGCTCGCCTCCCACGTTGAGAGAGAGGCCCTGAGTTGGATCCTCAGTATCACATAAATAAATAAAATAGAGATATTTTGTTCAGTTACAACTAAAAAATATATATATTTAAAAAAAGGCAACCTAACACCTACAATACTGATAAATTAATAAAGTACAGTATTCCCAAAAAAAAAAAAAAAAAAAGAAATATAAACTTTCACAAGACTCAAAGGACAATGTTTAAAAGAATGACTTTCCCCTCCTACCTCTCTTTTGATAACTCTGGCCCATCCTGTCCCATATACAGGGACAATCAGAAATACTAAATTTAAACTGCTGAACAGTAGAAAAGAAATTAATTATGCTTTACATTTCCTGGCTGAAAGCATATGAAAGACTGGAATTTAACTACAATTTATGCCTGTTCAGATTTTTCTTCTGCTAACTCCCATCATACTTTTTGGAAGTTTCCCGGCCAGGAAATTAACAAACCTTTTTTTTTTTTTACTTTTTTTGTAGTTTTAGATGGACAGCATGTCTTTATTTTTAAATTTTTATTTATTATTTAATTTATTTAAAAATAGATTAAAATTTATTTTTTATGTGGTGCTAAGGATCGAACTCAGTGCCTCACAGGTGCTAAGCATGTGCTCTGCCACTGAGCTATAGCGCCAGCCCTAAGGTAAACATTTTTTTTTTTTTTAAAGAGAGAGAGAGAGAGAATTTTTTAATATTTATTTCCCAATTTTCGGCGGACACAACATCCTTGTTTGTATGTGGTGCTGAGGATCGAACCCGGGCCGCACGTATGCCAGGCGAGCGCGCTACCCCTTGAGCCACATCCCCAGCCCCTAAGGTAAACATTTCAATCATCACAATCAGCTGACTCCTTCCTTCCCCATTCCTTCTTTCTCATAATGCTCTCCTCAAATTTGCAAAATTATTACTATTTTTAAATGTTTTTAAGTCGTTGATGGACTTTTTATTTATTTATTCATATGCAGTGCTGAGAATCAAACCAGTGCCTCCCACATGCTAAGCAAGCACTCTACCAGCCCAAATTTTCAAATTTACTGAGCTGACTAAAAAAATTACACATTTCATGGGGTTTATATTCATTACATGTTTTAAATCTTTTTAAAAAATATTATTGACATTGTTATGTAAGAAAATCAGGAAAAATTAAAAAATTTAAAAAATTAAGACACATATGGCCTGAGAACGGAGCTCTGTGGTAGAGTGTTTGCCTAGTATGTGTGAGACCCTGGATTCGATCCCAGCACCAAGAAAACAGAAGGCAGGGGAGAAGCGGGGGGATATAAACTTTAAGTAAACAATATCAAGGTAATATTTATTTTTTATTTACCTTGTCAAATCCTTACTGAATGGTCAATGGGTAAGATTAAGAGACAAAGTTTTACTTTACCTCTATTATCTCTTGGAGGAGGGTCATTCTTAATAGATGCCACAGTTCTTCGATTCTATAGGGGAAAAAAAAGATGTTCATTGTATTTTTTTCTCTTCACTTCTCAGATACAGATCATGATCTCAGCTTCTTGAATGGATCAAAGTATGCAGACAAACACTAATGTTAAACTAAATGGAGAAAAACTAAAATGAATTCCTATGATTATCAATATTCAAGTTCTTGCGTACAGAATATTCCCCTCCACCATCACCCCCAAATTATTAGGGAATTAACATGACCAAGGCACTGCTCTTAGGACTTTATATATGTATTAATTCATTTGATTTTATATAACCCTATGAAGTCACTATTATTGCTCTTCCCATTTTACAGACAGGGAAACTGAAGTAAAGAGAGGTTAAGTAACATTGTTATAATGTTATCCTGCCAAAACTTCATGGAGATTGAGTCTCTCTTTTCCTAAATACTTTTTATTTTTTTAGTTGTAGATGGACACAGTACCTTTATTTTATTTATTTATGTGGTGCTGAGGATCAAACCCAGTGCCTCATGCTTGCAAGGCAAGCACTCTACCACTGAACTACAGCCCCAACCCTCCTAAATAATTGAGACAGAAGTGTTTCAGATTTCTTCGTGTTTTGGAATATCTACTTATACATAAAGAGATACCTTGGTGACCAATTCTAAACACCAAATTCATGTGTATTTCATATACACTGTATATACAATAGACATAGATGTTAGCTTATACTGTGTTTTTGGTGCAACTGCATGTTGACTGTGACTCATCACACAAGGTCAGGAATAAAATTTTCCACTTGTAACATCATGTTGTTTCTCATAAAGTCTCATATATCTGAGCATTTTGGATTTGGGAATCAGTAAGTTTAATTTTGGTTATCAGGGTAATTAATAAAATACTAGTTCTAGACAGCTTAGCGCCCTTTGTTAAAATTAAATACTGAAATACTATGAAATACGTTTTGTTGTTTACCATCAAAAGGTTTTCTTAGGAGATTTGAAGACTTGGATACTGCATAGATTAGGGCAACAAACTTTTGATTCTATTATTTATTTACTTACAGACCTCATTTAATTCATTTCAAAAGTATCAAATAATACAGCTGTACTCAGTCCTGGCTGCATATTCAGATGAGATGGATACTATCTGAAGGGCAATAATGCTAGTTAAGACCTCCTTTTAAATAACACTGAATCTCTGGGAGTGAGGCCCAGACAGTATCTTTAACAATTATCCAGGTGAGGGGTTGGGGATAGAACTAAGTTGGTAGAGTGCTTGCCTTGTATGCACAAGGCCCTGAGTTCAAATCCCCAGCACCACCACCAAAAAAAAAAAAAAAAAAATCCAGATGACTCTAATGGTAAACAAAGGTTCCTAATGATATAGCAAGAAAGATAAACCTGAAGATCCTCCAAGATTTTGAAGCTGAATATGAAAAACAGTCCACTTACAAGTGAAAACTACTGACCTCTAAACAGTAACTTTCAATATGCTTAAGTTACATGAACTGAAAAATATGACATGTTTATATGCAGAGTTTACAAAACAGAATGCTTTGTTTCCATTATTGTCTCTATCATAATATATTTAGATATTTATGTATATCCTCCCTCTAAAATATTGAGTTCCTATAGGCTGAAAGCCACGTCACATTCATCTTTGTATTCTGTCCAGCACAGTACCTGCACAATATGGGGGGAGGGGGGAGTGTCAATGAATGCTTTTTAAAAATTAAGTGCAAAGAATTGCAGATTCAGTAACATTTACAGGACTAAGTGATTTTTAAGATGTTGAATTTTCATACCAAGTATTAATGGTAATGGGTTGAGAGAATGGAAGAAGAATTATTTTTTGAAATACTAAAAGTAATGTACTTTTAGCTTTTATAAAAAGATAAACTGCTAGGAAGAATATACCATGGTTTTAAAGTTTATCTTCATAGATGATACACAAGTAGTTTAAACAGTTCCTATCATTTCTCATCTTTCTTTAATAAACATAAATAGCAGAATTATAACTTTGTAAGACTATTAGGGTAGGTATTCATTATTCATAATAAAGTTATTTTTATTTACAAATGGTTCTAACTTTGATGTTTTTTGAAGCTATAAGTCTCAGAAAAAATCCTAATTAGGCAAGGAATTCCTTTGATCTTATCTAATGATTATCATAATTTCAAATTAGACAAACTCAATCCATGAAAGTGTGTGTTTTCCATCGATGTGGATGATGGAAAGAACTTTTTTTTAAAAAAGTCAATCAATACTTTAAAAATATACACAGCCTTCCAATTTTAAGCCTGAAGACACGCACATATACATATATTCCCTGTTATAAATTTTCATCACTAACCTTCACAATTTTGTTTACTTTGGCTGAAGATGTTGAAGGTGGAGGTATTTCTGGACTGGGTTCAATTTCTTCATCAGGTACAAGGTCAGGGTTAAGTGAAAAGATGCTCTCCAGATCAATCTGTTTGAAACACACACATGTACATTTTGAGAAGGTATTTTGACAATTAACCTTTTCTTTTTCAAATGAATTTATACACAGTAAATAAATGATTTCAACCTAATGAGCAGCAGTACCTTGCAAACAAAATTGTTTTTAAAAATCTCAAAAAGCATACTCTATTTTTATTTAAATATTCTATTATATTTTCATAATTTATTTAATATGTACTGATGGCCACTTAGGTTATGTGTAATTTTTTAACACCATCATGCATATGATCTTATACTTGCCACATCCCCAGCCGTTACTATTTTTGAGATAAGGTCTCACTAAGTTGCTAAGGCTGGCCTCCAACTTGTAATTCTCCTGCCTCAGCCTCTCAAGTGTCTGGGATTACAGGTGTGCACCACCACACCTGCTGCATATATGCTCTTGATTATATGAATTGCTAGTAGCATGGTGACAAACAGAACCACATAATTAGCTTCTAGCAACTTTCAAATTTTGTGAGCTGGGTTAAAATAATACACTTCCATCTAATAATTAACAGGACATGTGTAATCATAATAAGATATGTAAGGAAAGCCTAAGTTTTCTTTGAGTGAAAAATTTTAATCATGCCAAAGTTTTTAAGAAATGATAAAAATACATGTATCATATAAAAATAATATACTTTTCTGTTTTTATACTCAGAATTTTGTGTGTGTGTGTGTGGTATTGTGAGTTGAACCCAGTGGCAGTTTGCCACTGAGCTACATACATCCCAGTCCTTATGATCCTCCTCCTGCCTCAGCTTCCAGAGTTTTGGGGATTATAGGTATGTGCTACAATGTCTTGCTATATTAAGAATCTTTCTTTTTGGTAATTGTAAATGGGCAGCATGCCTTTATTTTGTTTATTTATTTTTTTTAATGCAGTGCTAAGGATCAGACTCAGTGCCTCATACATGCTAAGCAAGCTCTCTGCCACCCCAGCCCTACATTAAGAATCTTGACAGCAGGACAAGAAATAAAATTTAACCCAGTGATCATACCTCTTTGCCTTTTGTGTCACCATTTTCTATCCATTCAACAGTTACACTTTCATTATCTTCATTTAAAGATGTTACCATTGCTTGGTGTATTCGGCCTAAGTAGGAATAAAACATACATTTTTAAAGCAATGAATGATGGCATTCCTAACTGTTGTCAAATTATAATGTGCAATTTTACATACACACACACACACACACACACACACACACACACACACACACACACACCACACACAGGATGCTATCTTTCTTATAAAGGAGTTTCATAAACTCTCAGGATTAGGGATAAGCTTTGTCCACAAGGTCATAAAATCAATCTGTTACTTGCTAAATCCAGGAACTAGCAAGACTAAATGAGAACAAATCTTTATTTTCAGTATACCTGCTAAATAGTTATATAGTGACACTGAATGCTTAGAATTTCATTCTGTTAAACAGTTTTAATCATTAGAAAGTTTCCTTACTATGTGTCAAAAGTAACTTGGACACAGAATGCACCAACTTTTAATACTATACTAATAAAGATACATTTTCTTAAAAAAACACATCATATACTATGCCAACACTGTATAAGAAATTTCACTGTAATTATTTTTAAATATAGAAAAAGAATCTGAGTCAAAAAAAGGCTGGGAAATAGCTATCTAAAATGTCCTCTTCTATATGTTGCCTCTCCAAATCTACCCTCCTCCTTACTTTGCCTAGGCCAGCCTTTCCATATATAGAAACAGGATATTATAAATGCACTCAACTTGTTTTCCCCCAACTTAACAGATTGTGTGCATCTTACCTATTAATAACTATACAGCTAAATAATTATCTTAAATTATAACACAATATTCTATTTATCACAATTTATTTAATATGCACTGATAGTCACTTGGGTTATAGGCAATTTTTTACTATTACAGACACTGCTATGAATATGACAATATATCTGTCATGGCACATTTGTCAATTATCTCCTTAAGACAAATTCCTAGAATCAGATCAATAAGTTTCTCATGTATGTATGCACATTTATACACACATATATATGTATTATTTCATTTTACCCATCCCACTTGATTATTAGTTAAGAAAAGAAACTGCTATATTTCTGTATCATCTATATTACCTAATAAAATGCTGATCATATGGAATTTTCTCATGTATTTTCTAATGGAAACCCTTAGGGCCTCTAGAATTTACCTTAAAATAATTTATATCTCTTTAAATATCTAAAACAAAACAGATAAGAAATAATTTTATTATATTAACGATGTATTAAACAATCTTTCAAGATAATGTTGGCATCATAAAAATCTGATTAAGTATAATGTATGAAATCTCTGTTAATCACTACCTTTTTCTATATGGGTTCATATAAAAATCTAGAGAATAAATATCTTGTAACAATTCAAATATTAAGGATGTAACCACAATTTAGTCACTAGTGCTGCTTTTCTTTTTAACTAAAATTTAGTGGTTATCTTTTCATGATTATATATATGTGGGTGTGTACCCACACACACATAACACTATATACATGTGTATGTGTGTATGTATACACACACACACACACACACACACACACCGAGACCTATTAATATGAACATCTGCCTAGCATTATATAAAACGAATGTATTAGAATTTAACTTTCTTTATTAAGTTAAATATTTCCAAATCACCTTCATTTACATCTCAACAGTAAGACCCATTCCTCTATATATTCAGTGCTGAGGATTATTAATCTTAAAATGTTTACTAATATGATTAGGAAATCCCATTTCTTGGTGCAAGATACCTATGTCTTTTTCTTGTACTACTATGATTTCTCCCAACTAGTCTACCTGTTTCCAAATATTCTGTCCTTCAACCTGTTCTCCACACATCAATCCAACATTCCTGGCTAAAAATTTATTCAGATTATATTATTCCTTTGCTCAAAACTTTCGAATAGTTCCCCATCTCAGAGTAAAACAACTGAAGTTTTTCCAATGGCTTTTTAATGATCTATAGAAAAGCCCAACATAACCTGACACCTCAAAAGCTGTGACCTCATTCATCTCTTACTAGAGTAAGTCTCCCTTTTAACACCACCTTGAGGAAGAACTTAAAAGTGAAAAGCAAGTGAGTAAATGGTGCCACTTACTGAAATAAGTAGACAGTACAAGAAGCAAAAGTATTAGGGGTGGAGGGAAATGATAAACTATAAAAACGGTGGGAGCAATCAAAAGGAAGAAGCTTAAAAAGAAAAATTTTAAAATCCTTATTACAATTTGATTTGGAGAAAAGAAATTAGGTAAATAACCAATAGTGGTATGTGTCAGTTGTATCCTCTGGGAAAGAGATACTGAGCAAAGAATACAAAAAGAGGAAGAAAAAAAATTGGTCATGGAAGACTTTCAGCCCATGATGCAGATCTCAAACCCATGAAAGTAAAGGTAATATAAAGCAGGACTGAGTAGAAAAAGCCTCAGACCTAGATGTAGATCCATCAAAATCTTGGGAGCCCTGCAGCAAAGACTTCCCACTATGAGACCTGAACTGGACTTGAATTGGCATGCCAAGATCTGTTGCTGGATAGAGGCTTCCCAGGCCTCAGCCCAAAAGATAAAGGATTCTAAAGCTACTAACAAGTGCATGCTATCAGTTACTTATGCTCTCTGGAACTAAAGAAGTTCTTTAGAACTTTGAGAGATGTCCAAGCAGTGCACCTACACAGTTACAACAGGATATGAGTAAGAAAGAAAATAAGCTTAACTGGTAGTGGAAATTAAAAGCAGATCCAGAGAGCCCTAAAAAGCCATGCTGGGGCAAACCTCATCACTATCATAATCTAGGAGGAGCTACCACTGCTGTATCAAGCCCTACATTCACTATCTCCACTATATGAATAGTGGAGAACATTAGTGGGAACAAGATTATTGCAACGTAAGTACCAGGAAAAGTGAAAGGGTTTAATATAAGACATTAATATGGTTTCATCACAGAAAGAAAGTAAGTTCCTGAGCCCAAGAAAGAAGTGTTTGAATACCGGACTACTCTAAAGCAGGAAATGGAGAGATTAGAGTGGTGGTTGTTGAAGGAAAAAAAGTATGAAGATGGGCAACAGAATTACCACAATACCAAGAATGGAGTAAAATGTGCACATTCTGAAAAGCAAGTCCAATAATAAACTTTCCCAATGTTGAGAATCTACCACAGTATTCCAACCTTCATAAGAAGAAATAATTTGGTGTATTAAACTGTGAGGAAAAAAGCAGACTATTAGAGCAAAATATGTGTTAAGGCTATCGATCACAATTTCAAAGACTTTAACCTCCAAAGACAACATAGAATGATTAAAAACAAGAGGATAAAGAAAACCAAGGAGAAAGCACCTAAGCATTCACAGTTTCATTGACATCAGAACCTCCACCATTTCAACTGTCAGCTATCGCACTTCTCGGACTATTCCCTGAGGACCTTAAAAAAGCGCTCTATAGGGATACGGCTGCATCAATGATTATAGCGGCACAATTCACAATAGCTAGACTGTGGAACCAATCTAGATGCCCCTCAATAGATGAATGGATAAAAAAAAATGTGGCATCTATACACAATGGAGTATTATGCAGCACTAAGAAATGACAAAATCATAGAATTTGCAGGGAAATGGATGGCATTAGAGCAGATTATGCTAAGCGAAGCTAGCCAAGCCCTAAAAAACAAATGCCAAATGTCTGCTTTGATATAAAGAGAACAACTAAGAACAGAACAGGAAGGAAGAGCATGAGGAAAAGACTACAGTAAACAAAGACGAATGGGGGGAGAGAAACGGAGAGAGAAGGGAAAGCACATGGAAATAGTAGGAGACCTTCAATGATACATAAAATTATAAGAGGTTATGAGGGGCAAGGGGGAGGGAAAAAAAGGGAGAGAATTGAACAACAGCAGGGGAGGTAGAGAGGGAAGATGGGAGGGGAGGGGAGGGGAGGGGGGATAGTAGGGGATAGGAAAGGTAGCAGAATACAACAGTCACTAATATGGCATTATGTAAAAATGTGAATATGTAACAGATGTGATTCTGCAATCTGTATTTGGGGTGAAAATGGGAGTTCAAAACACAATTTGAGTCAAATGTATGAAAGATGATATATCATGAGCTATGTAATGCTTTAAATAATCAATAAAAAAAAGAAAAAAAAAAAGCAGACACCCAGAAAGTGTTAAACCACAAGTTAAAAGAGTCAAAAAGAATCTGATCTATCAGCTAAGACTCAACTCTGTAGGCTGCACAGGGAAGAAGTAAAAATATGTTGCCTCATCCAGTTTACTTATCCATAAGAACAAATAAATACAAAACTCCAGTAAGAAGAAATGAATAAAATGGCTGGAGCCAAATGGAGTCTTAAGTATTGCTTTTCTTTTTTTTTTTTTTAAGTTTTGAATTTTTTTTCTTAATATCTTTATTTGTTTTTATGTGGTGTAGAGGATCAAACCCAGTAACTCATGCATGCTAGGCAAGTGCTCTGCCACTGAGCCACAACCCTGGTCCAAGTCTTGCTTTTTGACAGGTGATCAGAAAACTAGAAATATCTGTACTATTCATGTAACGAGGGGCTTTAATTTTTACTAAATGTCTCCCCCCAAAAAATGTTTAAAAACAACTCAACTGGGATGGGTTGTAGCCTAGCACATGTGAGGCACTGGGTTCTATCCTCAGCACCACATGAAAATAAATAAATAAAATGAAGATATTGTGTCCACCTACAACTAAAAATATTTTTTAAAAAATAAACATTATAAACGTTTCTCTTGGGCTGCGGTTGTGGCATGTGCAAGGGCCTGGGTTCGATCCTCAGCACCACATAAAAATAAAATAAAGGTATTGTATCCAATTATAACTAAAAAAAAATTAAAATAAACATTTGTCAATATGACCAAAGGTTTTTAATTGTTTTATAGATGGTTTCAATTGAGATATAAGTATCTTTTTAATTGTAATTAAAAAATGTATAATTTGTTTTTTCAAAAGTCAAATGCTAGCATCTACTAGCAAAACATGAAATAGTAAAAAAAGACTTAAAGATATTTTAAAGGAAAATATCATGATGTAGTGACAACATATAAGTATACAAAAAGTATGGAGTCAGGATGACTGGGACAATGATAGTACTAGAGGTAAGACGAGATATACAAAGTCTCAACTGTTAATAGCAGTCATGTTCCAGTGTTAGTAAGACTACTACAGATATAAAACTCAGAAATAAATCAGGATTGGAAACATCTTTCCCTAGGACCTAGGACAATTTTCCTGTGTGGTCTTCCCAATACTATCCCTTTCTCTGGACCATTTGAGCAAATTCCTATATTCTATCTTTACTTTCTAATTTACTTTATTATGAAGTATGTCATATACACTTCCACATTAAAAAATACAAGACAGCAAACATCTGTGCTTCCAACACCAGTCAGATTAAGAAAACACCAGTCAGATTAAGAAACAATAGTTCTATGTTGTTGCTCCCTGCACCTCCCTGGTCTTTTTAGATGGGATCTTGCTATATTGCCCAGACTAGCCTGGAACCCTTGGACTCAAAGCAATCCTCCTGCCTCCATCTCCTGAGTTAACTGTAACTATAGATACATGCCACAACACCCAGCGAAAAACCTCACATTTCCTTCTCCTTAACTGAATCTCCCTCTCTTCTTTTTCTCCCGATATTTGAGATAATCATATTCTGGCTTTTTTTTTTAATTTAAATTTTACCACTTTTCTAAAACAGTTAAACTATATCTAAATAGTATATAAATTGATTAACAATCCTTTAAGACTTGTTTTTTTTTTTTTGTTCAACACTATTTTTCTGAGATTTATATTGTATATGTAGTATTTATGGTAAACTCTTCTGCACTGCTACAGCCTATTTCATTGCACAAATATGCCAAGGCTTATTTCTCAGAGGGGCTTCTGACTCATTACTCTCAGCATCCCAGCTATGGCTCAAGTGTCCCTAGGTACAACTTGGGCCACCACTCTAGAGGACACAGGCCACAAGCCTTGGTGGTAGCTATATGATAATAATTCTATAGATATGCAGAATGCAAGCACTATGATGGAAGCATTCACCTAGATTTCAAAGGATGTATCAAAAGGCCTGAGAATCCAGCTAGAGACATCCCACAGGGAAGGAGCTACTAAAGAGAGTCTCCTAGAGCTGTGGGAATGGAAAAGTTGCCAGGACATCAGATCAGTAGAGCAACCAACAGCATGCAACACCTGGAAAGCTGCAGGCACCAGTATACAATTCCAATATGAGAGAAGCCATGTGGGTTGAACCCAGCAAAACCAGGAAGATAAGGATTTCTGAGGCCCTGAGGCCCAACCCCTGCTCCAGTGTGTCCAGGAAACAGCATATGGAGTAAAAGATTATTGTGAAGCTTCAATCTTTAAGGTCTATCCTGCTGGTTTTAGACTTGCTTGGGGCAGGTTACTCCTTTCTTCTTGCCTATATCTCCCTGTTGTAATGAGAATTTTTACCCTATGACTGTTCCATCATTCTGTTTGGAAACAGATAACTTGTTTTGATTTTACATATACAGGGCTGAAAGAAGTGACTCTGGGACCACTGAAACTGAATGGTGATAGTTTGTATGTGAGAAGGGCCATTATTTTGAGGGGCCAGGGTTGAATATGGTTTGTTCCCAAAGAAACTCATATTGAGGCTTAATTCCTCAAAGCAGAGCATGCAGAAGTGGGGCCTAATGGGAGGTGCTCAGGTCATGGAGGTGGGACCCTCATAAATAGGTTTTTGGAGAGTAATCTTTTGGAGAGTTAGTTCTCACTCTCAGGAGTTACCACTACAGCAGGTAGCTATGAAGCAATACTTCAGTTTTCCTCAGCTTTCCTGCATCTACTTGCCCTTGATTTTCCATCATGCATTCTGAAGTAGCATGAGACCCTCACCAGAAGTTGTCCAATCTGGGCCTTTTAGAATCCAGAAATAGAAATATAAGCTAAATAAACTTTTTTTCTGTATAAGCTACCCAAACTTAGGTATTCTGGTATAGCAACAGACAACAGACTAAGACAATGCTTTAATCATACTCACTGAAAACTATTTTTTGACATGGTGTGCTTATCCTAAATGTATTTCCACAATCTCTTATAACTATTTAGCCCCTTGTTTTGCCTAGTGCTGAATGAATCCCAAAATATTTTTTTTTAAATGTTGCAGGAAACACTGAAATGGGAAAACAGGCAATTATATAATGGAAGATTTTACTGCATATACATCTAATTTGATCTTATTTTTTGCTAGCTGAGCAAACATAACAGCATTTTACTTATATGTAGGTGACAGACAGTATCAGCAACATTTCTGAAATTGGCTAGACAGTTTGGGTTGATGTCTAATACACTCCAATTTTTTCCCCCACTTAAAATGAAGGCAGACCACCGCTGCCTGGTCCTCTGCCTATGCCAGAGCCACCCGCGCCAGCTGCCAGCCCCTGCCATTGAGCGCCAGCAGAGCAACAGCTTGCCCCAGGATCTGTGCAAGGCCTTGAAGGAGGCCACCAAGGAGGTGCACACCCAGGCAGAGAATGCCGAGTTCATGAGGAACTTCCAGAAAGGCCAGGTGACCAGAAAGGGCTCCAAGCTGGTGATGGCGTCCCTGTACCACTTCTACATGGCCCTGGAGGAGCAGATCAGCGCAACAAGGACAACCCCGTCTTCGCCCCCCTCTACTTCCCCGAGGAACTGCACCACAGGGCCACACTGGAGCAGGACATGGCCTTCTGGTACAGGCCATGCTGGCAGCAGGCCGTCCCCTACACAGCAGCTACGTGGGTCAGGTCGGCTCCAGCAGGTAGAGCGCAGGGAGCCGGAGCTGCTGGTGGCCCACGCCTACACCCACTATCTGGGCAACCTGTCCAGGGGCCAGGTCCTCAAGAAGATCGCACATAAGGCCCTGGACCTGCCCAGCTCCGGAGAGGGCCTGGCCTTCTTCACCTTCCCCAAGGTCGCCAGCGCCACCAAGTTCAAGCAGCTCTACTGCTCACTCATGAACACTCTGGAGATGACCCCTGAGGTCAGGCAGAGGGTTATCAAAGAGGCCAAGACTGCGTTCCTGCTCAACATTAAGCTGTTTGAGGAGTTGCAGGAGCTGCCGACCCAGGACCCCGAGGACCAGCGCCCCTCACAGACAGCAGGCCTTCGCCACCGTGCCAGCAGCCGGGTGCAAGGTGAGGGCATCCTGGGCTCCCACTGAAAGGGAGCAAGTGCCAGAGTCCTGCCCTAGCAGGGTCCAGGAAGTCCTGAAGGATGAGTGGCGTCGGCGAAAAGGATGAGACAGGAGTTGTTCCATTGGAGCAATCTCCAGAGAGAGCTCTAATGCAGCTTTCTCTGGGTCATCTTTTATTGTAATTTTTCTCATCATTATGGATTCAGAATACGTCATTGATTATACAATTTCCAAACCTTGCCAAGTCGTGACACTTCCTTAACCATCATTAGGCATATAGAAAAATGTAACATCAATTTACATTTTTCCAGGATGTGACCTTTAGTTATCAATTATTACGGGTACAGAATTATTAATAAAATGCATCACTAATTTACATTTTTCAGATTTTCCCAAGATGCATTATTTTTCCCAAGATATGCTATTTTCTTATTAACTAATGCCACACTATGTAACCAGACTCTAAGAATCCTATCATCAACCTTTAAGTTTAAAGGTACACCTGCACTTTATTTCTAATCTAAAATTCCCATCTAAAAAAGTCCCCTTAATTCTTATACTTAAAATATCCTAAAGTTTATAAACCATTCTTAAAGTCTATAAACCATTCTTGAAGCATTATATCAGAAACCCATACAACTAAAAACTTAAGAATTCTAAACCCAAGAATCTAAAATAATAATTCTAACATTATTCGTAAAAGAAAAAAAAAATGAAGGCAAACAGGTACCCTGTCAGCATCTTTACATACAAACTCTAATTTTTAAAAACAGTTTATTGACCTCAATGGGACATGCCTGTGTATTGTTTAAAAACTGGAACTCACAGGTTTCTGCTTAGAAACAGTAAGACTTTTCAAATGTATTAAACCACTATAATTCTCAGAAGGAAAAAAATCACCAGTTCTAAATTCAACCACTTAACCTAAAGGGAAAAAAAAAAAGGTCAAAGCTTCATCCCACAGCTAAATGTCCATATAATTTATAAAAACATCATCTGCTAAATCAAAGAATATAAATATATAATAAAATACTTTAAAATCACAGACTTTACTTCAAAGTTATTATAGTTTTCACTCATTTTTTGAAAATATCTTTATTATTTAAGGTTTGGCTCCTTGTCATGGTGAAATTAAAGAAAAAATTTCAGAACTCAGCTTTTTAAATATGTTAGTAACAATTAAGACAAATAGTTTTTTTAAATAAAAAAACTGCTGTTCTGAAAGAAAATACTCAAATTCAAGCCACCTCTGTCCCAGTAAACAAAAATAACAAATACATAGATTCCATATTTCAAGACTTTCTAATCTTTAAAATTACTTAAAATTGATATCATTGCTGTTTAATTTCCCATAAGAGTTAATATATGTATTGAGCTGTCATAAACAAATATTACACATTGACAATTGCCTTTTGGTCTCTGAAAACAGGATCCTATTATATGTTTCCTAGTTCACAGTTGAATTCACAGCAGCTGTGAGGCTAAGAAATGCCAGCAACCAATTAGGCTGGCATAAACTTTGTCTAGCATATAAAGTATAATTTGGTTGCAAATGTAGGAGACAAGAGCCAAAATAAACCAGCCAAGAATACTAATAAAATTTCAGTGCAAGTATTTAAAAACCAGAATACTTAATATCTAACAAATGTATGTGTTTTATTAAAAGATTACCACGTTAGAAAATTACAACAAATATGAAAAAAAAATATTTTCAGACTCAAGATGCTTTTAAAAGACTGCAGCTGTTTCTGACATACCTAGAATTACAAACTCAATTTTTTGTTCTGTTTCTAATTACCCTAATCAGAAAGTTGAGGTATACTTGAGTATATATGTGACAAGTCTTTCCCAAAAGTAAACATTTTTATATTCCTCTTGAGATACTTCTATAAAATTTTCTTTGTTCACACTTTTAAAATATTAAGATCTTCATAAAAAATTTCAAAATCTATATGTAATACATAACAAAACCAAATGAGTTCTAAAAGAAAAACTTTAATTACAAACTTGTTTATCATGAGTCACAAACCCCATAACATTGTTAAACTCCAATGGTTTTGCTTAAAGAATGAAAGCTTTTAAATAAATGTGAAAAAAATCAATCATTTAACATTTTAAAATACAACTTGAAAAATTTACACATACTCTGGGAAAAAAGTCACTGATGATTCATGTACATATAGTCAAGTAATGAAAATGAACATAAAAATCTAGCTTATGTGCCTGTAAATTTAAATAAGGTCCTCTTGTATATCTAGTATTGATTAAAATCTTTAATAACACCCCTCAATTTCAATCACAATTCCAATGCATAATTTGAAAAGATTTTGATATAGACTTTAAAAAATACATTAAAGCCTACTCATCTCTTTATATACCTCTCAAGAAGGAAAGAGAAAAACAACCATAAATATCTATTCTCAGAACAAAGAGGTAAATTTTCTTATTTTATAAAAATTCACAGTAAAATTTTATAATTCATACATCAGACCACATGCCTGAGGGTAAATAAAATACATATGCCTACTCAAAAGTATTTGGAAAATAGATATCTGAAAGAAGTACTTTCTTCCAAGTCAGTCCCTACCAGAACACAATCCTGATAAATTATCATAGAACACACTGACCTCGAAACTTTTGCGACTTTATATCATTTAACTGATTAAAAACTATCTTAGTAGGCTTCTCATTTTTCTTAAACAATTACTGCATAAAATATTGATTTCAATTAATTGTATACCTGTTATAAGAACCAAGAGCCAGTACAGATTGCAAAATCATAAATTTAAATGCTTGCCAGGTGCAGTGGTGCACGCCTATAATCCCAGTGGCTAGGAAGGCTGAGGCAGGAGGATCCAGACTTCAAAGCCAGCCTCAGCAACAATGAGGCACTAAGCAATTCATTGAGACCCTGTCTCTAAATAAAATACAAAATAGGGCTGGGATGTGGCTTAGTGGTCAAGTGCCCCGAGTTCAATCTCAGGTACCTCACCTGCATCCCCCCCCCCCCAATTTAAGTGCTTCTTTCCAAGTAGAATTATAGCAAAATGTTATGTTAATGAGGCTTTTTTGATATGAAGAGTTCTGTTTCAAGATAGTCTTTTAAAGCACATATAATTCATTTCTTCAAGTTATTAAAATGATTCTAAAGGGATGCTATCTAAAAAACATGAGAATAACCCATCTCATTTTTTACAATATAATAATCTAATATCATAACTGTAAAATGGGGTAATAGAGATTGTCAAATAATATTTTTTAAAAGACTAAATGTAGTAAAAGTGCTACAAAGAGCAGTATTTTAAAAATGAAAGAGCAAATATCAATCTTTTCCTAGATGCTACTTATCAGCAAAAGAGGAAAAGGAAGGAATGTGGTGATTTGTCAGAGATCTTAAACAGCAGAAATAAGTAGCAGATCTAGCAGAACCAAACTCTCAAACTGATATTCAAGTTTTGCTATCTAATCTAAGCAGTGATGAAAAGAATCCTTAATGAGAACTATGTAAGCATTACACCTCTTCAGCAGTTTTGGTGGAACAAGGAGCCATTGGAGAACATAAATAATGCTTCAGCTGACACTGGTAACAGTGCTGTTGCGGTTTAGTAAATCCCTAGGGAATGGGACTTTGTCAAACATAGAGACCTTTCTGTTTTGGTTTCTCACACTTACGATGTTATTGTTTATAACTAAATTAAAAAGCTCTAGCATTTCCTATCTTAGGCTTTGAACACAAAAGATGAAAATTTAAAACTAGGAGGAAGAAAGAGGGAATGGTACAACTTAGATTTTCATGAAGAAAATACAACTTAAAAATGAAACAAACTTTACTCATACCACACACACACACTGAATTTTCATATTTGTACATTAGTCCAGTGTTCTGAAAAGGGATATAAAAATTTAATACTTCTCAGTTCCTCTGGAGTGAGAGGAAAATTTCAGATCTGTTTGGGTTTCTGACAACTGATCCATGCTGTATTCCTAACAATTTGGACAGAATTATTATTTAGAAGAGCCCACACTATAGCTTTTTTTAAAAGTTCCATTCTGAATTAGCATTAGGCAATAAGAAAACATCATAAAGGTGCTATGATACCATTAAAAAATATAAAATCACTATGGTTTCACAATACTATTCTGCACATTTGGGGTTTATGTAGGAGAAGATAAAAAAACTGTCCAAAATCACTTGTAAGGAATAATAAAAATGAATTCTAAAACAATGGTGCAATGATTATAACTCTAGTTGAAATAATGAAAAAGTAAAAACACACAGCACTAAAAACCTACTTCATGAAATTTATTAACTAAATAAAAGTTTATTAACTAAATCTCAATACATATATACTTTAATTAAAAGGATATTCTTCATACTAAATTCCCATGGGTGACAAAATAGCAGAGTTTTACAGTTGTGGTGTTAAAACAAGACTCTATTTATGGTCCAATGTTTTGAAGAACTGTCTTTCACAGATGTTCTGCTGGATATACTAAGCAATGTTATCTAACTGCTCCCTGGCTTAAATTCTTATTTATTCAAGAGGGAATTCTACACGGAGCAGCTGTGCTATTCTATGAACTTTCCATAGCTACAAGTCCATACTGTAGTCTATTATATTTAAATGCACTAGAACAATAGATAGAGATCTTCCGGGAGATTTTACAGTCAGTGTAAATTCATTACTTCTTCCAGTGCTTTGTCATCACAATTCCTGCTACACTCCAGCAATGGAAGCTATGATGCCACAACTTTGAGCAAAGATAATTTCTAATTTCAATGCCTGGCCAATTTGTATTAGGATAATTGGTAACCACTCCTTTAAGCTTTTTTAGTAAAAGAGTAAAATGGGACTATCAAATTCAGTATTGTTAGAGCAAAAGGTACAAAGGAGAGTAGAATCATAGAAGTCAGTGTATAGAGAAAGGCTAAAATCAAAATACAAGTTTGGATATGCACATATCAAGTTGAGTTATCTAAGTTTGTCAGCTGTCAACACACAGATCGCACATTCTCAACAGGGGTGATAATGCCCCAAATGGGGTGTTCTTCAGAGGCAGAGGTCTTAGATATTACAATGGTATATGGCCCACCAAAGGGCCACAGTATTAAAATTTCACTGGGAGGGGATAATTGGGGGGGGGATGTCATAAAAAGCTCTTTGGGTGGAGCAATTATGAAAAAAGGTTTGTAGGAACACTGATGTAGATGATATTTGAGAGAATGCAAGTTGATATGATCACCAAGAAGAGGGCAGGCAGAAGTCCTGGTTTTAATTTATAGAGGTCAGGCAGTTATTGAGATACAAGCAAAAGAGATCCAGCAGTTGTCAGAGAAAAAGAAAAACCAGGAGGGCAGTCCTAGAAACCAAGTGAAGAATGGCTATGAAGGAAGAAAATGTGAATTAACTGTCAAATCCTGCTAACAAATCAAGTAAAATAACAGCAATAACAAAAATGAAGGTGGGGGTCAAGAGGTAGTTTTTAAAAAAGGGGGAAGTAACATTCCAATATGTTGACAGAGATGATTCAGTAGAGGGGGAAAAAACTGATTATGCAACATAGAAGACCAATTATAATGGTGACTTCAAGCAGGTAAATGAGGATAGGTTTTAGCACACAAGTAGAAGAAATGGGCCTAAAAGGGAAACAGAGCATATCCACAGTAAAATAAGTAATGCAGAGATATAGGCACAGATGATGGTAGTTGGGTAGATATGATAGGCTTATAGTTCTTTTCTGGTTTCTCTATTTCACAGTGGTGAAAAAACAGCAAGGAAGGTCATCTACTAAGTCCGAGTGAGTCAAAATATTATTTTTTTTAAAGAGAGTGAGAGAGGAGAGAGAGAGAGAGAGAGAGAGAGAGAGAGAGAGAGAGAATTTTTTTAATATTTATTTTTTAGTTCTCGGCGGACACAACATCTTTGTTGGTATGTGGTGCTGAGGATCGAACCCGGGCCGCACGCATGCCAGACGAGCGCGCTACGGCTTGAGCCACATCCCCAGCCCTCAAAATATTATTTTAAGGAATATGGAAAGTTGAAATGTCTATGGGGTTTCTATCTAGAAGTCAGGTATATGGTGCCTCTAACCAATAAATGGAATGCAGGAAATATGGAAATATGGATAATGGCAATGGATTCCATTTTTAATGACTACAGTACTGGCAGGAAATCCATAACATCCAAAAGGCAGATCAAAAACTCAAAAGAAAGATTAGGTCTGCAAAAGCCTTTTTAAAAACAGTTTTTACTTTAAATAAACTATCATAAAAAATTAAAAATATAATAATCCTCCCTCATTTAGCCTCACTAATTTTCAACACATGACTAAAACCTACTGCCACTCTTACCACCACTCCCACTAAGTTATTTTGAAGCAAATTCCAGATATTATGTCCATTCATCCATATTTACTTCAATATGTAGAGATACAATGTTTAGGATTTTTAAAACTTCTTTTAAAAACCTGTTTCTAATGCATTTATTTTTCTTTTTTTCCACGTTTTATTATAAATGGTGTTTTTTTAATTAACTTGTAATATGTCACTGATGTGTTCTAAACTAACATTCATGATCACACAAAACTAAAATACTCATTTACCATAGAGTTTAAACTCCATTTCCAAAACATATTCTTACAATTGGTTTGGGGTATACTTACTGTTGTCTCTAAACTCTGATACACACTGTACCCAAAACAGGTTAAGAAGCAACCTTTCCCCACCTTCAACTCTTGTTAATAAAAACAGATGACTTTAAGACCAGAATTTAAGTGTTCAAGGCTCTATTCATCCTGCACCATGAAACTTCTGTGTATTTGCTGACAAATGCAAAATTAACTGGTTTTCTAAGTTAAAAGAATGAACATTAAGATCAAGGAAAAAGATATGTAAATATCTTAGATATTATATAGTCCATAAAGAGGGACTATAGAAAGACATAAAAGTAGGTCTCAACTTGGGTTATATGTTGGTTTCTAGATGTAACAAAAGCACAAACAAAAGAAAAAACTGATAAAAAATGGACTTTGTCAAAATTAAAAACTTCCATGTTTCAAAGAATACTATCAAAGAAGGAGAAAGACAATCACAGAATGGGAGAAAATGTCTGCAAAGGTTCTATCAGATAAGGAAGTAGTACCCAGAATACATAAAGAATTTTACAAATCAACAGGAACAAAGGAATTAAACAGACATTTCAGGGTGGGGAGGGTCCATATATACAAATGGTTAATGAACACATGCAAAGATGCTCAACATCATTAATCATTAGGGAAATGCAAATCAAAACCACAAGGAAATGCCACTTTATACTCAGTAGGATGGCTACAATTAAGAGACAAACCCGGGATGTAGTGCAGTGGTATAATATGTGCTTAGCATATATGAGACCCTAAGTTCAGTCTCCAGTACGAAAAAAATAAACAAACAAACAAAAAGCACTAACAAGTTTTGGTAAGGATGTGAAGAATATTACTCGTGAGAATATACACTGGGATAGCCACTTCTTTGGAAAACAGTATAGCAGGTCCTTAAACAGTTGCACATAGACAATTATATATCCCAACAGTTCCACATATATATATATACACAAACACACACACACACACACAAGGGAACAGAAGATATAGCCACATAAACATTGTATATGAATGCAATTTGTAACAGCCAAAATAATCATGAAATAATCCAAATGTACATAAATTGATGAATGAATAAATGAGATGGAATATTATTCAGTCTTAAAAAAATAAAACACTGAAACATACTGTAACACAGACAAATTTGGGGCATGAATTATGCTAAGTAAAAGAAGCTAACTAATAAGGCAGGTTGGTTTTGTTTCTTTGTTTACTTGGGGATTCTATTGGTCTTTTCCAGTGCTAGGTATTGAGTCCAGGATCTTTTAGTGTAGTAAGCAAGCACTCTATCACTGAGCTACATTCTCAGCTGTTTTGTTTATATGTGATGTCCAGATCAGGCAAAGTCACAAAAAAGGAAAGTCGATTTGTGGATGCCTGAGGCTGGAGTGGAGGAGAATACTGAGTTCTACATGGGGAGATGAAAACATCTGAAATCAGACAGTGGTAGTTAACACTTCATGAACACAATAAAATAAAAGATCACTAAATTGTATACTTTAAAACAGTATATTTTATAAGGATGCTCGAGTATATTAGGTCAAAATTATATTGCTTATTTTTTAAAAAACTTTAATTGAAAAAAAAACCTACTTTTTTCTGATAACCAGGCATAGTGTAAGATGTTTTGTTTTCTATATTAGTTATCAGAGATAAGCTACATTAGAAAACTAAAACTTTAATGTTTTCTAGTATATAGTCAGACTTCATGAATTTTTTTTAAACTTAGGTGTTATCTCTCATGCACCAGTTAATTTTATAAAAACATACTATACAAACATAGTCTGAACTCCATAATCCAAGCTAGCAAATCTCAAAAACATGTATCACTATGTGGACAAGAACAGAAACACACAAGAATTCTGAGAGACAGGAAGGTAAATTCATACTCTTTGGTTAATTAAATTTATTAGTACAGTTAGACACTAACAAAATGCAATTATGAGAAAGAATGAGACTATTGTTTAAGTTCTCAAAAGTTGTCCTAGATATCATTAAATGAAAATAAAATTAAGAAATGCATATACAAAACACCATCTATAGTAAAAAAATTTATATTTACACTTATCTCTATAACTTGTAGATATATATACATGAACATAATTTGCTTGAAAATGAAAACAAAAACTCTGCACTAATAAATCAGAAGTTGAGACTATTGACTGCCTCTTAAAATAAGAAATGGTTGGGGGTGGGAAGGAATTGGACACACAATAAAGACTTTCCAGTAAGTGTATATGCCCTTTTGGAACTTCCTTGTTAACCACGAGACGATACTGCTACTGAAAACAGGTAACTAAGTTTAAAAAGAAAACTTAATATGTGCATTAAGAGTAATGACACACATCATGTCATACTCTTGGTGTCTAGAGGATGAAAAAAAAATAAATTAATGTTCTTTAGAAGGTCAAAAACTTTATGAATAGAAATAGTGAAAGTGCAGCACCATTAGTTCATGTAAGCACTGTTTAGCAATTAGGTAATTTATGAAGTGTGTTGAGGCCCTGTGCTGGGCAATGTGGATATAGTGGAACCTGAGTCTGATCAGACACATTTACACAGATACTACAATCTCATATGTATTTTGAAAGAATAGAGGGGACTCAAGATCATGTAGAGCAAGAAACTTATCACACTCTAGAGAATAAGGAAGGATGAAATGTTTAACAAAGGCAAAACAAAACCACATTTAGCTGGGATTGTTAGAAGAAGTGGAATATTCCAAAAAAGCTCAGTATGTCTGGAGTAGTGTGCTTCAAACAAGTGGCAAGAATGAGATTGGAAAGGAAAGTCAGATTGTTTGGAATTACTCAGAAACAGTAATTAACCAAAGATGGAGAGTTAAAAGAACTTCATGACAGGATATGAGGTAGAAAGAATACAATCAATCAAGGAAGACACTTGGATTTCTAAGTTACAACAGGATAAATGAAAGTGATTAGAAATTCTAAAGTAGATTTGAAGACATTTTGGACACAATGAATTTAAGGTATTCAAGAGACACTGAAATGGAGATATTTAGTAATTTATGTTTTTGTTCCATCTGCCATAGTAACCTTTTCTAGGGAAAACCCCTTTGTTCCTTCAAAGACCTCAAATGAAGGGACATGTAATAGTTATCCAACAAATACTTGCTGGATTAATAAAAAAGCCTGAAAGCAAACTTTACCTCAGAGAAGAAAATGAAACCATTATATACTTAATGATCTGACTTCCAATGACTGGAACAGCCATAATAAACAAAGAACTCTAAAAGGAATTAGCGTGTAGAGGACTTTGGAGGCAATCTACGTTTCAAGCTCACATTTGCTTTTTACTTTACGTACAGCTTTGGACAAGTCAATGTCCTTATTGTAACAGCGCAAGTAAATTTTGACCAATAACAGTATTTCATCAAGGAGCTATCTGTGATTAAATTCCAAGACTTACTTCACTAATTAGGACTTCTAATTTGTTCTCAGTTCATAAAAACATTACAGGTAAATCATTTTATCCATGTCTCTTTAGTAGTCCATGGTAAATTATAGGATTAATACTATTACCAAACAAACAGAAAAACTGGGTTCAATCCCCAGCACCATAAAAGGAAAAAAGTTCAAATTTTTTGGTTCTTTTTTCTGGAGTACCAGGGGCACTTGACCATTGAGCTACATCCCCAACCTTATTTTGTATTTTATTTAGAGACAGGGTCTCAGTGAGTTGCTTAGTGCCTCACTAAGTTGCTGAGGCTGGCTTTGAAGTCGCAATCCTCCTGTCTCAGCTTCCTGAGCCACTGGGATTTCAGTCATGTGCCACTGAAGTTCAATGTTTGTATTCCAACTCACTTCTCTTGATATGAAAGTTAGATTTCATGTGCATATCTTATAGCAGAAAATTCCTACTGTTCAACTAGAATAGGTAAGTTCTTATTTAAATTCAATCTTAATTGATACTTCCAGACTGCACTACTTGGACATTTGTCAAAGCATATGAACTATAAATTCATTAAGTCCACAGGCTGAAATAAAGAAACTGGGCTAAGGTTACCAAGCATATCTGAATTCTTCTCATTGCATTGAAAAATTATTCTTGTGTTGGGTAATCCCAGTAAACCAGCCTCAGCAAAAGCAAGGCACTAACCAACTCTGTGAGACCCTGTCTCTTAATAAAATACAAAATAGGGCTGGGGATGTGGCTCAGCAGTGGAGTGCCCCCGAGTTCAATCCCTGGTATAAAAAAAATTCTTGTTGGCACACCCTAAATCTCCTATATGATCCAAAGACTACACATGACAAAAATGAAGAACAAAAACTTAATTGCATGGTTGATCCTCACTCTTAAAATATTATAAATTCTTGTAGACCCTCCTTCCATTATTTTAAGTTCACAGCAAAAATGAGTGGCATATACAAATATTTTCCATATATCTCCTTCCTGAACAAATACACACAACCTCCCCTACTATCATCATAACCCATAGTCCTCAATTTAAATTGGAGTTCATTCTTGGTGTTGTACCATTTATGGATTTTGGCAAATATATAATGACACATGTCCATCATTACAGTATTATATCAATTAATTCAATTGCCTCAAACCCTGTTTACTCAGCCTACTTGTCCCTTGCCTATCCCTTTTTTTAGTCCTCAATTGTAAATAGCAGTTAAGAGATTATTATAAACAATGAAACAGGGAGAGTATATGCGAGGGGAGAAAAAAACAGATAAAAAATAAGAGCAAGAAAAAAGCTGAGAAGGGAGGAGATTACTGGGGATTAACACAAGGCCTACACATCCAACCCCCAGCTTCAAGAATCAAAACACTTCATCCCTTAAAGAACTGAAGCCAAATTCTTTAAGTACTAATTTTCCTTTCCATTCCATTCCAGAATCTCAAAAAAACAGTTATAACTTAAGTAAATTCTTGCAGCATGTATACATTTGATGGAAATGACCTATACTTTAAATTCACTTACATTCAAGATATTAGATGCAAAAAGAGCCTAAGTTGGATGATTTTAATATTACATGTATGTAGGCTCTACCGTTCTCTACACTGTATTCATGAATAGGATTAGCTTGACTAAACAGAACCAAATAGATTTTACAATCTACACTCAGACTTTACAAATGTGAAATCCATTCCTTTCCAACTCATCTGTCCTTTACTCAGCACAAGTGATGTATCACCACATTACATCAATTCTTTTTGCAGGGTGTTCTGCATCTCATCTGTTCTTTAATCATTTGTTCACTCTCCCAGACTGATGCAATCTTCTCCACACTAGCTCTCATTTTCAGTGCTACTCTCCCTCTAATCTACCACTAATCACTGGCTAACTCCTATTACCACTTTTAGAAGATTAAGTCCTACAGTAGTTTCCAAGTGTCCTAGAAATTAATTCCAAGATTCTTACCTTACCTTTGTTTACAAGTCTTTAATAAAGTACCCCAGATTACCCTGCTCCTTCTTATCTTCCTCATCGTTCACCCTTCCACCTGACAGACTTTTACCTGACAGCCCTGTTTCTAGCTCAAGAACCTCTCCCATGTTGTGTGCAAAAAGCTTGGAATGTCTCCTTCCCCCCAAGACAATCTATCTACTGGTCATCTTCCTCCCACTATTTAAGCTTCATTCTTCATAAAGTCTTGTCAGGTCACTGTCTTTAGGAGATGCTACTTTTCCTAAAATAATGGATCACAATACTAACTGCAGACAGGAATCAATGTGTGAGGCTAAGTTTCTCTTCTGTAAATAGGAAAGATACTCTTACCTTCTTTAAAAAAAAAAATCAAAATAATAATACATTTAGCAAAGCAACTGGCTTTTAAGGGGCACAAATGTTAAATCTTTTCAGCTATCAAGACTAACAACTGGATTGACTTTTTAACAAATCAAGTAGCAGTGTGGAAAATAAAAGCTATCTGAGTGAGGCTAAGTAGATAATTGTTGGCCAAGAATTATGATCAAAAGGGAAAGCACAGTCAGCAAATTTTACCATACATATGTCCCCTCTTGAACCTGTCTTTCCTTTAAAAATTTCTACATATGTGAAATTTGATTAAAAGTCATAACAAAATGAATAAAAACAGATTCTTATAGCATTTGGCCATACTGTGCAAGGTGATAATTCCCAAATAACACATAAATACCAGTAGCTTTTAGGGTGGCTATACCTGCTTTCAGGTTCCACATCCTTGGTCTCTGTGTTTATAAACATTTCCAACCCAGAAACCTGCTCCAGGGAATGGTCTGCCAGAAACTTAAAAAGAGTAAACTTTGTTCCTTTTGCTATCAATATAGAGGTTAAAGTTATAACTCAAATGGATAACAGAAGTCAGGAGCAGTGGCGAGTGCCTGTAAGCTGGGAAGCTGAGACAGGAGGATCACAAGTTCAAAGCCAGCCTCAGCAATTTAGCAAGGCTCTAAGCAACTCAATGAGACCCTGTCTCTAAATAAATATACAAAAAAGTTCTGGGGATGTGGCTCAGTGGTCAAATGTCCTGAGTTCAATCCCCAGTATAAAAAATAAAAAGGATACTAGAGAATAGAAAATAGGCTTATAGTGACAAATAATGCTAATTTCATCTGACTAACAGAGGCTATCCGAACTATATATTAAGAATTCTAAGGCCAAGTATGAGTTCTCAGGAAAGCACAGCATGAATGACAATGGACGTTGGTCATGGTTAGAGAAGGTAGGAAGGACAATATGCATGACATATGACATTTTACATTTAGAAGACCTATAACTTCAAATCTAAAGAACCTAAACCTAAAATGGGAAGTAGTAATGATGTACATACAGAATGATATACTTCTATCAGTTCTTATCAAGTTATATTTGAATCATTTATTTCTTTTTGAGAGCAGGAACTATTTTTGCCTTATTCTTTTTTGGTATCTCTACCATCTATGAGAATATCTGATATATAGGAATTAAGCTGTTAATAAAAAGTATTTAATAAAACCTGCAATTAAAAAATATATGAGATCACATTACTTTGATACACCATAATCATTTAAGTTCTATACTCCAAAATATCCCACACCTAGTAAATAACCTTCTGAACTGGGAGCTTTATTATACTGCATAATGAGAAAAACAGGTAGCACCAAAATGAGAAAGGCCTAGTCAAGGTCATATTTGGAAGAAGGCCTTTTAAAAGAGATGCTTACTTCCTAATTTTTCTCTTGGGAGATGAAGAGATGCTTACTTCCTAATTTTTCTCTTGGGAGATGGCAACAAAATGTTAACTGTTAATCAACAATGAAATGATTCCCCATTTCCTTTTTGTGTTGTTTTCATTAGATGAGATCCTAATACCCATGAACATCAATTTATTTAGCTCTCTATACTAACTACATAGCACAGCAACTATATGTAATCAAGCATGTAAAATGTTTAACATGGTGAAATCCTAACGACTATTTTCTTTCTTTTTTAAAAATATTTTTTGTAGTTATAGATGGACAGAATGCCTTTATTTTATTTGTTTACTTTTATTTACTTATTTTTTTAAATATTTATTTTTTAGTTGTAGTTGGACACAATATCTTTATTTTACTTATTTGTTTTTATGTGGTGCTGAGGATCGAACCCAGGGCGTCGCATAGGTAGGCAAGCGCTCTACCGCTGAGCCACAATCCCAGCCCCTTATTTTTTATTTTTATGTGGTGCTGAGGATAAAACCCAGTGCCTCACACATGCTAGGCAAGCACTCTACCACTGAGCTACAGCCCCAGCCCCTCTAACGACTATTTTCACTTATGCATTATAAAGATTTGAAATGCTTGGGATCAAAAATGTTTCAGATTTTTGGAACATTTGTAAATATCTGATGAGATATATTGGTGATTGGAGTCAAGTATAAACAAGAAATCCATTTGTTTCATATACACTTAATATACAGAGCCTGAATTCAATTTTATACAATATTTTTGTGTCTGAAGTTTAATTATAATCTGTCATACCAGACTAGATATGGAATTTTCACTTGTTGCACTGAATTAGAATGATTAAACAGACTTCAAAACATTTTAGATTAAAAAATTTCAGATTAGAGGTGCTAGACCTATAATACGATTAATATCTCTTTAGTTTTTAAAAGATGGTATACAATGGAAGGTCAACCAAACCTGCATTTGCTCCCCAAGTAAAACAGAAGAATAAAAAGTTTTATCCAGGGTTTTCAGCTAAGAATTATGATCTATTTTTAAGTTTAATGATGATGATCTCAAAATAAATAAACTACCTTAAAGATTATTTTAAGTTATAAATAGAGGTTACAAAATCAAAAGCAGGTGCCTAAAACCAAGAATTAAACTTTGCAAAAGATTAATGTAATGTTAATGTCATGTATACTTGGGACTAAAAAGAGTCTGGATCCCCCACTGTTCTGAATCTTTCACACTCACACCCTTTCTCTATATAAGCATACACAGGCTTCACTGGCTCTTTCCTCTTTTCCCTAGCTTTTATCCTTTCTTTTTTTCTTTTTAATTATCACATAAAGAACAAATTGATACATGCCCTTTCCCTAGAAATCTGTCATAAGAATCAAGTGGCTAGACAATGAATATAGATTCTGGTTTTCTGAGGCACTTCTAACAAGCAAAAAGTCAGGGCCTATTGAAAAGAGTTTTAAAGCCTTTGTAATGTTGTGAACAACCAATAAAAAAAATAAATAAAAATAAAGCCTTAGACTGCTGAATGTGAAATTGATTTCATCAATTTGGTAAATTTAAACTATTATAAATTGGTAGTTGTCTGAGCCTGTCTGGTAATAGTGGAAAGAATTCTACTACAGGAGGTTATATGTCTCAAAAAGAAAATTAACATTTTAGTATTTATCACTTCATAATATCATCAGCAAATATTCACCAGTCCTTAAAAGAGGTAGAATTGAATAGATTTAGGTTTTGACTGCATCCCTTATGAACCAATTTGATCTTAGCAAATAATATAACCTCATATTCTGCACCTATAAAACAATGAATCCACTACCCTCCTACTGGCTTACTTCCTAGGATTTCTTTGTTGATACAATCAGATCACATATCTGGAAGCACCTGGAAAACTATGCCCAACAAATACATATCTGGAATCACTTATCACCCTCATTATCAGGCAAAAGGGAATTATTACTCCACAAATTTCCCTATCCTATTCTACCCCCATATGAGCCACAAAATTATAACTAAAAGACAAGTGTACTGCTATGTGGTTAATTTTTATTACCTAAATTCGGAGTCTATTCTTCAGAAGCCTATAAAATGACATGTCAAGATGAGCGGGCATAATAATGTGGAAAAGCATGTTGAGAATTAGTACACTTAATGTTTTCTCACAAGTTCTTGCTCTAAACTATAAAATCCCCAATGGGTCCTTTGAAATCTTCAATTTCCTCTGGATTCCAGATGTTTTAATTAAAGAACTTTTCCAACATTTCATTGAGACAAAAATATTTTTCTCCCAAATTTTGGGTTTTTGTGACATTCTAGTAACTACACTATATCAAGGACCATTACAATGGTCCCTGGTGCCTTTCCATGAGTGAGAAGCAATTTTCCACTTTGATAAGACTATATATGATTAGTAACAGAATTCTTCCTTTACTGTCACACAGTTCTTGATAGCTTGCATTCTATACTATGCAAGATAGGTTCCCAATTGCCACTGACAAGTTGTATGAATCTAGACAAATCCCTTATGGTGACTTGGGACTTGGTTTCCATATTTACAAAAACTAGAACTAGATAATCTCCAAGGATTGTTCTGGCTAAAGAATCCTAAGATTCTCTTAAGATCACATATATCAATACTGTGACTAAGAGACCCCAAAGAATAATGTCATCTTAACTGCAATCTACAAATAATTCAACTTTTCTCATCCCTCTTCCAGTCCTTAAAAGGTAGTCACAGCTACTGTAGAACTGATGTTTTAACAGTGAAGCTTAAAAAAAAAAAAATTCCCAATGACTACCTAGGTATACAACTGTAAGACTGTACTTTTTAGAGTTACTGGGATCTTAAAGAAGGACCTGAATGAGACATTTCCATGTCCAATTTCAAAAAGCCAGTCCAATTTCATACTAGGTTATCACCTGTGTCTGGAAACAATATCAGGAGTCCAAGCCAAACTCCTGCCACTTCTAACCTTACAGTATCAGAAAAAGACTACTGGTCTTAGCAGATCACTCCATTTCAATCAACTCTGGGGATCCTGAACTGAGAGGTCATCAAGGAGGGAGCAGGGCACAGTACGAGGTGACAGTACAGAATGATAAATATAAGGGTTTCACTTCCTGGGAAGATTTCATCTGAATAATTAAAATATGTTTTAAAATCCAGTAATGAACAATTCACTCAACTCTGCTATGTTAGGCACATTTCAGGGAAGGGAGGGATGACACACAGATGAATTGACTTTAAGAGTCTATTAGTTAAGTATTTTAATGCTGCAACATCCTGGCTCTGGTTGAAATGGGTGTGGGTAGCCTGACATCCCTCCATAGCATTCTCTACACCACACCTTCTCCTTACTGCAGTTTAAAAACATCATATTGGGCTGAGGTTGTGGCTCAGTGGTAGAGCACTCACTTAGCAAGTGCAAAGCCCTGGGTTCAATCCTCTGCACCACAATGAATAAATAAAATAAAGATATTGTGGTACTCAAAATAGTAATATTTAAAGGAATTAAGCTATATCATGAATGATAAAGGGTGACTGAGAAACTCAGTTGACCAGTCATCTGGTTTTAATAATCAGTAAAGACTTACTGAGATTAGTATTTTCACAGGGCCTCAAAAATAGGAATAAGCCCATTTCAATTTACTCTTTTGTCTTTGGAATGTATTAATATATGAGTATCACTGATGGGAAAAGTCTGGTCCTGAAACAGTGACAAGGATCACCATTAGTATACATGAAGAAAAACATCAAGTCACCAGTTAATGGCAGGCAGTCTAAAGCAGCTCTTCACTCCTCTGATTTGCGCTGTCTCAGACATTACTCTAATATTCATCCAGCTGCAAAGTTTACTTTTGTTATAATAACCACTAGCATTTTATCCAATACAGATCTGTTACAAAAGTAGTAGGAAGCAAAACAGTTTCTCTAAAGTGAAAAAGGGGAAGCTTGAAGAAGTGTCCCAGACAGCCAATTACCACTGTGAAACTCTATCATTTAACGCAAATAATATTCCCCTCTTTAAAAGTTCTCTACCAATATTTTGCCATCCATCAATTCCATCATGCACCCAAGGCACTTAATTATGTACACCAATAGGTTAGGATAATATATATATTGTAATGACTTCCATTATTTTTTACAAGAAACTACTTTTGAAATGTGTAGATTACCAGCACTAAAGTAAGAATATGTGTCTGGGAATTTCTGGTATGGGTTAAAGGTAAAGGCTGAAAGAATATTAGAAGCCTATATCCTCCAAACAACCAAAATTGCTTCAAATCCAATACATTTAAAAAAGATGTTAGCTCAGAGAAAAACAGATATCTCTTGAATGTCATACACTATTTTCACAGCACCTATGATCAGAGAGTCTTAAAACATTGTAAAGAACTTAACATTTTATTGCACCCCAAGTTTTAAAAATAATATGTAAATCCCACTTCCAGTGGTATACAGTGAACCCAAATCAAATGAAATTATATAACAGGACTCTTTCAAGAAAGTAATGTTGAGACAAAAATATAAAAGAAATCCCACTCCAAGTAAAGACATCTCTTTCCCAGTAGTGTTACTGGTAACTTCTGAAGCTCTAAGTGGTATAATTTCTTCATATGCAGGATAATGATGCATATGAAGTTCTTAACCACAAATTACCTCAAATACAATGAAGAGAAAAAATCACTAACTATATAGTATCTACCAACATATCTCAATATAGCTTCACATAACTTGGTCAAACTTGGTAGAAACCAAAAGACTGTGTGGAAGTGATAGGTTACTGACTATGCTAAAGAATAATGAATGAGTAAAAAATAAAAAGAATGATTATAATAAACACGGAGTCAAGAACACCTCATAATGCTGGATATTATACATATCTAGTTCTCTCAATATTTGTATTGAAAGAAAATAATTCTCCCTATTTCCCTCTGTATTTTCTCCTCCATAATATAAATGATTTCCAAGTGTGGCTGATGTATCACATTCCACACCCCAAGCTAGTGACATAAAACACCTTCCCCAAGAGGAACCTACAGAAACATACGTAAGCCTAAGGCGCTTTAAAAAAAAAATACTAAGCGTGTGTCTTCACCTCGTTTCACACTTTTCTCAGTTACCTCTCCCGAGGGTGTGAAAATATCAACATCCGGTCGCCCATCCCCACCTTCTCCGTAGTGCCACGAGTTGACTATGTCCATCCCCTCTCCCTCCCTTTCTGTACCATCACCTTGGAGAAGCTTATCGAATATTTCTTCCTACTGCTCCCCACCCCTATGCATGGCTGAGCGCGACATTCTCTACATCCTTCTTCTAAGCAGGGGACAAGCAAACAGAAGCATACTTGGGAACGAAAGCCGAGGAGGCCCACAACCAGACAGCAGCTTCTGGCTACGGTCTTGCTCCCCCACCTCAGCCTCTGACCAGTAGTCGGTTCCCTAAATACTGAAATCACGGGTCTTCACGCTCCCCACCCCCACCCCGGCAGCTAAGAGGCCGGTAAAACCGAACAACCGGGATGAGCTCGAGGCAGGGTCATCCCTAACGAAGCCCGCTCTGGGCCGGGCTGCTGTCCCCGGGGAGGATGGAGACCCGGAGGCGCAGGAGACCCTGCTCGGGACCCACCAAGGCGGCCTTCCCCAGCGGTCCGGCCCCCTGCACTGCAGCGGCGCCCGGGCGGACCCCGCACCGGCCTCACCCGCACACTCGCCACACACAAAAGCGCCGCGGCCACCGCCTTCCCGCCCCCACAGCCCTGCGGAGCAATCAATGAGGCGGCCGGCGCCTGCGTCCCCTTCGCGCACTACAGGACGTGGGGCCGGGTCGGCGGGGCCAGCGGCGCGGCTCACCATCGCTCCGCTTGATCTCCACGTAAATCCCGATTTGGATCTTGCCGAAGTTGGCCGTTGCCATCACCTCATCTGGAGCAGCGGCAGCGGGCCCAGGGAGGGGGACTGGAGGGCGGAAAAGGCGGGGAGGGGGCGGGGTAGGTGCGGGAGGGGGAGCGGTTGCCCGCGGCCGCGCCGGGCCGGGCGACAGCGTGAACGCGAGCAGCGCCGCGAGGAGCAGCGGCGGGGAAGCAGGCGGAGGCCCCGGGCCTGCAGGCCGGCGGCAGGAGGCGCACGCAGGGGAGTCGGGGTGAAGCGAGGGCCGGGGCCGTGAGGCGGCGCGGCGAAGAGTGGGAGGGCCCGCGCCGCCCGCCAGGCAGTCGACGCTGGGGAGGCGGGGCGCCGCGCGCCTGCGCAAACGCACAGCCAGCGTCTCTTCCTCCCCAGCTCCCCTTAGCGCTCTGCCTGGAGGCGGCCCCGCCCAGCTCCGCAGCCGGCGGGCTGCAGCCGCAGCTTGGCAGGCCCCGGGAACTTAGCGCGCGCGGCCCAGCCCACTAGGAGCTGGCGTCGAGTTTGATTTCACCGCGCGGCCTAGAACACGCGGGAAGCGGCACGCCGTGCTTTCTGGCGCTGTCGCCGGAATGGATTGGGGGCCTAGTGGTTTGGGGGCTTTAGGAGTGAGTGCGGGGCTGAGGAGTGAATTTAGGGACCCGCCAATGACAGTACTTAGGTGTTTCATCTGCAGGTGTCACCCCACTTGCCATTTATAGGTTACTGGCCCAAGTTGCTCTCCCGAGGCACACTTGATTCAGATTTCCCATATGGTTATGGAGAAGGGGTGTCACCCACCTAAGTCGGAATGAAGACCTGATTCGCTGTGGTCTTGCCTAGTGGCTCAGAAGTCCTGCATTGGGTGTCCTTAACTGTTGTGGCTGTGGTCCATCGGATGCCTCTGTGCTGTTTCTGCTATAGAGGTTAAGACTTATTTGCCCTGCCTGTAACCCTAGTAACTGTGACTCAAGGATAGGGTACAGACAGAATGACTAAGAATGTGTCTTTTCTGCAGTCTCTAGACTAGTCTGACTACATCACAGTGAGGTGAGCAAGACTCCATCCTCTCTGAGCAGGAAGGCCCTGTAGACAGGGACCATGAAAACTGTATTGGGACTTGTTCTGGAGGAAGTTACTTTTTTCATTACCTACTTTCCATAATCATTGTTAATCTTCTTGAACTGATTAAAAACAGTTTTAAAATTCAGGAATTGGAAACTGGGTATGTGTGTGTAAGTATATATATGCACATGAGTTTGCCTAAAGTTTTCGACCTAATATAAATAACTCAAGTAGATGCTTCGAAAATTGAAACACGTATGTAAATTGAGTATACTGAAGGTCTGTTTGTCAAAAACAGCCTTTTAAACCTATGCTAAAGTAGACATAATTTCTATGAACAAAACAAAACAAAACTGGATAGGCAATGTCGGAAAAAAAAAAAAAACCTTCTGCTTTTCTCTTCCAGAAATGACATCACACTTCAGGCCCTCTGTTTCAAAATAAGATTTGACCAAATAAGGGTTTCCTTGTTTTGTGTTTTCTTCCTATAATCTGAAGCATTTTATCTGAACTCTTTGAGCTGCTATCTAGTAGCATTAATTTTATGATGTCTCTGTAACTGAGGTATAAAACATTTATTTGCTTGCGTATTCTTTAAAGAATGCAAAAAAATAAAGCTATACAGCTCCTAAATTTTAAATTGCTTCATAAAATATTGTTTTATAATGGTTGCTGACACATACATTGCATCCTGTGGTTTATATAATTAAGAAGCCTTAACCTTTAATCCATATTCAAAGGTATTTTTAAAATATGTACATCATCTTGCTCCATAAAAATGTATGAGACAAAAACCTTTCCTTTATAAGTCATACCCAAAAGGCTTTATGTTTTTTATATGTATTTAGCAATACTTGCATTATGGGTTATGTATGCAAGTGGCCTTCTGAAGAGTAGCCATAAAATATGCAATGTGGCTGTTTCCATCAACATTCTGGATCAAGGATTTTAATTTTGACTCAGGCATTACCAAGAAATATAACCCCAACTGGAACCTAACTATTGTTACTAAGCTTCTGAACTAAAAACTACTACCAAGTAATTACTAAGATATACAACTACTAAGAAGTCCTGGTCTAATTAGGATTATAGAGAAGGCACTCAGACGTTTGTTCAATGAATTTACTTCTTTACCTGCTTGGTATCTCAATTATCTATTTGATCAACCTAGAATAATAACTTCCTTTTTTTCTCAATCACAAACTTTCTGTGAGAACTAATGAAATAAAATGTGATAATGCTTTGATGTTTGATGATGCTTTTATGCCTAAGAAAACAAAGTATCACCATCCTTTAAAAGAGAAAGAAACCCCATCATTCTACCATAATGCTCAAATCGTCCATTAGGATTCTACGTCTAGTAATAGAACATTAGGTATACATTATCATTTTGGCTTTGTTCCTCACCACCTCACGTTAAGAAAATAACAAGAATTTTACAGATAGGTCTGTATTCTTTGCCCACTTTGGCCATCTTGCTTAAAGATCATTTCTAGAGGATTCCAACATGGCGGCGGGTGCAGGGAGATCAAGTCTCTGACCTCTTCAGCTGTGCAGGCATAGGGAGTCGTAAACAACCTAAATCTGTTTGCTCAGGATCACTAGGCAATGCTGAGCTGACGTGGATCTGGGGCGAAAAGTCTGGGCCTCTCAGAACACACACTGAGCCCGGATCGGCTGAATTCAAGCTCCCATTCGCCTGCTTCCCGCAGACAAACAGCTGTGACTCAGCACTAATCCATCCGGCTGAAACAACTGGTTGGCCCTTCTGTTCCTACAGAGGTAAATGCCTACCGAGCCTTCATAGGTAGTGGACACAGGTTTGAAACGGGGCTTGGGAGAGACAGTAAGGACCCACCAGTTGCATTGGTCACCCGGCAAAGGGAAACGAACTGTCGCCATTTGCAAGAGATACCACCATGGCAGAGAACTGACGTCATCAGACTGCAGGGGAAGAGATAACCTCATTGAAACCTGTGGCTACAGGTGTGTAATTCCCTAGCCTTCCCTCTCCACACATCGGGGAAACCTTAAGGGCCCCTCCCAGCTCTCCCATGAGCACGATAGCCAGACCGAGGGAATCAGAGGTGGCGTGGAACTACCGCTCCCACCAGTGCTGACAGCTGAGGTCTCTTGCACCAGCTACCGGGGGCATGGCTACCGGAGGGCAATAAAATTCGCTGAGGATTCTCAGCCCCAAGCTCTACAAACTTAGGGTCTGAGGGAATGGCAAACTGGAAGAGTGTGCCCAGTCTTTCATGAAAACAGGGCTCCCCGGGAGCAGCAGACCTGGCGTGTAGCCAGTATTGTAGTGAGCGGCACCCGTGAGAGGGGCCTGGCTAGAGGAAAAGTGGGAAATGACTAGACACAAGAGGAGGCCCTAGGCACTCAGGATTGGAGACTCGCCCAGTCTGGGAGGAGCTGCTGCACAGTGATTGGTTCCCGCGTATTGACAGGAGAAACTTGGCCTGGTGGGCACAGTGCCACCTACTGGAAGAGAAGTTAATCAAACTCTAAGAATGCATTTATTAGTTTTTTTTTTTCTTTTTTTCTTTTCTCTTTTTTTTTTTGATTTGGGTTTTTCTTTCTTTTTCATTTTTCTTGTTGTTTTTTTAAATTTTTTTTTAATTTTTTTCTTCTAATTTTAATTTTAATTTTTTTATTATTTATTTAAATTTTTTTTCTTTTTTTATTACCTATTTTTTTTCTTCTTTTGTCTTTTCATTTCATTTCAATTATCTTATCCCCCCTTTCTTGAATTCTACCTGCTTACTCTCATTCTCTTTAGTGACTTCTTCCCTTCCCTTCTAATACCTTTCCTCCCAAGCATCTAATAAATTTATAGGAGTAAACAGTAACTCATCAGTCAAACAGAACAAGAAGTAACATGAGCAGCTTCAAAAAGCAAGGAAGAAAAGGAGTACAAACAATGCAGGACAGCCTAAATATTCAGGAGGACCTAGAGTCATCAGAAAAATGGTCATATAAAGAACTCAAGGAACACCTTAGACAGATGGAATGGAACCTTAAAGAGGATACAAGACAGCAAATTCAAGCAGCGAAAGAACACATTGAGAATGAATTACATAAACAGATAAAAGAAGAAGTTAAGCATCATTATCACGAGATAGAGATTATAAAAAATAATCAAACAATAATTCTAGAAATGAAGGAAATGATAAACCAAATTAAAAACTCAATTGAGAGTATCACTAACAGAGTGGAGCAAGTAGAAGCCAGAATGTCAGATAATGAAGACAAAATATATCATCTTGAAAAGAGTCTAGCCAACTCAGAAAGGCTGGTAAAAAATCACGAGAAAAACATCCAAGAGTTATGGGATAACATAAAAAAACCAAACTTATGAGTCATCGGGATAGAAGAAGGTACAGAGAGTCAAACCAAGGGAATGAGTAACCTGCTGAATGAAATAATTACAGAAAACTTTCCAGAAATAAAAAAGGAAACAGATATACAAATTGAAGATGCATACAGGATACCGAGCACAGAAAATCACAGTAGACCAACGCCAAGACACATTGTTATGAAGATATCCAATATACAGAACAAAGAGAAAATATTAAAAGCTACAAGAGAAAGGAGACAGATTACATTCAGGGGTAAACCAATAAGGTTAATAACAGATTTTTCATCACAGACGCTGAAAGCGAGAAGATCCTGGAACAACGTATTTCAAACACTGAAAGACAATGGATGCCAACCAAGAATTCTGTATCCAGCAAAATTAAGCTTCAGGTATGACAACGAAATAAAAATCTTTCATGATAAACAAAAGTTAAAAGAATTTGTAGCCAGAAAACGAGCACTGCAAAGCATTTTGAGCAAAACACTACACGAGGAAGAAATGAAAAACAATAACCAAAACCATCAGTAGGAAGTGTGTCGGTAAAGACAGAGGGCGAGGGGAAAGATAATCATGGAGAAACAAACTAAATTTTTTAAAAAAAGGATAAATAATCAAACATGGATGGAAGTACAAACCATATATCAATAGTAACTCTGAATGTTAATGGCTTAAACTCTCCAATAAAGCGACATAGGCTGGTATCATGGATTAAAAAAACAAATCCAACAATATGCTGCCTCCAGGAGACACATCTGATTGGAAAAGACATACACAGGCTGAAGGTGAAAGGATGGGAAAAAATATACCATGCACACGGTCCTTGTAAGCAAGCAGGGGTGGCCATCCTCATATCGAATAAAATCGACTTCAAGACTAAGTTAATCAAAAGGGATAAAGAAGGACATTATATACTGTTAAAAGGAACCATTCACCAACAAGACATAACAATTATCAATATTTATGCACCAAATAATGGTGCTGCGACATTCATAAAACAAATTCTCCTCAAGTTCAAGAATCAAATAGACCACAACACAATAATTATGGGTGACTTCAACACACCTCTCTCACCATTGGACAGATCCTCCAAACAAAAGTTTAATAAAGAAACTATAGAACTCAATATCACAATCAATAACCTAGACTTAACTGACATATATAGAATATATCAACCATCATCAAATGGATATACTTTTTTCTCAGCAGCACATGGATCCTTCTCAAAAATAGACCATATATTATGCCATAGGGCAACCCTCAGTAAATATAAAGGGGTGGAGATAATACCTTGCATTTTATCTGATCATAATGGAATGAAACTGGAAATCAATGATAAAAGAAGGAAGGGAAAATCCTTCATCACATGGAAAATCAACAATATGTTACTGAATGATCAATGGGTTACAGAAGACATAAAGGAGGAAATCAAAAAATTCTTAGAGATAAATGAAAATACAGACACAACATATCGGAATCTATGGGACACAATGAAAGCAGTTTTAAGAGGAAAATTCATCGCCTGGTGGTCATTCCTCAAAAAAAGAAAAAACCAACAAATAAATGAGCTCACACTTCATCTCAAAGCCCTAGAAAAGGAAGAGCAAAACAACAGCAAATGTAGCAGAAGGCAAGAAATAATTAAAATCAGAGCGGAAATCAATGAAATTGAAACAAAAGAAACTATTGAAAAAATTAACAAAACTAAAAGTTGGTTCTTCGAAAAAATAAATAAGATCGACAGACCTTTAGCCATGCTAACGAAGAGAAGAAGAGAGAGAACTCAAATTACTAAATACGGGATGAAAAAGGCAATATCACAACAGATGCTACAGAAATGCAGATGACAATTAGAAATTATTTTGAAAACCTATATTCCAATAAAATAGAAGATAGTGAAGACATCGATAAATTTCTTAAGTCATATGATTTGCCCAGACTGAGTCAGGAGGATACACACAATTTGAACAGACCAATATCAATGGTTGAAATTGAAGAAGCCATCAAAAGACTACCAACCAAGAAAAGCCCAGGACCGGATGGGTATACAGCAGAGTTTTACAAAACCTTTAAAGAAGAATTAATACCAATACTTTTCAAGTTATTTCAGGAAATAGAAAAAGAGGGAGCTCTTCCAAATTCATTCTATGAGGCCAACATCACCCTGATTCCGAAACCAGACAAAGACACCTCAAAGAAAGAAAACTACAGACCAATATCTCTAATGAACCTAGATGCAAAAATCCTCAATAAAATTCTGGCGAATCGAATACAAAAACACATCAAAAAAATTGTGCACTATGATCAAGTAGGATTCATCCCTGGGATGCAAGGATGGTTCAATATATGGAAATCAATAAATGTTATTCACCACATCAATAGACTTAAAGATAAGAACCATATGATCATCTCGATAGACGCAGAGAAAGCATTCGACAAAGTACAGCATCCCTTTATGTTCAAAACATTAGAAAAACTAGGGATAACAGGAACTTACCTCGACACTGTAAAAGCAATCTATGCTAAGCCTCAGGCTAGCATCATTCTGAATGGACAAAAGTTAAAGGCATTCCCTCTAAAATCTGGAACAAGACAGGGATGCCCTCTATCACCACTTCTATTCAATATAGTTCTCGAAACACTGGCCAGAGCAATTAGACAGATGAAAGAAATTAAAGGCATAAAAATAGGAAAAGAAGAACTTAAATTATCACTATTTGCAGATGACATGATTCTATACCTAGAAGACCCAAAAGGGTCTACAAAGAAACTACTAGAACTAATAAATGAATTCAGCAAAGTGGCAGGATATAAAATCAACACGCATAAATCAAAGGCATTTCTGTATATCAGCGACAAAATTTCTGAAATGGAAATGAGGAAAAACACTCCATTCACAATATCCTCAAAAAAAATAAAATACTTAGGAATCAACCTAACAAAAGAGGTGAAAGATTTATACAATGAAAACTACAGAACCCTACAGACAGAAGTAGAAAAGATCTTAGAAGATGGAAAAATATACCCTGTTCATGAATAGATAGAACTAACATCATCAAAATGGCGATGTTACCAAAAGTTCTCTATAGGTTTAATGCAATGCCAATCAAAATCCCAACAGCATTTCTTGTAGAAATAGATAAAGCAATCATGAAATTCATATGGAAAAATAAAAGACCCAGAATAGCAGAAGCAATTCTAAACAGGAAGTGTGAATCAGGCGATATAGCGATACCAGATTTCAAACTATATTACAGAGCAATAGTGACAAAAATAGCATGGTACTGGTACCAAAACAGGCGGGTGGACCAATGGTACAGAATAGAGGACACAGAGACTAATCCACAAAGTCACAACTATCTTATATTTGATAAAGGGGCTAAAAGCATGCAATGGAGGAAGGATAGCATCTTCAACAAATGGTGTTGGGAAAACTGGAAATCCATATGCAACAAAATGAAACTGAATCCCTTTCTCTCGCCATGCACAAAAGTTAACTCAAAATGGATTAAGGAGCTTGATATCAAATTAGAGACTCTGCGTCTGATAGAAGAAAAAGTTGGCTCCCATCTACAGATTGTGGGGTCGGGCTCCAAATTCCTTAATAGGACACCCATAGCACAAGAGTTAATAACAAGAATCAACAAATGGGACTTAATTAAACTAAAAAGGTTTTTCTCAGCAAGAGAAACAATAAGAGAGGTAAATAGGGAGCCTACATCCTGGGAACAAATTTTTACTCCTCACACTTCAGATAGAGCCCTAATATCCAGAGTATACAAAGAACTCAAAAAATTAGACAATAAGATAACAAATAACCCAATCAACAAATGGGCCAAGGACCTGAACAGACACTTCTCAGAGGAGGATATATAATCAATCAACAAGTACATGAAAAAATGCTCACCATCTCTAGCAGTCAGAGAATTGCAAATGAAAACCACCCTAAGATACCCTCTCACTCCGGTAAGATTGGCAGCCACTATGAAGTCAAACAACAACAAGTGCTGGCGAGGATGTGGAGAAAAGGGTACACTTGTACATTGCTGGTGGGACTGCAAATTGGTGCGGCCAATTTGGAAAGCAGTTTGGAGATTCCTGGGAAAGCTGGGAATGGAACCACCATTTGACCCTGCTATTGCCCTTCTCGGACTATTCCCTGAAGACCTTAAAAGAGCATGCTACAGGGATACTGCCACATCGATGTTCATAGCAGCACAATTCACAATAGCTAGACTGTGGAACCAACCTAGATGCCCTTCAATAGATGAATGGATAAAAAAAACGTGGCATCTATACACAATGGAGTACTATGCAGCAATAAAAAATGACAAAATCATAGAATTTGCAGAGAAATGGATGGCACTAGAGCAGATTATGCTTAGTGAAGCTAGCCAATCCCTAAAAAACAAATACCAAATGTCTTCTTTGATATTATGAGAGCAACTATGAACAGAGCAGGGAGGAAGAGCAGGAAGAAAAGATTAACATTAAACAGAGACATGAGATGGGAGGGAAAGGGAGAGAAAAGGGAAATTGCATGGAAATGGAGGGAGACCCTCATTGCTATACAAAATTACATATAAGAGGTTGTGAGGGGAATGGGAAAATAAACAAGGAGAGAAATGAATTACAGTAGATGTGGTAGAGAGAGAAGATGGGAGGGGAGGGGAGGGGGATAGTAGGGGATAGGAAAGGTAGCAGAATACAACAATTACTAATAGGGCATTATGTAAAATTGTGGATGTGTAACCGACGTGATCTGCAATCTGCATTTGGGGTAAAATTGAGGGTTCATAACCCACTTCAATCTAATGTATGAAATATGATATGTCAAGAGCTTTGTAATGTTGTGAACCATCAATAAAAAAAATTCAAAAAAAAAAGATCATTTCTATCAGGTCATATCCTATTAAGAGTGGCTACCATTGACCTATTAATTCTGAGTTAACACACCATTTCAAAAAATTATAGTTATTATAATACAACCAAGCCATTTTCCTTATGCCTAAATTTCTAGAAGATTCTCTGCTGTGGGATTATTAGTGCATATGCTTTAAGGAATAATTGCAAGGAAAAGTTTGTTTAGCTAGTGAATGAAGTTTAAGGCTGAAAATGGCACTTAACTAGAACCAACTTCTTTGTGAAAGGACAGACGCACAACTTAGCTCCACTTCTAGGCCCAGATTGTACGTATTTATCTATACATCAAGTAACTTAAATTTTTTCATTTCTTTTTTTCCACTCATAATCTATTCAGAATTACTTTTACAAAGTTTATGGATGTGGAATCAAGTGTAAAAAAAAAAAAAAGAGGTAGGATTAGAAACTTTTGGTTGACCACATGCTTTCCTGGATTTATTTATTTATTTTTAGAATTGGTGATTCTAGTTCCCATTGCATTTACTCAGATCTTAATTCCAATTAAAGTGGTATAATCCCACTGTAATTTATTTCAGTCCTTAAATATACTAAAAACATGTAAGATACAAATCCAAATTTTACCCTCTGAAATATTTCCTCTTTTCCATTGGATTCCTTTCCACCATATATAAACATTCAGGCTCCTTTTTTCATAAAGGAAAAACAATCTTCTCTTGATCATCCTCTTTCTATTTAAATTCCATTCTATTTTTTACTTTTCTTCTGCTGCCAAATTCTCAAATGAGTGCTGTTTTAGTCCATTTGTGTTGTTAAACAAAATACCTGAGACTGGGTATTTTTATAAATTCCTTATAAATTAGGAAAAATTTTTTCTTATACTTTTTGGAGGCCAAAAAATCCAAGAGCATGGTGCCAGCATCTGTCAAGGACTTGGGTGCTACATCATAACAATAACAGTAGGGGAAGAGAGCATGTACTAGACACAGAGGAAGAAAATTAGGCCTAGCCCGTCCCTTTTATCAGGAACTCCCTCCTACCATAACTAATCCACTCCCACCAAAATGGCATTAATCCATTCATTAGGGTTGCCCTCATGACCTAATCACTTTAAGCTCCTACTTCTTAATACTGTTACAGTGGCAATTAATTTTCAACAGGAGTTTTGGAGGAGAAAAACAATAGCTAGTAGTCTAAATACTCACTGCCTTGATTTACCATCACCCATTCCTTTCATAACCCCCCAAATCTGGATTGAATCCTCTACCAAATTGTATTTTTTAAAGTTAGCAGTTACCTTCTAGGTACCACATGCAGTGAAAACTGACAGTTTTATTTGTTTATATTTGCAGAAGAGCTTACTTACTTTCTCCCCAATGCTACCTTGCCCATTCATGTATCTCAGTTTTTGCATCTTCCCCCAGCAACTGGAATGATAAATACTTATCTTTTCCTGTTTGCCCATTTAAAGCCTTCCCACTTGGTAAGACACAGCTCAAGTCTCCTTTCTCTTTGGAACTTTCTCTTCCCAATCCAATCTATAATGTCTATCCTATCTGTGTGATTTTCACTCAGTGATCACCAGAACTTCCTAAGAAAGCTTTTAAAACAAATATAGCCAGGCACATGGGCACAGGCTTGTAATTCCAGAAACTCAGGAGGCTGAGGCAGGAGAATGGTAAATTTGATGCTAGTTTGACAGCAATTTAGCAAGGCCCAAGTAATTTAGTGAGAACCTGTCTCAAAATTAAAAATAAAAGAAGGCCAGGGATGTAGCTCAATGGTTAAGTGCCCTGGGTTCAATCCCCAGTACCAACAAAAAAGAAATATAGAGGCACAAATTCTATCCCAGTCCTACTGTTTTAAAATCTCAGGGAAAGCCAGATGTGGTGGCACACTGTGTGTGCTGTAATCCCAGCAACTCCAGAGGCTAAGGCAGGAAGGTTGCAAGTTGGAGGCCAGACTCAGTAATTTAGGTCCTAGGCAATTTAGTAAGACTCTGCCCCCACCCCCCCAAAAAAAAGAGTCTGGAAATATGGCTCAGTGGTAAAGCCCCTCTGGTTCAACCTTCAGTATCAAAGAACAAAAACAAAAAAACTCAGGAAGTAGGGCTTAGAGTGGACTATTTCTGAAAAACACATCAGAATCTGAGGCTTACCTGGTTGAGAACTATTGATTCTGTCTAAATTGTCATAATTCAATAGTTTTGGTACATTTTCTGCTTAGGGACTGGGCACTGGATTGACATTACTTGGTTATTTTCCTATTCCACCTTCTTTATTATGATTCTTTCATTTATACTTCTTGATAGGTACACAAAACTTTTAAGGTCCATATTTGACTTAAACGAATTGTCTACATTGAGATGTTCCTGATTTTTAAATTTACTGTTTGCATTAGTTTTAACTAGCATGACTAATTCTTTTCAAGTACAGGAAATGTAGCAGTTTTCCCTAATACCAGATTTTTAGATGAATAAAGATTTTAATGAATAAAGACTCAGAATTAACAACAAAAAATTAAACCATTCATAGTAATGTATCTAAACAACACTTTATATGTCCTGATTAGTTCAGGATCTTAATAAACTGGATTGGAAAGTTATCATGGAATATCAGTGACATAATACAGAATGATTTTTCTCATTTTTTTCTTTTAAAATATATAATTGACAAAGTTTGCATATATTCAAGGTATACAGTGGAATGATTTGATATACATTGTGTAATGATTCTCATAAAATCTATTAAGATATCCACCACTACCTGTTTTAGTAAACTTTTCTGCTGCTTTGACCAAAAGACCTGACAAGACCAATTCTAGAGAAGGAAAAGTTTATTTTTGAGCTCACAGTTTCAGAGCTCTCGCTCCATAGATGGCTATCTCCATTCCTCAGGGCTTAACACTAGGTAGCACATCATGGCAAAAGTACATGGCATAGGACAGCAGCTGGGAACATGCCACAAGGAAACAAAGAGAGAGGCTTCTTCTCTCACCAATGACAAATATATATATCCCAAAGGCATAGCTCCAAAGACCCACCTCCTCCATCCACAGCCTAATTGCCTACAGTTAGCACCCATTTAATTCCTATCAGGGGATTAATGCACTGATTATGTTGAGACTTTTATAACTCAATCATTTCATCCCTAAACCTTCTTGCATTGTCTCACACATGAGCTTTTGGGGTACACTTCATTCTAAACCATAACACTATCAATTCTGTGTATTAAATCCATAGAACTCATCTGTTGAGAGCCACAGCCAAAGGGGCCCCAGCAAACTTCCAGCTGCCAGCAAACTTCCAGCTGCTGGCTGATGATTGGCTCACAGCGGCCCCAGCAACATCTAGTTGATTGGCTCCTCTGTGGTGATGTTCATTGGGCTGTTTCCCTGCCCTTCAGACTGCCAGCTGATGATTGGCTCACAGGGGCCCCAGCAACATCTAGCTGATTGGCTCCTCCTCGGAGCTGCTCATTAGGGGACTTCTTTGGCTCCGCCCACACGACCCAGCCAATCGGCCTCAAGAGCAGGAGGATTGTGGGAGGTGGTGAGGGTTGTGTGGGGGTGAGAGGCTTGGGGAAGCCGGTGGTGGCAGTTGGGCTCTGAGGGTTTTTTCCTGAGGAGCTGTTTTGTTTGGCGTTTGTAGTTCTAAAAATAAAGTTAGTTTCTTTTGACAAGTGGCTCCTGAATTGTGCCCAGCCAGACTGCGGCACTCATCCATTTTTTTTTTTAATATTTATTTTTTAGGTGTAGTTGGACACAATGCCTTTATTTTATTTACTTATTTTTATGTGATGTTGAGGATTGAACCCAGGGCCTCACATGTGCTAGGCTAGTGCTCTACTGCTGAGCTACAACCTGAGCCCCAAACTCATCCATCTTTTAACTGAAAGTTTGTTTCCTTTGCCATTGATGTTACCTATTGACTTCATTACTCATAACTGTTTAAGTGTGTTTTATAATCCACCCATTTAATTTTGAGTAGTCATCTAATATTTTATGTATTTCTAAATCTTTTTTTTTTTTTCAGTGCTAGGAATCAAATCCAGAACCTTATTCATGCTACACAAGTGCTCTACAGCTGAGCTACAGTCCCAGTCCCCTTTTGACTTCTTACATTTACTGTATTGTTAGGTTTTCTTCAATTTTAAATTAAAATAAAATTATATAATTTTTTGTAGAAGTTTTTTTTTCAGTGAACATATACTATTAAGTCAAAAGTCAAAGACTATGGAAGTACTCACTTAAAAATACAAAAGAGCTAATATCATTTCCTTCTTAAAACCAATCACTAGCTTCCTGGAGTAAAATCTAAATTATTTATAGAACTGTACAAGAACTAGCTCTGGCTTCCTCTCCAGCCTCATCTGGGACTGCTATCCTGCTCTCTTGGCTCTAGACTCACAGAACATCTTTCCACCTCCAACACGTCAAGCTCTTCCTCAATCAGGATGGGTATCCAGCTTTTCCTAAATTTGATTCATCTTTCAGGTTTTCATGAAAAACTACATCCTGAAAAAAGCCTTCCCTTACCTTCCTCCTCTCCCTCACTCTGCACTCTAGCATATCATCCTGTCACTTACCACCAACAGCCCTGATCTTGCTCAGTTAGTTGTGCTTTGCTCTTCTGTTACTTCTGTCACCTTCAAGAAAGCTCCTGAGGGTAGAAATATTGTCTAACATTCTTCACTATGCATCTGGCACATGGTACAGTCACTGAACCATAAATGCACAGCAATTTTTTTTTTTTTTTTTGGTGGAGGAGGAACCAGGGACTGAACCCAGGGGTACTTAACAGCTGAGCCACATCCCAGCCCTTTTTATTTTTTATTTTGAGACAGGGTCTTGCTGTGCTGCTTAAACCTCGCAACATAGAGAGACCTCGTAAGTTGCTGAGGCTGACTTTGAACTTGAGATCCTTCTGCTTCAGGCCCCCAACTTTCTGGGATTGCAGGCATGTGCCACCATGCCTGGCTTCAGCAAATAAATGAAGGAAAAGGCTGATAACCTGTAAGATGTTGCCAAATTTATGGCCTTTGATTTAATGGTCTTTCCTCACTACAAATGAACTAAATTTATAATGAATTTTCTTATTTACATAATCCAGACAATATTAACATTCCCACCTTCCTAAGAGACAAAAATCTCTAGTAGATATAGATTACAATCTAGTAGATATGGTAATCTATATCTACTATTAGAATAAATGTTTATAAAAACTTAAAAGCAGAAAGGTTTAAAATATGGAAAGGAAAGCAATTTTGCCATCTAAGTTCCACTCCCTGGAAGTAGTCACTAAGTACCATATGAATCTAGTTAATTTTCAAACTTCATTATGCACAATATTCGTATGGGTTGATTCTTATGCAGATTCATGGTTCCTATGACTAGATATTGTTATTCAATATTTCTAGTTGGAAGTCTAGGAACAAGTATTTTCAATATGTACTCTTGGTCATTTTGACACAACTGTTAGGTTATGATGATTGGAAAAGTAAGTTTAAATTCCATTAAATAGACATAATTTCAATTTTTAAAGAAATAATGCTGTATCTACTTTTCTAAAACTAAAATTTTCTTTACAATATGTTTCGTAGCTCTTTTCATGCCACTGTTCATTGATCTATCTCTGTTTTGATATCTGCTATTGTTCTGCTGTATGTGTAGATAATAGGGAAATTCATACACAAATAAATATTTATAAAATGGATATTTGGATTGTTTCCATTTTATTTTTTTGTCTTATCAACAATGTTGAAGGCATATATTTTATGCAGTGAATATTTCTGAATATTTTTTTAGGATAACTTCTTAGGAATAGCATATGGAGCCAAAAGAAAACACATTTATAACACTAAAATTTAGGTTTTTAAAATATGGTTTTGACATCATTTTGATATTTTTATGTTGCACATCAATTATATTTCACACTATTTAAACTAAGCAGAGAATATCATTATTGCTTTTTATTATCAATCCACATCCTACCATACTGTCTCTAATTTCTGTACTTCTGTTATGGTTTAGAAATAATTTGTCCCCTAAAGATTTACGTGCTAAGGAGCTGGGGTTATAGCTCAGTGGCAGAGCACTTGCCTCACACTTGTGAGGTATTAGGTTCGATCCTCAGCACCACATAAAAATAAATAAAGATATTGTGTCCATCTTTAAAAAAAAAAAAAGATTTATGTGCTGAAAGCTTGGTCCCTAGTGTAACAGGACTGAGGTGGCAGAAACTTTAAGAGGTAGAACCTAGTGGATGATAATCAGATCATGGGGGCACCATTCTGGGAAGGGTTTAATACATGTCTTGAGAGAGCGGGTCAGGTCTTGTGTGACTGGATTAATTCTCATAAGAGTGGGTTGTTATAAAGCAAGGCCATTTCACATGCTTGGCTCCTTTAAATGTAGACATTTCCCTTTTTACTTCTCTACTATATAATGATACATTCTGGGATTCCTCACCCTATTCCAGAAACATGCTATTTGGACTTTCTAGCCACCAGAATTGTGATCCAAATAAGCCTTTTTTTTTTTTAAGTGTTGGGCATTTAACTCAGGGCCTCCTGTCATGCTATGCAAGAAGTAATCACCAAGCTCCATCCGGACAAAACATTTTTTCTTTTTAAAGCACACAGCCTCAGGTATTTTGTTTTAGCAACACAAAACACTAAGACAATCCCTAAATTCTTGGCCTTGGCATACTGCCTTGTTCTGACTTCAAGTTTATATAAAACCCTGTCTCAGGATTTTCTCCAGACTCTTGCTCTAAATTCATAGTACCATTTTCTGCAATTTTCCAGGGCTAGTTGTTTCCTTGCCTGCCCCTGTACTCATCAACTCTGTAAATCCACGCCCTATCCCAGATCCCCATAATCCAATTCCACCCACATCCTTGTCACCTACTCTAACACACAAAGAACAAACAATACAAACAATATGTAATTAAATGCTAATTATGTGGTATAGAGTTTAAGTAGAGAGTAGAAGAAAGTCAGTGAGAAGTAGAACAGTCAGGGAAGATTTCCTGGTGCTAAATTCTTTTAATGCTTTTTATGTTTTGTCTATGAGTAGTGAAGAAGTTCAATTTTTTAAAAAAAGCAGCCCTATACCCATGGGTTCAGTTGGGTCATAAAAGATGGCTAGAATCTAAATAGAAAGATAGCAGAAAAGCATCCTGCTTCTGGTTTTTCTTGTTGGTTGTATTTGCTTTCTTTTCTGCTATCTTTCTTTCTTTGATGTAAAAAAAAAAATTGATGAAAGCTAGCACTATCCAGTTATAATGTAAAAATTCAACGTTTCCTTTTTAACTAAAGAATTGTGTGAAACTAAATATCCATGACCTGTAGTCCATCCCTAATACTTACTTCAAATATGGTTCTTCCATTTTCTACTTCAGTTGCTTTCATATTACTTGACCTTTGGGACAGTATGTATTATTATAATCATGATTTTTTTTTCCTCAGAAGTGTAGGATAATGAATGTGGGCAGGTTTATAAGAGGGAGATGGAAGAGACATATCTGATGAGCAATGTAAACATTGAAGATAGCTAGAAAATAATCTTTAGGTGGGATAATTATGGCAGGGCTTGAAAGCCATGGAGAGATGTTTGTCCTTGATAGAGCATCAGTAGGGAACTCCTCAGAGAACAGGCATGGCATGAGTCATGGAGCAGCCGCAGGATGAGATAGAAGGAGCACAGGCCTTGACGTTTGACTGACCTGGTTTTCAATACCAGTTTTGCTGCTTCTTATGTGTGTGTACTTGGGCAAGTTACTGGCTTTTCTGAGTCTCAATTTTCTCATCTATAAAATGGGAATAATACCCATGTCAGAGTTTTTGTAATGATTAAATAAAATGAGGTAAGAGTTATAAAACACTTGGCATGAATTAGGCCCTTGAAAAATGGTCATCATAGTTCTTGAGGGATTATTAGTACAGAAGTATTTGCCAAGTAGATTCAGTGGAGGAGAGTTTTGCATCAGGATGGTCAGAAAAAAGGAGACTCAAGAGAAATCCAGGCATGAAATCATTGAAATTTAGATTGCTGGATGGCAGGGAATGAGAGAAAGGATCAACAGACATAAGAGAGATAGAAACTGAGTACATATGAAATATAGAGAAAAAAGGAGAGTGATATATGCAGTTTTCTGATTCTTTTTAAAAATATTTTAGCTATAGATGGACACAATGTCTTTATTTTATTTATTTTTTAATGTGGTGCTGAGAATTGAAGCCAGTGCCTCACACATGCTAGGCAAGCACTCTACCACTGAGCCTGACTTTTTTTTTGGAAACTTTACTATGGTTACTAACACCAAGTGATGGTAACACGAGATTTTACAATCATATTTAATACTTTTAAGAAGAAATTACCTACCAGTAACAAAAGTTAAAATGTAACTTCACCAAAAACCTCTTTGAGAGTTCACATTCATAGACTATAAGACAAACCCAAATTATTTGAAGCAGTATTTCACTTCATATATCTATATTATACTGATAGAAAGCTCAAGTCAGCCATTTAGATTTAGTAGTATAGTGAACATTTGTTGTTGCCATTTCTATAATCCTTTCTATCTTCCTTCCTGTACCTTGAATTTCTCTATTATATGGTTTATGTAAGATTAACCTTTTCTTCCTCTCAGGTAGGCCTTGATAAGCTGTTAGTAAATTTTAGGGAATGTATATGGCTTACTGGTAGAGCAACCAGCCTATCATGCTCGAGATCCTGGGGTTGATCCCCCCCCCACCACGAAACAACAACAATAGCAAAAAAAAAAAAAAAAAAAAACACACAGTAATCAGTGTTTTTATTTTGTTTGATTTTATCTCCCCCATCCCAAAGATCACTTCATACGAAGAAACGTGCTCCACTCTAGGCCAATAAGACACAAGAGTCTCAATTCTCAGATTTTTTTGAGTCATTGGGGCAGCACACTCTTTCCCTCTAGAAAAAGACCTGGGAAAAAACAAGTCCACAGTTGTGGCAAGCATCTTGTTACCATAAGATGAGGGCCTGGTGAAAGTGGAATCAACACTGTAGAAGCAGAAGCAAAAATGGAGGAAAGAAACTGAGTACTCGCCCTGAATTTTGAGCTCCTTAGCATAATGAGAGTTTATCTAAAGTAGGTCTATCTTCAATTTCTCTGCAACATAATCTGTAAATTCACTTCAGAGAATTAACTTAAGCCATATTTCCTGCTACCTGCAACCAAAAACCCTCAACTAATGCAGGTGCAAAGAGGATGTCAGTATTGCCCTGATCTCTGCTACACATTACCAATACCATGTGTCATGAATGATAAATGGATATCAGCTTAAGATTTGAAGTTTTCTGTGTTTTTGCATAGTTTATAGCAGAAGCTGGAATTCTGAGGTATAAATTTCTATAGGGATGCGGAATCTTGAGTAAGTTAGCCTCTGAAATCTCTTATAAAGCTTCATTTTATTGTTTTAGCAAGTACTTGGAAAGTTAGGGCTAAAGATGTAAAGTAACTTAGGTTAGCCATCTTAGTTTTTCTTCTAACCTCTTTTTTAAAAATTTTTTTTAGTTGTTGATAGACCTTTATTTTATTTATGTATATGCGGTGCTGATAACCAAACCCAATGCCTCACACATGCCAGGCAAGTGAGTTACTTCTGAGCCCCAGCCCCAGCCCCTTTTCTAAACTCTTGATGAGAGGTATTTGTGTTACATTTAGAGATGTAAAAAGTATGGTATTTAAGCTTTCATTTTGAAATCAACTCAGTTTTCTATAATCTCAACTATAGTACGAAGACACAATATGTTATTTGAGGACTGGGGAGGTGGTCCAGTGGTAGTGTGCTCACCTGGCATGCTTGAGGCCCTGGGTTCAATAACCAGCACCACAAAAACAACAAAAAATGCTTTTTCAAACAAATCATCAAGTAAACTTATGTCCTTAATATTGAATTTGAAGATCTGGGAAATCTTTTCAAAGAAGTGAAAAGGTGTTTTTACACCTTTAGAAAAGTCACGTTAGTGCTAAAAGAGATAGCACTGTGGCTAGAAGGGTAGTAGCTAAGAAAATGGATGAAGACTATCTGCATAAAAGAAATCACAAATAAACCACCAGCTGATCACACAGAACCCAATAAGGATTAGTATATGATTTTGAAAAAAATAAGGCATAAATGTGAGAAAGTCAGATTCATTCAAAAATAAGAAATTGGGGCTGGGGTTGTAGCTCAGTGGTAGAATACTTGCCTAGCACATATGAGGCACTGGATTCGATCCCCAGCACCACATTAAAAAAAAAAAAAACACTAAATAAACAAAATAAAGATATTATGTCCATCTAAAACTATAAATATTTTAAAAAAGAAAGAAATGAATCCTGCATGCCAGGGTTTGAATGCATTCACCAAAATTCGTGTGTTAGAAACTTAATCTCCAAATTCATACATTGATAGTATTGAGATGTGGGGTCCTTGGGAGACAACTAGGGTTAGATGAGGATATGAAGGTAAGGAGCCCATGATGAGATGAGTGACCTTTATAAGAAGAGGAAGAGAAACCTGAACTTGCATGCTTTCTTGCCATTTACAACCCTCAGTCGGGTCCTCACCAGATGACAGCCCCTTGCTTATGAACTTCTCAGCCTCCAAACTATTCTGTTGCAGCAGCAGAAAACAGACTAAGACTCTGTAGAAGCTATGGGAGAAAGGAGCAATGGCACAGTCAATGCTGGGCCTATGTATGGAATGGCTGTCAGTAATTAAAAGAACTACAAAAAAAAAAAAAGGCTTTTGAGAAACAATTTGTATACATGCAGACTACTAGCTATAGTAAGGCATCACCATTATTTTCATTTGGTATGATAATGATATTGTGGTTCTGTTTTCTTAAAAAAAAAAACCACAACTATTTGTTAATAATACCAAAAGACTCAACAATAACAACAACAACAACAACAACAACAACAAAGCCAAAGAAACTCCTGGCTCTTCTCAAATCTTTAATAAAGATGGAATTTTTAGTTTCTATAAGTTGAGGGACTGTAAAATAGTGTCACAGGTCATAGGTAATGGATGATTTGGATATAATAAGTATTTGGTAAATATGTAGTAGAGACTACTAGTGCTCATCAGCCTTGTTTGATTTAGGGTGTCCATATGACTGAGTTCTTGTCAAAGGAATATAAGTAAAATTGATGGGTGTCTTATAGGCCATCACTATTAGAAAAGGGTGATACAAAACTGAAGGAATCTGGACTCCTGAATGACCATGTAGAGCCAAGCCCTCATCATACTGCCTCTATTCTCGTTAGACTGAAATACAGTTTGGGGTAAGTAAGAAGCAAAATTTTACTGGATTAAGCCACTAAGATCTTGGGAAGCTGATTTACCATGATTAATATACAAGTTGCCATCAAAATTTTAGATTTTTTTTCAGTGTTAGAGATAGAACCCAGGACTCATGCATGCTAGACAAGTGCTCTACTACCGACCTACACACATCCTGAGTCCTTTTTATTTTTATTTTAAGACGGGGGTCTCACTGAGTTGCCAAGGTTGATCTAGAACTCATAAACCTCCAGCCTCAAAAATTTTAGATATATACTGGGGATTGAACCTAGGGGCACTTAACCACTGAGCCACATCTCCAGCCCTTATAAAAACATTTTATTTAGTGACATGGTCTTGTTGAATTGCTGAGGGCCTTACCAAATTGCTAAGGCTAGCTTTGAATTTCTTTTTTTTAAAAATTAATTAATTAATTAATTTTTTAGTTCTCGGTGGACACAACATCTTTGTATGTGGTGCTGAGGATCGAACCCGGGCCGCACGCATGCCAGGCGAGCGCGCTACCGCTTGAGCCACATCCCCAGCCCTTTCTTTTTTTTTTTTTTTAATATTTATTTATTTTTTTTAGTTCTCGGCGGACACAACATCTTTGTTTGTACGTGGTGCTGAGGATCCAACCCGGGCCGCACGCATGCCAGGCGAGCGCGCTATCGCTTAAGCCACATCCCCAACCCCTAGCCTTGAATTTCTGATCCTCCTGCCTCAGCCTCCTGAGTTGCTGGGATTACAGGCGTGCACCACTGTGCCCAGCTCTAGATTTTTAAATGATAACTGAATGTGATGGTTTTAGTGTGAATAAAAGAATTCTCACAGATCAGGTTTCCTAGGAAGAAGATTCGAAACAAGATGAGCTTGTAGGAAATTTACTTGCAACTGGCTTTGAGAACAACACTTGTGAAAGAGTAAAAACATTAGGACTGGGAAGAAGGAAAAGTTGAACTGATATGCAGTGACAGCAAAGGCTTCTGCCAATACCATGGGTAGCTCTAGAGCTAGGATGTTCTTTCAAATTTGTCTCAAGTTGAGACGGGGACAATTGTGCTCCTACACATGGGCCAGGTTTTGGATATGGGTATTCCTGGACAGAGAAATGGATCTTGGGGATAAGGTGAGAAATTCCTGAAGAGGTACTCAGCCATAAGCCCTTGGTGGCCAACACTGTTAGAACCAGGGAAATGATCTTAAAGATGGCTCTGGACATACAATGCACATTCATTTCAAGAATACTCCAGAAACTGATTTGTGAGTGGTAATATGCTTTTATAAATAGGCCAAAGAGCTATTTATCTTTTATGAAAGAAGACTGTCCACTCAGACCAAAGTATAAGAAAAGTTTGTATTATTTGCCAGAGAGTTTAATATCAAGACATCAGAAAATGGTAGAAGAAGCAAGAGAATCTTCTTTGAAATTTTTACCAAGGGAGAGACTCAGTTAAAGATAACTGCATGAAATAAAATATGGCTTCCAAGGTTTACCCTTCAATGACTTTCTGATTATCCATTTGAAGATAATAATCAAGCTTCATTGAAAACCAGTTGGAGGCCAATAAAAAGCCACATGATCAAAATGGGTTCACTGAGGTTTTTATAACTTGATTCTTACTAATATGTTTTAAAGAAGATAATCTTTATCTTAATGAACCTTTATTATTTGCTGTAGAACAATATCTTGAAAGGATAAAAAGGTTGCCCAAAGATAAATTCCACTTGGGTTTTAAGTCTAATGTTTTAAAATGACATTCTGAACTCTGCTTGGTTCACTGAGCCCTAATGACTAAAGAGCAGATTAACTGAGGACAACATTGCTCCCAGGGTGACAAAAGAAACTCAGTGATGGGTAATCTGCCTTTTTCCTTGACATCATTAACATATAAAAAAATTAAAATAATAATATCACTAATATCTGTGTTCCCACCACCTCATGCTAATAATTAATGATTGGTTATTAAATAATGGCCTTTTATTTATAGTCAGTCCAATGGATTTTTCTACTTGCAAATATTTTAGAATTTTTTTTATAAAATTCTTTTTGAGAGAGAGAGAGAGAGAGAGAGAGAGAGATTTTAACATTTATTTTTCAGTTTTTGGTGAACACAACATCTTTATTTTATTTGTATGTGGTGCTGAGGATCGAACCCAGTGCTGCGCGCATGCCAGGCGAGCGCGTTACCGCTTACCACTTGAGCCACATCCCCAGCCCTAGAATTTTTTAAATAAAAAATTATAGGCTTAAATGACACTCAACTATAATATCATAATTGCCTTTTTAGTTCATAAATAATGATATTTCCATTGCATTTAACAACAAATGGTTAAAAAAGAAGAAGAAAAAAAAAAGACTTGCCCTGGAGAAAACAGCCCCCCTGAGAATTCAGAGCTACAAAAATATATCCTTAGGCAACTCCATAGGTGCTCAGTTGATCTAGTTCATGTTTTTATTGGAATACAGACTTCAAAGGAAACTTCCTGAAACCTCACGAATACTGACCTCTTTCAGAAGCTGGTAATATGAAGCAAAACAAAGCCTCCAACAACTCAGTTGCAATGAATTGTACTCGAGAACAGATAGTTCCTGTTAGAAGTAACCATACCCTATAATGTAACCCAGCAAGCTGTCCTGGATCACACTTGAGAATTTCAGGTTTGACTCTCTGAAAATGTCTTTTCTAGGGAAAAAAAAAAAAAAAATCACTCTTTTCAATGGACATCTCATCAGAACAGAAATCACAGGTTTCCTGTGAAACAAGTCATCTTAATACTTGGAGGGATGTATGAAAATGTCAATGAATATAGACTACAAAAGGATTGAGTTAGAATACTCCATAAAAATACATGACCAATGTTTTTATTGGATAACATAGAATATAGAATACACAGTGAATCTGCTGCTAAAGAATTCTTTTTAAGTCATGTTTGAAATTGAGGCCCTGATAAAAGTAAATATCTACAACATTCTCCTTAGAAAATTATTCACTTCTTTATTTATTCAACAAATATTTCCTGAATGCCTGCTATGTGCCAGGCACTGTTGAAGGTGTGTGTGAGGCATGAGTGCACAAAGCAAATCCTGTACTCCTGAGTCTTATATCCTACTGGGGGAGAAAGAAAGCAAATATAAATACAGTAAACAAGTAACTATGTTATGGAGCATATTAGAGAGTGAGAGATTTATGGGGATAAAGAAAAGAAAAATGGAATAGATGAAGAAGATCAAGAATGTGGGTGGGGCAAATAGTTTGTAGGTATTCAATAGGGAGTCAGGGCAAGGTTCATTGAGAAAGGGGTTTTAGAACAAAACCCAGAACGATTCAGAGGAAGTTAGTTCTTGGATTGTCTGGGCAAAGGCCTTGCAGCCTGAGCCATCAGCCACATAAAAGCCTGTCTGGCTGGTTTGAGAAACGGCAGGAGCAGGCAGAGGGAAAATCCAGCTGTGATGTAGGCCTCATTCAGCCATGGCCAACCACACAAGAAACTGGAGCTAAAATGACCCCTCAGAATTACCTTCAGTTATGTCAAAATTGCCAGGCCTTTATTTTCCCACAGTGATATATCTCCACACACAAATCACCCTAAAATGGTTATGACCTTAAGCAAAGGAGTTCTCTGTAGCTGAAGAGGAAGAGAGCTGTGGGAAAGTTTACTAACATCATTCTCATGAACTTTGATTGAAGTGAAAGGTAGAAGCTACATTTCAATATCAATACCTGTAGCCTCTCTATTTCCAAGTTCACCTCTGGTCTAACATGGCTACTCTAACCTGAGCATCCACATTCCAACCAACTGGAAGAAATTAAAGAGGGAATCTGGATTATCCTTGTGTTGTAGGCACTGTCTTTGTTCAGTCTAGTGCTAGAATCTAATCACATGGCAATACCAAGTCTCAAAAAACAAAAAACAAACAAACAAACAAAAACCCTAGGTAATGTAGTCTTTAGTCTTTATTCTCAGTGGCTTAGAACCAGCAAGCAAACAAAAAGGATACTGGAGAACAGCTAGTAGTTTCTGCTATTATTATAGCCCCTATGTGAATAGGGAAGAGAGTATGGATTCACTCCCTGGAAAAACAAGTAAAATGCAAACCTTTTAGCTCATTCAGAATTTTGTGCTTTGGGACAATAGGACATGAAAAGGCAGGAAAAAAAAAAAACTCTTGAAGGGCTTTTAAAAAAAGGAGGCTTTGAGGAGAAAGATGACAGCAATTATACAGATGTGGGGTTGAAGCTCTAAAATTTGGAATTTAATAGGATCACGTACCCTATCCATAGGCTGGTGTGGCTTGGTGTGAGTCAGGTGACATTTATGTGGCATAGATCACTGTAGAACTGCGTCCTTCTTGAAGTTCTCCCTTAGCTTGACTCTTCCGATTTGTCAAGTCTTCTTTACTAGCTCTTCTTTCCATTTGTGACCCTTCAATATTAGTATGCTCCTTTACCTTTGTTGAGTCATATAACTCTGAAATATGATGACCTTCAAGCCCTGAACATCACCAATATATTGAACAGAATGAACTTGATACGGCATAAACAGTAAAGATTTATTTTTTCTCCCATCTCCGTCCTTTGTGTTCTATTTGCTCTTCCTTCTAGGTAGGTCCTTCATGTGTCAAATAGATCCCAGAGTTTGCTCAACACTTTGAGTTATCAAAAGATCCAGTAGAATTGAGTTTCCAGTTTCCCATCTTCAAAATCAGCCTTTCATATCCCTCCCTTCCCTCTTCTGGTTCACGAGGTTGCAGGTCGCTAGGAGGAAAGGTGCCTTTTTTGCATTTGTCTCCCTCTGACTCTGCTTGTCTTCTGAGGTTGCCAAGGTGATGGATGATGACCTGTGCCTTACAGATGGTAAGGGAGGTTTTCTCTGAGTACATCTCGGAGTCACATTGTCCCCTCTAGAGTTAAGTGCCTCTTTTGGTTTCACGTCCAACATGTTCTCTGGAAGGATATCATGTCTTTCTTAGATGGTAACTGCCTGGACAGCTTCATAGCTTCTGCTAGGTCCTCTAGCCTCCATCAGTATTCTATTTCCTGCACATAATTACCCACACTTACCACATTGACATTTCATTGTCTCACAGATCTTAAAGGAAGAAGAAAGAATGGGTTAAACCACACAGACCCCAATTCTTTCCTTTAAATTCACCAGTCATGTGATTTTCTCTGTGGGACACAGTGAATGAGAAGGAAAGAGAGACCGCTAATAAAGGTTATAGCATGGAAACATCATGTATATGGAAAAAATGTTCCTAACTCAGTTCTACATGTAACTTCTCTCTCTCTCTCTCTCTCTCTCTCTCTCTCTCTCTCTCTCTCTCTCTCTCTCTTAAATTTGGCCCCTTTTTATTTCATCATTATTGAGCTGTATATTACTATCATTTGCAATTAAAATAGTAGTATTAGTATTTTTCTCACAGGTTTGAAAGATATCTTTGTTTTTGAGGATGTTAATGTTAATTCTTTAAGAACTTTATTCATATCCTCTAAAGTCTTAGTTTAGTTAGTGTGGTTAAGTTCACACATTTTTCATTGTCCACTTTTAATGTTTCTGGAAAACATTTTTAAGAGTTTATTGTTTAACTACTATACATCTCTACTTAAACAATTTATCATATTAGACTCAAAAAAATTCTAATAAATTTCCTACTTCAGAATCTTTTTCCATATTTATTTTCTATCTTATCATCTACCTAATTATTCAGATAAGAGTTTAGGGAATGACTTTGGATCTTCCTTGATTTTCCCAATATACTAATCTCCAGGATATTTTACATCTTACATTTTACTTCCCTCTATAATCTTGTTGCTATTTTTGCTGCTTTAGTTGAGGCTGCCACTATCTGCATTATTACAGTAATCTCCTAATAGACTTCTCTATATCCAGATTTGCCTTCCTCAAACCCATTTTTGCCATATTTCATCTAGAATGATCTTTTGGAAATTCAGAATTCATCAAGTAATGATTCTGTTTAAAACCCTCTAGTAGCTCCTCATCATACTATGATGTTTACCAAAGTGTAGTTCTTACATCACCTTTGACCAGAATCATTGGCATATTAAAAATTCAAACAGCTAAGCCCTACTGCACACTCAATGAAAAAGTAGATGTCTGTTACTAGCCAGGAGGTTAATAATTTCCCTGTTCATATCTTGAACATGGTATGTGATACTTCTTAGCCACACTACCTTTTAATTATCTACTTATAAATGTTTCTTTTCTACTAGATTGGGAGATCTCTTCCTTCATCTTTGAGCCCAACTCACCAAAGACATTGTTTGGCACAAAGTGGACAATCAAAAATGTGTGAACTTAACCACACGAACTAAACTAAGACTTTAGAGGATATGAATAAAGTTCTTAAAGAATTAAAGATATAGTTAGGGTGAACACAAAATTAACACCAAATCTCAGAGTAGAAGGCATTTTTGACAATTGAAAGACATGTCCTTTAGATTAAATGAATTAAAAGTTTAAAAATTTGTTTCCTTAAGAGGTAGAACACACTAAAATATAAATAATTTATATGTTAATATTATGTAACTAAAATGTATCAAATAAATTGATATTAATTAGAACTTTTATTTTTGGATGGAAGAAACAGAAGCCCAATCAACTAACTTTAAAAATAAAAATGGTGGATTTATTAGAAAATTACTGGAGTAATTAATGGAATCCAAGAAATGCTAGAAATGGAACACCAAATGTTGCACAAGAACAAATCTCAAATTCTCCTTTTGATCCTCTTATTTCTGGCCCTCTCTATACATCAGCTTTACTTTTGCACTAAAGACCAGCTTTCCTGTTTGCAGCCCACATGTCAGCAGGAACCATTCCTGAGTTAGTATTTATAGTCTAGCTACCTAGACAGAGATGATCAGTTTTTCAGTTTCAATTTTAAAATTCCTGAGAAAGGGAGTGATAGACCTGTTTAAGGTCCAATACCCACGCTCAAACAGATTAATCATGACTTGGGGCAGTGTCACATTATAGAATATTGCAAATTCTCCTGCAGACCTATAGATTGGGCAATGGAGTGAAGCAATTCCTGGAAAATAGTTGCTTGGTAGACAAAACAATAGGTGTGTGTTTGATGAAGGATTAGATAAGAGATGACATATTCATAATAAAACATGAAGGTTATTCAAGGTCTAACAGCAGTCTCTGGAGTTTGACATAGAAAATTGCAAGGTATCCTTGGTGTTACTATAAGAACTGATTGGTTGGAATCCTAGTCTGAGACAGGGTCACATTTCTTGTATTCTAATTATTTTATTCCATTGTCCCAGCTAGGGTAGAAGCACTGTTTTCATTGCTACCTTTAATGAAAAGGGTTTAATTTTGATTTAAATTTCACTTGCTGCCATGTTGGGGAAGGTTTCAGAAAAGATAAACTATGGATTATAGTTTCAACTACATTCTTTAGCTCTAAAAGAGGATTCAGATGGTTTTGTAACATCTACCTCCTTTTAAGATCTTGATGATAACCATAGTGGATTTGTTAATAACTGACTACAGCATCTGGGAGTTAAGAGCCTATGTTTAAACTCAGATTTTTTTTTGATACTACCTACTTTTTTATGTTTCTTTACTTTGGCACAAAGAAAAATTCTCTCTAAAAAGTGTTAAGACTGCCATTACAAAGTTGTTTTTATGATAAAATAGAAAACAAAACAAAACAAAAAAACCTCTTGAGTGTCAAAATGAGGAAGAATATATTTCTGACCTACTTTTTAAAAGGAAAAGAAATTGTAGTAACAGTGAAATTATCTCTGTAAATGTTACCATCAAGTGATTGGCTTCTAACCAGTAAAAAAAAAAAAATGTATGTAATGGGGTGGGGATCAGAAAAAGTGAAGAATATTCTTAGATTGCCTCTTTAATGCCCCGAGACCCAAACATTGCATTTTATTGTTCCTTACATACTATACTACTTTTTAGATAGAAGCAGTGAAATCACTGTCAGAACCAGGGAAATGTGACTTCACCAACATCGGTGTTCACTGCCCATTTGTATCTTCCTCTAGGTTGAGGGAAGAGGAAATATATACTAAGCTCCCTGCTCCTGGTGGGTCACCTTGCTCACGTTTCTTCCTGGGCTTCCATGTTTTCTGGGTCAGGTCCTGTTCACGTTTCTGGGATAATGATTTATGCCATTAGCTCCATCAAAGTCTGACCTTCATCAGCAATCCTGTCATTCATTCATTTGGTTTCTATTTTGAGGTTCAAATTTTGACATAATGATCTTTTCAAGCAGCCTCATCAATGATAGCATTTACAGCCCATTATAATTATGATTCCATTTCCTTTAAATAATCAATGGTCAACACATAAAAGTGAGCTTTATGAATTTTGGCAGATTTAAATTTTTCTATCTCCTTTTTCATTTCAGACATTCTATTATCAAGATGTCGCATGTTTATAAAAACCTATGTGTTCTCTCTGTGAATATAATTTTTAAAAACTGAATGATAGACAAAGTAAATGTGCTCTAAGCTTCTAGGTAATTACTCCATCCAGGGTCTGCAGTTTAGATGAGAAAATGTATAAAGCTTTTGTCAGTCATATAGAGGGGCAGAAGGCCTAGGGAGGCAGGACCATTAAGATTCTATAAGACTTTGCACAAAGAGGGGGAGACATGTCCCAAATGAAACCAGAATTCACTTGTTTGGACCTGCCTGGTATTAGTCATTTGTCAGCCTGATTATATAGTAATCAGAAGCTTAACAGTAAGAAATTACACAGTGCTAAGAAATCTTTCAAATGAATTTGTCCCTAAATTCATGGCTTTCATTTTGTCATTATTTTTGTAGCATTTCTGTTGTGGTTTAAATTAATACTTTAATATGTTCTACATTTCCTTTCTAAATCTCTTCCCCTAAATTCATCCCAAATATTTTTTTAAGTTAGGAGTTTATGGATAGAGCAAAGTAAGTTCTAAAAACCATTTGTTAAATGAATGGATATAAATAAAAAAAATAATGGAGCCTTTTATCTAAGGGTTCATAACATTTTTGTGTGTCTGGATCCCTTTGGTAATCTAATGAAGCCTATGAGCATTTCTTACAGTAATACTTTTAATGCATAAAATAAAATATATAAGATTACAAATAAAACTAAATATATTGAAGCAAGTTATCAAAAATACTTTTGAAAATGAAGGTGCAGTAATTCATGCCTCTTTATCAACTCATTAAATAAAATTATCCAATATCATGTCCCCAAGTCACTATAACTTTGAAGTAGTGATGAATGTGATGATATTTTGAGATATTTGCAACACTGTACTGTGACTGAAAGCACCTAAAATTTCTATTGGTGACCATGTCTCTGCTAAGGTTGTCATCTCTTGATATTGCCAGCATCTACACCAAGACCCTGGGCCTGTGTCCTTTCTTACCTGGGTTATAAAGCAACTCTACCTGTGCACAGAGTCTCTCAAAATGTCTTATGAAAGTTGGCCCTTTAGACTTTTGTTTTTCACTTTTTATTTCTGCAAGCAACTCTCAAGAGGTCCTCTCTTTCCACCCTCTCCACAGCCCTTCAGACAAGTCAAGGAATGCTTATCACTACCTACCCTACAAAATTAACAAAATCTTAAAGATACAATTCTGATTTTGTCTTTCACCCTGTGTGGTTTCAATTACTTGATATCATCCTACTTATTTGGAATTTTCCCCAAACATCTGGTTTTTGAATTGGTATTGATTCTGTCTCCTTGTGCTCACTGACATCATAGCTCAGGTGCTGTGCTGCCAGGTATACCTCAGCTGTCACCCGGCTGGTTGGAATGATGGTTCCAGCTGCTCCTGGGCTCCCAGGCAGCTACCTACATCTTAATGTCAAATATACAGGGTTTGGTAAGTTTGCAACTGCATTTTAGGGTGGAGCTCATGATAAAACCTTTTCTCTATAATTTAACCATACTTTAAATATTATAAATATCCTCAGGTCAATCCTGAGCAGCCTCCATTTCTCTCCACAGTCTTCCATAAATCCTAACTTGGTTTCTCTGTGTCCTTCATCCCACCCCTTTTGGAAAACGAAATCCTACTCTTACTATGCTCTTTCTGTTGGTTGAGTCCTATCATGAATGGACATTGTAATGGTTAATTTTATGTGTCAATTTGACATGTCTCTAATATGCAATTGTTTCATCAAACATCAGTCTAATTACCACTGTGGAGGCATTTTTAGTGTGATTAAGATTTAAATCAGGGCTGGGCCTGTAGCTCAGTGGCAGAGCACATGCCTAGCATGCGTGAGGCACTGGGTTCGAACCTCAGTACCACATACAAATAAAAATAAAACAAAGGCATTCTGTCCATCTACAACTATAAAATAATAATAATAATAATAATAATATTTAAATCAGTAGACTTTGAGTAAAACAGATTACTTTCCATATTGTGGGTGGGCCTCACCCAATTAGTTAAAAACCTTAAGAGAAAAGATTAAGGTCTCCCAAGGAAGAAGGCGTTCTGCCAGCAGACTGCTTTGAACTCAAGACTGCAAACTGATTTTTCCCTGGGTCATCAGTCTGCTGACCTGTCCCACAGATTTTGGACTTGCCAACTCCCGCAATCATGAGACCCATTTCCTTTAATTTTCTCAGGGAGAATCCTTCTTTACCTCTTCCAGCTTCTAGGGGTCATTGGCTTGTGACCCCATCACTCTAATCTTTGTCCCCAATCTTAACACTGCTTCTCTATGAGTCTATGCCAAATACTCCTTTGTATTTCTCTTACAAGAACACTTTGATGGTATTTAGAGCCCACCTGGAAAAATTAGGGTAACCTCCTATGTCAAGGTAACATTTAGAGCCTGGGGATTAAGACATGGACATATTTTGTGTGTGTGTCAGGGGGTGAAGGCATTTTCAACCTCCTTTTAATACCCAAATCATTCTTCAACTTTTTTTTTTTAGTTGCAATGGCAATTTCTAATAAAAATTCTACCTGAAAAGTAGAGTTCTTCAAAGTAGTTCAATATAGTATAGAAAAGGTACATTCCACGCTCTGGGGTTGGGAAGTATACCAAACGCAGGCTGTGACATTCATTTTCTTAGCAGGATTCTTTGCATATTCAAAAATATAGGAAAGAGATTCTGTAGGAAACTGACATTATTTAGAGGGAATGTTTTCATTCCATTAGGATCTTTGTTAGGAAATCTAACATCATTTATTGGTTAGATTTTCCAAGGTATTTTCTCCTGGAAGAGTAATCTGTAAGGGAGAATCAGTGACATTCCTTTTGGTTTCAGCCCTTGCAATCAATATCTTTAAAATTGAGAAATAAACTTTCTGCTTCCCTGGGATCACTGATGAATTGAGTATTAACTTGTTACACTTACTGGTGACATTTCCTAGTGAAAAACACCAGTTATATCAATACATCTAAGAATACTCAGTAAGAGTTATGGCTTTGCCAGACTCAGAAAATCAAGGGACAAATGTTTTCTATCATATGTGGAAGCTAAAGCAAACTAAGGAAAGAAAGTGGTAGGGGAGGGGATCAGATATCACAGAGAAGAAAGGTCAGAGGAGTAAAAGCAAGAGGATGAGAAGGAGGAGGAGGAAGGAAGGGATAGGGAAAGAAATATGGAATGAATCTCACAGAATCATGTTATATACTCATATAAATGTACCAAAGGACTTAGCTCCTTTATGTATATGTAGAATGTAACAACCAAAGATAAATAAATAATGGTGTGAAAAGATAATCAGTAGAATAGAAGAGAGAGAAAAGCGGGGAGAGGAGATTAGTGAAGGGAAAGGGGAATGGAGATTGAAATAAAATTCCTTGCATATATTATTATGTCAAAAGGAACCCAGATACTATGTATAAATATAATGCTATAATTTTAAAAAGAGTTATGGTTTTTCCTTGACTTTAAATGTTTTGAATTTAGGAAAATCTGATTTCTATATCCCATTTTTATTGACTATTGCCTACATGGGTGACCTCTCACATCTTTTGATTGTGTGCATCATCTCCCACTTCATTTGGGGATGGGGGGCTATTTTTCTGTCTGCATTGTTTTCCTAGAGGATTGCCTTGGTTTTATTACAGGGTGTTGCTGAGGATACTGAAGGAGATAAAATTCTCTCTGAGAGTAGAAGCAATGGCACTTTAGGAAATATTACTGGTGAGTAACTGTGTGCCTTCAATTGGCTGCTATTTTTGAGTTCAGAGTATCAGCAGGAACCAGAAGTGTGATTCTTTCTTGACCCTCAATTTTAGCAGAAAATGTACACTGAAAAAAGCATATGGATAGGGGAAATAGGATTAGAAAATACCAGTGGTGACAAGATAATCAATGTGCTTGACTAAAGATATTTTACTATTTTAAAATATCTTGAGTTTTTACTTTAATGCCACAATGAAATTGCACTCTCAAACATTTTTTGGCTTAGTAAGAGAGATATTAGTCTGTGTGGCACAGGAATTTCTCAGGACTCCACATAAAATATTATGTGTCAGAAATTATATTATTCTTACATTAATCCATGTAACTTCAATTTTTTTTAAAGAATGAGCTGAAATGTACTTTTTTCCCTCTTGGAATAAAGCAAGTTAAATTTTGCTGTTAAACATGCTGATTATCTTTAAACATCCAGCACATGTTTTTCAATCTTTTATTTTTATCACCACCAAAATTTATATTTAAGAAAATATTTTCTTTCCAGGCACAGTTACACACCTATAATCCCAGCAGTTTGAGAGGCTGAGGCAGGAGGATTGTGAGTTCAGCAATTTAGCAAGGACCTAAGAAACTCAGTGAAACTCTGTCTTTTTTTTTTAAAGAAAGAGATAGAGAGAGAGAGAGAGAGAGAGAGAGAGAGAGAGAGAGAGAGAGAGAGATTTTTAATATTTATTTTTTAGTTTTCGGTGGACACAACATCTTTGTTTGTATGTGGTGCTGAGGATTGAACCCGGGCCGCACACATGCCAGGCGAGCACGCTACCGCTTGAGCCACATCCCCAGCCCGAAACTCTGTCTTTAAATAAAAATATTTAAAAAAAGAGCTGGGGATGTGGCATAGTTGTTAAGTGCCCCTGGGTTTCAATCTGCGGTAAGAAAAAAATAAATAAAAGATAATATTTTTCTTACAGTATAACTCATTTTTATGAATTTCCAAACATCAAAAATCTTTGAAATAAGTAAAGAAATACTTTTTTGTTCTTTTATTAAAATAATTTTATGTAACAAAATTCCTTTGAAATTGCTTTCTTTTTCTTAGTTTAACTCTGAATGTAATGTGAACACTGAAGCACTAAAAAGAGATGGTACACATTCATATTTGAGTAAAGTAACTTTAGATATATTCTACCAAAGCAAAAAGTTTCTATGTACATTATCAAGGTTGATAAAATAAATACACATTCCTAAAAGAAATATGTTTTGGTATATTAGCAATTAAGCTGGAATCTTTATTTTTTTCCTTTAATAGTAATATAATATAAATAAAACAACTATGACATAAATAATGATACTAGACATTTATTGAACACTGTAGGCCTTATATGCACAATCTCATTCGGTCCTTACAACAATCTCATGAGACAAGTACTATTATCTCCATTTTAGAAAAGTTCAGTAACTTGCCCTGTTTGGATGGAGGCCTTAAAATAAGTGTGGAGTCAAGTCAAGTGAGCATGTTACTAATGGTATCCTTCTAGATCGAACAGTTTAGCTGTAACAAAAGCCTTATGGATTAATTTAAGTGTCTCTCCAACCTCAACACAAAGAATCTATTGTAAGGCTCAGATTGACCCACAAAACTGCAGCCAGAAATCCAGCTGTTGTAGGAATACAGGAAGTATTTTCTCTGTCTTCTCTAAACATCTGTTACACTATGTGAAGATGGGCTTGTTTAGCTTCCAACCCATATGGAACAACTAATTCATAGCTGGTCATCACCTTTCAAATTTTCATATTTCAGGCTTAACTACATAGAGACAGTCTGTCTTTTTTCCTTTAATTTCAAATTCCCAGTTCAGAGAATCAGGTGCCCCCAGTCCAAGCAACTATTGCTAGGGATGCAGGGTTGTATAACACAAACCTAAGCTTTCAGGAAACACTCTAAGTGAGGGAATGATCCCTAGAGATTCCCCCTAAAGGGTCTAAGCACAAAACCATGTATGTATATGGCTGCCAGGGTGTCACTCATTCAAAGGAAACGCCTAGAGTTCTGGGCAGGGGAAGTATAAAGAAGGCAGTGACCGAGGGCCTTTGCTTTGGAAACGTTACCCTATTTATGGGGAAAATCTTGAGGTTTTAATTATGAGTTGGAAATAATTTCCTGCTTCAAGATTTTCTGTCATCTTTCTAATGTCTGTTGTGGGCGCCGTCGTGTCATCAAAGATGGATGCTACCCATCATGCCTTTCACCACTTAGATTTCACTTGACTAGAGGGAGAGGGTTTTAAATTCAGGCAATGGGGTGCTATAAGATAATAGGGGTGCTCTCACTCAAAGGCCATTTTTTTTGGAAACGTTGGTGTGGCAGCTGTAAACACTTGCTATTTTAGAGTTGTAAATTCTTTTTACTTTCTAAGGGTTGAGACAAACTTGCTTCTGGGACAGATGTTTCTTTTCTTTGGGGAAAAATCCCACTACAAAGCAAATTAAATTCTTTCCCATTGTTCTTAGTGGGGAGAAACCTTAATGCAGAAGAGTAACCCAGGAACAGATGCGTGCAATAGAGCAACTCCGTTTAGTAATATCAAATGAATATAGCTTTTAGGGAACCTTTATCTCCTCTAATGATATTTCCCATGGAAATGGGACTTGGGCCTCTATTCTAACTCTCTTCCAACCTGTCACTCCCCATGGGACAAGGAGTCCTCAGGGACATGGGGGCATGCCTACATGGAGCCTGTTTTCCCTCTTCTTGTCCACATTCTGGATATCAAGGACTCTGTCCAAACATCCCTGAACCTACTCCTAGGGACTGTGCAGCCCTCTTTACCAAGTCTGATTTCTTGAGAACAGCCCTAGATGGTGGACAGGAGTGGGGTGGAGAGGGGGATATGGACAGAGCTTCAGTGAGCAATGTGGAGTGAGCACGAGTAAGGCTCCTTAAGGTAAAGGATGGAGCTGAATGAAGGGGAAACAGAGTAGACCCGGGCTCTCTTGCCCTGGATACTACTAATGTTGTGGGTGAGGCCGTCCTCAGAGAAGTAGTTCTCAAACATCAGTGTATAGAAGAATTACTGGAAGGGTTTGTTTAAAATATGGATCTCCTGGGCCCTGCTACCCGAGATTCTCAGACAATGGGGTCTGACATAGTGTGCCAAAGTCAGTATTTTAATAAGTACTCCAGGGACTAAACACTGGAAAATACTTCTTTTGAAATTTTAATTTTTTTTTTCATTTTGAACTTAGAAAGCTGGTACTTATTTACTTGTTCTTGCAGAGGTAGTATGTATATGTATATGTGTTCTTGTTCAAGAATTTCCCCTCTGGATGCCAGCAGTGAAGTCCTCCAGAACTATAGGAGATATACTTAGGGCCAACACTTTATTTTTTGTTTGGGAAGTTCCCTGGGGAAGCCTCAGCATGGCACAGCCTAGTATAGGTACCCCTAAGTTTGTGGGGTTAAAACTGGAATATGTGGATTGCTTGACATATGCCAGTGGTGGAAAATGTGGTTTTGATGTTTTTTGAAGCTTATGGCATAGGAACAGTACCCCTACGGAGAGAATAGATTATCTGGGGAAGTGGTCAGTACCATAGCAGAAAGTTAGGGCCTGGGAGGATGAGTTTTAGGCTAAGGAAAAGGGAAAATCTTCCTTTGAACTTGACACCTTGTCCAGGAAGCCAGGTTGTGGAAATATTTGGATCATTCTTGGGGGTAAAAGTGAGCTGTCTTCTAATGAAAAAGACCTATTCTGAAGGTAGAATCCCATGATCTCTAATCACTACTTCTAAAAGCAGGCGTAAACAAAATTGCTGTATTGTTTTCTCCTCTTATCCAACCCAAGTGTGGGCAACTAAGTGGCAAGGAAGAAACTGGTGTCCTTTTTTCTGGGGGCTGGAGTGGTGGTAGGGAAGGTCCTATGGGTCCCAAGACAGTGTCAATCTCAAGAGGGCATAATCACTGAGGTGGTGGCATGGTGGGAAGAGAAAGAGGACAAATACAATAGTATATTCCAGAGCACACCAGAGACAGTATTTGAGAAACCAGAGGTAACTGAGGGAGACTTTGAAGAGAATTAGTTTCTATAAATTAAGTTGAGATGGCTTATGCCTTTGGAAAATGGCCTGCCATTGTTGAATAGTCAAAGGCAGGGGTCAGGAAATTTTGGGACACATTTATGGTTGTTTTGAAGATTTCTTGGCATTTTTAATCCTCTGACCACATTATGATGGGGTAAATGTTTTGCGCTGCTTCTATGTGGAACTGTGAACAGAACAATTCAGTTCTGTACTTCTTGGAGGGCCAACCTGACATCACGATAACTTTTCTAAGAATGAAAAGGGACTCTTCCAATGATGCACTGTGCTGTGGAAATAGTATGGTTGGAAATTCATTCCTAGAAGTAGAGATGCTACACAAAATAGGGAGGGTTTGGGGGCTGTCAGGAAAAGGAGCAAATTAACTCTAAAATGGAGTTTGATGGAGATAAAAATGAAATGGGGGAGGGGATTGAAGTCTGAGTACCAGTAATAGGTCCACGTTTTCATGATTACCCAGGACTTAATCAGTCCGTAGTTAACCAAAAGGGAATTAAAACTTGAAAGCCTTGAAAGCCCCCAGCATTTTCAGAGAGGGGATATTTTGGGAAAATCACAGGATCAGAAAAAAATGGAAACTTATGTGGTTGTTTAAGCTGGAAGGACATAGCTTCAGAAACTCAGGAGATGTGGAGAGAAAACCTAAGCTTCCCTGGAGCTCAGCCCAATATTTACTGGTTTAGTCTTGGAAGAGGCACCCAGGCTAAATCCCCTGTGACAAATAGCCTGGCTCATGATATTAAGAAATAACCTTGATTTCTGTGCCTGGGTAAAAACTTTTAACCAAGCTGGGGGTGGTGGCACACCCCTGTAATCCCAGCAGCTTGGGAGACTGAGGTAGGAGGTTCCCGAGTTCAAAGCCAACCTCAGCAAAAGCGAGGCACTAAGCAACTCAGTGAGACCCTGTCTCTAGATAAAATACAAAATAGGGCTGGGGATGTGGCTCAGTTTTTTTAAGTTGTAGATGGACACAATACTTTTATTTTATTTTTATTTTTATTTATTTTTTCTTATGGTGCTGGGGATTAAACCCAGTGCCTCACACATGCTAGGCAAGCGCTCTTCCCCTGATTTAAAAAAAAAACCCAAAACAAAAAGCAAAAATCTTTGTGACCCCAGGAAAGCCCAGAAACAATGAACTGATAAATCTAAAACCTATAGTTTAATATTCTTATGTTAAATTTTAGAGCAAGTTCAATAACAACATAGAATCAAGTTAGTTTTATATGTTCTGTTTGTATTTTAGCTTAAGAGGATTTGAACTTCCAAATTTAAAGATCTGATTTATTAGATTTGTAAAATTGCTTAAGAGAAAAATTTTGTTTATATATTTATTTTTTAATATTGACTTTTCAGGTAATGGAAGTGTTTGTCATTGTACTTCAGGGGTCTGGGAGAATCTGATTAGCTAAGTGTATAAATATCTAAAAACTTATGAGATTTTGGGTTGTTAAATGAAAGAGATATTTGAACATTAATTAAAGAAGTATGAATCATTGTTTTTATTTGATATAAAAATTGAGGAAAATAAATTTTAAAAGTTACACTTTTACATTGTATATTAGTAAAAATAAGTAATTAAAATATACTTTTTTTTGACCATAAAAGTACCATCAAATAAAGTCTCATCTGAATCTCCCATGTTAGAATCTTACTGCTGAGGTGCAGATACCAGTCTCTCCCTTGTGGCTTTGAGTATGTTACTCAATTTCTCTGTTCCTCTTCCGTTTTTTTGGAGAATGGAGGTAGTAGTAGTTTTTTTGTTTTGTTTTTTTAAGTTGTATATGGACACAATACTTTTATTTTGTTTACGTTTTTTTTTTTTTTTCATATGGTGCTGGGGATTAAACCCAGTGCCTCACACATGCTAGGCAAGCACTCTACCACTGAGTCACAACCCCAGCCCATGTAGTAGTAGTTTTACCTTATGGGGTTGTTATGAGATTTAAGTGCAAATAGTGTTTGGTACATACTAGGTATCCAATAAATGAATATTATTATATTGCTATGAATTTTAAAATGGAAAATCCCCCCATGTACAGTAAAACTAGCCACACATCTCTGCTGGGACACTGAAAATTGTTCTGGGTAAGGGACTCAGATGGAGGGCCACAAATGACTTTGGTTCACAGTAGCTGAGGCTTCCCTTGATTCTTAACTGTTAGCTGGATCTTGAAAATCAACATATGATTTAAAAATTATTTTTTACTTGAATTGTTTAAAATCATTTACTAATCATATCACATTAACTTAGCACTTTTAGTAACAAACTTCCTAAAAGAAAAGCATAGAAGTATGTCTCTGTATGGATGTTTGCATTGATGGTGAGGAAGTTACCATAAGCCAACTGGCAAAATGTGAATTAAAAAAAAAACATTTGAATTCATAGGAAGTATAAAGATTACTGCTATGTTCACTGGATGGCAACAATTGGGTTAAAGCACATGATTGCTACAGTCAGTTGCATGAAGAAGTCATGTATGGAAACCAATTGTGTTGATATCTAAGTTGAATTCTGTTTTGATTTAGAAATTGAGACTTGGGCAACATGTATTCATGGCTCATCCTCTTTCTAGACAAGAGAATAGAGAGAGTGAGCTGAGGGGAACTTGAATATTCTACCCACATCCCACATTCTTCTCACATCAGAAAATCTTTTTGTGCTGCCAAATAGTGTTACTACATGGTAAGAAGGAGCTAGTGTATTATCAGATATTAAATACCAAATGGAACTAGCTATTGGTGCAATACAGCACTAAAACTCAGGTAAAAATCTTATTAAGCTTGATGAAAGTCAGAGTGTAGATAGCATAAATCCATGGTTAAAAGACCCATGGAATTTGGGAATCACCAACTCTTTTGTTAATTGACTGTTGCTTTTTGTTTTAAATTAATAGCCCATCTGTTGCTAAAAAATCATTGAATTATATTATACTTTGTGCCTTTCAAGTCCCCTACCTACTTCTAATACTTCTCCTCAACAAGACCCATTTGGTTTTCCTTTTCATAAAGACTCCCAAGGAAGAGGTTTTATGACTTCCCTTGTTAGTGCTTCCATAGCTGTCAGCACACATCACCAGGAAATCTTTCCTCCTGTCTCTTAGGAAACTCCCTTAAAATTAATGAGTAACTAAATTGTGCTCCTGAGTGGGAGGGAAACACAATGGAATATGAGTCTGCCAAAGCAAAGGTGAATGGAGCTTCAGTTCACTATATGACATCTGAGCTTCCAGAAGGGTAAGGCAACTTCTACAGGTGAATCACAGAGAGGAGACTGTTGCCTGGCCTATCCTCTTTGTTTTAAAGAAAGCAAAATGGAATCCAGCCTGAGAGTACTACTGTAAAAACACTGCAGAATCTCACTTTACTTCTGAAACCTTTAGAAATTTGGAAACAGTAATGCATATATTGTTTATATGGAAGTAATTTAAAGTTATATCCTCTTATTTTAAGGATTATATAATATAAATTTTGTTTATATTCATAAATATTCAGTTTTTAGTAATCACTTAAACATTCTAATGTGGTTAAAAATGTTTTATTAAAAAGTCAGGTTGCTGATTCAGGGTGGGGGGATAATGGGAAATGGCTCTTTAAGAAATGGATGAGATGATCTAGTGGCATCATGTGCCATGACCATTAAAGGCAAGGACAAGATGTTTCCTGATGGAAACAATTCAAGAAAGAGAAAAACGATATGAGGAGAGAGAGAAAAAAGAATCAAGTTAAATTAAGATTAGATGAGCCTGATAACTTGATTAGTGTCAAAGAAATGTTAACCAGCTATTTAAACACTGGATAAAAGTTTTCTAAACTAGGGCTTTGGGATGATAAAATGGGCTAGACCAAGTGAAAAACCAGCCTCTACCTCAGAGCAAAGCCTGTCCAAGAAAGGGACATCACCTTTGTTCTTGGAAAGACCCATAGAGCACTCCTAGGCACATTCCCACCCGGCTAAGTTGTTTATCTACAAATAATAGGAGATATCTGCTGCGCCAGGTGTCCCTGACTCAGTCAGGCTAGGTGGGGACCCATAGCAACCCCCTAGCAGCCACCAATCAGCATGAGACAGGGAAATACCTGGGATGCGAGATGACTCTCCCAGTAGTTTATGGTGGTTGATAATGTGTTGGGAAACCATGTAGTTCAGCACTACACCCCTCTTCGCGTAAACCAATCAGTTCAAACGAATTCCCCTCTTGTAGTAACCAATCACCCCTTCCCAACTTGTTCCCGCCAGTGAATGTGCTAATCATGTTTTAGAGTTGTTATTTGATTTTCCCGCGATGTGTGATGATTTGCTAAGAGATGCTATGATGTATGTGGGGGTCCCTGCCTTCTCCAAAGAATGTATAAAACTGCTGCAAACCCTGGGCTCGGGGCCTCTCAGTGTCACCAGTTGCTGTGTGTGCACGCGGAGGACCGAGCTAGCTCGCAATAAACAACTCATTGCTGCTTACACCAATCTTGGGTCTCTGGTGGTCTTTTGGGGGTCCCGAATTCGAGCATAACACAAGAAAATTTGGAGCCAGAAATCTGTGTAAGTGCAAAACCCTAGAATAAGGCTGATGCCTCAGTCTGGCTGGGAGCAAATCACTGAGCCGCCACAAAGCACTTGTATGTTCAAACAGGAAACTTTATTGTCCGAACTCTACCAGCACTCCACGCACACTCCCCGTGAACTCTCCCAGCTCTCCTCCGGCCCGCGCCTACCCCACTTGGACCGCTGAGAACGGGAACTCCAAAGTAGCGGGCACCTGAGCCAGCAGGAACCACCCTATCCATATACAACTGAATACACAGCTTAACATTACCATCATCATCTCAATGGCTTGCTGGTGTCACTTCTCAACCACTCCCTTCTAGCAGAATGCCATGTGTCATCCCTACTCAGCTGTGGCCCTCAACAGGTTGAAAGTTGGGAATTTGAACATGCTTGGGGCAGAAAAAGGCAAAATCCAACTATCTTCAGAACTTTCCAGTTTAATCTCTAAATGCAATTTTCTGTCCTAGTAGAAGCAGTCAGGATAATACATAGCTGACAAACCCAATTGGCAGAAAATCATGTTAAGGCAAAGAACAGGTAAGGTGACCACTGGTCATACATAGGAAGCTTCAGAGCTCCATGTCAGGTGTCAAAAATTGGTGAGGGGTATATAGGACTGATGTCAGCCCCCATCAACTGGCACTTACCTGTAGAACACATCGCACACAAATGTCCACAGTGGCCCTGCAAAGGTGAGGGCAGATTCAGAGTTTCTGGGATCAGGTCTTGGAATCTGTATTTTATAACTTAAAATAAAAATGGGGTTGGGTGGGGGGAAAGTACTATCTGCTGATTGAAATAAAAATCAAATAAGGAACTGTAAGGGTCCGGCGAACGTCGGAGGAAGAGACCACCAAGAGACCGACTCATGCAACAGCAAAAAGGGGGTTTATTGAGGATCCAATCCAGCGCGCTGGGGCTCCAGGCTCACTCAAGACGGGAGAGCGGCCAAGAGCCCCGAGCAGGGGTTGAGCAGTGCTTAAGTACACTTTTTAAGGGAGGGCAGGGGCTTTACATACATCACAGTCTCCTTTAACAAATCACTATACACCGCGGGAAAATCAAACAACAATTCCCAGACATGATTAGTACATTCATTGGCGGGAACAGGTCGGGCGGGAGTGATAGTCAGTCCTAAGAAGGGGGTACATTCAAACTGATTGGTTTGGGCCCTGAATGCCTACGTGCCAAACTGCACAGGGTCCAGGTTATTTAACAACTAAATGGTCAGTACCGGGCATTGTCTTAACTGCCTCAGGAATTTCAGGTTCTGTGTGCAGTTCAGAAACTTTACAATACCTAGTCCTTTACATTTTAACTCAGGCTTTGCAGCTTAGAAACTTTACCCTTTCAGAACAAATGAAAGCCCCTTTTTATTTTTTCCCTCCCCAGACTCTCTAGGATTGACCACTCCTTATAGATTTATTTGTGCACATAAAAATGTATCCATATTAACTACATTGATGTCTCATATGGGTAAAGAATTATAAAGTAAGTAACATTCACAAAAACAAGTCTTTTCCTAGTTGGAACTCAGGTATTTAATGGTGACAATGAAGAAATCAAGTTCAAAGAGATGGAACTTGAAGGGGCCTGAGAGGTTTTATATCAGTCAGGGTCTCTGTAGCAGCAAACAGATGGCAACACTCAAGCTGGGTCACTGAGAAGAGCTTTGTTAAGGGACTGTTTACAAAGGGCTGAGCAGGATTTAAATGCTGACGTGCCCCAGAGCTGATTACAACTGGAAGCTCTTACTCCCCTAGGCCTCGTGGAGAAGGGGTGGGGCTGCTGTAAGAAACCAGTCAGAGGGTTCCCCTACCAGGAACTGTGCCACCAATTTCAGCATGGAGGTCACGGGGGAAGAGAGCTTGATCTCAGTTTCTTTCCTTCTCTTTGCCTCCTGCCAAGCCTCCGCACTGGCACATCCCACTGGAAGCCAGGAGGCAAAGGGGCCTGGTGATACTGTCCATCTGGGTCAACCTTGCAGGCCACAGAGCAGTCTAGAGGATACATAGCACAATGTGTTCCTCAAAATGGGTGTCTTAGGAGGCAGGAGGAGAGATGCAAAAACACCAAAGCTCTGTATACAAAGGAAAAGAAGTTGGTATTAAGCGAAGGCAGAAGGGCCTTGAGTTCTGTCACTATGCTCTTCAGGGTAATGACGGGGAGAGAGACAGAGGGAGGGAATTGGGGGCTGGGGGTGGGGGGGAGAGAGAGAGAGAGAGAGAGAGAGAGAGAGAGAGAGAGAGAGAGAGAGACATGCCTACTATAATCCTAGCTACTCAGGAGGCTGAGGAAGGAGGATCTCCTTTGAGGGCAGGTAGGCAACTTAAGGAGTAGACCCTATTTAAAGGTGAAAGAAAAATTTAAAGGGCTGGGGATGTAGCTCAGTGGTAAAGTGCCCCGCGGTTCATTTCCCAGTACTGAAAAAAAAATTGCTACAGATTATGTTCTTTTAGGCTCACTCCCATAAAGATTTTATTTTATATTAAAATCCTCCAGGTTATTAGAATACTGGTTTTTGTTCCTCTCTTCAAATATGCACAGAGATTTTTATATAAGGAGGTTCTTAATGGCATATTCTTAGATGCAGAGAAGAAAGACTGGAAGGAAATATACCAAAACATTAATAGAGTTAATATCCAGAAAGTGGGATCATAAATGGTTTTTATTGATTTTGTGCTTTTTAGTATTTTCCAAACTTTCAATCATATATATGCATTATCTTTTGGTAGCTCAGGTTTGGAAGTAGGCCCTTTTCCTTTCTTTATTTACATTCTCATTTGGTGTCTTCATTCATCCCTGTTGGTTTAAATTTTATTCATACACTGAAAAAGCCTGCATTTATATTTCTAGCCAACACTTCTCTCCTGACATATAGACTTACATGACCAACTGCTCCCCTGACCTCACCTTTTGGTTGTCTAACTGACATCTGAGCAACAACATGTCTAGAACAGAGGTCTTAATTTACTCCCTCTCCTGCTAATTGTTTAATTTCTTTCTCAGGACTGTGGTTTATAAACATTTTGCCTGGTTAATTCATAGAGTACAAAATTTAAAAGGTACAAGAGGTTAACTATTATAAAATATGTTCTACCCCAAATTCTGTTTCCCTGTCCACTGAGTTCTACTACACCAAACATACCCCGTGTTTCTTATCTTTTTTAGTGTGTATGCAAATAAACATGTGTAAATACACATCCTTTTCACTTTACATAAAAGTTAAGCTCTTTCATCCACTACTCAGCATCTTGCACTTTTCTGTCTCTCTTTTGCTGTGCTGGAGATAAAATCCAGGCCCTCATGCATGCTAGTCAGGGACTCTACCACTGAGCTACATCTCCAGCCCACACTTTTCTCTGAAAGACCTCTCTTTGGAATATTTCTGCTATGCAGATCTGTTTATTCTTTTTAATGACTGCATAGCATTCTGTTATATGGACAGGGCTAATTTTCTTTAAAATACCCTATTCTGAGGCTACTCTGTTCACATTACAGTTATATATTCTAAGTAATAAAAATTATAATAAAAATTGGACCATACCGAGCTCACAATTATACAACATTTTTGACTCATCAATATATTACAGACATTCTTCCATATTAGTATGCACAGAACTACCACTTTATTTTTAGTCATGGTCTTCATGTTCTATAATATGAATGCGCCATAATTCACCCAATCATTCCTTGCTTACGAACACCTAGGTTTTCTCCTGGCTTTTGCTTTCATAAACGATGCTGTGATAGGCATCTCCTTCCAACTTCCTATGTCAGTATTCACCATACTTTGATTTTCTCCAAGACATACTGATAGCCTACATTTTCTATACTGCCTTCCAGGTAAAGAGGGCTTTGTGATCAAGATTCACCAAAGAAACATGCACAGAAGTGATACTTATCATTTCTAGTCCTGGTCCACGAAAGTGTCTGGTAGCAATCTCCATATGTTCTTTCCTTCCTCACTTTCCAACTTAATAGAGGGAATTGCAAGGACCTAAAGTAAGGTGGAGTGACAAGAGAGATCTCTGAGTGACTTTGTGAGAAATCCCCCCAGCTGTCTTGCATTGGTGATAGCACAAAGCACACATGTATTATATTGAGCTACTCAGATTTTTGAGATTATTTTTTTTTACATCAGCTAGGCTACCCTAAATATCACACACCCATACAAATTTCTACAAGTATTTTTGTAGGATGAGTTATGAAAACTGGACTCTTTGGGACTAAATGGCATAAATGTCTTAAATCTGACACGTTTTGTCAATTTGTTCTTCAAAATGTATACTTTGTGGGGCTGGGGTCGTGGCTCAGTGGTAGAATGCTCGCCTAACATGTGTGAGGTGCTGGGTTCGATTCTCAGCACCATATAAAAAGTAAATAGGTAAAATAAAGGTATTGTGTCCAACTGCAACTAAAAAAATAAAAAATAAATAAAGCTTAAAAAGTATACTTTGATTTGCACTTCCTCCAATAGTACATGAAAATAGTCAAGAAGTATAAAAATACTTTCTGCATTTATTTTATAAGAAAATTTTTATTAAAAGTTGTGATTAAGGTGAAATTTGAAAAATTGAAACTTATACAGAATTAAATATTTAAATGACAACCATCAAAACTGTTACTGCTTATGTTGTTGGCTCCCAGTGTTGGTATCTGTGTTTTGTTAGGTGTTTCTGAAGTTTGGAAACCACTAGTCTGATGTGCTGTGGATTCCAAGTGACTCAATGCTATAAGCTCAATGCTGCCCCTCAGAGAGAGTCATGGAATCCATATAAACAATGGGAGAAAAATTTCCAGCTTGGACTCAATCCAGATGTTGTACTTCTGTTCATCTTGCCTCTAGCAAGGCTTTAGAGCTCATCCAATCGTCAGAGTACAGACAGGACAGGGAGGCTGTGACAGAGAGCCCTTGGAATGCCACGAGCTTGGGTTGAGCAAATAATAACAACTTCAAGCTAATAGGTTTCTGGTAGCAGACATTTTGTACTAATTTCCTGGTAAAAAGCAAAGTTTCCTAGAAATGAGTTAGTGAGAACTTTGAATTTGTTAAAAAAATTCAGATTAAAAAAATAATAGCAACAAATGAGCAAAAACCAGAAATTGAGTATTTTCTACAATTGACATTGAACACTGCAGTTTAAGAAAGGAATCATTTCTGCAGAGATAAAGTGAGTCAGCAGGACCTATCCAGTAAATAAAGGAAAATATTAGACCACGCAGACACCATTCAGAGTGGTGCCATAGTGCGGGCTGAATTTTCACATGATTCTGTAGTTATTTTTAATAAAATCCCAAGTTCATTCTCATAGATATGATTGTAGAGAGCAGGATTACATGCCATCCTGAGAACTGTGGATTCTGGCACTCATATTGGGCATTCTAGATCTACCATGTACCCTCCTAGAGGTTTGAGATTCACTGGCATGAATTAGCTTTTCAGTGTTGGGTTCTGGGATGCCCAGAAAATCTGTTATTATAGAAGAAAAAGCAACAACATTATAATCATTGAAAAACAATCAGAAAGGCCAATTCAACATTAAGCCACTGACCTAAGCTTCCTTATGAAACTGAGCCATAAAATGGCTACTTCTCTGCTCCTAAAAATTGCTCCAACTGTTTTTCAGGACACAGGCACAAAATTCTAGGACCTGATATAACCTTGAGAAGTTGGTGGAACAAAAAGACTCATGAGAAGAATCTGAAGAACAAGAACAGGGCCTCATGGGCCTAGAATAGCAAGGTCAGGACCTGCCCTGACCTTTAAACCCTGGTGGAACCAAATGACTTTGATGAAAAGAACCTGAAGGACAAGAATAGGGCCTCATGGGCCTAGATTAGCAGAGGAAGTGCCCTCAACAGTTGCAGGACAGACCAGTGTAATGGAGATACTGTAAACTTCCTAGTTACAAAGTATCCACAGTTCTCCTGTATCTGGCATACCTATGTGGACTATTCCACCAAAATACCTGTTTACTACCAATCAGCTATTTTCCCTTACTCGGCTACTTAAATTACTTGGCTACTGGCCAATGGGGAGACAGATCTGAGTGGCCATCTCTCTCCCTGTGGGCCGATCTATAATATAGCTCTTTCTTTTTGCAAACAAGCAAAACCTAAGAACATGGTGCCATAGTATTGGCTTCTACAGATACAGCAGCAAGCACCTGGTCAGTATCACTTAGTTCCCACGGGTTAACAACAATCTTGGAACCAAAGGCCGTGGAAGGATGTCATCAGTCATCCCCAACTACAAAAGTAAGAGGACAGCAGGGACACAAGGTCTGCTGCAGTAGACCCAGTGTCATTATTTATTTATTTATTTGTGTCATTGTATTCATTCATTTATTCAACAAATATTTACTGAATACTTGCCATGTGCTGGTTACTGTGCAATAAGGATACAACGTTGGACAAAGCAAACCAGGTTGTTGCATTCAGTGAACTTATAGTTTGATAGGTTTGTTCAGAAATGATGATCAAATGAATGGCACATGGACACAGAAAACTACCAGCCACTATGCCATAAGAATCGTACAACTAATTTTCATCTCTGGGCTCAGCTACATTTATTATTATTATTTTTATTATAAATAAATGATTATTTTTCTAGAAATATTGGTGTGGTACTTTCTGGAAGACTGAAAGAAAAATGGAGTTTGATTTTCAATTATGCAATAGTTGTTTGTAACTATGTAGACACTCAAGAAGATAGACATTCATTCTGTCTTCCTGTTTCATTACAAAAGTGCAGTTTCCGCGGGTACTCCATTTTCCCTGGCACTGTTGTGTGCTTCACTAAGCCAGTCAAGGTTCCACTGCTACTGATTGGTTCACAAACAGCTATGTGATTCTGTTCTAGCCACTGAGAGTTGAGAAAATACAGGTTGGAATGTTTCTGAGACAGGTTTACTTCTTAAAAAAACAAAAAAACAAAACCCACAAAGTCTTGCTATAATTTTAGATGGCAGCCATTCTGTACCCATGAAGGTGCTACCCTGAAGACAAAGTCTAGATTGCAGAGGACAGCACAGCAGAAAGCTGGGAAGTCCCTGCGGCCTTGCTGAATCACTGACTATATCAGCCTGGTGCTGCCTGTCTGTGGACTTCTTCCTCTGTGAGATAATAAATGTCTGTAGTTCCAGGCAGTCCAGCCAAGCTTTCTGTTATGTGCAGTTAAAGGTCAACTACCTGGTACTTCCTCCAAACGAGTCACTACAAATCACTCATAGAAGAGACTTGATAGTAAATACATGGTTCCAAGAAGAAAATGAAGGTTTGAAGTATGTCACAGAACTGTAAGCAGTAGTAAAAAGGACTCCCATTGTTTGTCAGAGAAAATTTTAAAAGGTTTCCATAACTTCTGGGAATTCTGAAGGCTAATATGTGTGTGTGTGTGTGTGTGTGTGTGTGTGTGTGTGTGTGTGAGAGAGAGAGAGAGAGAGAGAGGGAGGGAGCTCTTTGCACTTTTGCTATATCAGCAAATGAATGTTTTAAGGTTGCTGCAGGTAAAACTTTCTAGAAAGGGACCCTAGATGAAGGTCTGAAGATTGCTAACACTTGTCAAGTGTTACAAGGCCCTGGGCACATGCTAAATGCTTCACATACATTAATTATTCTTCAAAACTCCCCTATGAAGTAAATAGCTTCCCTATTTTACCAAAAAAGACATTATGGCTGAGAGCTTAAATAACTTGCTCAAAGTCACAAGTAAACAGTAAAAACTGAAGCCTGAGGCCCAGGTCTATGTAAATCTAAACCCAATGCACTTGAGCCTTATGCTGGGCAGGACATTTCAGCTACTTTCCAAAGTCTTGGTTTGGTAGTTCTCTTTCATGGGCCCAGCAAAATCTGTTCAGGTTCCCTTATTACTTATGCAAATAGCAAAGCTGGCTACACAATAAAGGAGAGAAGGCCAATTCTGGCACTAATTTTAGGGCAAACCACAGATGTCTTTGATGTTTTCATTGTACATGAGAACAGAGCCAGTGATCCGACAGCTGCTGGCAGCCCTCATCCAATATGCAGAATATTAAGGCAGCTTTATCTCAGCACCTAATTACAGCTGGCAAAGGGAAATTTGTTTTGCAAAGGAGGAGATGTCAAATGGCATAAATGCAATATATAACCAAATATGATTGCCTTATTCTATTTTCTCAGGGCTGTTCAATTATAGAACAGTTTTTTTTGAAAAGTGTTATTCAATGATGGTCCATTCAATTTAGGTGACTAAAACTTTGTTTTAAGTAAAATCGGAACAGCTCAACCACTTCATGGCCTTATACCTCATTTCTCTTCTTCAGATGTAAAATATATGCAGTACTTAATTCCATAAGCAAATGTAATTACAACACTCTTGTCTAGTCCAGATTTTACACCCACATGACCAATGTGACAGAGAGAAATGGGGAGGGGAGGGGAGGGGAGGGGAGGGGGGATAGTAGAGAATAGGATAGACAGCAGAATACATCAGACACTAGAATGGCAATATGTAAATCAATGGAAGTGTAACTGATGTGATACAGCAATCTGTATACGGGGTAAAAATGGGAGTTCATAACCCACTTGAATCAAACTGTGAAATATGATATATTAAGAACTATGTAATGTTTTGAACGACCAACAATAAAAAAAAAGAAAATGGTTTCATATTTATGACAGAGAAATGGCTTAGAATGTTGACAGGGGGCAAAGAACTAATGGTTGGATATTCCAACAACCAATAATCATGGCTAAATGAGGCTCTGCCATGGCAACCTCACATGACTTTCAGCATTTTGGACAGTGGCTGCCAGCCACATGAGGTTGAAACAGGATACGCCTCCCAGATCCCCTTCAAGGAGGGACCTGTTGCTGTATTAGGGTGCTCCAGCTGTTGGTTCCCTCAGGGTTGACCTCAGCTGTGGAGAGCCACCTCCTGTTGTCATGCTCTTGTAGGCACAGGGCACAGTGGTGCCTCAAAGAGATTAGGTCCAGAGGTCCAGACATTTCAACCTGCTGTGGCCTGTTTTGACAGGCAGTTCTCATTCTAGAATCCTCTTTTTGTTTCTCCTTCCTTTCAGTGTTGATCTCTCACAAAGATCCTACACTTCACATTCTGTCTTGATATTTCTTGTCCTATTCTTCTAGAAAACCCAACCTGTGACATCATAATCAAGCAAATCACTTAAAAGCAGTTCTGCCTTTTAGAGGGATGATTTTTAAGTCATCATTTCAGAGTAGTATATATAATGTATTACATACATAATACATACAATTGTGTAACACATAAACAGATAATATATATTAAATGATGACTTTTGATATTAAATTTCCACATCAAAATTTATAGTTTATTTATACACCAGAAATAGTTCATTTCTCTACATTCTGAAAAGTATTGCTAAAACAATTTTTTGTTTTTCCCTCTCTCTTTTTATCTTTCTCAGCTTTGATGCAGCATCTGACAATGTAAGCCTCCCACTTTGAACTCTGTTCTCTATTCCATTTCAAAGAAAAAATATGCTCTCTCTCTTTCTTTCTGCCTTTCTGGTTGCTCTTTTCTAATCTGTGCTTGGTGCTTGCTTTATGATAGTGAACCCCAAGATTCTGACCTTGACCTTTGCTCTTTCCCCTTTCCTCATTTTTTCATAGATGACTTCATCACAAAAGGTATAGGTTAAGTCTGGAGTGTCCCGCAAAGACCCATGTGTTAAAGGCTTGGTCCTCAGTCTGTACCACTATTGGGAGGTGGTGGAATCTTTCAGCAGTGGGGCCTAGTGGATGGTCATTGGGTATGTGCCTTTGAGTGGGATAGTGGAACCTCTACTCCTCATCTTCTTCTTCTTTTTTTTTTTAAAGAGAGAGACAGAGAGAGAGAGACAGAGAGAGAGAGAGAGAGAGAGAGAGAGAGAGAGAGAGAATGTTTATTTATTTTAAGTTTTAAGTTATATTATTTATTTTAAGTTTTCGGCGGACACAACATCTTTGTTTGTATGTGGTGCTGAGGATCGAACCCAGGCCGCAAGCATGCCAGGTGAGCGTGCTACCACTTGAGCCACATCCCCAGCCCCCCCTCATCTTCTTCTATCTTTGCTTCCTGAGCACTATGAGGTAAAAAGCCTTTTCTGTCACAAGCTCCCACTGTGATATACTGTGACACCATAGGTCCAAAGCAACAGGGGACCATGGACTGAAACCATGAGCCAAAATTATTCATTCCTCCTTGAAATTGATTTATCTCAGGTCTTTGTTGCAGTAATGGAATATAACATGGTTCCACCTCTGCTTATGTGCTAGCTACACCCGTTTTCAAGTTTATAGTTCAGACTTTGCAGCTGAGGTCCAGAGTCATATACTTTCTCAAAACAAGAAAACCCCAAATGAACTGTTTTATTCCTGCACATTCCCAAACACCCCCAAATGAAAATAATCAACAATGGTCACCTGTCTATCCTCCAGTGGTCCTGTATCCAAGAATGACACCACTATTCATCCTATGGTCTTAGCTTGAAATCTGAAAGACAACACTTAGATTTCTTCTTCTCACTAATGTGCCATATCCAAGCAGTCTCCAAACTGTATTCTCTTTTCTAAATAGCTTGAGCCATCTCATCTTTCTTTCCACTGTCTCTTATTCCTTCTTCTATGGGTGGGTGGATTGGAGTCTCTAATATCACATTATCACTCTCCTAAATCCTATAATTTTCTACCATCTGATCATGCTATGTCACTGCTTGAAATCTTCCATGGTTGCCAGCTTAACAGTATTGACCTTGTCTATCTAGCATCATGGTCAATCATTCTTCAATCTTTAATGTCTACCTTATGCCCTAGTCATAAATGCACCAGGCATAGCCATGCTCAAATTCCTTAGCAAGATACTGTTCTCCCCACTTTCTGCATGAAGATTCTTTTCATCCTCATTTTCTCTTCTCTTCAGTAGCACTTGCCTATCCTTGAAAACTCAGCTTCTGCTGAGACTGCCTTTGGAAAGGTCCGTCCACACCCTCCACCTTCCCCGGCACCTAAGCACATATCTATTGAGGCATTTATCTGATGGCAAAGGGCTTTGTTCTCTCAAGCTGATCTACACAGGTTCCTTGAGAGCTCCTTACAGGAGTTTGTCTTAGGCTATCCTGAATGGTGCCTGTTGGATAGCAGGCTTCATAATGTGTTTGTGAAATAAATGGAAATGAAGTATAAAAATGTCACTACTGTTCAATGGACCATTGTAATGATAGATCATAAGAATACACATGAATATTTTGTCATCTTACCATGTAGATCCTTTGCAAACATCTTTTACAGAAAGTTTGTATCAATATTAAATATTACAATGTACACACACTAACTACATTGGCTTTTCCTTTAAAAATCATATATAAATTATTTATGATATAATTTAGTTTAATTTAATTTTATAACTTATAGTATTTATTATATATAATTTCTATAAATTGCATGATATTAATGCATATATAATTATTTTATATAATTTAATTATATTTATTATATATTTTATGTTTTCTAAAGCTATATAAATTATAGGTGCTACAAAGTATTTATATAAATTATAAATAATATAAAATTTTATATGTAATGTAAAATTATTTTAATACATTTTAAAAGGAAAAGCCAATGTAGATGTTGTTAATGAGGACTTTGAGTAGATGTAGTGTTTTTCATGGAGTAGCTGACATAGTTTCTGCCTCTGCAAATTATCAACATATGGGTAAATAACAATCTGCTGACTTTGAAAAATTAGTTATAATCCATTTCACATAATGCATGCAAAGCACAGCAGGCAGTGGCCCATAATTGAAGGATTAGTTTTGGGCCTTGGGGTAGTTTTTAAAATTCACAGGCTGATAGAATGTTACACCCCATATGGACCCAGAATATTCTCATCAGGGAGTTTCCAGTACTCATTTCCCTCCTACAGAATACTACCTCTTCCGGGTACAGGAGAAAGAGAACTCCCCCCAGCCATCAGTGCAGCAGCTGGAGCTCTTCCCTGGTGATAGGTAGGCAGGAGACTAAAAGTGCCTCTTAAGAGTCTGAAAAGACTTGCAAACCTTCTTAGGTCATTTCTGTTTTTTTTTTTTTTTTTGTATCATGCTTGAAACTTGCATTCTGCTATAAAATTGCTTCAAGTGCACTGCTTCTTGTAGATTTTAATGGCTTGACAGCATGGAATAAGAGGCTGCCCACGTGATTGTCAGCTCATATTTCTTCCCTGTGTTTTTCTCTCTTTACTTCCACCTGTCTGCTTCAGTTTGTACCATTTCCTGCATACTAGTAAGTCTATGCCTGCTTTTTATCTCTAGTTAACACTTCCCTCTCCTGTTTGTCTTGTTCTTAAGGACTTTTTCTGAATCTTGCAATTCAGAAAAAGATGGAATTTTCAATTCTACCTCCTTGTGGTCTAATCCTAACTGGCACAGGATGGCTGCAAGAAGAAGGAAGCAACTCTGGCTGCCCCAATCTACAGGGTACTTTCTTTCTGCTCCTTGGCAGGGATGCGTGCTTTTATGAACTAGTCTCATGTGTATGAAATGCTTGAACAAACCCATCATTTGACAGGCCCGAAGTCACACACTGGGGTTCCTAGTGACCTGCTTCCTCTAGCAACTTAAGGATCAGAAACACTTCCTCATCAAGTGATTTTGAATCCCATAGAAGTTGGGGAGCAATAGGGGTCACTTTGCTGGTGGTGGCAAGGCTTTAGGGTATTTGTTAATTGTCAAACCCTTTAAGAGGCAAAGAAATCTACATACATTTTAAAAAGTTTTCTATGGTACTTATTAGGCTTTATGCTATTATTAGTGAGAATGTTTGAATTTACAAGTGAAACTTCTAAATCATCTCTCAGATAACTTTGTAAAATGAAGATAAAACTTTTTTAAAGAATTAAAAAATACCAGATATTCACAGTGATTTATAACTATATCATTTAATTTTTGAAAAGGAATAACTGGCTAAAATTTAAATTCGCTTGCTTTCCTTAAGAACCCAGAGCTGAGCAATGGAAAGAAATGGTGAGAGTCATGCTGGGGTTTGAGGAATAGAGCTGGGTATCAGGCTAGGAATGATGTTTCTTGAAGAAAATTTACAAAATGCCAAGCACATGTGGATTGTGTGACTTCATTTAGTTGAAGAAGGAGTGCTGAGTAACTCAGTTGACCTCAGATATCTTCTTCCCCAGGAGAAATGACCTGTTTTTTCTTGGAATGGCTGTAGCACTGAAAGTCTATCCCACCCTTTGGCACTTAAACTGTGCTGTAATATTATCTCTTCTAGAAATGTTTTTGTTTCTTCATGTAACCATTTTCTGTGTGTCTGACTAGAATGTTCATTCATTCCAGGTTGCCTGAGACAGTTCTGATTTAAGTTTGTCTCAGTGGTTTAACTCTTCATAGTTCCCCTCTTACTCTTGGAAGGGCTCTGGTTTGGATGATAAATTGTAATGTAACCCTAGTCCTATCCTAACTAAACTGAAAAGTCCTGTATTAGTCTAGATCCTAGTGAGAAACAGCACATTATATTGGGAATTTACTTTTTAATGAAGGGACTATTTTCAGAAATGTGGGCAAGGTTTAGGGCATAGAAAAAGGAAGCTGATCATCTTGAGCAAAACAAGCCAGGCTCAGAAAGTCATGGGTCGTATCTTCTTGTTCCTGTGTAGTATCTTCTTGTTCTTGTGGAGTATCTTCTTGTTCCTATGTAGAAGTTAGAAGAATACTTTTAAAAAGGAACTTCATGAAAATAGAAGAGAGATCAGTAGAGTGAGGAAACAGATGAGGGAAGGAGGAGGGGAGGGGAAAGAGAGGTACTGAGGAGTGAAATTGATCAAGTTAATTTATGTGCATGTATGACTATGTCACAATGAATCTACTGTTATATAATCATACTGCACCAATAATAATTTTTAAAAAAGAGTCTAAAAGGAAAGAAAGAAAGGAAGAAAGAAAGAAAGGAGGAAAGAAAGAAAGGAAGGAAAGAAGAAAGAAAGAGAAAAGGACGCTGAGGCACCAGGCCTGAAGGAGGAAGGGAAAAAATGATGGGGAAGGGAGCCCAGTTGAGGGGCACAGCCCTAGCAGGGTGCCACTCGAGAACTCAACATCTTGGGAAGATTAAAACACTATAGAACTGGCCAAGCAAGGGAAGAAATTCCAACTACCTTGTCCTTCCACCCATTGATCTGTCCATGCCCAAATGCAAGCCAGAAAGCAAAGAAGTCCTGCTGAGTAAATTGGAAGATTAGTTGTTACCTTGGGAGAAACAGCAGGGAAAGGCAGAGAATAGGAGAGAGGGGTGTTATGATAGGGAAATGCATGCAGGAAAGTGCTTTCCAATGCAGGACTTGACAGGAATGTACTCTCTACTTTGGGAAATGAGAAATTTGCATAAGAAAGTTTAAATTACAAGATTGAAGGTAAATAACAGTTGAATATGAATGTAGAAGAGTTGCTTAAGCAGCCGGGTGTGGTGGTGCATACCTGTAATCCCAGCTGCTCAGGAGGCTGAGGCAAGAGTATCAGAAGTTTGAGACTAGCCTCAGCAACTCAGTGAGACTCTGTTTCAAAATAAAAAATAAAAAGTACTGGGGATATAGCTCGGTGGTGAGGCAGCCCTAGGTTTTATCTCCAGTTCTGCAAAGAAAAAACAAAAAGAAGAGTTGCTTAGCAACTCAATATAAAGTGATTGTCAGATTAATGGTATAGACTCTAGATATTTAAAGAGTTCAAAGGATGAACAACCACCATGGACTGGAGCAATTTGAAGGATGTAAGGAAGAGAAGAGGTTTACAGTGACATTGAAACTAGAGCGACCTATGTGGGCAAGTAGGAGAGGTGGGGCTTCTTTAGGGGAAATGGAATAGACAAGGCTTCAGGTGCCAGTTTCCCTGGTGGAGCGGGGAGACCTCGCTGAGATTTTCCAGAATCTTCAGGAGGGTGTAAAGAGAAGTCAAATGTGTTGTAAGAGGCATGGTCTGTGAGTGGCCATTTATTCATTCTTCAATGAGTACTTGGTATATGTCAGACACTATTCTGAGATCTGCTGATTCCAAATAAAATAAGACACGATTCTTTCCCTTGAGGAAAAGAATGGAAAAGGTCGCCAAGGAAGCAATTATTTTGCCCAGTAATTGTTGAGGTATGTACACATGATACACAAGCTCATCTAAATGAAACTCAGGTGAAGGGTGGGGCACTTAAGGAAGATTCCCCAGAGAAGGTAACGCAATCTGGGTTCTGAAGCGTGGGCAGGGGTTTTATAATTGGGTTTCCTTTTATTTTTGTCTATTTTGCTGCATTCTACATAAGGAAGTAAGATAGCTGACTTAAACACACAGAGCAGAATAAAAAGTAAAAGTAAGTTAGGTAATGGGGTGAACTTGTTTGCCCTTTGAGTGTATTTTTGCTTTTGATCTTAGAACAGCTTCATAAGGCTGCTGTTTCATTATCATTTTATGAATGAGGGCTTGGAGGTTAAGGTACCTTGCCCAGAGCACATGGTCTTGACAGGCAGTGGCAGCAGAACAGAGCCAGGCTGGTGTGACTCCAGAATCTGTGACTTTCTTTTAATTGTGTGCACTGGAACAAGAAATGCCTTAGGTGTGCCTTCCCTGCATGAAGTTCATGGCCTGAAGATGCTTCCCAGGATAGTACAGGGTAAGGGTCCATTTTGAAGGACTGGAGAGGGAGTCAGGGAAGGGAACCAAAGAGTGTTTCAGGCAGAAGAATCCGAGTGTTCAAAGGGAGAGCGGTGTGAGAGAGCACTGTGTGTTGGAAGGGTTGTAATTGGCTCATTAGTATAAGGAGTGCTAAGAGCTGTGATGAGAGATGGGACTGGAGAGGTGGGCAAAGGCCAAATCCTATGCTTTGCATATGTCTTCTCTTAGAAGTGGTGAAAGCTAAGGAAGGAGTTATAGCAGAGAGTAGCTGAGAATGCTTGAAACTCCCCTGGGATGACAGTGTGAGCAAGTCTGGACTAGAACAAGGCTGGAGGCAGGGAGGCCAGTTAGAGAGCTTGCTGCAGTCCTGGGGCAAGAGATGTTAGGAATGGGAAAGATGGGGTTCCTATGTGGGGAAATATTATGGAGAAATTCTAGACAGAGGTGGACGCCTGGTTTAGGGGGTAAAGGTGACAAGTATTTGGACAGCCAGCTAGGTGATACCATTCATGAAAGAAGGGATGTTGGGAAGAATCAGTTTGGGATTTAGGGGGTGATGAGTTCAGAGGATAATTGCCATGGGTGACTAATCAAAAAAATGAGCTTGGCTTTTATGTCTTCTAGTTTAATTCCTTAGTTTATTGTAGTCTTAGAAAAAACATGTAGCCTTAGAGAAAATATTGGTTGTCAATAAGAATCAAACGCATTTTTATTTTGATAAGTTATTGTTTTTATTATAAAAGTATACATGCAGAAAATTTATAAAATACAGATAAGTCATTCACCCCACCCTCCAAAATTGTTACCTAAACATAATTTTACAATGACTTGTAACATTTTGATGTATACACCTTCAATTTTTTTTCTGTGTGTGTGTGTGTGTGTGTGTGTGTGTGTATGTTTTCTAAAAACTTGGATAATGTTCTCATGATTAAATACATAATGTATATCTTTCAATAGCATTAATAATTATTATTTTTGTGTGTTACTGGGCATTTCTGGGATATTCTACCAATGAGCTATATTCTTAGCTCTTTTTATTTGTTATTTTGAAATAGGGTCTCACTAAGTTGCCAAGGCTGGCTTTGAATTTGTAATCCTCCTGCCTCAAACTACCAAGTAAGTGGGATTACAGGTTTGCACCATTCCCAACTCATCAATAATTCTATAAGATCATTTTGGAGACTGTATGGTATTCCATTTATGAATAAACTGTATTCTACTGAGCTGTGTTCCTGTTGTAGACATTTAGACTGTTTTCAAAGTGTAGGTATTAGGAATAATAGTGTCATAAAATCATTCAAATTTACTAATTAACTTTTGACTTGTTCATAGTGTGGTTTAGATTATGAAATCAAGTTTGAGCATGCTTTGTTTTTATAACATAGTTGTACAAAGAACTGATGTTTTTAAAGTGCTCTGAAAGATTATATGTGATGTTCTAATTCTCTGGTATGAGAACAAATTGATATACATGCACACTGGAGCAAAATAATTATAAAGTAAATTGATATGACTATTTAAAAGGAAGCATGAAAACTATCTGTGAATTGAACCACTCTATTTTCAGCAAGGTCAGAGACCACATTTCCTAACGGGATTCCTTTACTTTAGTGACTTTTAATATCTTTCCAAGGAGCATAAAAATGTTATCAATGCTTCGAAATGACCTAAGAATTGATCAACTTTGTAAATAGCTGTAATTGTAGTTAAATTCAACTTCCTTTTGATTGTGTACAAGAAATCTTTGCATATATCTTTTAATTTTTTTTCTTAATTTAGAAGCAACCACTGGGGGGGGGGTAGGAAATGTATTATAAACGGTATTTTTTTTTTTGAGTCATCCTTGCCTACTTCCTTGAAGTTCTTACTGCCCATGCTGTCTGCTGGCCTCTACCCTCTCTGCCTAGTTTCTAACAGTTGAACATCTGAAATTTCTCTTTCCCAAAGAAGATGCTGTACACTACTTGGAAGAGGTGACAAGACGTTTCTGTCTTGACTGAGTTAGACTTTTGATACAAGCAAAAACGGGATCATAAGAGGCCAGTGATAAAGAGTGGGTCTCTGCCCAGACAGTAGAATGCAAGGACTCCCCCAAAGTGCTTGGGGAGTTACCAGTGGTTGTGAACACTGAGACACCCAGGTTGGATGTAGACACATTTCACCAGTCTTAATACCCCTTTTCTATTGCAAATATCTCCTATTCTAAAATAACACAAATAGAAAATATAAACTAACCTCACACATAATTTTTTAAAAAATGATAGCTTACATGTAAGATAAAGGAGAAAGTAAGGGCAATAATTTATAATAAACATGTATTTTAATCAGATACTTGAACTCACCCATAGAATCATAGTGAATGTGACAGCTATGAATGAAGAATGATCCTGGAACGTTCTATTAATGACTCAAATACCATAAATGACATCAACATTGGCAATATAATTTTCCAAAATAATTAATTCCTCTGGGATGATGCTGTCAGATCATACACTTCAGTTGGTTTAAATGGTAAATTTTATTACATGTATATATTTGAGCACAATTTTTAATATTTTTAAGTTAAGAGATAACTCAGGTTGAGTTATTCTCTGTACCTCAAAGGCAAATCCTTGTAGGCCAAGTCAAGATCTGCTAAGGTAGTATTTTGATTGGGGTGGAGAAAATAAGCACTCATAAGGGGACATTTTGTGATTTTGTGGGTAAAATCACAATTTCCCTCATATTATATGGTAGTTGCATTCCTAAATAAGTTCATGCCTTTAAGATTCTTGTGTTCTATCGACACAGAGAGAAACCCACATAAATATGGTTATCTCATACTAGACAAAGGTGCCAAAGACAGACATTGGAGAAAAGATAGCCTATTCAACAAATGGTGCTGGGAAAACTGGAAATCCATATGTAGCAAAATTAAATTAAACCTCTATCTCTCACCCTGCACAAAACTCAACTCAAAGCGGATCAAAGACTTAGGCACTAGAACAGAGATCTTGAGTCTAATAGAAGAAAAAGTAGGCCCAAATATTTACCATGTTGACCCAGGACCTGACTTCCTGAACTAGACTCCTAAAGTGCAAGAAGTAAAATAAAAAATCAGTAAATGGGATGGACTCAAACTAACAAGCTTCTCCTTAGTAAAGGAAACAATCAATAATGTGAAGAGAGAGCCTACAGAATGGGAAAAAATCTTTACCACACACACCTCAGATACAGCACTAATCTCCAGGACATATAAAGAACTCGAAAACCTTAACAACAAAAAACCAAATAACCCAATCAATAAATGGGTTAAGGAACTGAACAGATACTTCACAGAAGAAGAAATACAATAGATCAACAAACATGAAAGAATGTTCATCATCTCTAGCAATTAGAGAAATGCAAATAAAAAATACTCTAAGATTTCATTTCACTCCAGTCAGAATGGCAATTATCAAGAATACAAGCAATAATAACTGTTGGTGAGGATGTGGGGGAAAAGGCACACTCATACGTTACTGGTGGGACTGCAAATTGGTGCAACCACTATGGAAAACAGTATGGAGTTTCCTCAGAAAACTTAGAATGGAACCACCATTTGACCCAGCTATCTCCACTTCTTGATTTATACCCAAACGACTTAAAATCAGAATACCACAGTGACATAGTCACATCAATGTTTATAGAAGCTCAATTCACAATAGCTAAATTGTGGAACCAACCTATATGCCCTTCAACAAATGAATGGATAAAGATAATGTGATACATATACACAATTGAATATTACTCAGCCTTAAAGAAGAATGAAATCTTGGCATTTGGAGGTAAATGGATAGAATTAGAGAATATTATACTAAGTGAAATAAACCAATCCCAGAAAACCAAAGGATGAATGTTTTCTCTGAGCAGTGGATGTTGATCCATAGTGGGGGTGGAATGGTAGAGAAGAATGAAGGAACTTTTGTGTTGTGCAGAGGGGAGTGTGTGTGTGGGGTCTCTGGGGATGTGAAGGACAGTGGAATGAGACAGGCATTATTACCCTATATATATGTATGATTACACCACTAGTGTGACTCTGCACCATATACAGCCAGAGGAATGAGAAGCTGTGCTCCATTTGTGTACAATATGTCAAAGTGCATTCTACTGTCATGTATAACTAATTAGAACAAATTTAAAAAATTTTTAAAAGATTTATATCAGACAAACAAATAAACAAATACTCTGTGTTATGTGTAAATTAAGGTTAGATTCTGGGCTCACATTATTTTAAACAGGTTTTTCACCTACATGAATGACATTCAAAATTTATCTCTGACATAAGACAGCATAATTGGCCCACATGTGATAAGACTTCTCTACTCCCAGGACCCTGGCCAGTTGTACCCTGTTCATTGTTGGAGCTAAAAATACCCACAAAATCACAAAATGTCCCTTTAGGAGTGTTTATTTTCTCCACCCGAATCAAAATACTACCTTGGCAGATCTTGACTTGGCCTACAAGGATTTGCCTTTGAGGTACAGGGAACTGGGTCAACCTGAGTTATCTCAATAAAAATATTAAAAATTGTGCTCAAGTATATACATGTAATAAAATTTACCATTTAAACCAACTGAAGTGTATGATCTGACAGCATTAAACATTCATAGCGTTGTGTAACCAACACCATCACTCGTCTCCAGAACACTTTCATCTTCCCCTCCTGTCTGTTTTCTTTCTCATCTTCTTAGGTCTTCTCAGTTTGGGTGGATTGGTCTGTTTTTCGATTCTGATTAGGCCATGTTTGTGACTTAATTTCTTGTCTCTGGTCCAGTTGGTGATGCTCTGTCCCCTGCCTTTGCTGACCATGCCTCTGTCCCCAGCCATGTGGTGACCACACATCATACCACCACTCAGCAGCCCAGTCCTCCATAGCTCTGCCACTGCTACCAGGGCTATGTGACTCCTTCTCATTCTCCGTTCCAGAAAGTTCACCTTTCCTTGAGCATATCATTTCATACTCATTTGGTCCTTCCAGACCTTCTCACATCCAACCCGAGTTTCCTGCTTTGTTTGTCTACACCAGTCTGAAATCATATGCTGTTGGCTGCATATATTTTTAGGGAGGCAACCTGGCAGGATGGACAGAGCACTGGACCTAGAGTCAAGAGAGGGTGTGTGTCATGCCAGTTCTGTCACGTACAAGCTGGGTGACCAACTGCAAGAGTTATCCTCAATCTGAGGTCTGAGTTCCTCATTTGAAAAAACTGAGGGGGCTGGTCACTAGATGATCACCAGCTTTAAAAATACAAGTCCATAAGTTAACTTATATAAAAGATAATATCTAGTTACCTTATAGAATTTTCATAAGTGTTGAATACAAATGAAAATCATTAAGGCATAAAATATGACCATATAGCTATTACCATAATAAAGATGCTTATTTCTGCTTTTTAAAATATTCTTTTCGGTATATATGGACACTATATTTTTATTTTGTTTATTTATTTTTATGTGGTACTGAGGATTGAACCCAGTGCCTCACATGTACAAGGCAAGCACTCTGCCACTGAGCTCTAACCCCAGCCCTTATTACTGCTTTTTAATGATAAAATATATAATTAGGCACACTATTAACTGGTATTCCAAAAACCTAAGACTGGTTAATATAATCCGCAAATCCAGGTAGAGATGTTGTGCTTGGTAAATATTTGTTAAATGAATGTGGAAAAGTTACATAAATCCTTGATTTGAGAGTATTTAGGAGATAGTATCTCTCAGATATTCGGCAGCTGACTAAGCTCCGAAGTCCACACAGAGGTCCTGGAGCATCAGCAGATGTGGGAAGTTGATTTATTCCTGCTGCTGTCAAAACATGGCTTGTTTTCTATTGTCCTTTAGGAACATTATTCTAAAAGTCAGCCTGACAGTGATGTTTTTCAATGAAAAGAGAAGCTACGACCCAAAGGAGCTGGGATAAGAGATCCGAGGAGTCAGATATTATCATATACTCTGTTCCCATTTACAGAACACTTCATATGTTTCAGTCTTGTTGTCAGAAGTCATGGTCCCAGTTAGTGCTATCCTGAGCCATACCAGAGGCTGAGACAAAAAAAAAAAAAAAGAATGTGTACTATATATTATAGAGCTGATTACATGATTTCATGTATTTTTTTTTTGTAATTAAGTATGGTTTAATTTTTATATCACTTTTTTTTACAATTAAAACTCCAAAAAATGTGTATTTGTATCCATTTTGACATTAAGAAAACTATCTTATTCGCCACAATACATGTACTAATTTGCTTAATTTTAATACAGGTACATGAAAAGTTGTTTCAAAATTGCTACAGCCATATATCTATGAGAATCAAATTTACTAGCAAAAGTACCATGTTATATTATCATTTTTCTTGATTCTAGCCAAGTTAATTCAGTCAATACACTGTTTTCCCAGATTACCAGATTACCAATTTGGGCTGGGGATAAAGCTCAGTTGGTAGAGTGCTTGTCTTTTTTTTTTATTGGTTGTTCAAAACATTACAAAGCTCTTGACATATCATATTTCATACATTAGATTCAAGTGGGTTATGATTTCATGTATTTTTAAAAAATGCTTATTGGCTTTAATTAAAATATTTTTGATTAGTTTGCTTCTGTCAAAGCATAAAGAATAAATTCTGTTTTCAGTATAAATAAAATATTTAAACATAAAATTATATATTTTAATATACCCAACTTTCAATTGTCCAATATTTTAACTACCTTAATATTCTAGAAAAATTATACATGCGTAAAATATTTTTACATAGCTCTTATTATAATTAAACATTTAAAACACATAAAAAATGTACATGGGATGAGCACTTTTCCTTTTGCCTTAAGTTTTACTATGCTGTAGTATGACAATCAGGTCTTGTTTTTATTTTTATTTATTTATTTATTTTTATACCTTTATTTTATTTATTTTAATGTGGTGCTGAGGATCAAACCCAGCATCTCACAGGTGCTAGATGAGTGCTCTACCGCTGAGGCACAACCACAGCCCCTAAATTTTGTTTTTAACTAAAATAATATTTTGCTCATCATGGAATTTTACATTAATTTAGACTTTTAAAAATACTGTATTAAAATGTTATTTTCCCCGGGCTGGGGTTGTGGCTCAGTGGTAGAGCGCTCGCCTAGTACATGAGAGGCTCTGGGTTCCATCCTCAGCACCACATAAAAATAAATAAATAAAAATGTTATTTACCTTGATTTATTACTGAGTTTTTGTGCCCCCTTGCCCTTTATGCTTGAGTATTTTTCACTTGCATGGCCCTGGTGGGCTCAACCCTCCATCCCAACAAATTGCAATTCAAAAACAGCTGGAGGGACCATCATAGTGGTGCATGCTTGTAATCCTAGCAGCTCAGGAGGCTGAGGCAGGGGGATTGAAAGTTCAAGGCCAGCCTCAGAATTTAATGAGGCCCTAAGCAACTTAACAAGATGCTGGCTATAAATAAATAAATAAATAAATAAATAAATAAATAAATAAATAAATAAACAAATAAATAAATAAATGGCTGGGGATGTGGCTCAGTGGTTGAGCACTCCTGAGTTTAATCCTTGGTACCAAAACAAACAAACAAAAAAATCCCACAAACAACTAGTAGAATGAAATTGTTTTTCCTGTACTAGAGGCAGCATTCATATCTAACCAATTCCCTATAGTCTGAGTTCAGGAAGCAACATTTCATGGGACAGGGGTCAGAACATGAGCTTTGGGGTTAGACAAATTTGGAAAAAATCTTGACTTGTCTCCTTAGCAGTTTGAGCACTTATTTGCCCAATCTGAACTTGTTTTCTTATTTGTGAAAGGGATAATTTTTCAGGGAGACTTATATGGGAAAGCTCATGTAAAGCATCTGTCCTTGACAAATGTTAACTTGTCTTCTCTGTTTTAGAGATAGATAGTAAATTGATTCCTAGAGTTACTCAAAGGTGGACTCCTCAAAATGCCAGCATCAGGATTTGAACCTAGGTATAGTGAATGTAAGCCCTGCACTCTCTTCATGAAGTTGCACTAATTAATTCTAGCTGCAGCACAGTTCTATCTTTCTAGTGATATAATTTCTAGGCCGCTCAAGGGAACTTAGATTGGCAACTCTGGAACACAGGTAGAATGTGTAGCCCCTCACCCTCACCAAAACACAAACAGCAACACAAGTATTAGTTTCATCTCTTTCTTTGTGTGTGTGTGTGTGTGTATATATATATATATATATATGTATATATATACGTATATATACGTATATATATACGTATATATATATATATATGTATATATATACGTATATATACGTATATATATATATTTAGTTGTAGTTGGACACAATACCTTTATTTTGTTTATTTATTTTTATATGGTGCTGAGGATCGAACCCAGGGCCTTGCACGTGCTAGACGACTGCTCTACCGCTAAGCCACAACCCCAGCCCTAGTTTCATCTCCTTCTGACTTTATAAATATTTATTGGCAAGGTATGAGATTCCCAAAAGATTGGTAGAGAGCCAAGGAACTTGAATAATATGCTTTTCAAGATAGGAGACAGCTTGTAGGTAGGAATTGGATATGTTTATAAATTATATATATTTTGGTAAATTCCTTATGATAATTTAGATTTTATCTCATTTTAGAGGCTGGCTCTAGAATAAACTTAGGTTTGTTTAGTGATGGCTAAAACATTTGTAACTTTTCTAGGGATGATTAGCTATACTTACAATAAAACTGAATATGTAAATTTTGAGACATTTTAATGATAAGAAATAGTTTATAATAAACAACCTACATATCTAAGAATAAAATAAAGCTTATATATGTTATGGCATGACATAGAATACTAAACTGTCATTAAAAATATTCTCAGTGACTATGGGAAAAGAGCTCATGATAAAATATAAAATGAAAAAAACTGGTTCATAAAATTGCATAACAGGAATAATTCTGTTTAAAAAAGAATCTACATGTATACAGAAAATAACTAAGTAAAGATATGAAAATGTTAACAGTGGTTAGTGGCAGTATGATAGGTGATTTTTAAGTTTTTAAACATGTGTGCATGGCTTTTTTTTTTTTTATAAATTGTCTATAACGAGCAAGTGTTATTTTCTATAGTTAAAAATATTAAACTCAATTTTTTATGGTGGACTTTAAAGTAGGTATCCCAAATAGAACTGCCCAATTTTATTCTGGAGCAAATAAATTTAGCAACTAAAAAAAATCTCAATATATGTTTACAAAGTCATACTAACCTTTGAGTAAGGGAAATTTTGAGCTGCCTTTGTCCCCATTTAGCCATAGTTCATGATGTTAAAAAACTTCATTCCTGGTGCCACAGGTTGTCACAGTTTTTACAGATTTGTTCTTATATGTATTTACCTCTGGAATAGAAAAGAAGTTAGGAGTAAAAATATATAATGGAATGCTGTGTGTAGGGGAAAAATTGGTTGACCACAAAAAGAAAAATAATACGTCTGCCATTTACAGCAACAGTAATTAGAACAAAAGCTTTGGCTTGTTTCTTGGCTGTGATATTAAAGACATTTGGTATGTAACGATGCATACTCCTTCCAGGTCTTTTTCCTAATACCCACCAGCTTCTTGTGAATGTTTCCCAGTCCTTCTGCTGAGATGTCTGTATCTTAATCCTCTTACATGAAGCTGTCTCCTTATCATTAGAAGGCAAGCAGATGTGGCCTAACTGTTCCTTGTCACTTCCTTTGACTGGCTTTCCCCATTTTTTTTATATGGCCACCCTGTCTCGTTTGTAAAAGAGATGAATCATTTTTTTCAGCGAGACTTGAAGGCGATAGTGCACAAACAGCGGTGGTCCTGTGGAACTCTGCTGTTGCCCCCACCTCTGTTGATTTGTCCTGGAAGTGGGGACTTCACACAAACCGTATCACGTCCTTGGCTTTTCCTCTGGTAGAGGAAAGTTTAGATGTCAACCTTGGAGACTTGCTGTTGGTCGCTATAGGTTGAATTGTGTTTCCTCCACAGATATATTGAAGTCCTAACCCCTAGGACTCAGAATGCGACCTTATTGGGTTCTTTACGGAGGTAATCAAGTTAACATGACTGCTTGAAAAGCAGAAATTTGGACTCAGAGACCGACACACGGAGAAGGAAGACAGTGTGAAGACACACAGGAGAAGATGGCAATCTGACTGGAATGATGCCCTTACAAGCCTGGGACACCAAGGATTGATGACAAACACCAGAAGGTAGAGGAGGGAGGAAGGGTCTCCCCTAGAGGATCAGGGAGACAGGAGCCTTGTTGGTATCTTGATTTCAGACTTTCACCACCCAGAACTGTGAGAAGAGACATTTCTGTAGTTTAAGTCACCTGGTTTTTGGTGTTACAGTATCCCTAGAAAAGAACCCCTGGTGCGTCCCTTTGGTGGAGAAGACTAGGGGGAGTGGGCGATGTTTACGGGGAGCAGAATTGCAGAAGAACCAGTGAAAGTCTTTGTAGCTCTTGACTCTTGGTTTTAATTCCTTTTAGGCTTAAGAGCGTGGCTGTCCTTTCTGTAGATTGGTTATTCCAAAGCTGTTGGAGTCCATGAGCAAATCTCCCCTTTTTAGGAAAATGGAGAGGAGTCTAAGTTAATTGAGTTGGGTTTCTGGCGCTTAGAACGACCACGTAACTGATGAAGACTTCTAAGTGTCCAAGCAGTCCAGGAACATGACATCTTCTAACACAAATGATAACAACTTCTTCAAGTGTTGCACTTATTGAAAGCCGAGTATCTCCATTTCTTACATTACGAAGCATGAACATACTGAATTCCCTTATATTTAATAGGAAAAATTCACTTGCAGAAAATATGGCTTGACTACATGGATAAAAGCAGGTCTCACACATTGGAGTTTTTAATATATTTGCTATTTGTTCATTTATGTTGTCTTTTTACTTTCCATCTTAGCTGTTAAAATTTAAGAAAATGGCAGAGTGTTTGCCTAGAGGAAATATTGGGGGAGAAATGAGATATTTTTGTCGGTGCTGGGGATTAAACCCAGGAGCTCTCTACCACTGAGCTACATTTTCAACCCTATTATTATTATTGTTGTTGTTGTTATTTTGAGACAGAATCTTGCTCAGTTGCCCAGGCTGGCCTTAAACTCATGATTCTCCTACTTCAGCATCCCTAGTCTCCGGGAGGAAGGAACTCCCCAGTAGATGGTGGGGAAAATAAACTTTTGTTCAATGATGGAACACGAACTATGTGGCGGGCATTGAGCTAGGTGCTAGGTACAATAGTGACAAAAATATATGTCCCTGTCTTCAAGGAGTGTATACTTTAGTGGGGGTAAGAGAGAAGTAAACAGGGAGTGGAAGGGCTGGGGTTGTAGCTCAGGGGCAGAGCACTTGCCTAACATGCATGAGGCCTTGGATTCCATCCCCAACAAAGCAAAAACAAATCAGAAACAAAAACAAAACAGACCTAAATCAGGGAGATGAAAACTGTGGCTTACGTGTTCTGTTTGGAGTGTTATTTGAAACTGTGAGAGGGCTATCTAATCAGTGTGGCTGGAAAGGGAAATTTCTTTGGAAAATGTGATATCTAAACTGAGACCTGAAGGGCTAGAGATTTGGCCAGGTGCAGGGATGTGGGGTTAGGGAGAAGAAGGGAGGGGCATTCTAGACTGAGGCAAAAGCATGTTGAAAAGACCTGGAGGCAAGAGAGGACCTGGGATATCAAATAATCCAGAGCAGCTAGATTGTATACTGCTTGGTTGAGGTCATAGTGATAAGCTGGAAATAGATCAAGAAAAACCTTTATGCCCTTCCATAGGGCTTGACTTTGGACTGCAGGCAGTGGGCTTTTTTTTTTTTTTTTTTGGTTCTAGGGATTGAACCCAGAGCCTTGTGCATGCAAGGCAAGCACTCTATCAACTGAGCTATACCCGCAGCCCCTGTGTTTTAAGCAGGAAAATAAGAAAGATCAGATTTGAATTTTTGAAAGCTGGAGCATATTTGAAAATTCTAAGAATTTCAGTTCAGAAGAATGTGACGTAATGTTGGTTTGATATGGTGGTGGCCTCCTGCACCAAGATAGTGGCAGTAGAAATGGAGGGAGTAGATTGATTCAAGAGAAGTTAAGAGGTGCAATCGATAGGCCCTGCTCATGGATGAGTGTGAAGGAAAGAAAGTGAAAGACAGTATTCAGATATTTGCCTTATGTTTTGTTGGATCGTGGTGTTACTCACTGAGGTTGTGGATACAGAAGAATGGTTTTGAAAAGGAGGGGGAGATGCTGACGTCATTACTGAATGTGAAGGGCCAGTAGGACAAGCAGTGGAGATGTCAATCAGAGACTTGGATATACAGCATTGATGCTGAATGGAGGGATCTGGCAATTTGGAAGCTGAGTGAAGATACTTAGTAAGTGAAACTGTGCATGAGAGTACTCATGGGGAATGGATGAGGTAACCAAGGGAGAATAAATAGTCATCTCTCAATGTCCATGGCTTCTAGGACTCTCTTTGGATACTGAAATCCATGGATGCTCAAGTCTCTCATGTAAAATGGCACTGTATTTGTATTTAACCTATACATATCCTCTTGTATAATTTATTTTTATTTTTTTAGTTGTAGATGGACACAATACCTTTTTATTTTATTTATTTATCTTTATGTAGTGCTGAGGATCGAACCCAGTGCCTCACATGTGCTATGCAAGCACTCTACCACTGAGCTACCACCCCAGCCCCACAGTTTACTTTTTTTAAAAAATATTTTTAGTTGTAGATTGACACAATACCTTTATTTTTGTTTATTTAGTTTTTTATGTGATGCTGGAGATAGAACCCAGTGCCTCATACATGTTAGGCCACAACCCCAGTCCCTAATTTAAAAAAAAAAAATTCTTTTTAATTTTTTAATTGTAGTTGGACACAATACCTTTATTTTATTTATGTATTTTTATGTGGTGCTGAGGATCGAACCCAGTGCCTCACATGTGCAAGGCAAGCACTCTACAACTGAGCCACAACATCAGCCCTTCTTATATACTTTAAATCATCTCTAGATTACTTATATGACTTAATGCAATGTAAATAGTTGTGCTGTATTATTTAGGGAATGATGACAAGAAAAAAATAAGTGTGTGTATTCAGTATAGATGCTTTTTTTCCCCTTAGAAAAAATGTTTTATTTATTTTTTTCAATATTTCTAACCAGGCATGTTGCTTCAATTCATTCATTCATTCATTCATTCATTCACATTTTTATTGGTGCATTATAGTTGTACACACCAATGGGATTTGTTATATATTCATCCATGCACACAATATAACAATGTAATTTGGCCAATATCACTCCTCAGTACTTCTTCCCTCCCCACCTCCCACGAGTTGGTCCCTTTCCTCTACAGATCTTCCTTTGGTTTTTAGGAGATACACCCCACCTTTGTTTTCTGTTTTTTTCTCTCCAGATTCCACATATGAGAGAAAATATAGGGCCCTTAACCTTCTGAGTTTGACTTATTTCCACTTAACATGATGGTCTCTGGTTCCATTCATTTTCCTGAAAATGCCATAATTTCATTTTTCTTTATTGCTGAACAAAACTCCATTGTGTATGTATTTTCTTTATCCATTCATCCATTGATGGACACTCAAGCTGGTTCATAGTTTGGCTATTGTGAATAGTGCTGCTGTAAACACAGGTATTCACGTACCACTATAGTAAGATGCCTTTAATTCCTCCAAGTAAATACCAAGGAATGGTATAGCTGGGTCATATGGTGGTTCCATGCCTAGTCTTTTGAGGAACCTGCATACTGATTTCCAGAGTGGTTGTACTAATTTATAGTCTCACCAATAACATAAAGTATTCCTTTTTCTCCACAACCTCTCCAGCATTTATTATTATTTGTATTCTTTTTTGAAATATTTATTTTTTAGTTGTAGTTGGACACAATACCTTTATTTATTTATTTTTATGTGGGTCTCGCAAGCTCTACCGCTAAGCCACAACCCCAGCCCATTATTTGTATTATTAATGACAGCCACTCTGACTGGTATGAGATGAAATCTCAGGGTAGTTTTGATTTGCATTTCCCTAATTGCTAATGATGTTGAACCTTCTCCCTGCCCCCCCCCCCCATTGGCCATTGTGTTTCTTCTTTTGAGAACTCAGATACAATTCTTTTTCAAATATTTTCAATCCACAGGTGGTTGAGTCCGTGGATGTGGAATCCACAGATATGAAGGGCCAACTGTATTATGTAAAAAAAAAAAATGTGAAAAAAATTTGAGAAATGCAACCTTTAAAGCTTGACCTCTGGAACTCTCTACTAAGACTCATGGATGTGACATCCCTACTGGATTGTCACATTCCCTTTGAATGAAGTATGTATTACAACAGTAATGGAAAATTTACAAATGAGAAAAAAACCCTCTTGGCGCTCCCCTAACCTGAACCTCTGGCTCCACCCCATCTGCTTTCCCACATTCACCTGGGTTTCTCCAAGGAGCTCTCAAATGCTGTGTGAGTGAAGGATTCCCAGGACTTAACCTTTGGCTTTTGATTCAGTCCAAAGGTGAAAGTTGCTGTCAGGCTTGGAGCAAACACATGCTGAGGCCACTGTTTGGGGGCCACTGTCATTTTAGGTTGACAAAGAACTGTACACACTCCTACTCCTGGACTCAAAATATATAAGATCAATTGCAGAACCAATATTAATATTTCATATCCCTGCTAGAAGTGTGAAAACTTTTCTAATTTCAGGTCTCCTTGGACTTATTTCCTGGGTTTGTTTTTAAAGGCAGAGTCTAAACCTGTTTTTGAGAAAAGATAGAATTAAAAATCAGCAAATAGTTGTTTATGCCATACAGATAAGTTCCTTCTCAGAAAATGAAGTTGTTCTTTCCCTCAGGGACTGCAGAACTCCTTGTAATTACTGCCATTTTCAGATCATGAGCTGTCTTTGCAGCATCTTTGCTTTCTTGGTGAGGGAAATTGGTAGCTATTGTTTAAAAACAATAATTGACTTTTAGCTATTAAATTTAAATGTTTCGGGATATACTAGTAAATGTTTTCTGGCATATGAATGCCCTATAAAGAATGTAAAAATGCTATGATCTTGAATTGGAAAACAGGACATGCACTTAAACTAGCAAAGACAGTCATTCAATAATCAGTTGAAACTAAATGAAGTTACCTATGATATTGTGCCCCCCATCCCATTCTTAGTTCTGGAATTCCAAATTTTCCTATGTCTTAACTGGTTGGTGGCCTGCTTTATCAAGATTAGAATTTTGGGGGTTGGGGTTGTAGCTCAATGGTAGAGCACTTGCCTAGCATGTGTGAGGCACTGGGTTTGATTCTTCAGCACTGCATATAAATAAAAGTTCATTGGCAACTAAAAGAAAAATTTTGCATTGTTTAAGCACATTTTTTTCCTCTGAACAATATAGGTAACTCTCTATTCTATATTGATCTATTAATCTGACACTGCTTTGTATATACAAATTAGTAAACACTCTGATTCTTATTTTTGTTCTCAATTATCAGGTTTGATGGGATTTTTTAAATACCTGGTGTAACTCAGTTAGCTTTGACTTTCCTGAATGTATGAAAAATGTCATTTCTGAGACCAACAGACTTCTGGTCACCAAGTTCTTTTGAAAGCTGAGTCATAACATGCTCAGTGACAGTGTTTATTTTTCTGAGAACAATGTAATAATAAAGATTGTATTCCTTGATCAGGGGTGTTTGGTCAAATACCCAACAATATCATTGAAGAAATACATGACAATATAAGGTTCTAAACCAATAATAAAAACAACAAAACTGTTTTCTAGCTTCCATGAAATGGGCCAACTGCATTGTGACTGATTACACCAGAGACTTTAATGATTGATAAAATGTACTCATGGTATTACATGAAACCGTGACTCCACTGTGGCATAAATTTGCTCTAAAACTAACATATTGGTGATAATAAACATTAAGCATTTAACTAACAACAATTTTGCTTCTTTTTCAGAATTTAGAAAAGCTTTTTGTAGCATTTTAGAAGGCTCAGATTTCTTTAAAACATCTGTCTAGGGAAATTTGAACTAATTTCTTTTTTGTTTCCCTCTCATAAAAATTCCCATTAGCAAATGAGCCCATTCAAAACCATTCCATTGATCTTGTAACTTGGTTGTATAAAAACATCCTTGAGCTTTTCCTTTTTGTCCTACAGGCTGAAAGTGCTACAGTGTAGAATCTCAAGAGCACATAGGAATGAAGGGAACTAGGACATCAGGGACAGCCAGACCTGGAGGGGGACCCTTTGTCTCTCATCCTAGCAGTACAGCAGTCACAGAGAACGGTTTGGCTTCATCATTTTTTTTTTCCTGACCCTCTTCCAAGGAATACATTGTAAAAAGTGATGACTACAAGGAACTTATTTAAAACTACAGTGGAATTTAAAGAATGATCATAAAATGCTCATTTCATGACAAAACCCACAGTTTGTCACTCTTCTTCAAGCACCAAACAATTCCTGCAAAACAAACTACCCATACCCAAATTCACCCCCACTCATTTTTATATTTCTTTCAACACTTTCATATCAGTTCAATGTCTGTTGGGGACATAAACACCAGTCACATTTGGGGCAGGTGATTAGTATAATTTACCCGTTTCAGCCCTTCTGAGACTGTCTTTTTCTAGGGATGTGTGTGTATGTGTGTGTGGTGTGTGTGTGTGTGTGTGTGTGTGTGTGTGTGTGTGTGTGTGTTTTGCTAGCGATGGAGCCCAGGGCTTTGCATATGGTAGACAAGGACTCTATCACTAAGCTGCACCCCCAGGCCATTGCTCCCCAAACATTCTTTCAAGTCATAAAAGAGTTTAACTCCTCCCCTTTCCTGGTCACTTCTCCTATCAGTTTATCTGCTCTCCTCTTATCTCCTAATCAATCCTGGAGAGAAATTTGATTCCTACAATATATTGATTCTTACTATGTGCCAGGCCCAGTACTAAATTTATGATATGTATTACTGCATTTGATGACTATGCAATTAAAAGATTCTCAGTCTTAATTTCTGGTTTAAGCCAACTAAGGTTTAACAAACTTTATTAACGTGTCCCAAGTCGTATAGCTAGTAAGTGGTAAGACAGATGATAACTCTATTTCACATGAAGTCTACGTTCCTGACTATTGTGCAAAATGAATCTTCTGATATGGACATTGTCCGCATCGGGTGACCTTAGTGTTCTTTTGAGGCATGTTTGGCTTCTGAGATGTCTTTTTCCTGTGGCAATCTAAGCATGGGACCTAGCCTAATAGTCTCCTCTATGTTCAAACTTAACAGTCACTCCACAATCAGTTTAATTGGATGCCTCTTCGTGCAATAAAGTTCACTTTGAAACTAGAGTTCTCCAGGGAAACCGAAGTCTCCTTAGAAACAATGTTTGAATTTGGATTGCTATAGAAGAAACTTTAAAAGCCCCAGTCCCTTCCACTTCTATTCTTGGATGGGTTTTGGCCTGTAGCTAGTTCAGAAATTCTTCATCCTCATTTAGACTCCTAGGGAGTGGCAGCCCAGCCTCATTCTGCTCATAGCAGATTCCCTTCTGGCGCTGACCCCCCACAGGGCTAGCACTGAGTGGACAGCTGCAGAGCCCACTCTGAGTAGGGGCATGCATGTCCCCAGACAGGATGTGCTCTCATCCTCTGTGGCAAACCTAATTGCTGCTTTCCTACTTTAGTTACATTCTATAGCTAAACCTTGTGGGTGTGACTAAGACATTCTGTGCCCTGAAATTGGAAGTGGTTTTGAAAAGTGACCTCAACTCTTAGCTTCCACACTCATTTAGTTATATGTAGCAAAGGTACCTTTCTCATGCTCTGTCTTCCCTTCCTTTTATGTGCAAACCTATGTATCCTATTAGTATTCAAAGTCACTTAAATTTCAAGTACCATTCATTAAGGATGTTGATCTCTAAATACATAGATACTTCTATCTACATATTCAGAGAGTGAGTGGGAGGGAGGCAAGAGGTATCATATGTACAGCTTATTCTTCATTTCCTTGCATTGAACTGCTCTCGCATCTGATTTTCTTTTCAGACACCTGTTTCTCTTTGTTTTTCTGGTCTAAGATACAACTACCTCAAAATCTAGAGCTACCTTCTTGGCTGAGAGTCCTTTTAATACCTAATCAATGATGACAGAACTTAATGTGGAGTGGTAGAGCACCATGAATATAGGAAATCTGTGCATGAAAAGTGTGTCCTACTCACCTGTGGATAGGCGAGAAAGCTGCTGACATGAGATCATTTCCTCAAAAGGGACCTTCCAGAGTCATATCAAGGTGGCTAAAACTTCTACCATTAGTTACTTGCTTGTTTAAAGTGTTTCCTATGTTGACTTTCAAAGAAATTTTAATAAGCAAACCATGCAAAATGCTCAAGTAAATTTTGGGGATTGTTGGAGTTAAATGCAGCTGAGTAGTTTTCTTGGTGGCAGGCTTAGAAATGTGCATTCTAACTGTTCACAGAGGGCTCCTATCCTAGTTTCTTGACCACAGAATTTTTCTTTTTGTCATCGTAAGTCTATTAATAGCTCCTAGTACAGAGTTCTGACAATCACAGTGCAGGGAATGCTGAAAGTCTTTGTCTGAAGCTTTAAAGGTTCTTGTCAAAAGTGCATGTGTTATCCAGGAGGGAGTTCAACTGACCACCATTCTCCAAGAAATAAGTTGGCTGAAATTAGCCACTTCATTTCACATGGCAAGGACTGAGAACAGCTTCTGGCTTCCTTTACCTTCAATTTGAATCCCAGTTTGGTCATTACTGTGTGACTATGGCTAATTTTTGATCCCACTGGTTTTCTTTCTGCCTCTGTAATTTATAAACCCTACTGGGTTATGGTGGCATCAGAGATATTTATAAGGATGCAGCAACAGCCACCCCCTCATTGCTCAGTAACCCCACCAAACACTTTAAGAAGCTTTGTCTATTTCAGACATTCTCTGGCTTTTAGGTTGGAAAGGCTTTCCAACCTAAATGTCCTTAATCTTGACAACCTAAATGTCCTAAATCTTCTCATAGTCTTTCTGCCTCTGAACAATGTGACTTTAATCAAACATAGCTGCTAAATATTGGGCAGGGTGAGAGTGGGGTAATCCTGCTGAGAATTACAAGGAAAAATGCTGAAGGATATTGTGTATTAACATTTTCTGGACAATTTTAAAAGGGCAGTAGTGGTACAGAGGTGGCATCTCTGTGGCATGGCCGGGATTTTGTAGAAACCAGTCAGCAGTGAAGGTAGGAGGTCTTGAGAGCTTTGAAAGCAGGAAGACAGGCAATTAAGAATGAACCAGGGGCTCCTCTCAGTGATGCAGAACACACTTTGCAAACTCCACTATGAAATTTTAAAGTTAAGTTAAAATCACTTAGGTGTTCTGCCTCATGTTTGGCAAGCTCTTTAGAGTTTAAAAAATATTTTCACATATCTTGTCCAAACTGTTTTTTAAAAGAATTTATCTTCTAGGGAAGTTTGATGTTTACAGAAAAGTTGCCTAGAAAGAAGAGAGGCTTTCATATGCCCATTCTTTCCCTTCCTCAGTTTGTCCTATGAAAGTTTCCCATAAATGTGGTGTATTTGTTATAACTGATGAAACAAATTTTATACACTATTATTAAATAAAATCCATAGTCTGCATTGGGTTTACTTCATGTTGTACAGTTACATGGGCTATGGCAGATGTAAAAGGTCATGTACTTACCATTAGAATATCATGTAGAATAGTTTCACTACCCAAGAAATACTCTGTGTTATGTCTATTCATCCCAGGAGAGAACCACTTATCCTTTTTCTGACTCTGTAGTTTTCCTTTTCCAGAATGTTGTATCATTGGCCAAACTAATTTTAATCTTCATGACAACCCTGTAGCTACGAGGCAAGTCTTATTACCCATGATAGAGGAGATAAATCCAGTGAGCTGAATCATACAGATTGAAGGTACCTGAACCAGGATCAGACCCAGTTAACAGCATGACACTTGTCTATCCCAGAAAGGGGCAAATTGCTGAGAATGTAAACTGTTACTGCACTGAGCCCAGGCATTTTAAGTTCTAATAGTAGCTAGGAGGAGGAAGATTGCACATCTTCAAAGGCAACTAGATGCATGACATTGATTATATGAGGCTCAGAGATGACTTCAGGGATGAAGGGTTTAGTGCCCCATAATTAAGAAGGAAGGCCAGTCCCTGCAGTGTGACACAGAGGGCTTACTGACTCATCCTATTTGTCCTCTCTGTTGCTATTTATGGGTTTCCCAGTTGCTGATATTTGTTGGTTAAATGCTCACACAACCAGTCTTGCCTAAAGCAGTGTCGCTCATGGGGTGTTGAGAATAAATAGGGTGACAGGTGTTGTGTAAGAGTCATTTTTAAGAATATGTAGTTGCTGATTCTTTTTTTTAACATTCACCATGCTTAAAATACAAGTATTCTGAGAGAAAATAAAAGCCAGACCCTTTGGGTAGATACTAAAGACTTTCTGGGTGTGCTGGCTGGGCAGACACTGAGGTCAGTATTACTGAAGTCATTAACAGCTCAGGAAATGAGGGGAAGGAGAAGTGGAGACAATTAAAGAAAAAGCCAAAAGGTAGTCACTCAAGCAACTTTGCTTCTGTTTATCATTAGAGACAGATGATAACAACAATACCTTCCTAAACTGTATTTGTCTGAATCTAGGTAGTAGACATATTGCTTACTAAAAGGAGTGATTGAAGAAAAATTAAGAAAGGTGCTATTTACAAAGATCCTAGAGCCAGCAATTGCAGGGAGCCATTACTACCCTCAAGTCTACAGGTGCAAGGGAAGAAGAGAGCTACTGGAACCTAGAAAGGGCTAGTTCAGCAGAAGCCTGCATGATCTAACTGGGTCCTTTGGTGGAGGAAAGCAGCCACTGCCAACCCACAGGAATGGAGTTGAGGAATAAATAACTCTCTTTTCTCTTATTCTTGTATCTCTTCCTGATGCCACCCATTGGACAAACCCCAATTTAAGACAGAGACCAAGGGAACCCACATGATGCAATCCATGAAGGTCAGTGTCCAGAGATCCTGGGTTGTCAGGGCAGACAAGGTTGGGGCATGGTTCTGGAGTGCCGCATGCCAAACATCATCATCTGTAGGAAAGAGGACGATGTTAATGCTCTGGGATTAGACAGGGCCAGAAGATTTTGTGGGTATCTGCTTTCTTAAGTTTTTATTAATATTACATTTATAATTAATTAATTAAAATATGGAGATGAAAATATATTAAATACTGTTTCAACCTTATACAACCCTGAAAGCCTTGAAGTGCCTTTTTACAAAAGTGTGTCTCTCTCCAAAGCCCTATTGAAAATCACTCCTAAGAGGCAAGACAAAGGTAGATTTGCAAATGTTGACTGTATGATCACGTGTACCTTTAATGGTGGGGACACATCCTTAGGTGATTTCATCATTGTACATATAATAGAGTGTACTTACACAAACTGTGACAGAATGTCTAAGTGGGACATTCTGATGGGACAACCACTGTAATCCCAATGTATATGTGGTTCATCGTTGACTGAACCATCATGGGGCAGCACATGACTGAGAAACTGAGAGAAAATTTGAATAAACCCTCTAGCTTTGTTTGCTTTTAGTTGACTTTTAAAATCACACATTTTGGAAAGTCATATATACCAGCAATGTATGATGATTATCCTGCTGGTCTTACTAAAGATAATACCTCTGATGGATGGGCCATGATGATAATAACAGTTGCCTAGGTTACTTATCAGAGACTCAAGGTTTATTTTAAGTGAAACTGCAGACTTTTCACTTGGACCTGTGAGACACCTGTTCCATGGGTGACCTTTTGACAGCTGAGGGCCAAAAGCTCCACCTTCAGTTCACGCTAATGTCACCGTTTTCTGAACATGGGTCTTCTGAAGAACTATAAAAATTGATTACACATGTGTGGACCACTGATTACATCCTCTGATCACCTTTTCCCGAACCTTAAGTCACTCTACTTTTTATCCCATAAATATTCTTATACCCTATCCTCAGGGAGGAATGCATTTGAGACTTTTCTCCTATCTTCACACTTGACTGCCTTGTTAATAAACTCTTTCTCTTTTGTAAAACTCACTGACTGCCACACTGTGCAGTCAGCAAAATCAGCCGTTGCCGCAGTCTGGCTGGGCACAATTCAGGAGCCACTTGTCAAAAGAAACTAACTTTATTTTTAGAACTACAAACGCCAAACAAAACAGCTCCTCAGGAAAAAACCCTCAGAGCCCAACTGCCACCACCGGCTTCCCACAAGCCTCTCACCCCCACACCAGCCTCTCCACCTCCCACAATCCTCCTGCTCTTGAGGCCGATTGGCTGGGTTGTGTGGGCGGAGCCAAAGAAGTCCCCCAATGAGCAGCTCTGTGGAGGAGCCAATCAGCTAGATGTTGCTGGGGCAGATGTGAGCCAATCATCAGCCAGTAGCTGGAAGTTTGCTGGGGCCCCTTTGGCTGTGGCTCTCAACAAGCTGTGTTTGGTAACAACTGCATATGGAAAGCTTTGTGTATGGAAACTGCATGTGGAAATCTACTGAATAATTGAAATAATAGCGTGTCCCTGTTTGCACCTAGATTTGATGTTTTAATATTTTCCCAGCTTGCACCTTGGTTTAGCTAAGTTTATTCATTAATTCACCCAACAAACACAGACTGCACTTCTATGTTGTGACTATAAAGTAGTCTACAATAGTCTCTTTTTCTAGCAAGCCAGGCCCTCTCTTTCCTAGCGACTGCTGGCAAGACTGACAACAGGTGGTGAGCAAAAGTCTCTCTGAGGAGGTGACAGATGAGCAGATATCTAAAAGAAGTGAGGAAGGAGCTGATTCCAATGGACTGGGAAAGAGCTGAGCAACAGCTTGCTCAAAGGCCCTGGGGTTTGCTTGAAGAATAGCAAAGGCAGAGGACCAAGGATGCTAGGAGAGTTGATTGTGGGATGCTGCAAGAAATCTGGGTTTTAGTTTAAGGGTGATGGATAGTAATTAGAAGGCTCTGAGTAGAACAGTTAGATGACGGAATTTATCTTTTTAAAAAAGATCACTATAGCTGCTGTGTGGAGAATTGATTCCAGGGGAATAGAAGCAAGACTTGTTAGGCTATTGCAGTGGTCTAGCTAAAGAATGGCAATGAAGAGCAATTGGGCATGGATATACTTCATATGATTACTCATACTCTCCTTTTAATCAAGGACTATTTAGTTTTCTAAAGAAAGAATTCTTTTGTGGAGGAAGTTCAGAGAAAATACACTGGTTAAAAAGATTTATTATTGATGTCTAATTTAACCCATCTCAAATTTTCTCGAGAGACTTATTTAAAAGGCTGTTTTCCCAATCCCTTACTCAGAAGATTCTAATTTCTTCAAGGCCTAGAAATCTGTATTTAGGAATCAGACTGAGAATTACCATTTAAGTCATTAGCAGCACCCCTAGTGGTAGCTATTTGAAATTGCAGATGTAACAAAGTACCTTAAGTATTGTACTTTCAATTCTTCATATGTAAATTTGTTACATGCAATGTAGCAATCTTTCATAACTATAATCTGGTTAAATAGAGCTAGCTTTAAGGGAATACCCAAATGGGGTGGAAACTCCTTCTCCAGTGATTATCTGGTAATAACTCTGAAAAGTATTAAAAGAGACAAAAATAATAATAATTGAAACTTTGTTAAGTAGTAATTAATGGGCTTTTACCATGTTAGAGAGCAATAATATCTTCAAACCCACAACCCATCTGATTATTAGGGTGCTATCAGACTAAAGTAATTGCAGCTGTGCAGGTAAAAGAAAAAGATTTGAAAATTTATAAAACCCAACACTGACTTAGGTAGCAGAGCTTACACCAGCTCTGGCAGAACAGCAGGATAATCCCCAGGGACGTGTACTTCTTTTAACCATTGCTGTAACTAGGCTAGAGCAAGCTCATGTTAGAATTTTATTTGTCATTTGGGGTTGGAAATACCTCCTTTAGATCAGATCCTTGAGTCGGACTAGCTCACCTGGAACACCACTGTTGTCTGTTTTCTTGATGGCTTCTATGCCTTCCTCCCCTGGACTTTCCAGAGAGCTGAACCGAGGGCAATCTAGACTTTGAGCCTGGCTGTGCAAGGGGAAGGTATTCCAAGGCGGCATCTACAATCAGGTTGGCTGGAAGAAACTCCAGCTTTGTAGTTTACTTGTTTTCACTGACATTGTCGGGTTCTCCACGAGCATTCATCCTACATGTTAACACCTGTGTTTTCTCCTATTTGCAAAGGCTCCTATTTGAATCAGAAGATCATCTAGTCTGCATTTCTTTGGTTCTAGATGAGAACACTGAGATATGAGTAGAATGGTAGGTAGCTCCGAGGTTGCATACAGGGGCACCTGTTCAGCTGGAACTGAACTCATTGTGGCCCTGGGGTCATCCTACTTTCAGTGACCATCAGTGGCCTTGGCACCTGCTTCTCCTTCCTCTTCTTCCCTTCATTCCTACAAATGACCCATATCCTCCCACACCCCGAACCACAGCCCCCCTCACACACATTCAGTTTCTCTCAGTCTCTTTTGTTTTTGTCTTTCTGCAAACCCCATTTCTCCTGCCTATCTTGACAAGCTGGCTGAAATATGAAAAAACAGGAAAACAAGCCTAAAATGACAATAAAAAATATTTTAAAATAAACCCAAATGAAACCTCAGCTGTCCAAACATCACCAACTAAATTATGCAGTGTTTATTTATGTTCCTGCACCTTGATTTATTTTTGTAGGTTAAGCCTCTGACAGGAAAAAAAAAAAAGACTTATTTTGTGACAATTCAAAGGAGAAAGAACTGGAAGGAGGAAATAAAAAACAAAAGGAAAGGTGAGCTGAAAGACCACATACTAATTAAGGCGACACGAAATACAAATCTGGACATGCCCACATGTATTTTTCCACTTAGAAACAATCTCAAGCAGCAAGCCCTGCGCAGTCTTATTTCCTCCTGACTGGCTTGCCCTTGCTTGAACTGCCCCTGAAGTAGGAGTTAGCCTGCCCTCTAGTGGTGCCCGAGGACACGCACTTTCATTCGGGCGCCCAATGTGGAGTTTTGGTTGTCCAGGGACAGATAATTGGAAAACTCACTCTCAGAAGGAACTGTCCGCTGCTCTCCAGTACGTACGGTAGGTGGAGACACACACTGAAACACTGTGACATAGTCAACCTGCTTTCCTTTGGCTCTTAGAAGATTGTTAGGCACCTGGAGTTATTGAAAATAATTTTAAGATTTATTGAAAATAACTATATAAGGTTTGGCCTTGTTTATTTGTCATGTTTCATATTTCCTACTTGTTCTTAATTCTTGAAAAACGTTAAGATATGAAGATTTTAAACATGTACAGTTGCTAAAACCATTAGCTCATATTAAATATGTTACTTATTCATATTAAATATGAAGGGTGTGCAGAGATTTGGGGTGGGGTGGGATGGGATGGGGGTACAAAGGTTAGTGAGGTATAGATCCTGCTCTTTAAACCTGCTCTCTAATTGGGAAAGAGACTATATATGGGCATAATTATAGTGCATGGCAGGATTATAAACAAAGATGGATTTTAAATATATATGAATACACATAGAAAGAGCAACAGTGCCAGGTAAGTCTATATCTTATTTAATATTTATCACAACTTCATAATTTATTCTCTTTCCATAGGAGGAAAAAGAGGTTCAGAAAGATTATATAACTTGTCCTGGTTTAGAAAGCAAAAAATATAGCAAAACTGAAATATTAATTCAGATTTTTAAATTTATTCTGATTTGTTATACATGATGGCAGAATACAATTCATTTCATATTACACATATAGAGCACAATTTTTCAAGTCACTCATTGTACACAAAGTATTTTCACACCTTTTGTGTCTTTATACATGTACTTAGGGTAATGATGTCTAACTCATTCCATCATCATTCCCACCTCCTTCCCCCGCTTCCCTTCCTCCCCTTTGCCCTATCTAAAGTTCCTCCATTCCTCCTATGCTCCCCCTACCAATTGCTATTATGTGTCTGCATCCTCATATCATAATTCATATTTTTTGATTCTGCCTTTATTTCAATTGACGTCGACAGGTCTTTAATGAGAGTCTGCCATGTACCAGGTGCCATGCTATGTGCCAGAGGTGCCCAGATGAAGATGCTGTCACTGGAGCATCTTTAGTTGCAGCATTAGGACTATCACCGTGGAGGGGACTGGACTATGAGGAAATAATTATACTATATCATTATAGGTGTAATAACAAAGTATGTACAATTTGCCTTTAGAGCAAACTAGCAAAGTCTATTCTCTGTATGTATATTGTCACACTTTCTGTCATGTGACCCTGATAATTGGCCATGATTGAACTGGTTAGGAATCTATCACATGGCCAAAGGAGATTTGGATTTAGATTTACTGGAGGGCTCTGTGGAAGCCTAATGTATGAATTCTGCCCTGAAAAGAGGAGGTGACTCACTGATGCAACCCGTGATATTTCATGGGCAACTTCCAGTGTTGGAAGCTTTAATTCTACAGAGCCATAGTAGAACTAGAAAGAAACAGGCTGCTAAAATGATAAGAAGCAGAGTCAGAGAGTTAGAGGAAGAGGGAAGTGTACTGTGAGCATGGGATTGTCACAGGAATAAGGGACCAAAGGTCCCTCTTCTAGTGGAAGCTACTGTTACTTCTTTAGTGGCGTCCCCGGGCACCTCCAGGCTGGCCTGTGTAGCTGCTTAGCAGGTTCCTGTGCTTCCTCATTGCCTTGTGTGTCTTCACAGCCATCCAGGTCACCTGAGGTCACCTGAGACAGGTCACCTGATTGTCACTGCCGGAAGAGTCCAGCTGAAGTATGCTGAGGAGAGATTGAGGAAGAATGGCTCAAAGGTAGACTCAACAATGGCTTTACCCTGAGGTGAGGCCTAAGCAGAGTTTGAGGGTGTGAGTCGGAATATGACAGGAAGTCAGGATGTGGAAGGGGCTCCCTCCCGCAGGTACATGTTCCTGAACATGAACCAGTGGCAAAACCTGAATTTCCAGATTTTCCTTCCACACTAATGGCACCAGAAATTCTCCTTTCAAGAGCCCTGGCATTGACAGGGAGGAAGGGGAAAGGGGAACTTTCTCTTTTGTGGAGGTGCTGAGTTCTTGAAAGATGGTGGTTCTGACCATGAAGTGTAGCTTTAAATATTGGCTGGTTCTTATCAACTGGGGCTATCTTTACTTCTAGGGGCAGCAGGGAATAGTGAAAAATGGCAGGATATGTACAATAAATCTTCTTGGGATGTCATTGTCCTAGATGATCTGTGCGGGGGGGAGGGGGGAGAAAGTTTTAAAATTGTATAATCTTCAAAAATTTTTTTAATATATCATGTATGTGTTAGTGTAAGTCTTTTTCTGTGTTGCCTTTTTTTTTTCACTCACTTGTATAAAAGTCAGGAATTCCTGTGATCCCAGCATAGAATCGCACTCAAAGAAATATGAACTTTCCTTTCAATCGTAATTAAGATTTTATTTCTATATGAAAAAAAAACCCTTGATCTGGTATGAAGTAGTAAGCAAAAATCGCATGTATTTAGAAGCAAAACACAAGGCATCAGAGAAATTTCTGCTCTAAGCCATAGCCTCTAGTCTAGATGGATTCAGTTTTCTCTATCCTAAAGGTAATGTCAGGAAAAAGTTGGAGAAGTACTCTGTTACATTCCTGCCTTGACTTCTCTGCGTTGATCAAGTTCTCCTTATTAAAGATTCATATACAGTCAGGTGCCATTCACAGCAGGGACATGCTCTGAGAAATGTGGCGCTGGGTGACTTTGTCATTGTGTGAACATCATAGAATGTACTTACATGAACCTAGATGGTGTTGATCAGTCTCTCCGTGCCGTCAGGGGACATGGAAACCTGAGATGTATGAGGATACTGTGGGCTCCATACAACCATGTTTTATAGCAAACTTCTTTTATAAGCAGGATAAATAAATTGTAGAATAACAATTAAAAGTATAGTATGGTAAAAGAAGAATGAAATTATGGCATTTTCTGGTAAATGGAAGGAACTGGAGATATCCTTTTGGGTGAAATAAGCAAGTCTCCCAAAACCAAAGGCTGAATGTTCTCTCTAATCTGTGGATGCTAACACATAATAAGGAGGGGGGAGAGAAAAATAGAAGTTCATTGGATTAGACAAAGGGGATGAAGGGAAGGGGGGATGGGAATGGGAAAGACAGTAGAATGAATTGGATGTAACTTTTCTATGTTCATATATGAATACACAACCAGTGAAACTACACATCATGTACAACCACAGAATGGGATCCTAATTTAAAAAATTATACTCCATGTATGTATAATATGTCAAAATATGCTCTACTATCATGTATATCTAAAAAGAATATAAAAAATATAGTATGGTAAGTATATAAACCAGTAACAGCCATTTATTATCATCAAGTGCTATATATAGCACACAGTAGCATGTGCTATACTTCTATCTGACTGGAGCGATGTAGGCTTGTTTATACCAGTATCACCACAAACATGCACATAATGCTTTGCTCTACAACATCACACCAGCTACCACCGTGTCACTAGGTGATTGGAATTTTTCAGCTCTACTATAATAATCTTATGGAACTATAGGTAAATATGGTCCATCTTTGGATAAAATGTCCTGTTCTTATATGGCCTGTGACTACAGTTTGATTTAAAAAACCCTTTAACTGTGGTAAAAAAGCACATTGCACAAAATTTACCACCTTACCCAGTTTTAAATGTATAGTTCAGTGTTGTACTGCAGATCCCCAGAACTTTTTCATCTTGTAAAACTGAAATTCTATACTCATTTAAAAACTCCCCACTTCTCCCTCCAGCCACTCTGCGACGATCACCAATCCACTTTGTGTTTCCATAAATTTAATTACTTTAGATACTCCATATAAATGGAAGCACACAGCATTTGTCCTTTTGTAAATGGCTTATTTCAATTCAGCATGATGCCATCGGTTTCATTCATGCTGTAGCAAGTGTCAGGATTTCCTTATTATTAAAACTGAATAACATTTCATGGTTTGTATGCATCATTTTATCCATTTGCCTGTCGATATATATCAGAGTGGCTGCCACCTTTTGGCTATAGGGGAACAGTATTGCTCTACCTGGTCCTGGGGTTTCTGGATCATATGGTAGTTCTGCTTTTAGTTTCTTGAGCAACTTGTGCACTATTTTCTATAATGTATGTAGCATTTTACATTCCTAACAGCAGTGCAAAAAGGTTCCAATTTCTCTACTTCCTTGTCAGTGCCTTTTTTATTTTTATTTTTTGGTACCAGGGATTGAACCCAGGGGCACTTGACCAATGAGTCACATCCCCAGCCCTATTATGTATTTTATTTAGAGACTCGGTTTCACTGAGTTGCTTATGGCCTTGCTTTTGCTGAGGCTGGCTTTGAACTCACGATCCTCCTGCCTCAGTCTCCCAAGCCACTGGGATAATAGGTGTGCTCCACTGCCCAGCAGTGCTTATTTTTCTGATGGGTGTGAGGTGGCATGTAGGTTGATTTTAAAGTGACAGTTCCCCTTGAATTGGGAAGGGGATCTCTGAGCTTTCAGATCTTCTGGTAAACTTTGGTTTTTAGCAACCAGCTGAGGTCATTCATTAAGTACATCTAATTTTGTTGTAGGCAAGTCGTTAGGTCCCTAGAAGGAGTTTCTAGATCAACTCTCGCATGGTGAAGGGTTAAAACTTGAAGCCCCAGGAGTGCGGGGCTGCCTGAGAAATCTCACATGGGCTATTTCCTTCTTTATTGTTTTTACCCTGTGGACATTTTTATTGAATGAAAACAAACATCTTCATCAGAATTATTCTAACATTGTTGAGAATATCACCAAGAAATTATTTTCTGTAAGTGATTCTTTTGAGTTAATTCTTTAAGTACATTTCTACTGTGCGTTTAAATAATTTTGAGTATTTTTATTTTACTGTAGTAATTCAGGTTTTATTCAATGACCACGTTTTGTCCATATTAACTTTTCTCAACTTTAGCTCTGTCAACATTGGATTTTCTTTCATGGTCATTTGTTTACCAAGTCTAATTTTCCTGAGTCAGGTCCTGCAAGGTATAATTTGAGAAGAAGGTTTAAAAGTTTTTAAGCTCAATAACAAGTTTTTTTTTTTTTGTGTGTGTGTGTGTGTGTGTGTGTGTGTGTGTGTGCAATTTTTGCCTTGGTTAGTTTCATTTTGTTATTTTTACAAATTTTACAAAATTTTGAGAATTATCAACATAATAGGATTCTTCAAGTCAGTTTTTTGTCAATACCAAATTTATATAATTTCAGCTATTATAAGTTTGACTTTAATTTTTTTTATTTAAAAATATGCTTAGAGTCAAAATATAAAGATCATAAAATTTTGTTTTCATCTAAATGTTTTCTGATTAAAAATATTAAAAATACTATGAACAAGTCCTCACTTAGGCATAGACTTTACAGGTAAATCTAAAAGTGAGAAGTTCCAAGTGTTCTTGTTCTGTCACTTACCACCCCTGTGTCTACATACAGTTCAAGTCTTCGTCTAAAAGGGAAGGAATTTAAACATGATTTCTTTTTTTTTATTTTATTTTTTTATTGGTTGTTTAAAACATTACAAAGCTCATGATATATCATCTTTCATAAATTTGACTCAATTGGGTTATGAACTCCCATTTTTACCCCAAATACAAATTGCACAATCACATCGGTTACACACTCACATTTTTACATAATGGCATATTAGTGACTGTTTAAACATGATTTCTAAAGCCCTTCCAACTCTGGCAAACTACGTTTAAATCACTACCTGTAGGGGGTGCTCTTGATCATAGCTTTGCTTCTTGATTCATTGCCTCCCTCCTCTTGCCTCATCTCCTCTCAACCATTTCCTGTAAGAGCCCAGAACCTGGGCAGGAGACTTCAACCTTCCCCACACAGTTCTAGCCTCCTTTTCTACACAGTCTTGGCTCTGGACCTGTTCCAGAGCTCCACTATTCTTAGGAGCTCAATGCACACCCTTCTGATTGAGCATGTGCCAGCCAAGAGCTCAGAACAGCCTTCTTTACCTCTGACCTCCATCTGTCTAGAAGTTCCAAGGTCTTCAGTGGCCACGCTGAGCTTTGTTTTGACCTATACCCACCATTTAGCCCATCTTATTCCTATGGCTTCTGTTTTGTTCAGGCGTGGAGGGAGAACCTTGGGGTTATATAGCTGTGGTTTAAGGTAGAATATATTAGTACCCCCCAGGTTGGGTTGATTAACTTACTTTGCTGGTTTCTGCGAATCCTCTGAGGAATTCTATGGTGAGAGCTTTGAAAAGGCAGGATCAAAGCCCTTGCATAAACCTGGATGGAGAATGTTCTAAATACAGAGAAAGGGGGAGAAGGGAGAGTGTTGAATGGGTGCCAGTGGCACACCTGGTCAAAGGTCAGACATGTCCTTGCTTAAAAGGGCATTAAATCCGGATTAGGGTTTATACAGCATGGAATGAACTTTATATGAGAATGGCACCTCCATTACCTGTACAGACTGAGATGCTGCTGGGGCTGTGGAGTGTGTGAGGGAGAAGAGGATGGGGGCCTTCCCTTAGGAGTTCTCTGACATGGGGTTGGGCTATAGAACACCACCATTCTGCTTTAAATCTCACTGCAAATGGCCAACTTTCTCCTTAGCTTGATTTGTAGAGAGCGAGAAAGAAGAGAGAAAATAGAAGTGAGGGTGACAGTCTGATTACTCTGCTCACTTATGATGCATGAGTTGGTTCTGTGCTCCCCTCTGATTCAATCAAAGATTCATCTTGGTGGGTAGGTGGGGAGGGATGGCCCACATACAGCAGGAGCAGAGTCTGCTGGAGTCGAGCAAGAACTTAGAAACACGTCTACTAGAATCATGCTTTGGCTTTTGTCAGAGGCAAGAGCATGTATTTAACATATTCTCCTGGGGATAGTAAAATCCAATATAATATAAGCCAGTGGCCAGTCATCTTTCATGATATCCATTGGGCAATGCCTGAAAGAAAGGAGTGGGCTCGTCCGCAGAGGGAAGAGAGAGATTAGAAGGTGTGCGAAGAAAATGTCCTCATCCTACTGACTTGGTCAGATGTTGGTCTAAGGATTCATTGGAAGGAAGGAAGAAAGAAGGAGGTGAAAAGAAAAAAGAGGGTAGAGAGAAGAGAAAATAACCAATAAAAGTAAGCTCCCCGAGAAAGAATTTTACTGTCAAGTAATTCCCTGAGGGAACAAAGCCTTCTAAGAAGTATGAAGCATAATCTTTCCCCTTTTCCTCTCTATTTTTCTTTAATTTCCTATAAAAAATCGGTTAATTTTAGGTGAAAAACAAAATCTATTTCTTTTTCTTGAGTACTCTGTAATTGTATAGGAATGTGTATCATTTCCTCCCTATAATTTTGAGAATATTTTTGAAGAGTGACATATTCTGACTCTTTAAGAACAAAACAATTCAATTTAAAAATCACTGAGTGACAGCAATCTAAGTTCTGAAGTGATGCGGTTCGCCTCGGCACTTGTTCAAAATGTCATTAGAAAGCCAACATATAGCGGGTTGTTATGGCAACTGGAATACTAGAGTTTATAACATCTCCGTAATTAATGTTATCCAAACGTTATTAATCTTTCAACATCACTCATATCCTCTGAAGGAACAGCCGTTCTGTTTCTCCAAGGATTCTTCAATAGTGCAGTCCACTGCAGCTTTTCTTCACATTTTATTTCATTTTAAAATAGATCTTATTCTGTCTTTGCTTTAGTAAAATTAGCTACTAATTTGGCTGCTATTTTCTTGATACAATCTGAAATAAAATGGAAGAAAGGGATGATAGCTAAAAAGCAGAATGTAGTGTAAAGATAAAAAAAAATTTATATATTTAAATGTGGAAAGCCTGGGGAAAATGTTAAAATATTTTGTATACAGATTTGTAGTAATAAGTCACATTTGCATAGCACTTTACTTTTAAAGCAGCTTTACATAAATTATTAAGATAAATTGTATTATGAAATATATGTTCTATATAAAACATATATTATAACACCCCCGTGAGGACAAGTAATATTTTTTGAGTGACCACTATGTATCAGGGAATGTAATCTGTGAACATGAATTTTTTAGTTCTTACAACCACCTTCAAGATAGGTGTTGTGGTTCACAAATATTCCTCTATTGCTCAACAACAACATCAATAACCTGATTTAGAAAAATGGGCAAACGATCTTGGATAGACATTTCTCCAAAGATAAGCCACAGATGGACAATAATCATAAAAGAAGATGCTCAAGCTCCTTGATCATTAAAGAATTGCAAACCAAAATTACAATGAGACACCATCTCGCACCCATTGTGGTAGCCACTATCAAAACAAACATTTAATGACAAACGTTGGCAAGGAGAAATTGAAATGTGTTTGCATTGTGGCAGGAATGTAGAACGGTATAGTCATTATAAAAAACAGTGTGGAGATTACTCAAAAAATTAAAAGTAGAACTGCCTTATGATCTAGCAATGCCACTTTTCTGGGTATATATCCAAAAGAATCAAAAGCAGTCTCTCAAAGAAACATATGTACACCTGTACTCAGTAGCACAATCCAAAGAGGTGGGAGCAGCTCAAATGTCCATCAACAGATGAATGGTAAACATCATGTGGCATATACATACAATGGAATATTATTCATTCTTAAAAGGAAAGGAAATCCTGACACATGATACAATATGGAAGCTTGAGGACTTTATGTTAGGTAAAATAGGCCTATTGCAAAAAGACAATGCTGTGAAATTCCATATATATGAGGTATCTAAAATAATCAAATTCATAGCAACAGAAAGTAGAGTGGTGGTCACCAGGGAGTTGAGTGGCTAAAGGTGGAGATAAGGAGTTTTTAAATGAGTAGAGTTTCAGTTTCACAAAATGAAAAAGTTTTGGCAATCTATTGCACAACAATGTGAATATACTTAGCACTATTGAGCTGTGTACTTAAAAATGGTTAAGATGGGAAATTTTTGCCAGGTGTGGTGGTGCACACCTGTAATCCCAGAGACTCAGGAGGTTGAGGCAGGAGGATTGAAAATTTGAAGCCAGTCTCAGAAACTTGGAGAGACTCTGCCTCAAAAGAAAAAAATTAAAAAGCAGGCTGAAGATATGGCTCAGTGGTAAAGCACCCCTGGGTTCAATCCCTAGTACCAAAAGAAAAATATGGAAATTTTATGTTATACACTTTTTGCCACAATTAAGTTGACACTCCATCCTTTAAAAGGTAGAGCAAATTCATCTCCCATTGAATGCGAATAGTTATTTGTTTCTAATGAGGACCGTGGTAGAAGTAGCAAGATGTGACTTCTATGAAGGTCAGAGAAGTCATCGCTGCTTTGCTTTATTCGCTTTTGGATTTTGTGGAGAGAAGTGGATCTTCCAGTCCCAGCCAAAAGCTTTTGATGACGATAGCGCTGGTTGATATCTTGATTTCAACCTCATTAGAGACTCTGAGTTGAAAATCGACCCACTAAACTGACACACAGAAACTAAGGAATGATTATCCTCATCTTAAGTCACTAGATTTGGGGATAATTCATCACTCAGCAAAATAGACTAAGTATTTTGTACTCATCTGAAGCAGTGAAGATCTCTGGTGTGTTAGGAGGCGCCTCATGCCTTTTTGCTGGTTTGTGGTTTTGATGATGTGCATGTGGTCTATCCTGAACATGGGCTCCAAGTCAGAATTTGAGTGCTTTATGTGGATTTTCTGCGACGCCAGCCTTAAGAACTGCGTCCAGGAACTGCCTCCCTGAGCCCGGAGTACTACTGCTGGATTTCTCTGAGTTCCTTTATCATCTCTCTTCTTGTGGCATCAAGTCCATGGGGGACTCTCATTGCAAGTTCAGTCACATATGAACCAGTGAGTTTAGATACCAGGGGTCACATCCCAGTATCAATATTTTTTATTCACGTATGTGAAACCGAAAGGGCATAATAGCAATATATCTGGGAAACATCCAAAAGGCCAGTGAGAAAGAGAAACTCAGCATCATCTTGACTGGAAAATGTTCAGGTCCACCCAGAAGTGCCATTTGGGAATAGCTTTTCCCTTGTTGGACTACATAAATTTTATCTTTCCCTTCTCCTAAGTGTAGGGATTAGGTTATAAATTCTGAAGGAGGAGTGATCTCACTCACTGGTACTCTGGCTGCATAAGGACTGCATTGCCTCTTAGAAGTTAGGAGAGGCCTATGGATATAGTCTTACTGTTTTAAAATATTCACTCATTTAAAATGAATGAACTAGTTCCTATTTATGAACTCTTTGGGTGGAGAGAAAGGAACTTCCCCAGATTTTAAATTTGTAATAAAGGCATTTTTTTTTTCCTTAAAAATAAAGTTTTTGCAAATGGTATCCTTTTTAAAAAAAGGAAATATAAGCTCTCTAAATTTTAGTTTATTCATTGAGGTTATATACGAAGGCTGAGGGAGCCTAAGGCTACAAACTGAGATTTTTTTTTCTCCTAAAATTCATGCTCACTTACAATAACATAATGAAAATTATTACTTTCATCTAGGGATAAAGAAGCTGATTCTGAGAGAGGTTAAGTTCATGGTTATACTGCTGGCTAGTATCCAAATTCAGTCATAAATCTCAGTCCAGTTCATGTAAAAACTTGGTGTTGTGTGACTTTCTTATTTAGATAATGTCCTTGGTGAAGCTCTTGAGATATACATTTGAATGAAGTAATTACAGAGAAACTATCCAGGCATTGAGAAAATATGTTAAGTCCTTAAAGTTAGAGTCGGATTCTTTGGTTTTTCATTGAGAACCTCAAATTCTAAAAGAGATGATAGTTTAAGGACTTTCCCCCATCAAATCATTAAACTATTGAGAAATAACTATTTATAAGAGCAAAAATACACAATCGGGTTTAATTATGTTTGCTGAGTTACATTTCTCCAACACTTTCACACACAGCAGCTCAGCATCCTCTCTGTTCAGTAGTCACTCACTCATTCTATTTGGCTGTAAATTAAACATAGTCCTTTCCCTGAAGCCAGTCCCAGCGTTCTGCAGTCAACATGCCAAAAGTGATGGGAAAGATAATTGAGTGGTAAACAGGGGAGTTCCCACTCCAGACCCTTGGAAGGCAAACTGCGAAACAGATGGCTTATCTTGGGTTTCCTCCAACCTCCTGGTATCCCTCTCTCATGGGTCTCACAGGAACCTGGGCTCTCCTGTTATCCTCGGGCACACCTACCATTCCTAAGCTCTTCTCCAAAACATCTCTGCTTCTTCTCCAATTCGAACTCTCCTTCCTTTACTTTGAGAATAGGTACTTATCCATTTTACTTCTTTTTAAGGAAAAGTATAGTTCATTTCCAGCAGATGAAGGAAAGTTCCTTTATACAGAATGCTAACTTAAAGATAGAGAAGTGAAGATTAAATTAGAAAAGATCCATTTTGTACCCCCACTGACAGTTTAGACCTCATTTTAGACTCTCAAATCATCAAGTGAAAGGTTGTTGGGGAATAGTATATTTTCAAGGTGTCAAAACAACATCTCACAGATTTCTTGTTCATTGCAAAGGGAAACCTACACATTTACATGAGAGACAACTGGCCATCACTACTTGAACTGTGAGATCAAGTCTCTTGCTCCCACAGGGAAGGTAGCACTATATGTCCTCGATGTGATTCGGTATGAAGTGCAGTGCTACTCATGAAGTATTCTCGTTAAACACAATTCTAATCAATCCTTTAGGAGCATCTTCCAGTTTACCAAGAATTCAGGGAACAGAAAACAAACACCACCATCAAGAGACAATCAGGCAAATTTAGAAAGTGACTCAATCCGTGAAGCAACTGATAGTTTCTCCTAAGATCAATGTCATTAAAATAAAATTGGGAGGGACTGCTTTAAATCAAAAGAAACTGTAACTTTGGCTCTTGGGTTTAAAAAAACTACAAAAGTATACAAGTCATCTTTGAGACAACAGAAGATTGGGATTAACCATTATCTTGGAGTTATTATTAATTTTATAGTGCATGCATCGATTAACAACTTATTGCCTGGGCTTAAGTCATCGTGCAGTATCGCTTTGCAACAACAGAGTGGACTCTGCAAGCATTTCTCCTCCACAGTAAGTGCGATGCTAACCTTTGTCAATAGAGGGCGCAGGAAGGACATAGCAGGAAGAAAGGGACTTTTCCTAGTTTGGGAGGGTTGTTTTTCTTTTCTTCAGCTGTCTGGTTCCTGGGTAGTGCATGTGCATCTGGGGACATCTGGTGGTACGCTGCCTCAGCTGCATGCCCAGAGGGTGAAGTCTCTTGCTGACTTTAAAGGCCCAGTTCATGCAAGTGACCATTGTGATGTGACTTCCAGTGATGACACTGTTTGTTCCAGATCTGGTGCCTGAAAAGGAGTTCAGACCTTCTCAGTACTGCTGTCTTCCAACCTTCACTCCTGGAGTCCCTGAGGGTTGTTTCCTTCTTGCCTGGTGACTGCAGAGTAGGCTTGGCCTGGGAAATCCAGACAACTTCTCCATCAAACATGGGCTCCATAAGGTCTGAACCCCACTGTGTTGGGCCCCCTTCTCCAAGTTGGTCCTTCCTTGGAGAGTCTCCCTCAGCTCTAGTCATTCTCTTTTACATCTTTGCAATTGACCTCCTGTTGTATCTTAATAATTCTCCCTTAGAACACCCTCCCTTTAAATAACTATGTGGTTTTTGACTGGAACCAGTCAGATATAATATGATGCTTGTATTATGATCATATAGAAGGTTCTTATTTTTAGGAGAGTCATGCTAAAGTATTCTGGAATGAAGAAGCATCATGCTGTCTGCAAATTATTTCAAATGGCTCAGCAATATATATGTGCGTATATTGATCTATCTATATACATGCCTGCGTATGTGTATGTATATAAATAAAGCAAGTATGGTGACATACAAAATGTTAGCAATTACTGAATCTAGCAGAAAAGCACATGTGTGTTTATGGTAGCTTTCTATATAATTAAAAATTTTTATAATTAAAAGTTGAAAGGAAATCCTCTCTTTTTTATGGTGTCCTTGCTTAGTGTGAAAAGGGAGAAATTCTGAGTATGATATTGAAATAATTCACTGCCAGTAGAAGGGATTGGAAGACTCAACCCAGACCCAGACCCGGGCTCTGCCCCAGAAACAACCTAAGAGGCTTTTAAAATGACAGTTCCCACACAAAATTTTTTGAGTCAGAGTCTTGAGAATCTGGGTATATCAAGGGGAATTAGAATTCTACTGGAAAAACTTATTGACCATTAAGAGTGAGGGTGGGGTGCAAGGCAAACTTCTTTAGGAACATTTTGAAAATTACATTGGTTTGTTCTTAACTAAAAACTCTGTTTTTTTGTGTTTTTTTTTTTTTTGTAGTACTTGGGGTTGAACCACTGAGTTGCATCCCAGTCTATTTTAAGATTGGTATTACTGTCGTGTGCCACTGTACCCAGCTCTGATGTACTTTCTCACCGAGGCATGCCAGGATTTGTGGAAAGGGTTGTAGTTTGAAAAATTCCTCCCCATACAGCTGACATGTCCCCTCAGCTGAAATCTACTAATCCAAATGGATTTCTAATTGATAGCGTGCGTGTCTAAGGATTTGAGCAGAACTGCTCACTGCAGGCTCTGCTAGTTGTCCAAGCCTATTCTGTCCCCGGCAGAAATATTGAGTGGCCCAGCATTAGTCAGTTCCAATCTCATTTTATAGCAAAGACACAGAGGGAAGCTTAGCCCAGTGTGGTCCCACCGATCACGGAGGTACAGACTGGCACCCGCTGTCAAACTGATATTTCTCTCACCACCTTTCATTAGTGTGACAGTTTCCACTATCAAAGCCATAAATATTTCAACCTTTCCCTTCTTCTCTCCCTCTCCCTCCCTATTCCCTCCCTCCCCCTCCCTTCCTTCTTTCATTCAGTATTATAGTGGGCACCTCTGATCCCTCTTACCAGTTTTCAGGTTGCTGCTAATGGCTGCTATTTGTTTCTTTCTTTGGAAGATTTCTCTTGAGCTATGTAGCAGAGAGACAGGAGTTTGTATCCCCCAGGATGACTGGGGAGGGAGTGTGAATGCCCCCTCGCCTCTGGGTGACATTAGCTCTGAGTTGAAAAGCACACTGGAGCTCCACCCAGGATTAGGCTGAGGCTGGGACTCTGCTGCCTCCCTCACTCCTTTTCTACTTCCACCATAAACCATTTGCACGTTTCCCTTACCTTGGGGTCTACTTTAGAGAACCTGATGTAGGACAAATATTTACTTTGATTTATTATAAATATTTCCTGAGTGTCTGCTCAGTGCCCAAGCTCCCATTCTAGATGCTAAAAACACATCTCCATCTTTAAAGAGCTTTCATTCTAGGAGTGTTAGACAAACGACAAATGTGAGTCTGATGATAATAACTATCTTTTGTTTTTGCACTTTTCTGTATTTTCAGGACTCTTATTTATAATGAAAATTTATTTTCTTTAGTTAGAAAAAAACTTTAATAAATATTGTCAGAAAAAAACTCATCTTCCCCATATCCAGCTCAATCCCCCACTTAACCTAGGGCTGAGTGTCTGGCTCTCCCGCTCCCTTTTGTGGAACTCCTTCACTAATGTAGAACAGCTGTCTGATGTTTTCAAGTCTCCTTCACACTCTTTTTGACACAGCGTGTGGATGACTTTCTTTTTAGCCAATATCCCCTACAGAAGCTAAAAAGACCGAATGGCACTTTCCCAGTCTCCCTTGAACTCAGGAGTGGGTATGTGTTGCAGATTCCATCATCCATATGCATCTGCACCAAACTTGTCCTTGGAAAGTTGAGATGCTCACGAGCAGAGGCCACAAGGGACCCATGGGGTGGAGCAATACTGACAGCAGCAAATTCAGTTTCCAGAGGCAGCAACAGTAGTTCCAGGGGTGGGTGGTCTCCTTGTTGACCATTCCTGGTGGTTTCCATGGTGGTTCCATCAGTGATGTCTGGTGTTGACAGTGTGAGGTAAGAAAAATGTCCAGCAGCTGAGACACTGGTGTCTTCTTAAGACTGGTCCTGAGCAGTGAAATTGAGAACATGGTTCCTGGCAGTGTGGCTTCTAAGTCAGATTCTCAGCCCTGCTTTGGATTATATAAGACACCAATTATCTTTTTTAAATAAAATTCTTTCCTATTTACATTAGCCAGACTTGATTAATGTGTATAGCAACTAAAAACTGTGATAAATATATTTGGTTTTCATGTTCTTTCTTTCTTCCTCTTCTTCTTTTTTAACATCTTTTTTTAGTTGTAGATGGACACAGTACCTTTATTTTATTTTTTATGTTGTGCTAGGCAAGTGCTGTGCCACTGAGTCACAAACCCAGCCCTTGTTTTCCACTTTCTGATATCACTTTTCTCAAACCCTCACCATCTGGGGCCATTTCCTTTGATACTCCAGTAATGGAGAGGCATTATTCCTGTCCCTCTGCCTTAAAACCATGTCCTTTCACCACCATCCTTAGCCACTGCTTTTTTGACCTGAACAGCAATCCACTAACTGACTTCTGGAATGAGGTCTGTATCTAGCCCCTCACTTGTATTCTCTATATCCCCTGCGTTCTCCCTGGTGATTCACTGCACTTTTCTCAACTTCAATGACCTTATAGTGGTTTTGAGTGAATTAAGGAGAAACTGAAATCGGAGGGACAGGTCTGAAGCTTTCTGTGAAACCTAACAGGTCTATCTAGAAGCGAATACTCCCTTTACTGTTAATGTTGTAACTCAAACCGAAGGAGCTAAAGCTACAGAAAAGATGGCAGGAAGGGGAATTTAGAAACCTGATCAGCAATAAAAAGACGGACAGGTTGGCATTTAGAGGCTGAGTTCATAATCCAGATCTAAGAGAGATGTGTTAATATATGCAACAATACTACAACAAAGGTGGAATGGGCTCATTCTATTGACTAACAATAAAAATCAGTAGCATTTGTTATTTTATTATCCTCCGAAAAATTTAGCAATGAAGTCCCTCAGAAACCCTTAAGTGAAACTATATGTTATTTGGGGCCAGAGGCCTGGGGAAAAATTTCTAGAATATTCAATGTTGTAGTGAAGGAGAGAAACAGGTAGAAATGCTAATGGAAATGGACCCTAGAGGGCTAAGTAGGGAGCTAGCCTCAAGTTCAAAAGCACAGTTTGCAGTGCACATTCAAGGAAGAACTCTAACTTCATTACTGTTCCTCTTGTCAACCACAGGAATCTTCCCTCTGTGAACTTTTGCATTGTGCAGCTCTGTTCTAGCTCCAGGGAATCAAACTCAGAGCTTTCTCTCCCCCCCCCCCCCGGATTTCCTTATCTTCTGTAGTTTCCTTTATTATATCCCATAGATTCAGTTCACATTCCCGGAACCCATCTTTATCTTGACTGAGTCTCCTGATGCCTCTCTTTACTCCTGCCACCTTTAAACATTTGTGTTCACTTGTTTCTCTACCAAAATTTGTCTGGAAGGTTTGTTGTTTTGGAGCTATTTTGAATCTGCTGTTTAAATGCCGTGGTCACCAATGGCAAGCCTCAGTCTTGAGTCATTCCTGTTGTCTGCTTTTAGTTAATATTGCTGCACCAATAATCACTGTTAGAAAAGACATGTTAGACAAGTGAAAAAGCATACTGATTTTATTTGTTTGGCTCTTTTCTTTCATAGACTAACATTCACATGTGTCATTTTAAACGTGTGATGAGAAAGGGACAGAGAGAGCAAGAGTGCGAGTGAGTGAGAGAGAGAGGCTGATCTAGGATCCCACAATCTGCTTTGAAGGCATGCCCCCTAATGACCTAGAGCCTCCCCCCAAGGGCCTTTCTCTTAGTGTTTCTATTACCTCCTAATAGTGCTATGTTGGGGACTAAGCCTGTGTAATACATGGGTCTTTGGCGAACATTAAAGATCCAAACTATTGCACTGAGTGCCATAGCCATTTCTAGTTGAAAAGGAAGATTGGGATATTTAGTTTCTGGCAAAATGGAACAAGATAGTTATGAATATGCATACCAATATTGATCAAATTTTGAGCCTAGGCATACCGCCACCCAGAATAAAATAAAGGTTCTGTTAGTACGGAAGAAGAGGCATATTGAATATTAACTCACAATATTTGCCAACAATATATATTTGCTCAATAAATATTAGTTGACTGCATGGTCTAAGAACAGGGCCAGCAACCTGCCATCACATGCAAAGGAATGTATGCCCTGGTTCAATGAATTACGTATTCAAAGGTACAAGTTGCTTCTAAGTTACAAGTGCTGGGAATCTGCACCCAGAATTGTATTTTGTTCTGATGAGAGCCACAGAGTACACATACCGTAGTTGAGTGAAATTTCATTCTTATTTGGATTCCAATCAATTTTGTCATTTCTCAGGGGCAGATGTTATGCATCAAACAAGTAACAGATTGTAGCATTAATTTAAACAGTAAGTAAGATTTAGTTTATAAGATGCTTACATTTATTGGAGGGAAAAATCCAATGATGTCACCCATGTACTTTTTTTTTACCTTTTTTTTATTGGTTGTTCAAAACATTACAAAGCTCTTGACATATCATATTTCATACGGCCATACCACCCTGAACGTGCCCGATCTCGTCTGACCCATGTACTTTGAATAACCAATTCAAGTACTTTCTATTAGGAAAAAATATTTCTAAAAAATGATAAAGCAGAGAACACCTATATACAAGGGTTCCACAGAATGGTGAAGACAATAGTGATAGGTGTCTGCTGATTTGGATCTGGAATGAACAGCATTAGTGATAGTGACAGGACTAATGTATGGTGGCAACTGAGAATAAAGCTGAAAGAAGAAAATTGAGAGACATGGACAAAGGGAGAATAAAAGGGTTGGTTGGGCAGTGGTACAGGCAGAGAACACTCCTGCTGCCTTATCCTTCACTCTGAGTTTGGTTTGTTAGTTGTCTCTAAAACCTGGTGGAGGTCTATTTCAGGTGGTCACCATGAGCTTGAGAGTTAAGTCATAAAGGAGAATCGTGACACCTAGAGTTGCAGTCTCTTACTTTAAGCAGCCACATTAGGCATGCACCTCCATGCCTGGCTAACCAATGAATTTTTTAAAAAATGTATAAATTTTCCAGGTGTGGTGGCATACCCCTGCAATCTCAGCAATTCTGGAGGCTGAGGAAGGAGGATTGCAAATTCAAAGTCAGCCTGGACAACTTAGTGAGACCCTATATCAAAATAAAATAAAAAGGGTTTGGGATGTAGCTTAGTGGTAGAGTGTCCCTGGGTTCAGTTCCCAGTATGAGAAGAAAAAAAGAAGGTTTTACTTTGATCACTACAGCAGAACTCATGTACTTCAGGGGTAGGTAGTTGAATGAAATGAGTGAGATGATGTGAAAGCCAACAAGGTTAATTGGAAGTGATGCTGAGCTTCCAATGTTTTGTTATTATAAATACTTGGAATGAACAGTTTTGGAATTCAAGTTATTTTTCCCATTTTAGAATATTTCCTTAAGGTATAGTTCCAGAGGTAAATTTACTAGATAAGAAAAAATGTGAATATTTTTAAACATTTTCATATACCTTGCCAAATTTATTTATCCAAGTGATGAGGGCAGCCACAGATCCTTCACAGTTCTTCAAATGCAAAGTGTGTGATCCACCAAGGGTCTAATGAAGGCCACCTTCCCACAGGCTGCTCCCAGCCAGTGACCTGATGTGGCAGGGATACTAAGCATCCCAGATTCTGGAAGAGAGATCTATCGTGGCTGGAGGGCTCCCCCTTTGTCTTGCTGAGTCTACCCTATACTGCCAGAGAGCCAAGGGTGCTCTTACTCACCCTGCCCTCCCTCTGCTAGGGGTCAGTCTGCATTGTGCTGAGACAGCTCTCTTGGGCTCCCTCTCCATTTTCTCTTCCACGGTTCCTCTCATAAAATGCTTGTGTGCTTAATCCAGTTTTAGCATCTGCTTCTCTAAAGACAAGACCCCCTTGCAAACAGTTCTATTTGCTTTTCCACATTTCCCCAAGTAATTGATGAGAATCTTTTACTTCATTTTGTCAGTGTTTGATAGTTTAAAAAATATTTGCAACCTTGAAAAAGAAAGAGAAGGATCTTTTAATTTGTGCATTTTATTTTATTTATTTATTTTTTTGCTGCTGTGACTAAAGGACCCAACTAGCACAATTGTAGAGGAGAGAAGGTTTATTTAAGGGTTCACAGTTTCAGAGGTCTCTGTCCATAGAAGGCTGGCTCCATGCCTCCGGGTGAGGCAGAACACCATGGCAGAAGAGTGTGGCAGAAGGAAACAGCTCACATCATGATGAGGAAGCAGAGAAAGAGAGACTCCACTTGATAGATACAAATATATATACCCCCAAACCACGCCCCAATTCCACCTCCTCCAGCCATACCCTACCATTTCAATTACCACTCAGTGAATCCCTATCAGGGCATTAATTCACTGATTGGGTTAAGACTCTTATAACCCAATCACTTCTCCTCTAGCCTTCGGGGGACACCTCACATCCAAATCATAACAATAATGAAATTTTACATTTTTCTCATAGGCCTTCAGCTATTTGGATATAGATTGTTCTTGAGGAGTCTATGGACAAACAGCACTTTTTTTTTTTTTTTTTTTTTTTTGTCACAGAAGTGCCTTTTGGGAGGTGTGGTCTCCACTGGCTCCCTCTAGTCTACTTGCTGGCCCTCTGCAGTTGGCAGGTTCCAACAGGGGTGTGCAACCAGCTGCTGCACAGAGGAGTGACACATGACTGCAGTGTGAGCTCCAGGCCAAATGACACTAAAGTGACCTCAGCAGCTCCTCTTTGATAAGTGCAAAGAGCTAGTCATGTGTTCTAGCACGTGGTCCTGTGGAAGAAGAGACTAGGATTTCTAGGGCACCCTCTATGTGCTAGGTCCCTCCCTACCCTCATTTAAGCTTATATAGTAGGTGTTATTTTCAACATTGGATGGATAAGGACAAATTTCAGTTATTCTTGTTGCACCTAAGGATGGAAATCAGTCTTAAGCTTGAAGGTGCCCATGTTGTTCAGTTGGGTCTCTTACACAGACATTTACACTCATAAAATTCTTGTATGTTTAGTCCAGTTTAGTATTTGCTACTCTAAAGAGCCACACAAACACAGCTTTATTTGCTTCTCTTTATTGTTTCAAGTAATTAATGAGACTGAGTATTTTACTTTATCTTTACTTCAATTTTTTTTTTTTTTTTTGGTACTGGGGATTGAACCTACAGGTGCTTAACCACTGAGCCCCAGCCCCAGCTCCCGTTTTTAAAAAATTTATAGACAGTGTCTCGCTAATGTTTAGGGACTCATTAAGTTGTTGAGGCTGGCTTTGAACTTTAGCGATCCTGCCTTAGCCTGCTGAACTGCTGGGATGATAGGCATGCACTACTGTGCCTAACTTTACTTCATCTTTAAATCAGAGGCTCCTCTGATTTAAGCGTTTTGCATTACACCTGTGGGGGTTTTGTGTTTGGTTTTTTGCTTTTTAAAATTTATTTATTTACTCTAATTTTTATACATGACAGCAGAATGCATTTCAATTCATAGTACACATATAGAACACAATTTTTCATGTCTCTGGTTGTACGTTTTGGTTTTGTTTTTCATTCTGCCTTGTATTGCAGTTATTTGCTTACCTAGATTATACATGTGTATCTCACTCAGGAAATAGTCATCAATGAGTGGCACTGATGATGACTTAATCTGATTTTCTGGAATCTGAGACAGCCTGGAGAATTGACCATGGCTTCCTCAAATTTCCAATCTCTTCTTAAAAGTGGAGATGTGTAGCTTTCATTTACTAATCTGGTCTAAAGATATCTTTTTAAATGCAGTTTTTGAAAACAAACCCCTGTTTCCACAAACAAAACAAAACAAAACACAACAAACCAGTAGGCAATAAAGCAAAACAAACCTCTAAAAATCTGTATACAAAAGTTGAACTTTTTTTTAATATATATTTTTTAGTTGTTGATGGACCTTTATTTTATGCATTTATTTATATGTGGTGCTGAGGATCAAACCCAAGGCCTCACACATGCTAGGCAAGCACTCTACCACTGATCCATAACCCCAGTCCAAAGCTAAACTTTTTATTGAATTGAAATAGTATGCTATTCATCTCTAAAACCAAGGGATGTTGAGAGTGAAGAGGTCAAGTTCTTTTTTTGTACAACCACAATTATTCTCAGGGTCATGAGAAGACATAGTTACTTGATTGGACTCTTCCCAATTTGAGTATCTGAGTGTCCCAAGTCTCCATTCCCTGCCTTAGTATCGTGTGATGAGTTAATAATAAGAAAATATGACTGCCTTCTCAGTTTTCACATCTTTAATAAAGCCCATATTTTAAAGCAGTTATGGAACTTTGCACAGAATTCAGATTTAAAGTCAAATTAAATACATAAAAAAACTAAGTCAGACAGCAAAGTTTAGTTACCTGAGAAACAACTACTAAATTTATCTCTTCAGTCAGGAACATAATAACATAAATACTTCAAAAAACTCACTATGCTTCCGCTTTCAATTTTACTTTAGGCCTTATTAAATAACACCTTCAGCAAGAAATGTACCTGTATAAATTTAAAGCTATCCTTTAATGTGCTTTGATAACTTGACTATGTAAAACATTTGTCTTTTTGCTACCGAAATGGAGCTTATCTCGTTGTCAGTTTCAGGAAAGTGATTTAGTTACTGGGCATTGCTGTTTCTCTGTCTTGAGTACAGATGATCCAAGTCAGGGAGGGTAAAGACCAAAGGCTTGGAGCAGAGTCAGGATGGCACAGCCTACGTTGGACCCTCCAGGACATAAGTACCTTTGCTCCCGAAGGGTTGCTGAAGCTAGGTGGCAGGCAGCCTGAGGAACACTCGGCTCCACCATCACCTCTTCTTGAGATTCTCTTCTCCTTCCCTTCCCCTCCTGATGTGCTGCCTTCTCTCTTTGTTTCTTTTACCCTGCCCAACCACCTACCTGTGCTCTCACCTTGGTCAGAGTTCCTCAGTGCTGTGTTCTGCCACCTCTATCTCTTTTCCTAAGGAGTCTCAAACCCCATTGGTTCTCACTGTCACAGCTTCTGTTATCAAATATTGAGAAAGATAAAAGAAATCTGGTGTCCTTTTGAAACTGAGGGAATCTAACTTTCTCCGCCATTAAAAAAAAAAAAATTGTGTGTCATTTATGACTTTAATGAAATTTTGTGCTGGTTTTTGTTAGCAGAGAATAAAATAAATATATAACGTTGTCAGGCCTAGGCCACCTCTTACCCCTCACCAACCTGGCTACTGGTCCTGGTTCTGTTCATAGCATTTGACCAAGTTCTTGCTCTCCAAACCACATGGGTGACATTTTTCTCTTTGGGGAAAATCCAAAAGCAAAAGCCATCATTTCAATCACTTGTCATTCACACAGGATGAGATCTGAGGCCGGTTGTTACAAGTCACACCAGCTGGGCAAGCAAATGTGGCTGGCAGGCTGCAGCAGCACGATGTGCGGGTTGTCATCATAACAACTCCCACTGCTTCCTTAAGCTTTGTTCAGTGGGGAGTCATCTTCCCCTAATTTTGGTTGAAGCTACCCAGCCAAGGTTTTTCTGCCCACTCTCAAGTAACAGATAACCCTAGAGTTACTTTAAGTCAGACCAGAGATTTGCTTTACAGTGGGAATGTCCAGGTTGGTGTTATCAAAACTTGACATGGGCCTGCTGTTTCTATTTCCCCTTTTATCCCAGATAGGCCTATTTCTTTCCAGAAGTCCTCAGTGGTCAAGGGGCGTGGTCCTTCAGTTCCCCATTCTCACCCTGCTCCCAGCTGGGCTTCCTACCCCAGGGAGTGGAAGCTCAGGAAGGCGTGAAGACAGCAGTATAGTGAGGTAGGTTCTCCTTGGCTGGGTGGCTCCTGTCTAGGCCCAGGGGGTGGTTGGAGCTGGTATCCCTGGTTGGCTTGCTAGGCTATCAACCCATTCTTCTCTCTCTTTGTGGGCTTCTCATATGGGCCCTATTGGGATTTTCTTCCTCCCTCTCTTTAACCCAGGAAGAAGCTTCTTTCTTTTGAGTGATTTTCAATGACTCCTTTTTTTCCTTTCTTTTTCTTTCTTTTTTTAACTTTGATTTTAGTTGTATATGAACACAATATCTTTATTTTATTTATTCATTTTCATGCAGTGCTGAGGATTGAACCCAGTGCCTCACTCATGCTAGGCAAGCACTTTACTGTTAAACTACACTTTCAGCTCCTATAACTCCTTTTCTTAATCTCTGGACATGAGGTGCTAACTCTTTGACCTCTTCTTGAAGTCCCAATTGGACACAAAATTGGTTCTTCTCTGGGGCTGGAGTTGTGGCTCAGTGGTAGAGCGCTTGCATGGCATGTGTGAGGCCCTGGGTTAGATCCTCAGCACCACATATAAATAAATAAAAAAAAGATTCATTGACAACTAAAACAAACAAAACAAAGCAAAACCCTGGCTCTTCTCTCAATCCTAGACAAACCTGGGAGATCAGGCTCATCCCATTTGTTGTTAAAACCCTCTTCTAAGGGTTGTGGCTCAGCGGTAGAGTGCTCGCCTTGCATGTGTGAGGCCCTGGGTTCTATCCTCAGCACCACATAACAATAAATAAAATAAAGGTATTGTGTCCAACTACAACCAATATTTAAAAAAAATACCCTTCTAAGGACCACCATGGAGAGTTTAGTCAGCCCTTTTCTGTCCTCTAAATTTTCCTGAGGGAATGGGTTGGGTGTGAGACCCAAGTCTATTGTTGACATCAGATTTATCAAAGTTAGGCACCAGAACAAGTCAGAAAATACATTTCAGAGCTCTCTAAGCAGGTCCTTAGAGCCTGTCTCATTTTACCTGGGGTGGAAGGTGATACTTCAAACCTCTCCCCTGAAGAGTGAGCTGGGACTCCCAGAAAAACAATTTCTCTCTTTGAAGAAAACTTCTTCTCAAACTTTCTTCAATCTATTTCAGTGATGGGTCTTATACAGTAAGGGTTTTCCAGAGAATATGTACAGAACACAGAAAACATGGTGGCAGGGGGGAGAGAGAGAGAGAGAGAGAGAGAGAGAGAGAGAGAGAGAGAGAGAGAGATCTCAGGGGAGAGAAAGAGAGACTTTAGGAATTGGTTCATGCAATTTGTGGAGACTTGGTGAGTCCAGAATTTTAAGGGCTTGGCCGGCAGGTGTGGATACTCAAGCAGGGTTTGCAGTTCAAGTCCAAGGTCTGCTAGAAGAAAAAAAAAAAAAAACATTTTTTTTTTTCCTCTCTTGGGAGGTTGGTCTGTTTCTGTTAAAGTTTTGTACTGATTGGATGAGGCCCCATATTCAGGGGGGTAATCTGTTTTAGTCAAAGTCTTCAGATTTAAATATTAATCTTAGCTAAAAAATATTTTCATGGAAACATCAGAAATAATGTTTGATCAAAAACTGGATACTACTGTCTATCCAAGTTGACACATAAAAATCAGCCATTACTGCTCTAATGAGGTTCTTAGTCTATATTTAGGTGAGGAAACTTAACCTCACTTGATACCCTGATATTTATCATGTTCATATTTGTACTTCAGTAGAAATTCAGGGAAGGAGAGCCTCATTCTAGCATCCTGTTGCACCAAGGTAACTTTCTGGTCACTGTCGACTATGTTGATTCCTGGCTAACACCAAGTTCCAGGCTTTTCTTGGCAATACTGTACAGTTATTGAGGGTGTAGACTTTGGCCTCTGGACATGATCTAGATTAGAGCTTGGGAGGGGAAATCAGAACAGCCATGTGAATCTGGTAACTCTGGTCAGTGTTTCAAAATAGTTTCTTTAGAATTGAAAGGTGGGCTGGGGATGTGGCTCAAGCGGTAGCGCGCTCGCCTGGCATGCGTGGGGCCCGGGTTCAATCCTCAGCACCACATACCAACAAAGATGTTGTGTCCGCTGAGAACTAAAAAATAAATATTAAAAATTCTCTCTCTCTCTCACTCTCTCTCCTCTCTCACTCTCTCTTTAAAAAAAAAAAAAAAGAATTGAAAGGTGGTTATTCAAAGTGGCCTGAGGTCATTTCTCCATTGGTCAGTCAATGTGTATGATATGAATACTTCTTTTTTTTTAACTTTTCAAACTTTGATTTATTCTACATATTTTTATGATTAGTACTTGAGCCACCAATAAGCAAGAAGAGTGAGAAGTCAGCTTCATCTAAACTTACTTTGGCCTCAAGGGGGAACCTGGGCTTAGCAACTGTCAGTTGCTAAGAAATACAGGTGGGGCCCTCAAGTGAAGATGAGAGGGCAGAGAGAGAGTTGAGATGAAAGCATTATTCAAAGTGCAGAAGGACCCAGAGGAGTCCTATGTCTCTGCTTCCTCCTTATCACAGAGAAATTCTTCTGAAATTTTAGAATCCAAAGAACTAAATTCTGAAAGGAACACATTATGAGACTAGATTCTCTTCTTCCAAAGTCTGGAGAAGAGAGAAGCTATGGTTAGGAACAATGCTTGGAGTGAAGGGAAGGAGAGTGAATAGGCCAAGTTCTAGGGCTGATAGGGAAAAAGATAAGGTGCTAATCCCATTGTGGAATTAAAATGGAAGGAAGCAAATCTATGCACATACAGTCAACTAAACTTTGATAAAGGTGCCAAGAATATGGAATGGGGAGCGGATAGTCTCTTGGCGAATGGATGGATAAATTACTAATAAATGGTGCTGAGAAAATCAGTCACATACAGAAGATTAAAATGGGATTCTTATACCCCCAAATCAACTCAAAATGGTTGAAAGACTTAATTGTAAGATTTGAAACTGTAAAAAACTCCCAGAAGAACACACAGAAAACAAATTCCTTGACACTGACCCAGGCAATGATATTTAGGATATAACACCCAAAGCACAAAGAAAACAGCAGCAAAAATAAACAAACCAGACTACATTATCTGTAAAACAAACAGACAAAATGAAAAGGCAACCTATGGAATGGGAGAAAATATGTGCATATTTTATGTATTTTTCAGAGTTCTCCAGAGAGACAGAACTAATAGGACATATACATATAGATAGATTTAGGAAAGAGGTTTCAGTAGGAGGATTGGCTCATGTGACTACGGGGGCTGAGATGTCCTACAATAGGCCACTGCAAGTTGGGGAATCAAGAGTCCAGTAGTGTGGCTCAGAACTGGGGAAGCCAATTGGATAACTCTTGGCCAAATGCCAAAGGCTTGGGATGGGGTTGAGGATACACATGTACAAGTCCTGGAGTCCAAGCACTAGACGATCTAGAGTTCTGGTGTGGAAGGGAAGGAAAAGAAGGGTGTCCCAGATCCAAGAAAGAGAGAACAAATGAATTTAGCTTTCCTCTGTCTTTCTGGGTCCTGAGTCAATCATGAGGCACCCACATGGAGGGCAGATCTTTTTAACTTAGTCCATTGACTCACACGCACATCTCCTCCAGAAACACTCTCACAGACACTCCTAGAAATGCTGCTTTACCAGCCACCTAGGTATCCCTTAATCCAAGGATGAATTCAAAGGTGGAATCCAAATGAACCATCATATATATATATGCATTAATATTCATGATAATAAGGTACTCATGCAGCTCAATAGCAAAACAAAAACAAACCTCCTCCCACAAATAACACAATTAGAAAATGAGCAAAGACTTCCACAGACATTTTTTAAAAAGAAGAAATATAAATGGCCAACAGATAGGTGAAAATGTGCTCAACATCACTGATTACCAGGGAAATGCAAATTAAAACCACAATGAGATATCACCTCATACCTGTTAGGATGACTATTATTAAAAAGTACAAGAGAAAACAGTGTTGGTAAGAATGTGGAGCAAGGAAACTCTTGTTGGTGAAAATATAAATTTTTACAGCCATTATGGAAAACTATATGGAGGTTGCTCAAAAAATTAAAAATAGAGCTAGCATATGTTTCTGCAGTCCCACTAAGGGTATATATCTGAAGGAAATCAAAAGAATATTTCAAAGATATATCTGCATTTACATGTTTATTATAGCATTTTCATAGTATTTAAGATATGGAAACAATGTATCCATTAGCAGAAGAATGGATAAAGAAATCACACCCCCCCACACAGAGGAATATTATTCAGCCTTAAAAAGAAAGGAAGTCCTACTCTCTGGGACAATGTGGATGAACTTTGAGGACACTATATTGAGTGAAAGAAGCCAGCCACAGAAAAATGAATATTTCATGGTATCATTTAAATGTGGAATCTAAAAATGTCAAACATGGAGTAGCAGAGAATAGGGTGGTGGTTGTTAGGAGTGAGGGGGTTGGAAATGGGGAGATGTTGGTTAAGCAGTATAAACTTTCAATTATAAGATGAATACATTTAGAGGATCTAATGTACATCACAGTAACTAGTTACTAATAGTGTGTTTCTACTTGAAATTTGCCAAGAGAGGCCAGGTGTGGTGGTGCACGCCTGTAATCCCAGTGGCTCAGGAGGCTGAGGCAGGAGGGTCACGAGTTCAAAGCCAGCCTCAGCAAAATGAGGCACTAAGCAACTCAGTGAGACCCTGTCTCTAAATAAAATACAAAAAAGGGCTGGGGATGTGTCAAGGGCCCCTGAGTTCAATCCCTGGTACCCGCCACTGCCCCTGCCTCCCGCCAAAAAAAAAATAAGTTTGCCAAGAGAGTAAATCTTCAGTGTCCTCACTACACACACACACACACACACACACACACACACACAATGGCATCTATGTCAGGTAATGGACATATTATTAGCTTGATTATAGAAATCACTACACAAGGACACAAGTATACTTATAATAAAATGTCACCTTGTATATTTTAAAAATATACAATTTTTTGTCAATCATATTTTAAGAAAGCTGGGGGAAAAACAAACTAGAAACTCTTTTTTTTTTTTTTTTTTTTTTTTTTTTTTTTTGAGGAAGAAAACTATGGTGTTATAGTTGCAGAGGTCTTAGTCCAAAGATGGCTGATGCCATTGCTCTGGGCCCAAGGTGAGGCAGGACATCATGGGGGAAGAGTGTGGTGGAGGAAAGCAGCTCAGGACTTGGCTATCAGGAATCAGAGAGCCAGAAACTCCTAAAGAGCCAGAGGGGTAACTTAGTAACAGAGTGCTTGCCTAGCAGGAGCAAGGTCCTGAATTCCCCAGCAGTGCCAAACAATATCAACAATAATGAGTCAAACAAATAAAAAAACTGGAAGAGGGGAAAACTCTTACTTTCAGCCTTCCCTCAGTTATCCTCATTGGTCCCAATCCTGTCTCTTAATATAAGCTGGAAATGCTGACTTTGTTTTCCACAGTGACCACTAACAATAGCTTGGTCCTGGCAAAGACACTCTTTTCCTGCCTGGAAGGTAGTGAGGCTGTGAGAGCCTCAGATTCTCCTGCAGGGAAAGCTGTGGGTTTTCTGAATTTACTTGGAACCTGAAATACATCTTCCTTTCAAATGTTATTATAATTCATGTCCAGGTTCTTATTTGTTTATCATGAGCATAGAATTCTATTTCAGGTACATTATGGTTAATTGGGATTGTGTGGGCTGGTCTGGGCTTCTAACTGTCTTGCTATTATTTTGGGAAAAAAACATTTGAAATTCCAAACAGTTGGCTTATCACTACATACGTGCACACATTCTATGCTGGGGTTGCCTGTGTTTAGAATAGTCTATAAATGTGGCAGAGTATAAAACATAGGAAAGTAATAACTTACTATCATAAGGAAAAGTACAGGAAAACATGCAATGCAGTCACTGAGATGAGTCTTAGCAGTTACTTGATGTGCCAATGAATTTTATCTGTCAGGAGCTCTTTGTTAAGCAAAAATCTCACATAGATCCAGTGATGTAAAAGCGATAAAAAGCAATGCCGTTCAATGTAGAAGTAGAGAGGTTGAGACTCCAGGGTACTTGATCCACTGTGCACAACAGTTACTGAGGAGAGCTCCATGGACTTCTGGATCTATGGCACACAGTTTGAGAAAACTGATAAATTCAGAAATCATGCTCAGACTAAGCCAGGTGCGAGAATTACCCAGGTATTGTGTATACCCCAAATAGTAATTTTATAAACATATCATAACTAATCTGTCAGTTCTCACTAAATTGGATGCCATAGTTGTGGTCCTTGGCCTCTTTGCCTTTAGATTCTTTTATTGCTCTTCTCTGCTCTGGTTTGATATCCAGGAGGCTGAACCTGCAGATTCCTATGACAGCTGATTCCTATTGAATTTGGTCAATAGGAGGCCAAGGCAGGAGACCACAGGCAGATTGGGAAGGAGAAGGCAGGATATTTTTCTACCACTTCCCCCACCCTAAGCCTCCTACAAACTCTCCCACACACATGCCCCTTCCCACTCACATCCTCTCCCTGCCTGGGGTGATGCTTCTGACAGGGACCATGTCTTCTCTGTGGCTCTAACTCCCCTAGACAGTCTGTCATGGATCTATCCCCACTGATCGCAGGTACCACAAATCTAAGAAATGGTTAGGAGAGAAAAATCTTAAAACAAAAAATTCTGGCAATTTACTAGGATGTTTTCCCTTGTGAATTGGGAGAAGGAAATGCCATTCTTCTATTTTGGGCAATGAAATACCCACCTGCCAAAGAAGCATGGTTTGCAAATCAGAGCATCCTGAAACAAATTTAATATTTTGACTTCAAGAGACTCTGGATGAAACAAGGATGTGTGGCTGATCATTTCAGTTGGACGTTGGGGCTATTTGGAACTCTTTCATTTGGGAGCAGTGATCCTGGAGCCCTACCTGGGCTCTCCCTCTGCTCTCCAGCATCTCCCTGCCCAGGAGATACTGCCTTGTGGCAATTCCCTGAGAGCTTGTAGTCTTAGAATATTCTGTTTTCTTCCCCCCTCACTTATATATGGGAGTTATATTTGATCTCTTGATTCAGATTGGGATTGAATTTGATCTCTTGATTCTGGAAATGGTGCAGACTATAATGTTAGCTCACTTAGTTTAATGTTTCAAGATGCTGAGAGCTTTTGGGGGGAAGGGGGGAAGGGACTGGCCGTAGGGGACAGGGAAAGATCCCGTCCTCTAGATGAGGAAGGGCTGTTCCTTCTGACATTTAGAATCCTTATTCTAAATGTTATTGTCTTATTTGTGAGGTTATTTGTGCATGTGAATTCCCTTGCTTTCCAGATGAACACCAGGCATAGGTAAAATCTTTGAAGATTCTCTGTGAAACAGGCTTCTCTTTGTCTTCTTTTAAGTCAAGTCAGGACCTCAGAGGCTCATGGCTACCAAACAGGCAATGCTGGCCTTGACAATAGAATGTTCTATAAGTTTCCAAAAAATCTACTCCTGGAACCAGACATCATCCTGTTTACACGTCAACTGATGAGAACTAGAGTAAAAAATAACCTTAATTTTGGTGAGAAAGGTCTCACCTGCTAGTATTGATTTTGCCTGTCTAGTGTTGCTTTAATTTTGATACTATGACCTCTTGGGCCCTAGCCTGGTTTCTGAGCCAAGAAGAGGAAGGCCTGGGTCTAAACAAGGCAACTTCTTTCCACCAATATCATAATATAGAATCTAGCATGAGCTCATGGACCTTGGTGTGAGGTGTGCCCCACTTAACTGAGGCCTCTTTGCTTACCCCAACCTGTCCCTAAACCTGGCTACAATTCTTCTCTGGCTCCTGGTTGTTATAATTCTCTGTTGAAATCAGAGACCTACCCAAGATCAACTTTTTGTCCAGGGTTGGACTTGCAAACTGTCACCTGCCCTCTCTCCCTGGCTGGTTGAGGTTCTGCTTCAACCAGATGAACAGCTCTCTGCTCACTCCAAAACCAAGATGCTGCAACATACCTAAGAACCAGCGCACACTATTGTCCCAAGACTGCTGCCACTGTATCAGCTCTCTCTTGAATGTTAACATGTGGACTGTTGGTCACCAATCTGGAGACACATCCTATAACCAGTTTCCTCTTAGCCTCAGTCTTAGTCAGTTGCCTCTAACTTCTAGAGTGAAGTTAGTTTCCCAGTGTATGTTCCTGGGGTAATGCTACTCCCTCTCTGACAGCCAAGTCTTGATATCCTCAGAGTCAGAAGGAGTTTGAAATCCAGCTTGATTTTCCCTGGTATAAATTTATGTTACTATAAATAGTTGACATGTGCTGATATGTAATCACATGTCTATGTATTAGCACATGAATGAAAATAACTTTAATTTTTCTAAGATAAGATTATTGTGTAAAGATAGAGAATGTGAAATTCTCTCTACAAATCACCACTCTGATTCATAATGTCAACAATTTATATTGATGTAATTCTCTCAGAACTTTTTAATAGAAGTATAAACACAAACACACAAAATATACATACCTATATTTAAAACAGATATTGGACTATACCATTCTATAACTGCTTTTCATTTTATCTTTAGGATTTATCATTGGACATCATTCTGCCCTGGCTTTAAACCTGAACTCCCTTCAGCTCAACTTCAGAGTGGTCTATGATTTAAGTACGAAAGAATAATTCTTCCTCTTTTTATAGTCTTTGTGGGGGGGGGCTCTATTTGTTAAATTATTTATAGTGATAGGTTCTACAGAAATAGATGTTTTTTATTGAGACCATCAAAACCCTCAGTGCTTTAATGATTCTGCTGATTAAGTGGAAAGCACATGAAGCCACGTCAACCTGTCAAGCAAAGGAAAATGCTCGCTCCCTAATGTAAATGGATTACATCGAAGCCTGATCTCTTGCTGCATCAAGTTATGGTGTTTCATGCTCTAAAGACCAGGCAGGTATTACTTTGCACTGTTCTTATAGAATGTTGAACTTTTAAGACGAAGAACCAAATTTTAAAACTGTCATAAATCTGAGTCTGGCTTTCAGAAGGCAAGAATACTATTTTTAGTGTGTCTGGATCGCAGTCTTTCCCTTTGGTAGTTGATGATGACTGCACAGTAAGAATGAAAAATGGAACTTCTGGAGATTGGATAGCTAAGGAGATTGAAAATAACACCCAGACTGTGGAGCCTTTGGGTCACCAATTTGAATTCAGCTCAGATCAGTGATGACTACAAATTGTTCTGTCTGATGGCAGCGAGGCTTGCAGAAAATGCTTTCTTCATCCTTAGCTATGTTAATTATGTCTCAGTGTTTGGAAAGCCAGGCTTGCCACTATAGGTTGTCATCCCTTAGAGAGCAGCGGTCCTGTCTGCACGGCGCACTTTTTACACCCTCACTTACATGAGTGTTGATTAGATGCTTTTGATTATGGAGATAGAAGAGTGCTCTTTCTGAGATGTGAAGTTGTCACTACCAAGCATTCCTGTGAAATATGAGAGCAGCATCTCTTCCAGTTTGTTCTGGGTGGCCTTGGAAATGATTTAGTCCCACACAATGACAAATGATCTTTTTTTATAGTCCTGTCAGCAAACACTGCAGCTCTTGGTGAGATGTAAAGATGGTTTCCACATTTCTTTCCTTCTTTTCAGATTTGCACTCATCTATTGGAGAGCTCCATACTCCTCTTTTCCACTGGTTTCCTTCATCACTTTGGCCCACTTTCATCATAACATGTCATTATGAATTCTGTTTGTTTTGCCTGTGTTAAATGTAATCTCCCACTAGTGTTTGTCTTTTCCTGAATGCATCCTATCTCCCTATGCAGAGGTTTTTTTCTTGGGACCAGGTCTTGCATCTTTTTGTAACCCCCTCATCCACTAATACAGAGTTTATAATAGTAGGTACTGATATTTGTGGATTTTCGTAATAATGTTCAAAAATTCACTAAAAGTCTTAATTAAATGTTTGCATAGTCTTTTATGTTAACTGTATTTGGTGAATTATGCTTTTTTCCCAACTCTTTGAATACCATGTTACTAGTGCCATGGAGATGGAGCCTGTAGTGGTCCTGTAGATTGAACACAGTATAACTCTACTATTCACATGGATGATGGCTGAGGTGGGTGCCACCAATGGACTGGAAAACGGAGGTCAAGGGATAAGAGCACTAGTGCTCAAAAATAAAATGTATATACACTAGTAATTTCAACAATTTAGGCAGGGAAGAATAAGTCCCTGAGGTGTGAATTTTAACGCCTGTATTTACTTATTTAGGGACCAAAGCCAAATATGATGGGGAAAACGTTTTCATCAAGCAAGTGTTTCCATTTCTTCCATCCTGTTTTGTTCATCACAAAACCCACCCCTCCAAACCCCAGAAAGCTTGGTTCATTCTCATCCTCAGCCGTCTAAATAGAGTTTGACTTTGGTCAACCCAGCTCTTGGGCTTTTGTGAGACAGGATTACAGAGCAGGGAGGACAGGGAAGAAAAAACAATCTGGAGTTCTGATTGCTGGTTGAGAGAGGAGGAGGCTCTGGAACAGGGAGGCTGGGAGAGGATTTAGAGAGGAGTGGAGAGGAGAGTGGATGGGGGTTTCAGGAAGTGCTGCAGAAAGTTGCAACTGGATTTGTTCTAAGGCTAGTTGAAGATAGGCTTGCAAGTAACAAACAACTCCCAAATTTCTGTGGCTTCCTATAACAAAAATTCATTTCTTGCACAAAGTCTGGTATAAGGTCCCAGTGACTCCTCAGTGCAGGTAGCCTCCATGTTGTGACTTGGTGGCCCCACCTTCTTGAACTTATGACTCTACTGTCATAAGAATGGCAGGGTAGGAGAAGGCATAGAGACGTCACAACAACCATTCCAAACTATTGCCTGGCAGAGATTTCAGCTTGTAGCCCCTTGAATGCACCTGCCTCATGGGCTGCCTGACTTGCAAGGGGTTGGGGAAGAATAGTTGTTCTTGAACCTGGAAGACGAGACCTGTTTGTGGGTAAGTTCTGCTGATACTGGCTACCACCTAGTTGTTCATGCAAAAAGGCTAGAATTACTTACTTTTGGTGGATGGACCGTTATCACCCATCTGTTATAGGTGATACCTTTGTGAGACTGGGTCACAAGGGACTCTGGGATTTGTTTGGCACTTCTACAGAAAAAGGTAACTGTATATGATAAAGAAGCCTTAGAGATTTCTAAAAAACATAATAAAATAGTTGTTATCTTGAATATGTATTATAAGAGCTTTTGAAATTTTAGCCTTCTTGTTCTTCTCACTCTTTTTTTTTTCCTTCAGTGAGAAAATATTCACAAATGCTACTATTCCCATGACTTATGCAGAGGAAGTTTTAAATTTGGTTTTATTTCCTTTGCTTCCTTGATATTCACTTTATTAGGCTTCTTAAGATGGAGAAAAGGTTACAAATTCCCTTTAGTGTCATTAAAAAGAAGCCTGTCTGGGATGACATAAATGTGATGGTCATTCATGATTCCTTTGAGCTTTATGACTCTTCCAAGAAAATAAAAAGTCTATATGGCAAATCCATAGGAAAAGGAAACTGGCAGGATGTGCCTAATATGATTTCTTAGCAAGTGTATTCCATTAGAGAACAAAAGAATGTAGAAATGCATACAAGTTTTTTTTTTAAATAGGACAAATTAGGAGACAATTTTAGGTCTTTCTGCAATTTTCTCAATGGGAACAATTATATTTTAGGAGAGATCATGTGATCAGTTGTGTCTTGATAACAGTGTAACAATTTCAATAGTTGCACACAGCACATACCATTAACAACAACAATAACAACAACAAAATCTCACAACCCCTGTTTGGCATAAATAAGAACAAGAGAAGGTGCAATTGAATGCTTCAGTATGCAATTACATTTTCTGCATAATTAGTCATAAATTGAGCATCCAAACATAGATGCATGCGTAATTAATTATGACTTATTTAAAAGCACTTGGATCGTGACACTTTGTTCTTCATTTCCTGCAAATCAAATTACTGAAGTTTTCATTTCATTTCAAAATAATTTTCCCAGCATTATTTTTTAAAGTTTCAATTGAGAGATAGGTTGATTACAACGTAAATAACTGATGTGGCGAGGTGAACCCTAGTTGGGGAAGGGTAGGAAGGGATGATATTTGAAGACATATGATAACAGATGTGATGTTATCTGAAACTGGACGGGGAGGTTGAGTCTGAGGCTGGTAGGGATAAGGAAAGAAAGATTTGTTATGATATTTTTAGTTGGGTTAGCCAAGACACCATCTCTACAGATAACACAGGTGAAGATAGTCTGACAATTAAGTGATTAAGGATTTGGAAATGAAGCTAACATTGCCATCTTTTAAAACATGTTCAGTTGAAATAGTCTGTCTGCTAATGAATATTTTATTTTTAGCATATTTAGATGGTGCAGATTCCAGACAGCATCTCTTTTGACAGTTCTTTCAGATTGATTTCCAGGCCATGTGTATTGTCCACATTTCTGCATATTTCTCAAGGGCTATGTGACTATACCTCTGGAACTATGTCTATTGCAAAGACTTAGTAATTGGCACTACCTTTTCTGGCATGAACAGTCATGAAAGCTGAGCTATTAATGCCTTCTCGACTTCTCTGTTCATGGACTTCTTAACTTCTCCATTGAGTGTCCTTAATAGTGTGGACATTGAATTAATATCTCTAGAAATCTGGGGCCATATTCCACACTTGTCCTCTTCAGGGAAGAAGTTGCTTACTATTTTGTGTCAGCAATTCACGTGTTTTTTTTGTTTTATTCTGCGGTAGGTTCATATCTGTTTTAACACAAAAACGTTTAAATCATAAATTATAGGAAAAAGTATCACTTCTACTTAGCTCACTATTAATGAGTGAGTCTCTTTTATGAGTTTCTCTACTGTGGAGAATCCAGATGAGTGATAGACATCTAGCACAGCATACATCTGTTTTGGTGTTGAGGCAATCTCTTAATATTTCAAGAACCTAAGCTCATAAATATCTGGATATATATATCTACAGACTTTCCAGTTTTATGAGCTATGTCAGTGCTTCCCAGGAGGAGGTTCAGGGCATTTTTGTGCAACTCTTGATAAAATTTCAATAGTTATGTCTTCTAAGAGCTGGTCAAATCACTCCTGTGATACAGCTGGTGCAAGAAAGCTGCTGTAATTTCACCAGCTCACCGAACATAGTGAGAAGATCAAGGGGCAGATGCTTCACATCAAGGAGTCCTGGGTGGTCACACTGTCTACTGTTCTGTTCACATTGTGCAATGGTTTTGATGCATTTTACCACTCTCACAGTATTGTTTGTCACAGATGTGATGCTATTTGTAACGTGTCCACATGTGCCCCTCAGGCTCAATTAAAAAACATCATTCTCCAGTTAGAAGTCTCTCCACCAGGTGGAATGACATGAACACCATTTAAATATTTTAGAAATCAGCACAGGATTTCTACATTATAAATATAGGAAATAAAAAACAGTTACAGGGCAAATTCTTTTATCGCCATGGGTTCTTTGAACTGTAAGGTAAGAAGAACTGGGCTAACTTTAATTCCTCAGTTATCTCTGTGTTTTTCCACTGGCTCATTTGGTGATTTCTTTAGTACAAGGTCCTCCAGTGCATTCTCCTGTGATAGGCTTAACTGGAGTAGGGGCAATGTGTCCACCTCTATTTGGACTCAGAGGAAACTTCCAAAATGAGTCTGTTTTGCTGCCACATTGGTCAAGGGGAAAGTTTTCTCTTCTCAGTCTTCAACCATTCTTGGATGATTGTCCTTCAGTTGCTGGGTTGCCACTCGGAGGACCTTTCTGCTTCTCCCTTCAACCTTCAAGCAGAAAGTCCTTTCTATCTTTCCCCTTTGGAGGATTTCTGGGAGTCTTCCTTCTTTTCCAGTTTACACTTATTGTTTGCACACTGACCTCCCTTTGCACTTTTTCTATCTACTCTTTCAGTGGAAAGCCATTCTGCATAGGCTTTTTAAAGTCCCATTCTCAGGTAGCCCCCTTTCATTTTGGCTAGAGGAGGGGGAAAATGGCCTTGAGGATGGTAGAGAAAGCATGGGGGAATATAGAGCCTACACACAGATTAAGATTCCAACATATAATCCTGACACAGAACAGAGTTTTGTCAAATTTTCTCCTGTTACTTTTAAGGTGATTTCGAAGAAGCAATTCCTTGAAATTGCTTTCATCATCTCACCCGGGCTGCCCTTTTCTTTATCTGCAGCCTCTGGCTAACTGGGACTTGACTGAACAAAGTTTGGAAAACTTCTGGAGAAGTTTCAGATATTTGGGGTACCTTGGGGCCCTGACAAAATCACCCTAGTTCTTTCTTTGGGATAGGAAGAACATTGTTCTCTTTTGCCTTATGTTGATTTCAGGAAACAATGTCTGTGTAGGTGTCCTCTGCATTATAGCACATCAATTTCACTAGGCTTGGTCTGAAAATATAGTTCACCTCTCTTCTATGAGTCAGAGAAGTCCTACAATTGCAAGAGACTTTTAAAATTAGGGAAGAAACTTTTCCAGAAGATATTCTCCCCTCCCTAAACTGCTTTCCAACCTTCTGGGATGCAGCTCAATCCTGGAATTTTGTACCTCCAAAGCTAGGACCCTACATGTCTGGCTCTGAATGAGGGAGAGCTGGCACCAAGGTTTTCTTTGAATAATAAGAGTCCTTCACACCCTGTTGATTCAAATCAAAGGGATCCACATCAGTTTTCACATCTCACTGATTATTTTGTATATGGTGCTCCATGTTCATTTAGGCTCAAAATTGCATCCATATATTTCCTGCTTTTCATGATCTCTTTTGCTTCATTTACTCTTTTGAAATATTACCAATAATTTGGGTGCCCAATTGTTCATGAAGTGGTAGCTCATTTTGTGCTGAAAAGGCATTTTTAGAAAAAAAGGATTTATTCTCCTCATCCTCATCCTCATGATATTATATGTTGATTTCAAAAAGACCTAACCATCTAAACCCATTGAGATTGCAAATGATCTCTCCTTTCCCAAAGTTTGAATTAATCCCTCTTTAAAATCTTTTAGCAGTTTTTATTTTATGGTTGATGAGGTCTTTGCCAATGAGTTGCAATAAAAGAACTTTGTCTCAGATAAGCTCGTTACCTAGGGAGCTTGAATGGAACAAATATACCCAAGGAAAACTAAACTTTTAGTTCATAGACCAAGAGATTTGATTCAACTGGTGTAGTATTTTGCATTAATGGTGGTATCAATCAAAACTGAGGGTGCCATTCTGGGCTTAGGGTGTGAAGACATTCCTTTTCAGTCTTTTATGACAGTCTTCTGCTGTCTTGCTTTTCCTTTTACAGCATACACTACATGCACTCCTTCATTGTCTTAGAGGAAACTGGTCAGATTCACCCAGTTGATATGTGGGCTTCGTGTTATTTCATTATTTGTCAGATCAACTGATGCTGGACATGAGAGGAAGAACCAAGTGATAGCACTGACCTAAAAATGTCTAGCAAAGCTTGGATCTGGCAGTGCTCTGGGCCACTGCTAGTATACAAGAAGGCTTTTGTGTAAATTGTAAGGAAACTGCTTCTTTGGGCAGACCTAAATTACAAAAGATACCCCTTCTTCAGGGTGAATGCAGCTTCTTTCAGAGGCTGGGCTGAATTTTGGCCTCCTCAATTTCCCTTTATTGGGTTTCTTTGTGCAGTGTTCAAATGCATCCTTGATGGAGGTCCTGTCAATGCTTCAGGCCAGAGTGTTGCAAGAATCCCAACATACACAAGCCAGAAGTCAGATAGGATCAAAGAGAGGGGAAGGCAGTAATGACAGACTCTTTCTAACTGGGTGCTGACAGGGTGGGAAGAGGAAGAAATTGGAAGTGTTGTAAGGGTAAGCAATGGACAAGGCTTTATTTCCTTTTTCTGTACAATTTGCTTAGAATGTCAATTTTGGAGGTTAGAAGGAGACATGCTGTCCATGTCTGCAGTCTAGTCCTGAAATATAAAACTTCTGGAGATGTGGGATTTGCAGTTGGCACCCTTCTTGTTTCCTAAGAGAAAGCTAATCTTTGGAGAGGTTGAAGTATATGTGCATAGTGAAGCAGAGGTGAGACATGGGCAGAGGGTTCACTCTGGTTTTCCACCTGCTCTTTTGCCACTGGGTTTCATAAGGCACCGTTGAGAGCCACAGCCAAAGGGGCCCCAGCAAACTTCCAGCTGCCGGCTGATGATTGGCTCACAGCGGCCCCAGCAACATCTAGCTGATTGGCTCCTCTGCGGTGATGTTCATTGGGCTGTTTCCCCGCCCTTTCAGACCACGGAGCTGCTCATTGGGGACTTCTTTGGCTCCGCCCACATGACCCAGCCAATCGGCCTCAAGAGCAGGAGGATTGGGGGAGGTGGAGAGGCTTGTGGGTGAGAGGCTGGTGGGAAGCCGGTGGTGGCAGTTGGGCTCTGAGGGTTTTTCTTGAGGAGCTGTTTTGTTTGGCCTTGTGTGGTTCTAAAAATAAAGTTAGTTTCTTTTGACAAGTGGCTCCTGAATTGTGCCCAGCCAGACTGTTTCCCACCTGCTCTTTTGCATTGGGTTTCATAAGGCACCTCTGTAGCCTTTTTTATAAATATTTACCCAACTCCTCCATTCCCAGCCTAGCTCATGTTTGTTCAGATACTTGTACACAGAGTTCTTCTCTGCCATCTTAAATAGAATAATAATAAACCAGACTAAAATTGTGACATTAATTCCACAAATATTTAGTGAATGCATGCAAAGCACTGTGCTAGAAAACGGGAAAACAGTGGTGAACAAGGTGTGCAAGATGCCTGCCCTTGGGGATCTTAAAGTCTAGCTTAAATACTCTTAAATTTTGGTGCAATTATGAGAACCTTATGACTCATTGAGCTATATGGGAATGGCTCTTTACCCCTACATCAAATAACTGCATTCTTTTGTGCTTTTTAAAAAAGATTCAATCAATTTTTATGTTTTTCTTGTTGATTATCTCTATAAGCTTTATTGTTTTCATTATTTCTCTCTCTCTCTCTCTCTCTCTCTCTCTCTCTCTCTGGCTCTCACTCTTTCTCTCTATTATTTTATTGTGCACCTAGGTATGATATAATCAACATTGTTAGAATTGTTGTGTAAAGTAAGAATAGTGTATAGTTATATATAGAAAGAGTTCTTTTATGTAAGTTGTCCACACACCTCAGTTTATCCATTTTGGTGATGCTCAGTGGTCTTTCTTATCTTCTTCCTGATTTTTATCCATATCCTAGAAATGATTTCTGGAGACATAGTAAGGAATACTGCCTTTAAAGAAGTCACAGTAAGAGGTTATGACATGTCAAGCCTGAAAATTATTTCAGTGACCTGTCAAACCTGAAAATATTTGGAAGGTATATAATCACTGAGAAGTTTTAAGCTGCCTGATATTACTTACACCTAATGAACAGGAAATTAAATTCTTGTTCAGCAAATATTCACTCTATTTCCTCTCTCCCTTGTGATGAAATATAGTTCCCTGCTTCACTAACTTTTGGTTTGACCATGTGACTTGGTCAACAGAATGTGAGTGGATGAAATGCAAGCAGAGGCTTTAAATAAGCACATGAGGCTTAGCTTGTCCTCCAGCATGCTTGTGATTGTGCAGAAAAGAGCATGTCAAAGATATTCACTGCTGCTGCAGCCTGATTGAAACATGTGGAACAGACACAAGCCCTAATCTCAATCTTGCAGCCCAACTACCTACCTCTCAGCCTGAAGTGGACATCCTGGCCAGTCTGCAATCCACAAGTGAGAAAAATACATGCTTGCTGCCATAAATTTTGAAGTAGTTTTTTTTCTACACAACATTATTGCAGCAATAACTGTCTGATACACTGAATTCAGAGGGGCAAAATAATAATAATATTATGGTAGATATGTCCATAAATATGTTACCTTCAATGGCAAAAGTGACTTTGTGTTTCTGGTTAAGTTAAACGTCTTATGTGCATAGTGAAGCAGAGGTGAGACATGGGCAGAGGGTCCATTTCCCACCTGCTCTTAAGACACCTCTGTAGCCTTTTTATAAATATTTACCCAACTCCTCCATTCCCAGCCTAACTCGTGTTTGCTAAGGTAGAGATTTTATTCTGGGTTGTCAGGCTGAGCCCAATATAATCACAAGGGCCCTTATACTAGGGAGGCAGGAGGCCAGGGTAAGAGATGTGACAATGGCAGTAAGGTGATGTGGCCATGAGCCAAGGAATGTGAACAGTCTCTAGACACTATAAAGGGGAGTTTCTTAGAGGAGATCAGCATTGCGCACACCTCGGTATTAGCCCCGTAAGAGTCATTTTGGATTTCTGACCTCCAGAACTGTAAGATAATACATTTTCATTGTTTTAATACATAAAGTTGTGGTAATTTATTGTGTCAACAACAGGAAAATAACACAAGACACTACCAAGATTAAATAATTACCATTTCTCTCTGCTACAGAAAATGTTTATATTTAGAATAATGCATTATGAAATCATCCTGTTAATGTATTCAGAAAATATCCTTTCTTGAAGCCAATCACCTCAGTGGTTTTCCATAAACTCTTCATTTAATATAATAGAACAATCAAGATGGTAGCATTATATAAAAAGTGGATTGTGAGATATCATCCCAAGGAAGAACAAACATGTAATACAAAATAAATCCTTTTAACTTTGTATTTTCAGGGTATGGAAGAGTGGGGTCCAAGTTAGGGAAATATTAAAAATATAAAATATTTTATAATAAATATAGATATATTGCTTTTAAGTAATATGAGTATCAAAAAATAAATTAATAAAGAATAAGTAGGAGTTCCTAATTATTGATGTCTGAAAAATATACCTGTCTATACCCCATTTGTAGCGATTTGGTTCCAGAAATCACTAGAGGGATTAGAGGTTAAGAATCTATGTTTGAAGCATTTTAAAAAATTATCATTCATTTATAATTTTCAAAAAAACATACATTAAAGTATGGAATAGTTTCTCACCTTCAGGAGATTAAATAATCTCACCTAGATTGAGCAATAATCACCATTTTGCTGTATTTATGTATTTTAAATATTTTTATCATGAAAAGTTTCAAATAGAAAAGTAAGAGAATGTGGCACAATGAACTGCTATGTCCCATTGTCCAGTTTCAACTCATCTAAGTTTGTTGTCACCGGTACCATTGTTCACTCTCCCCAGACATTGTCTTTTAAATAAATATTTCAGCCTGCACTGTGAAATGATAAAGGAGTCTTTTACAAAACCTAACCACACTGATAGCATCACACCTAATAAAACCAACAATAATTTTTTAATATGTTCACAGAACAAGCTCAGAATTTGTATAATCTATATTTTTAATCAACTCCATAGGAGATTTCCTGCTCTTCTGTGGTTTAAATGACTGCTTTAAGCACTATATTTTATAATGTACATTTTGTTATGGAGTTGTGAAGATGCTCAAACTCAGTTCATTCTTTGAACTATTTCATATATCCACATTGGATATTTATTGGCATATTAATATTGGATATTGATCAATTAATTATTAAAAGATTAGCATATCTTATGGGAAGATAGAGAACAGGTGAGAGTCACGATTTCTGACTTCCAGGAGATTAAAGGTGAAACAAAGCAAAAAGAACTGAACAGGAAGAGGGCATAGTTTGAGATGGCAGGTGACCACGGGAACAGGGTGGGGACCAGAAGTCAGAACACACACAATTGCCAGAAGCAAGCAGCAGCTCTGCATCCTGGGTTGGTAAATTCATCTAGTAGGATCTTACAGTCAGGCAGTGTGTTAGGAATTCAGCCTGAAAGTGAGCAGGGTTGAGAAATTCCAGTGGAGACACTGGAAATAAGACAAAGGCCAGCAAGAACTGAGGCTTGGTCTCATACCCTGCCCAGAACCTCCTGAGCACTAAGCATTGTGTGCACACTCACACCAGATAGAGAAATACTTCATGCGTGCATTGCCTATGCTAGATGTACCTCTCCTGTCAAGGCAGGAAGTGACCTTGAAATGGCTGGAAGTGGGGTCCCTGCAAGATACCTGTCTGAAAGCGACACCATGGGGCTGAGGAAAAGGTTTTCATTCAGGTCCTCACCAGAATAGATTTGCAAGGTGCACCTCCTGCTCATGAGGTATTTTTGACTTGCTCTCTAAATGAATCTGCTATTCGGACGGGAGGGAGTGTCATAAAAGGTAGCCATAGTTGAGAACACGAGCTTTATCTGTTCTCTCTCAGGCCCACCCCATAAGAGAGATGAGCACACTGGGAAAAGAAGGGGTGGGGCAGCAATGCCAGTGGAGGGTGGGGCAGGGCTCCCTTTGCTATGGGAGAGTTTTGGGATAAGCTCCTGACTGCTGAGCCAAAGCTGTGAGGTTCATCTGGAGAGGCTGGATCAGAACCTAGAACCTCCAAATCCAAGACCTCATGGGACCCTGGTTCATTCTTTTCCAAATATAAAATTGGAGTAATTACTGATCAAACATGCCTCCGAGATGAATAATGAAAAGCTAATAATTGTTTTCCTTCCCTTTTAAAGAAACACACCACACTCAGACGCCCATTTACAGATATTTTCAGTTAAAATGTCACATAATATTTGTTATATCAGCGGGAGAATGGAAATTGAGTTGGCAGTGAAGCATCGAAGTGACAACTGTTACCTTGGAAACTGTAGTAAGCAATCATAATTACAATTAGCAAGACTCCCACAAAGTGTACATAAATATTCGCGTGCCAGAGATGAGTGCCACGTACCAGACAGCAGAGTAAACTGTGTGCCTGTCGTTTCTTTGACACGTCCTTGTAGATGTTAAGGTTCTGTTAAGAGATATTGCAGCTTCTTTGAATTTAGGTGAATATATTTCCTCTATGTGCTGGTTTGGGGGCTTGTAACATAACGACATTTGACATGTAGCTGATTACATAGAAACTTCAAGTGACCCTTAGTTGAAGTACAGCTAGTCTTGAATGGACTTTTAAACAAAGCCTGATCTCAGAAGAAAATAAGGCAATTGTAAATAATAAACAGTGCCGTAGCGCAATTACGAGGGTGCCCTGGGGAAAAGTGTTGAGACACAGAAGGAATGGTGAAAGCGTATGATTTGATCATTCTCTGCTACTTGACTTCTGGTTTCTTCATTATTGCTGTGGAAGTGTTGCCTTTGATTCAGACTTCACTGTCTAATTGAAAGAAGCTGGAAGAAAAGTGAGTGATAGATTTGTTCTCACTTGGACACATCAGGAGTGTCCTGTCCTTTGTGAATGCTTTCGTGAACAAGGGGAGAAAGGCAGTTAAGTCAGGAGTGTGTTCTGGTCTGTATTTCTGAGCACTTGTGGGAACAAAGCTTTGGAAGTAAATATATCTTCCTTGGAAAACCATTGTTGCTTGCAGGGCCACAGGGCATGCCAAAAACTCCATCCTCTCACACACAGTAGAGTTTTCTGTTCGGCTTGTCTGAGCATGTTGGCTGCCTGGGGCTCTCCAGATAAACACGTGTTGTTAGCGGTTGCCACGATGTGAGGGGCAACAAGGGGAGGAAATGTTGACATGCTTCCTTGGAGAGCGGAGGCCTTGACCTGAACTTGAAAGAAGTCTGCTAAAATGAGTAAAAGGAAATGACCTTGGCATAGACACGAAAATAATTGGAAGAACTCATATTTTGATCTGTAAGGATGGTGTTGGGGGAGAGTGCGTGGAAGCAGGGGCAGTGAATGCCCCACAAACAGCCCTCCCCTCTCAATGACATCACGTCTGTACCTGTCCTTACTGGAGCCCCATTTTTTTTTTCTAAGTAACAAAGGCCAAGTCATATACGATGCCCTGCTCTGACCTATGAGTTATGAACTCACACCTGCTGTATGGATGATTCTGCTCTTTCTGGGGGTAGTAGCTCCTGGAACAAAAGGAAGCTAGAATGCTTGTCTCTACTTCAGGTTTCCAATTCTTATCACTCCAGGCTGCCTGCCCCAGAGAATAAAAAGTGATTGGTCTGGGGTCCCAACAGCCACCACCATGTTGCAAACCAGACAAGCGAAGTGTGTTACGTTCCCTCATTACAGTTTGATCCAAGGTAGGGAAATAAAGTTATTGCAGTTAAAATGAGGATTTCAACCATTACTTTCTGCAGCAACTGGAAATGTAATTGCTTATTTGAAGCTTTAGTAAGTTCTCTAGGACAGACAAAAGAATGCTGTCAGGGTTTCTTCCTTGAAACAAACCAATAATAAACCCCTATGATCTAGCTGGGGAGAGGGATTAAGACTTCCAATCTATTAGTAAAGCCTATGATACCAACTGTTACCAAATGTGACAATATGGAGCCCCATGGAAGTACAGCTAAGGGAGGGCCAAGATCTCTGGGAAAGGCTTTAGGTGATGGTGTTGGGGATGGCCTATATGACGGCAGAGTTTGCAAAGACAGACCCCGTGTGTGTGTGAGAAGGACGGAGCAGAGTGCCAGGAGACTCCTACTGGGCAAGGAGCCAAGGGCCCTGGAGCAGAGCCTGTGACTTGCATCATTTTGAGAGTCTATTGCTGTATGTGAATGGCTCCAAACAGTGTCCCTGGGCTCTGGCGGCTCCCAATGCTCAACCTCCTGTTGGGAACCTGCTCCTAGAGGACTCAGCACCACTCCCATTCTGAACTCCAAAACTTGACTCTCAACAACTGTCCTATTTGACTTCTCTATTCTTCCTCTTTCCCTTCTTGTTTCTTTCCCACATCCCTTTGTTAACCCAAGAATACAGCGATTAACTAGAGTCTAAATATTATAGCATATTATCATGATTAATCCTTAAATAAAGTCCCCCGGAAAAATAACACCACACTGGAAATAGTAACTTCCAATAATAATAATAATAATTGAGGATCTACTATGTCCTTGGTACTTTGTCATTTTTTTAATCTTATGTTCATTAGAAAAATACATTTATATGGTAAAAATAAAATAGCATAGAACAGGAGAATTAATGATAAAAAGCTGTACTCTTTTACCCCCACCCCTTCTTATTCCAGTTCTTTCTCCAGAGGGCAATCTCTTTTGTGTTCAGGCCTTCTAATGATTATCTCTGAACCTGTAAATAAGGTACTTGCATCTCTTTGAGTTTTTGAAAAAACTTTAGACAATATATGTTGACTCTCAGACATGAAAGGCAAGGACTTAACTCACTTATATTATACTCCAGCCATCTCTTAACCTTTACTTTCTCATGATAGTTAACATTTCCATCTGTCCCCAAACCATAATGAATGAACTCTTAGGAAATTTTGCTATCGGTTGAAAACTGAAAACAGCATTTGCACTCTTATAACCATTGAATATTGTTACTTCAAAGCCAGGTTGAAGGTTAGGATTGCATTTCCTTCTATTGTAACTTCAAGGCCAAAAGTTTTCTCTGCCTCTACTTTGCAACAATTGCTTAAAGTCTAGAATGCTTCACAAGTGAGTCACGGATTTCTCAAACATCTTTTGATGGTTGTTTCTGTTTCCTTCTCCCCCTGGGTTCTAATGAACTCATATTACACATTCATATTTAAAAGTAAAGGAATATGTAGCTGTTGTGGATTTCCTCTGCCCTATAAGAATTAAAGTCTACTTAATCACATAAACAGACAGGTTAGGGTGCATTAATTGCACACTTACCTCTGGGGTGAACAGACTGGAGTCCCTCCTCAGGTCAAAATGAGGAACATACATCTCTGGGCAAAAGCTTCCAAAAGAGTCTTTGCTTCTTCCAATAAGTAGTTTGTTCAATTTCCTTAAAAAGACCTCTGGAAATTTTGTTGGGGATAAATGTTGGGCTATCTATTGCAAGAAGGGAGAGGGAAGGGATATGGTGTTCCTTAATGCACTGTTTTGTGTGTCAACATTCAAAGAACCTTCCTGATAGCCCAACCTGTTAGCATTCCCCTGGGTCTAATGTGCTGCTCTAAGTTTGGAGTCTCTAAGGGCTTGGCAACATATTGAATTGCATGTTTGGGGTTGTGGTGCCACCTCTCTGTTTCACCTATTAGCAGCTTCTGTTCACTTTTTGTCTTGCAAAAGTTTCTTGAAATCTCTCATCCATGAAAGCCATAGACTAAATGTTTGTGTCCACCCCTCCCCAATTTTGGGTAATCTCTGGGTGGGGTGTGTGTGGGGGGTATTTTTCAGCGTACTGGACTCTTTCTGGATCTCTCCCTTTCCGCTATCACATATGTCCAATCAGTAACCTGGTTTCATGGATGGACTAGTCCAGTGTCTCTCAACCCTGGATACATGTCAGAACACCTGGATGGCTTTGACACCCACCATGATCTCGGCACCATTTCAGGTCTAAGAGAATCAGAATTTCTGAGAATTTAGTTCTGGGCATTATTATTAAAAAAAAAAACCAAACAACTTTTTATTTTGATTAAATTTCAAACTTGGAGAAAAGTTGCAAGAAAGTTTCAACTAACTGACAGATATTCTTGCTTCACCCCCCACTGTGGCTACAGTTTAAGAAAACAAAACAAATCAGAAAATTACAAGTGTTGGTGGTAATATGAACTCTTGTGTATTGTTGGTGGGATTGCAAAATGGTGCAACTGTTATGGAAAATTGTACTGTGGTTCCTCAAAAATTGAATATAGAATTATTATATGACCCAGTGTCCTATTACTAACATATAATATATTATTTATATATGAGTAGCAGGATATATACAAAAAGAATTGAAAGTAGGGTCTCAAGGCATATTTGCACACTGATGTTTATAGAAGCATTATTTGCAGTAACCAAGAGATGGAAGCAGCCCAAATGTCCATCAGTGGATGAATGGATAAACAAAATATGGCACAGACATAACATAATGCTCTGCAGCCTTAAAAAAACAAAGAAAATCCTGCCAAATTCTACAACATGGATGAACTTTGAGGACATTATGTAACTACAAAAAGACAAATACTATATGATTTCACCTATATACAATTTTTAAAGTAGTCAAATTCATAGAGATAAAAAGTAGAAGAGTGGTTACTAGGGGCTGGGGGGAAGGGGAAAGAGAAATCGTTGCTTAATGGGTTATAATTTCAGTTCTTCAAGATGAAAATATTCTGGAGATCTGTTTAACAAAAATGCATATTACTTAACGATAGGGAACTGCACTCTTAAAAATGATTAAGATGGTAAATTTTATATTGTTTTTTGCCACAATAAAAAAAGTCCTTAGTTTCCTGTTATTATTTAATTTTTTTCTATTTTTCTTTTAGTGTAAGCTTTGAATGGTATCCTTTGACTCCTACCTATTGTGTACATGCTAGTCAGTGAGTTACGCATGGATAGTCTTGGCCATGCACCCAGGGGATTCTGTTCCATAACTAGTGCTGAGAAGCACAGGTGACTCTCCCATGCACCCCTTTCCTTCCAGCCATATATTACGATCCTGTTCCAGCATCCATCACCCCACATGCTACAGCGCCCTGACTTAGCTTTCCCAGACTGCCTGTTCAATCCTTTCTGCATACTATTGCAAAAGTTCACTTTGTGTCACTTTCTCCATTGCTAAAAAGTGATCAGTGGTCTTGTTCCATGGTTTCAGTTCACAATAGGTGAATCCATTTGAGCCATGGCTGGGACACTTGCCAGTTATATGACCTCTGTTAAGTAATTTAATGGGCGAACACAGTTGCTGGGTCAGAGCACTTATTCAATAAGCATCCTTCCAGTTTTCCTTCATCAAGCTCTGGTATGCCTTTCACCCACCCTCCTGGCCTCCCCTCAACTCTCACAGATAACTCTGAGTTTTCTAACTAAACTTCTCTCTTTTTTTTTGGTACTAAGAATTGAACCCAGGGGCATTTAACTACTGAGCCACATTCCCAGCCCTTTTTATGTTTTATTTAGAGACAGGGTCTTGCTGAGTTGCTTAAGGCCTCACTAAGTTGCTGAGGCTGGCTTTGAACTCGCCATCCTCCTGCCTCAGCCTCCGGAGTCACTGGGGTTACAGGCGTGTGCCACCACACTTGGTTTCAACCTTATCTTTTAAGGCCAGATTCCAGTTTCACCTCTTGCCTAAACACTTTGGCTAGGAATGCTCCTGCTTTTCTCTGCACATCCAAAATAGGATCTGAAACTGAGGTTCAGAGAGGTGAAGTAACTAGCTCAAGCTTGCATAGCAAGTAGGAGCAGAGGCTGGCTGGATGAATCAAGAGTACACCTTCAGAATTGGTACTACCCTGCTATTGTCTCTCATTAATGCACACACTAACACATTCAGCTTTTAGTGACTTGTGTTCTTCCACTTTGCAAAAGTGTAAATAAAAACAGAAACCTAAGAACAGGTGGAAGGAACTGACTGAGTTGACTGAGTATGCTCTACTGGATAACTGTGAAATCACATTTGTTGCTTTGAGAAACATCTGTGGTCTTGCTTTAACACCCACAGTCCTGGACCACCCGCCCCTTATATGATTTGGCAAGTTACTTATCTCACAAACCCATTCTACTGAAAAGTAGGAATTGTGCCATAAGCATCTAAGTACTTGGTACAACATTGTTGGAAAGCAATAAACATGTCTTGCATAATAGGATCTATCTCATAATAGCTGATACTGAATACTTATTATCTGCCTGGCTCCTGCTCTAAGTGCTTTACATTTAAAACCTCATAGTAACCATATGAAATAGATCCTATTATTGTTTGTTTTTTCCTACTTAGGATCTGAAACTGAGGTTCAGAGAGGTGAAGTAACTAGCTCAAGCTTGCATAGCAAGTAGGAGCAGAGGCTGGCTGGATGAATCAAGAGTACACCTTCAGAATTGGTACTACCCTGCTATTGTCTCTCATTAATGCACTAGCAAAATATGATCATTTAATTATATTACTGCAAATTATAATTGTTCATATTTTGCTCCGAGATGTGGACCATATTGACATTTCTGTTTCACTGACTTTCCAAGTGAATGAATATCAATGATCCCCTCAGTGTTGAGCAGGTAGACTTTAGCGCTCTTTGGGGTCAACTGTTGAGAGCCACAGCCAAAGGGGCCCCAGCAAACTTCCAGCTGCCGGCTGATGATTGGTTCATAGCGGCCCCAGCAACATCTAGCTGATTGGCTCCTCTGCGGTGATGTTCATTGGGCTGTTTCCCTGCCCTTCAGACTGCCAGCTGATGATTGGCTCACAGCGGCCCCAGCAACATCTATCTGATTGGCTCCTCCACGGAGCTGCTCATTGGGGGACTTCTTTGGCTCTGCCCACGCAACCCAGCCAATCGGCCTCAAGAGCAGGAGGATTGTGGGAGGTGGAGAGGTTGGTGTGTGGGTGAGAGGCTTGGGGAAGCCGGTGGTGGCAGTTGGGCTCTGAGGGTTTTTTCCTGAGGAGCTGTTTTGTTTGGCGTTTGTAGTTCTAAAAATAAAGTTAGTTTCTTTTGACAAGTGGCTCCTGAATTGTGCCCAGCCAGACTGCAGCAGTCAACTCCTTTGCATTTTCAAGTAGACCCCGCCACCTACTTGATGTGTGGTCTTGAACAAGTCACTTAACCTTTCTTGTTTCTCATCTCCAACTTCCATCATTGATCATTTACATAAGATTTGTTGCCATAGTAATAGAAAATAACACTGACCTATCTTTCAGGAGTGAGTGTCATGGGGATTAACTAATTTACAGCTGTGAAGAGCTTTCAACATATGAACTGCTAAACAAAAGTGAGATCGTAAAGAGAATTTAAAACACTATCAGCTTGTGGAGCGTGCCCACATTTGATGCCCATCATTATATGTTTATTAGTATTACTACTCATAATAAACTTTTATGAGGTACTTTAAGAGGTTGAAGTGTTTTTATGAGAGCTAATTAGTTGTTCCAACCAGCTCTACGAGGTAGGTCAGTATTTTTATCATCTCTGTTTTGGAAATTACATTAAATTGCTGCATGCACCATTAAAAAAACCTTAAACTTCTTGATATTTGGAAGCATTTTTTTTGACTGGAGACAATTCTTGTACAGCTACCCCATCCAACACAAAGATTGCATCATGGGGAAGTGGGAGGGTGAATTATGCATTTGGTACTCAGCATGCAACATGGGCAGGTCTTTCCATTTTTAATTGTTTGGATGTTTCCACATTAATTATGTGGCAGTTTGGGGGCTAGGTTCTTGTGTGTATCAGTCAGGGTGCATTTAGGACAATTAAACCCATTCTAGATATTTCAAACAGAAGTTTAACTTTTTTCTAGAAATTGATCACGTTTTCAAGGGGTTGCAAATGGGAAAATTAGGTGTGGGGAAAGACAAAATTAAAAAGAAGAGGCCAGGGCTGGGATTGTGCTTGCCTAGCATGTGCGAGGCCCTGGGTTTGATCCTCAGCACCACATAAAAATAAAATAAGGATATTGTGTCCAACTACAACTAAATATATATATATATAAAAGAAGAGGTCAAACCAGAAACTAGTTACTTCAGGAATCAGTCTCGCTTCCAGGTTTTGAAGGAGCAAAAGAAAGGAAGCCAAGTTATCATCCAGGAACACCACTTGCTCTGGGCTGGAGCCTTGGAGAGAAGCCCACTGCAGGAGCCAGAATCACAGAAAGCAGGCAGCCAACTGCAGAGACATTGCTAGAGCAAGAAAAAAAAGGGTCTTCTCTGCTCCTGCACTCTAATTTTGCACGGACCAATAGAAAGTCGGAGGCAAGGGAACCTGGGAAATGTGGGTTGTGGGTCTCTGGCACCAGTTACACACAGCAGAATGGAGAAGGTGAATAGAGGACTGAGAGACAGCAGGTAAGTAACTGGTGCCTCTTGAATTCACTAATTTTTCCTGGAGGTTAGGGAGATTCAGAAACTTGCTGTGGCAACCCGTGGTTTGCAATTCTAACTCAGGTTTCTAACTCCAATTGTAATGTGTGCTCAAGGTGCCACCTTGGTCTCTTTGAGCCTTAGGGTGCTCACTCCCCAATGGAGCTCCAGTGGCAGGTGGTAAGAACGCTTATCTCTACCTACCTTCATGGGTAAGATCAAATGAAATCATATACATAAAGCACTTGGTTGTTGTTAATGCAGCCAACAAATACAAGTTAGTAGTGTTGTTTGTAAGTAATTTTTATAAGGTTTTGCAGAACTTTTCATAAAGAAATATAGAATGGAGCTGGGTGTGGTAGTGAATGCCTGTGATCCCAGTGGCTTGGGAGGCTCATGAGTTCAAAGGAGGATCATGAGTTCAAAGCCAGCCTCAGCAATTTAGTGAGGCTCTATGCAACTCAGTGAGACCCTGTCTCCAAATATATATATTTAAAAAGGGCTGGGGATGTGCTCAGTGGTTAAGCACCCCTAGGTTCAATTCCTGCCCCACCCCCCACCCCCACCCCCGAGAAAAAAGAAAAAGAAAAAAATCTAGGATTGAGATCAAGTTTTCTAGAATCAAGTTGGAGCCTGTGTCAGCTTTTTATCACTGTGACCAAAATACCTGACAAGAACAACTTAGAGGAGGAAAAGTTTATTTTGGGTTCATGGTTTCAGAGGTCTCAGTCCATGGTTGGTCAACTCTGGGCCTGAGGTGAGACAGAACATCATGGCACTAGGGCATGTTGGAGGAAAGCTTCTTAGCTCATGGCAGCCAGGAAGCAGAGAGAGCAGCTAGGAGCAAGAGCAGCCTGAGACCACACCCTGAGTGTGGACCCACTTCCTCTATCCCTGCCCCACTAATCCATTGATCAGTCCATAGCTCTCATAATCTAATCTTTTCACCTTGAACATTCCTGCATTGCCTAACACATGAGATTTGAGGGGACCTTAAAGATTCAAACCATAGCAGAGCTTCTTATATTAAGGCTGTGGCTGAACAGTGAGTGTGTGTGCATCACCTTTCAGTAGATAGTTACTAGTTTTTTTTGTCTTCACTTGGGATTACAGAACATATTAAAGCACTATTTGCAGTTTCTGATTTGTGTGGTTTCAGTCCTATAACCAGTATTTTAAAATAAGAATTTGTTACACTGTTATGAATTATCTCAAACCGTATAGAAAAGGAAACTGAGATAGAACACATGTTCATTAAATAGTCACTTAAAAACAAATAATGGGCATCCAGTCTTCTGACCTCCCCTCCAGGAGTAGGCATGGGGTATATTAGAAGTCATATTCCTGTCTGGGCAACCTAAGGCAAGCCATTTACCTCTTTGAAGCTTAGATCTTCATTAATAAATCAAAAATACTTGCCCCGCCTATACAGAGTATAGGTTTGAGAATCAGTGGGGATAATGAGTGGAAAAGTGTTTGGTAAAACTTAAAGTGCTATACCAGTGTCAAGGACTTCTTCTGAGTTGCCTGATGCCTCCTGGGCTATATGAAAACATGGCTTCTGGAAATACTGAAATCCTTATGAGAAAACAAGGCTCTGTAGCATCCTATCATCAGTCATTCCCCAATGTCATGAACTTACTTAGTGTTTATGCCCACCCTTCCCCATCAGAGACAATGAAATCACTCCGGTGGCCAGCTGCTTTCCCAAGTAACAGTCTTATCATTTGTATTGCTCAGAGAAAGGCTATGTCAGAATTACTCACCCTAAACCCCTGCTTTTCATCAATCTCTTTTTGACTGCAGAATCTCATGGAGGAAGACAATATCCAAATTGCTTTCCATCTAACAACTCACCCCAGACAACAACAAAAACAATGACAGCCAATCTAAACCAAAATACTGGGTGTTAAGTGACTCATGCATTGGCAGGTGAGCGGCCATTAGCGGGGATCCTTGTACCACTCTGATATGTTTGTTTAAGATGCTGTGTTATGGTTGTCATCTCTGGAAGATGTTTCTTTCCTTGGGAATGAGCCAACCATTTCCTCCTCTGGAGGCTAGAGGCTGATCCTGCTTTTGATTTGGCTGAATTATCAGGGACTCAATTTCTGCTGCTCTTCCTTCCCATGGAACCCCAAGGACTGGGGCTACTCTGGGTCAGAGGCATATTTTTGATGAGGTAGGGCTAAGTGTCCCTTCTTTTGGACAATACCCCAGAGGGAAGAGTCAATTCTCCTGCCCATGCTGATGTCCTGGCCAGCAGCTGATCTTGGTACATTGCCTTCTATCTAGTGGTCCTAATGTGAATTGGAAGAGGATCCCACAGAAACACGTGCTTCCTGATTTCCAGGGCAACCCCTGTACTGTTCATGAACATCACACAGGAGTAGTTTATTATACAATAATGATGGAGTCCGAATGTGTATTGACCAGAGCAAGGTGATGAACAATAATGGCACCATTGCCTTCCACCTTCAGTAATTCATGGCCGAGGAAGGAACTATAGGAGGGACCAGTTTGACTTCAACTTAATGACACAGGTGCTTCAAAAACAATTTGTGGGTAAATAATACAAGTCTACAAAATTAGTGTACTTACCAAAAGGCAAGCACTATACCCCAAGGAAGCATATCTGTTTGAATTTAATTGATTTAAAATTAGTGTTTCTTTCTTTTGATGGCCCCATTCTTGTTTACTGGGAAAACATTCACGGCAAAACACATACTGTGTGTGTACCTGGGCATTGATATTCTCACTGGCAAATACTCTCCACCACAGCGCCTAGATACATATTTGCCTCAGAGACCTGAACCACTCTAAAGGAACCGTTTGGGTTTTCCTAAGAAAAGTCTATCTTTGCTTGACAAGAATGATGCTGATTTTTAAAATCACCTTTCAGAACAGTCCTAAGGCTGTTCCTTGGCTTCTTGATCTGCTGAACTTGGGGGAAACAGCAGAGCACATTCTGTTAGGAAAGTATTACTGTGAGGCTGTGTTGCTGGCTCCCCCTTCATTCCCTGAGTTCTGGGGGTAATACAGAGTGAGGGAAGAAAGGGTGGATTTGTTGTTTAACAAAGATCCTTTGTCTAGAAAGATTTTTTTTTGTTGTTGTTGTTGTTATACTTCCTCATCTGAAAGAAGAAGATTCTTCAGGAAATTCATAGCACTCAGAAGATTCTAAGAAACGGATGATGGACACACACAGTTGTCTTAGATTAAGGATCTAACTTACCTGACAGCACCTATTTATTCCTCCTGCAGTTTGAAAACACACACACACACACACACACACACACGCATGCACGCACATGCACATATATTTCTATATATTCTTTTGATGAACATGATGCTTGCTCATTGTGGAAAATACACAGAAAACAGAAAATAAATATTAGCCTTCATCTTACCCCACTGAGGTAATTTTTAAATGTTTTCTATCTATAACCTACAATGTAATATTTTTGTAAAAAGGAGGTTATATGGGTTTGCCTTGACACAATTTGCATGCACTTTTATGTATTATTATATTAAATGTATATTTCCATGTTCCATGTTCTACTTATTATATTAGTAGCTTTATAGAATTTTATCATGTAATGGACTGGTCCTAATTGACAGGATTTCCAATTTTTCCAAATTGTAATGTTATGGTAAATATTTTGGTAGCTAGTTTGGTTTCTCTTTAGGATAAATGAACTAGAAATGGAATGAACGAATTAGGGATACACAAAATATTTAGACTTTTGAAAAGTGTTGTTAAATTTCTGTTCATAATATTTATGCCAATTTTATTTCATTTTATCACCAGAAGCATGAGTGAGTGACCACTTCCCAATATATTTACCAACATTATGCAATTTTTTCAACCTTATCTAAAAATAAGATGAGAGATATGCCATCAAAATCTAAGCAACACAAACAGGAACACTGTGAAATCATAATTGGTACCTGTTAGGGACTGAATTGTTTCCCCTCCCCTAAACTCATATGTTGAAGCCCTAACCCCCAACTGGACAGTGTTTGGAGACAGGACCTTTAAGGGGGTAATTAAGGTTAAATTGGGTCATGTAGGTGGGTCTTAGGCCTTAATCCTGTAGGACTGGGGACTGGTGTCCTTTTTTTTTTTTTTTAAGAGAGAGTGAGAGAGAAGGAGAGAGAGAATCTTAATATTTATTTATTTATTTTTTAGTATTTGGCGGACACAACATCTTTGTTGGTATGTGGTGCTGAGGATCAAACCCGGGCCGCACGAATGCCAGGTGAGCGCGCTACCGCTTGAGCCACATCCCCAGCCCAGGACTGGCGTCCTTTTAAGAAGAGAAAGAGACACTCCCTTGCTCTCCCTGGGGTAGTGGGGCGGGGTGTGAGGACACAGAAAGATATCTGTCTGCAAATTGAGAAGAGAGGCCTTACCAGACTTCAAACCTGTTGGCACCTTGACCTTGGGCTTTCAGATTGCAGAAATGTGAGAAAATAAATTTCTGTTGTTTGAGCTACGCAGCAAATTGTTATGGCAACCTGAGCAGACTAATACAGTACTTGAGGAGAGTTTTGGCAAGACCCAGGTATTCAGCATGTCAGAGGCTGCATCAGGGGAAGGTGCAAAAACAACAGAGTGGGAAAGATGACCTAGGGGCCCTGGGAAAGTGTGGGTGGAGCTCCGAGCTAATGGCGCTGATAGCAAGGTGGGCATAGGAGGAAACGTAGCCTGCCACAGCAGAAAGCCAGGCAGGAACTTATTTCTACTTCTTTATTTTTAAAAGGGCTCCTGCCTGTAGAGCAGCTGGCCAAGGAGCTTTCCCTTTACTTTCTCCTGATAGTCTAACTGCCTTTGTCTCTGAAAACTCCTGTTCGAGCATGACTTCCATATTTTGCTGACATAAGTCCCCTATATACCAATGGTGGATAAGCTAATTGGTGTTCTGGAAATATCTTTTATAGCAGAGCCGATTGTAACTCATTCTGCGACCCTGGTTCCCTCGATTGTAATTTAAGGAGGCTGGAATAGAGCAGTGAGTTTTAAAATTTGTGCACTGAGTAATACCAAAGGCTACATCCTCCCCTCTGCTGGTGGTGGAGGTGGGGCTGAGGGCACGTTATGTTATAAATCTAACTGGGTTTAGGGCCTCCCCTTTCCTTGCTTTAACAAAACAGCTCTGGGTTTTTCTTTACATATGATTTTATTTAGAGAAAAGGTCTGCAATGGACTGAATGTTTCTGTTCCTCCCAAATTCATATGTTGAAATCCTGATCCCAGTGTGATAATATTAGGAGGTGGGGCTTTGGGGAGGTACATAGGTTATGAGGGCAGAGCCCTCATGAATGACATTAGTGCCCTTTTAAAGGAACCCAAAGTACTCTCTCCCTGTCTTTCTATATGTTAAGGATACATGAGAAGATAAGAGACTGCAACCCAGAGGAGGGCCCTCATAAGAACCTAACCATGATGACACCCTGATGTTGGACCTCCAACTTCCAGAGCTGTGAGAAGTAAATTTCTGTAGTTTATAAGCCACCCAGTTTATGGTACTTTGTTAGAGCAGCCTGAACTAAGACCAGGTTCTTCATCTTAAAAGTCTTGAGAGTCTTGAGTTGGGATGGTAGTAAGCTGTTCCTCTTATAAGTCTGTGGTGTCTAACAATGGCCTATTACTTGTGTGGGCTTGGTATACTTTACACTGCTGTCCTGCACATTCACTCCTGGAGTTAGTAAGGATGTGTATCACCACTCCCACTCCATAGGCTTGAAAATAGGCAGTGACTTCCCAGGGTCTCACGGTCAGATATCTGGAACCTAACCTCAGGTCCAGCTCTATGTGGCTTCTTTTCCCCAGTTCTCCTGTGAGGGGGAAGCTAAGAGTCTCATCCTTAAAATCCATGAGGAAAATAAGGAAAAGAGTAGTAATGCTAAAAATGTAAAGGCCCAAATGAAAAGTAGAATGCTACCAGAGTTTTTATTTTTTAAAAGCTAATTCTTAAGGTTGTTTTTACTTTCTTGTTTTTCTGGTTTGTCTGTTTTGGATGGTGCTGGGGATCGACCTCAGGGCCTCAGGAACGCCCAGGTAAGTGCTCTCCCACTAGGCCACATTCCCAGCCTCCTGTTTAGCTTAATAATATTGAATTACACTTTTTGAATATAAGGTCCAAAATGGCCATTGCTATGATCTAGTGCATGTGACTAGAAGGCCATCATTTTAGGAATTACAGATAAATATAAAACCCTGCCGGTAAGCATACTCTAATTACAATCTAAGGCAAAAGGCCTCCTGAGCTCTGAAGTCTTACCCTGGGAACTGGTAACATTTTCTCTTTCCAGCATGCTGATCACCTTCCTTTTCTAGGCCTCATGTCCTCTTCATATTTAGTAATAGATTCTGCTTTCCTCTCTTGGGTTCCATTATCTTCTAATTCATGAAGAACACAGATGTGGTTTGTCAAGGATCCCCTTACTCCACTCATTTAAACAAACTCTTTTCCAATTTCTATCTTACCTTACACAAATTGACTGGAAATGCCTTTCCATGCTCCACCATAGCCCTCCAATTTGGATTTCATTCCCTTTACTTTTGAAGAAACAAACCCCAAACAAATGAACAACAAAAAACTATTTTTGACCTAGAATCTCAGGTTGTCCTTGTTGCTACCTGAATATGGTTCTTACGTGTGGTTACCTATTTTTGAATATAATATAATTGCCCTTCAGGGACCTTCATAAGAAATAATTGCTATTCTTTTATTTAATCTCTGTTGAATACATAAGATGACCCATTGAAAACATAGTAGTCATTGTCTCTTTCTGTGCCCTGCCACCATATCTCTGTCTGTCTCTTTCTCTGTTTCTCTCACCTCTTCCACACTTAAATTCTCCATCCTGGCTGCAAGCAATCTCAAAGAAAAAAAAAAAAAAAACAGAATAAGCCAGTTCTGAGGTGATACTTCTCTGGAATGGTGGCATGTGTGTGTGTCCCAGAGGTGAACAAGTATTTTCCCTTGTAAGAATTTGGGGAAAGGAATAATCTGAAGAAGAAATCCCCCCATTAAGCTGAGAAAGCTTGGAGCCAAATATATCTTCTGATTTTATAGATGCACAGACTCACAAAAGCTTAATAAAAAGGAACTTGAAAGGAGAAGATTATCAAATTGCTTTTAGGCTCCCTGCTTGATTATTTTAGGTACTAAGTACATGTGCCAATTTGCTTGACTGATTTAATGGTTCCCCCTCTATGACATTGTTAATCATAATAATTATATTAACTTACATTTGTTTAGTACTTCACAGTTTTTAAAACATTTTATATCCATTATCTTATTAGATCTTCACAACAAACTTGGAGAGCTGTGCTTGCCAGAAGAGCGTTTCTCTTGCTGGGAATGACATTTCCAGAAGATCTGAGGCTGAAAGCTTGGAGAGGAGGGAGGGACCAAGTAGGCTGAATCATAGGGGTTGGAAGGTGTCACTCCACTGCAGCTCCACCACATCCTGGGTGAGAGTGATCAGTCTTGACCCAACCGTGTAAAACATCATTTGCTGAACTTCACCACATTTCTGACCCAGTTGAACACTGTGGGAGCTTCCCTATTTTACCCACCAAGATAATTCTTGGCATCATTTTTGTTACTATGTCCCCTGCGAGTGTGCTAGTATAATGCCAGATTTGTGGGACCCCAATAGACCTCCAGGAGCCAAATCCAATGCAATCACACAAGAGTCTTTATTGCAAGCTCAAGCCTGGACTCACAACCAATCCTAATGCAGTGGTCCCAGGGAGTGAGTCCAGGTCCTTTGTTCAGTGAGATTTTATAGGTTTTGGGGGGATACTCTATGCGTCACAACATCACACAGCAAATCATTCCATACTGCAGGAAAGTCAAACAACAACTCTTAACATTGATTAGCATATTCGCTGGCGGGAACAAGTTGGGTAGGGGTGATTGGTTAGTACAAGAGGGGGATTCCTTTGAACTGATTGGTTTAGGCCACGAGGGGTGTACGTGCTAAACTACATGGTTTTCCAACATGTTATCAACCACCATAAACTAGTGGGGGTCATCTGGCATCCCAGGTATTTTCCCTGTCTCATGCTGATTGGTAGTTGCTAGGGGGTTGCTATGGATCCTCACCTAGACTGACTGAGTCAGGGACACCTGGCACTGCAGATCTCTCCTGTTATTTGCAGACAAACAATTCAGTAGGATGGGTATGTGCTTAGGAATGCTCTGTGGGTTTTTCCAAGGACAAGGGTTTGGACAGGCTTTGCTCTGAGGTAGAGGCTGGTTTCTCAAAAATGGAGTCACATCAGTTTCTCACTAGCTCTGTCAGATTTAACGCTAAGAATTTGCAGCTCAGTTCTTCCAGAGGCCTGAAGTAAGGCTGCTGCTGATGGAGCAAGCCTATTGTTTTTCTTTCTTGTTTCCAGAGTAATATAGCCCCAATTTCTAGATGATCTATATTTATTAGCCATAGAACACCAAAGCTCTGCTTAGTCCCTACTCACTCTCATAAGGACAACAGCTTGTCCCCTCTTATACAGCCTTTGACACAGAGCAACTAAGGTAATTGCATATTCATAGATGTGAAAATTGTATTAAGAGATCACACAGTTTGTTTGCACAGCCAGAGTTGGTGATCCAGGAACAGTCAGTCTGCAGATCCTAGCTCCCAAACTAGTTATCTTTCCATTTTATGATAGAATAAAGTTTGGTATCTTTTCCTCCTTCCTCCCCTTTTAAAAGTTTTCAGAAATAGGAAAAGTTCCAATAAGCCTTTTTTTTTTTCCCCTCCAAAAATCCTGATCATTATTTTGCCATTTTACCAAACCATTTCTGCTGTGCTCCGAGATCATTGAGTAAAATGGAAAAGTGTGTTTTTATTGGAACTTTTTCCCAGTCCATAACCCTTTTCTCCAAGAACTCTCTCCCCAAGCACAGGGTGAATTCTGATTGCCATGTTATGGCACACGACTCTACCTTCTTACCATGGCTGCGTGTAAAACAGGTGAACCGGAGGGGAGGGAGCAAATGGTCTGTTTGGGAATGCTGAATGGGAATGAATAGATCATTCAGTTTTATGGGTTATTTGAACTGAAGGCAGTTGAACTCTGGGGCTGGGGTCACGATGTTTGGCTACATAAATATTAAAGAGAGACTGAAGAAAGAAGAAAAAAGCAGGGACAAAGCTGAGGGCCGAGAAAGCATGCAGGGCTGGAGGGCTGGAGCTAGGCAGGCAGCAGGAGCAGCTGCCTGGGGTGTTAACTGCTTTTTACTTCCTGGCTCCAGATACACAAGCAGCCCAGGCCCTGTTGTAATTTCTGCCCTTGGATTTCTTGAGAAATATTTCTTTCTGAAACATTCGTGTTTTTGTTTAAGTTATGCTAAAGAGAGCTTCTCATCCAAAGAACTTTAGCTTGGATGTTCTAGAAACAACTCTTTTAAATTCTTTGATCCAAGCATATTTGTGATTGGCTAAGTATAGGAAATATCCTGCACCAGCCACTGCCCTAGGTAGGCATACCTCGTTGCACATGTCCCCAGGTACACATGTCCCCAGGTATACTTGCCCAGGAGACTGTCTGTCTCAGTTGTGCCTGGCTTCACCTTTTCCTCAGCCTGAAGCTCCCTGAGAGGGCAGCATCCAACCTGACACTTACATACTTTGCCTTCCACGACATCCATCTCAGCAAATGTGCTGCTACATGCCCATTTTCTTTCTCTTGTGCAGCCGCCCTGTCACTCATTGTTTGCTAATGACTAGTTGGCAGGCAAAGAGAAGAGAAGTGGCAGCCAGCCTGGCCTTCAGACTGGAAAGAAGCATGTTTTTTAGGGAATGAAAACATTATTTGGGAAGAAGCACGTTCCAGCACTGAATATTTCTCTTTCAAATTCCTGCTGGGCTCCTTCTGTCTCCGAGTGTCTGTGCCTTCCTTTGTCACTTCCTCCCACCTCCTTCCCAGATGGATACTGGCAGGGCCATCTTATTTGGGGATGGGGCTGCTCAAAGGCAGGTGTGGGCTCTAGGGGAGACTCTAATATGATCTCCAGGAAGTAAAACATTATAGTGGTTACAATCATGAGAAAGTAACAGGCTGCTATTTGGAAACCTTTGACATCCTCTCAAATTTTTCTAGAGGGAAAAAAAAACTGGTGAGAGATATCAGGTTCTCTCTGATATCCACACAAAAAGAAGTCTCCTAAGCCTGTAGAATGAGGGTACCCTTGTCTTTGATTTAATATATGTTCCAGAGAAGGGCCAGACTCTTGACACCATTTTTATCATTCCTGCTTACCTGGGAAATACCCCGCCCACCTCACTCCTCCAGAGCCCTACAGGCTGGGTACCTGGGACCAGCTCTATAAGGCTGTCCCTGGGAGAGGCGGGTTATGTTGAAAACAATGCTGATTATTCATCTGTAATTCACTATATACCCAACAGTTTCAAAACCCTGTCAAAAATGCCACTCAGGTCTGCACAGAGCACTAAACACTTCTCAGCCAGAAGAGGGCGCTGCATTCCTGATTTTTTTTTTTTTTCCTTCTCCTTTAAACCAAGAGAAAGTCCGAAAAGCGTGAAGGACTTTTACATCCACCCTGTTTTCTATGTATCAATAACAACACAACAACAAAAAAGTTCATCTGTTGATCACAAATAGTCAAGTGAAATATTAGGAAATGCCAGCCAGGCAGCTGGTGCAGAACACTGCTCAGGATGCAGGGGCCCAGTGGCTTTTGGAGACCATATTTCTTATGCTGCTTGCTCAGGTTGGAAATGAAGTGACAAAAAAAAAAAAAAAAAAAAAAAAAAAGGAACAAGGGTCTCTTGCTAGTGAGGAGCAGTGGGTAATATATTTGTTTGTACTATGGGATTGCAGTTCTACTAGAAGGCACACTTGACATTTTGATGAGTGCCTCCAGGGAGAAAAGGTACTAACTTCAGAACTTAGTTTTAATTATACTAAGGAGATTACATTATTCAAAAGCATCCCACTGGTAAGGTGCAACATTTCCTGAAACAGTTTAGTGGAAAATGCCACATTAATCAGTTCAATATTTCACTCAGAAGGCTTAATGATGGGAGAAGTTTAAAGTACCGTAGCATGATAATGCAGAGGAAAAGAAAAAAGAATGTTCATTTAGAGTAAAGGACTGAAATAGTTCTTAGACTTTCTTGTGTCTTTCCCCCATTAAAAACTGGCTGGCTGTGCTAGCAATCCAGTAGGGATCAACATGTGGAACCCCATCCCTAAGCCTGTAGAATGAGGGTGCCCTTGACTTTGATTTAATATATGAAATAAAGGCAATAAGCAAAATAAGGGGGAAGAAGTATGTCATGTGAAAGCCACATCCTCTGCCCATCTGCTTTAATTCACCTGGCAGTTCTCTGCTCTGCCCTCGCTTGGTCCAGGTTGGTGATGTATAGCTGCTTTCTTCCCCATACAGAAGGAAAAACGATCCTTGTAAATGGATGCTACTAGACATTAAAGGCAGATGGGCAAATGTGATTCTTTTTTTTTTTGTTTCCCTTTTTTTTATTGGTTGTTCACAACATTACAAAGCTCTTGACATATCATATTTCATACATTAGATTGAAGTGGATTATGAACCCCCAATTTTACCCCAAATGCAGGTTGCAGAATCACCTCGGTTACACATCCACAATTTTACATAATGCCCTATTAGTAATTGTTGTATTCTGCTACCTTTCCTATCCCCTACTATCCCCCCTCCCCTCCCCTCCCATCTTCTCTCTATACCCCATCTACTGTAATTCATTTCTCTCCTTGTTTATTTTCCCATTCCCCTCACAACCTCTTATATGTAATTTTGTATAGCAATGAGGGTCTCCCTTCATTTCCATGCAATTTCCCTTTTCTCTCCCTTTCCCTCCCATCTCATGTCTCTGTTTAATGTTACTCTTTTCTTCCTACTCTTCCTCCCTGCTCTGTTCATAGTTGCTCTCATTATATCAAAGAAGACATTTGGTATTTGTTTTTTAGGGATTGGCTAGCTTCACTAAACATAATCTGCTATACTGCCATCCATTTCCCTGCAAATTCTATGATTTTGTCATTTCTTATTGCTGCATAGTACTCCATTGTGTATAGATGCCACATTTTTTTTATCCATTCATCTATTGAAGGGCATCTGGGTTGGTTCCACAGTCTAGCTATTGTGAATTGTGCTGCTATGAACATCGATGTGGCAGTATCCCTGTAGCATGCTCTTTTAAGGTCTTCAGGGAATAGTCCGAGAAGGGCAATAGCAGGGTCAAATGGTGGTTCCATTCCCAGCTTTCCCAGGAATCTCCATACTGCTTTCCAAATTGGCCGCACCAATTTGCAGTCCCACCAGCAATGTACAAGTGTACCCTTTTCCCCACATCCTCGCCAGCACTTGTTGTTGTTTGACTTCATAGTGGCTGCCAATCTTACTGGAGTGAGATGATATCTTAGGGTGGTTTTGATTTGCATTTCTCTGACTGCTAGAGATGGTGAGCATTTTTTCATGTACTTGTTGATTGATTGTATGTCCTCCTCTGAGAAGTGTCTATTCAGGTCCTTGGCCCATTTGTTGATTGGGTGATTTGTTATCTTATTGTCTAATTTTTTGAGTTCTTTGTATACTCTGGATATTAGGGCTCTATCTGAAGTGTGAGGAGTAAAAATTTGTTCCCAGGATGTAGGCTCCCTATTTACCTCTCTTATTGTTTCTCTTGCTGAGAAAAAACTTTTAAGTTTAATTAAGTCCCATTTGTTGATTCTTGTTATTAACCCTTGTGCTATGGGTGTCCTATTAAGGAATTTGGAGCCTGACCCCACAATATGTAGATCGGAGCCAACTTTTTCTTCTATCAGACGCAGAGTCTCTGATTTGATATCAAGCTCCTTGATCCATTTTGAGTTAACTTTTGTGCATGGCGAGAGAAAGGGATTCAGTTTCATTTTGTTGCATATGGATTTCCAGTTTTCCCAACACCATTTGTTGAAGATGCTATCCTTCCTCCATTGCATGCTTTTAGCCCCTTTATCAAATATAAGATAGTTGTAACTTTGTGGATTAGTCGCTGTGTCCTCTATTCTATACCATTGGTCCACCCGCCTGTTTTGGTACCAGTACCATGCTGTTTTTGTCACTATTGCTGTGTAATATAGTTTGAAATCTGGTATCGCTATACCTCCTGATTCACACTTCCTGCTTAGAATTGCTTTTGCTATTCTGGGTCTTTTATTTTTCCATATGAATTTCATGATTGCTTTATCTAGTTCTACAAGAAATGCCGTTGGGATTTTGATTGGCATTGCATTAAACCTATAGAGAACTTTTGGTAATATCGCCATTTTGATGATGTTAGTTCTGCCTATCCATGAACTGGGTATATTTTTCCATCTTCTAAGATCTTCTTCTACTTCTCTCTTTAGGGTTCTGTAGTTTTCATTGTATAAATCTTTCACCTCTTTTGTTAGGTTGATTCCCATGTATTTTATTTTTTTTGAGGATATTGTGAATGGAGTGTTTTTCCTCATTTCCGTTTCAGAAGTTTTGTCGCTGATATACAGAAATGCCTTTGATTTATGTGTGTTGATTTTATATCCTGCCACTTTGCTGAATTCATTTATTAGTTCTAGTAGTTTCTTTGTAGACCCTTTTGGGTCTTCTAGTTATAGAATCATGTCATCTGCAAATAGTGATAATTTAAGTTCTTCTTTTCCAATTTTTATGCCTTTAATTTCTTTCGTCTGTCTAATTGCTCTGGCCAGTGTTTCGAGAACTATATTGAATAGAAGTTGTGATAGAGGGCATCCCTGTCTTGTTCCGGATTTTAGAGGGAATGCCTTCAACTTTTGTCCATTCAGAATGATGCTAGCCTGAGGCTTAGCATAGATAGCTTTTACAATGTCAAGGTAAGTTCCTGTTATCCCTAGTTTTTCTAATGTTTTGAACATAAAGGGATGCTGTACTTTGTCGAATGCTTTCTCTGCATCTATCGAGATGATCATATGGTTCTTATCTTTAAGTCTATTGATGTGGTGAATAACATTTATTGATTTCTGTATGTTGAACCATCCTTGCATCCCAGGGATGAATCCTACTTGATCATGGTGCACAATGTTTTTGATGTGTTTTTGTATTCGATTCGCCAGAATTTTATTGAGGATTTTTGCATCTAGGTTCATTAGAGATATTGGTCTGTAGTTTTCTTTCTTTGAGGTGTCTTTGTCTGGTTTCGGAATCAGGGTGATGTTGGCCTCATAGAATGAATTTGGAAGAGCTCTCTCTTTTTCTATTTCCTGAAATAACTTGAAAAGTATTGGTATTAATTCTTCTTTAAAGGTTTTGTAAAACTCTGCTGTATACCCATCCGGTCCTGGGCTTTTCTTGGTTGGTAGTCTTTTGATGGCTTCTTCAATTTCATCCATTGATATTGGTCTGTTCAAATTGTGTGTATCCTCCTGACTCAGTCTGGGCAAATCATATGCCTTAAGAAATTTATCGATGTCTTCACTATCTTCTATTTCATTGGAATATAGGTTTTCAAAATAATTTCTAATTGTCTTCTGTATTTCTGTAGCATCTGTTGTGATATTTCCTTTTTCATCTCGTATGTTAGTAATTTTAGTTCTCTCTCTTCTTCTCTTTGTTAGCATGGCTAAAGGTCTGTCGATCTTATTTATTTTTTTCGAAGAACCAACTTTTAGTTTTGTTAATTTTTTCAGTAGTTTCTTTTGTTTCAATTTCATTGATTTCCGCTCTGATTTTAATTATTTCTTGCCTTCTGCTACATTTGCTGTTGTTTTGCTCTTCCTTTTCTAGGGCTTTGAGATGAAGTGTGAGCTCATTTATTTGTTGGTTTTTTCTTTTTTTGAGGAATGACCACCAGGCGATGAATTTTCCTCTTAAAACTGCTTTCATTGTGTCCCATAGATTCCGATATGTTGTGTCTGTATTTTCATTTATCTCTAAGAATTTTTTGATTTCCTCCTTTATGTCTTCTGTAACCCATTGATCATTCAGTAACAGATTGTTCATTTTCCATGTGATGTAGGATTTTTCCTTCCTTCTTTTATCATTGATTTCCAGTTTCATTCCATTATGATCAGATAAAATGCATGGTATTATCTCCACCCCTTTATATTTACTGAGGGTTGCCCTATGGCATAATATATGGTCTATTTTTGAGAAGGATCCATGTGCTGCTGAGAAAAAAGAATATCCATTTGATGATGGTTGATATATTCTATATATGTCAGTTAAGTCTAGGTTGTTGATTGTGATATTGAGTTCTATAGTTTCTTTATTCAACTTTTGTTTGGAGGATCTGTCCAATGGTGAGAGAGGTGTGTTGAAGTCACCCATAATTATTGTGTTGTGGTCTATTTGATTCTTGAACTTGAGGAGAATTTGTTTTATGAATGTATCAGCACCATTATTCGGTGCATAAATATTGATAATTGTTATGTCTTGTTGGTGAATGGTTCCTTTTAACAGTATATAATGACCTTCTTTATCCCTTTTGATTAACTTAGTCTTGAAGTCGATTTTATTCGATATGAGGATGGCCACCCTGCTTGCTTACGAGGACCGTGTGCATGGTATATTTTTTCCCATCCTTTCACCTTCAGCCTGTGTATGTCTTTTCCAATCAGATGTGTCTCCTGGAGGCAGCATATTGTTGGATTTGTTTTTTTAATCCATGATACCAGCCTATGTCGCTTTATTGGAGAGTTTAAGCCATTAACATTCAGAGTTACTATTGATATATGGTTTGTACTTCCATCCATGTTTGATTGTTTATCCTTTTTTTAAAAAAATTTAGTTTGTTTCTCCATGATTGTCTTTCCCCTCGCCCTCTGTCTTTACTGAGGCACTTCCCACTGATGGTTTTGGTTATTGTTTTTCATTTCTTCCTCATGTAGTGTTTTGCTCAAAATGTTTTGCAATGCTGGTTTTCTGGCTGCAAATTCTTTTAACTTTTGTTCATCATGAATGATTTTTATTTCGTTGTCATACCTGAAGCTTAATTTTGCTGGATACAGAATTCTTGGTTGGCATCCATTGTCTTTCAGTGTTTGAAATACATTGTTCCATGACCTTCTTGCTTTCAGTGTCTGTGATGAAAAATCCGTTGTTAACCTTATTGGTTTACCCCTGAATGTAATCTGTCTCCTTTCTCTTGTAGCTTTTAATATTTTCTCTTTGTTCTGTATATTGGATATCTTCATAACATTGTGTCTTGGTGTTGGTCTACTGTGATTTTGTGTGCTCGGTGTCCCGTATGCATCTTCAATTTGTATATCTGTTTCCTTTTTTATATCTGGAAAGTTTTCTGTAATTATTTCATCCAGCAGGTTACTCATTCCCTTGGTTTGAATCTCTGTACCTTCTTCTATCTCGATGACTTGTAAGTTTGGTTTTTTTATGTTATCCCATAACTCTTGGATGTTTTTCTCGTGATTTTTTACCAGCCTTTCTGAGTTGGCTAGACTCTTTTCAAGATGATATATTTTGTCTTCATTATCTGACATTCTGGCTTCTACTTGCTCCACTCTGTTAGTGATACTCTCAATTGATTTTTTAATTTGGTTTATCGTTTCCTTCATTTCTAGAATTATTGTTTGATTATTTTTTATAATCTCTATCTCCTGATAAAGATTCTTAACTTCTTCTTTTATCTGTTTATGTAATTCATTCTCAATGTGTTCTTTCGCTGCTTGAATTTGCTGTCTTGTATCCTCTTTAAGGTTCCATTCCATCTGTCTAAGGTGTTCCTTGAGTTCTTTATATGACCATTTTTCTGATGACTCTAGGTCCTCCTGAATATTTAGGCTGTCCTGCATTGTTTGTACTCCTTTTCTTCCTTGCTTTTTGAAGCTGCTCATGTTACTTCTTGTTCTGTTTGACTGCTGAGTTACTGTTTACTCCTATAAATTTATTAGATGCTTGGGAGGAAAGGTATTAGAAGGGAAGGGAAGAAGTCACTAAAGAGAATGAGAGTAAGCAGGTAGAATTCAAGGAAAGGGGGATAAGAAAAATTAAAGGACAAAAGAAGAAAAAAATAGGAAATAAAAAAAGAAAAAAATTAAAAAAAATAATAATAAAAAAATTAAAATTAAAATTAGAAGAAAAAAATTTAAAAAATGTAAAAAAAATTTTAAAAACAACAAGAAAGAAAAATGAAAATGAAAGAAAAACCCAAATAAAAAAAAAAGAGAAAAGAAAAAAAGGAAAAAAAAAACAACTAATAAATGCAGTCTTAGAGTTTGATTAACTTCTCTTCCAGTAGGTGGCGCTGTGCCCACCAGGCCAAGTTTCTCCTGTCAATACATGGGAACCAATCACTTTGCAGCAGTTCCTCCTCCCAGACTGGGCAAGTCTCCAATCCTGAGTGTTTAGGGCCTCCTCTTGTGTCTAGTCACTTCCCACTTTTCCTCTAGCCAGGCCCCTCTCACGGGTGCCACTCATCACAATACTGGCTACACGCCATGTCTGCTGCTCCCGGGAGCCCTGTTTTCATGAACGACTGGGCACACTCTCCCTGTTTGCCATTCCCTCAGACCCTAAGTTTGTAGAGCTTGGGGCTGAGAATCCTCAGCGAATTTTACTTGCCCTCCGGTAGCCACTCCCCCGGTAGCTGGTGCAAGAGACCTCAGCCGTCAGCCCTGGTGGGAGCGGTAGTTCCGCGCCGCGGGTCCCGTGCCACCTCTGATTCCCTCGGGCTGGCTGTCGCATTCACGGGAGAGCTGGGAGGGGCCCTTACGGGAGAGCTGGGAGGGGCCCTTAAGGTTTCCCCGATGTGTGGAGAGGGAAGGCTAGGGGATTACACACCTGTAGCACAGGTTTCAATGAAGTTATCTCCTCCGCCGCAGTCTGATGACATCAGTTCTCTGCCATAGTGGTGTCTCTTGCAAATGGCGACAGTTCGTTTCCCTTTGCCGGGCAACCAATGCAACGGGTGGGTCCTTACTGTCTCTCCCAAGCCCCGTTTCAAACCTGTGGCCACTACTTATGAAGGCTCGGTAGGCATTTACCTCCGTAGGATGAGAAGGGCTGACCAGTTGTTTCAGCCGGATGGATTAATGCTGAGTCACAGCTGTTTGTCTTCTGCACCGTGGGCTGCTCGCTGGTCCCCGGAACGATGGAGGCCCCAACCGCAAATGTGATTCTTGACTATCTTGTCTTTTTCTTCCCATTATTTCCCCCAACTCATATTCTAATTACCATCTGCGATCTACAAATTTGGAGTGAGATCTGGCCTGACATTCAGAGAAGTTTGTACTTATAACACAGGTTTTTACCTGAGAGGTAATACACAAAGGTGTATTGAGATGCTAAAGACTGAATGTTGCTGAAGTCTGGAAATTCAATCCAGGTGGTATTAATGTCTGTAAATATACAAGTCAGCAGCCTATGGTTAGTCAAATTAGATGAATAATTTTAAAAAAAAGGAAAATGAAAAATGAAGAAAAGAAAAGAAGGACTGAATCAAGATTAATTGTCCACACAGATATCCAGCAACTTGCTGCAAATAGCTGTGTGGCCATGGTGGCTAAGGTAAATGGGCACTGGTTAGGGAGCAGAAACAGTCACTATTTGTTTGTATGATTATTAAAATTTTTCTCCAGTTTTTGGAACTATGGTGTGGGTATGGTTAGTCATTCAAAGGTTCATGGACAAGAAACCTGATTCTCTCTGTTAATGCTGTTAAAAGGTGAACCAGGCTAGCGGGAGGTGATTGGGTCATGACTGTTAATTAATTAGGTTTTGCAGGAGTGGATCAGATCCCAGGAGAATGATTTGTTATAAACAGTGAAGCTGGCTCTCTGTCTTGCTTCCTTTCTCACCATGTAAACTCTCTTAAATGCATTCCTGTGTCCACCATGTTGTGATGCAGCCAGGGGCCCCTACCAGACACTGGACTTCCAAATAGCATGGTGTCAGCATCTGGAACTGAAAGCCAAAATAAGCCAAAATAAACCTCTTTTCTTTAAATATTACTCAGCATCAGGTAGTTTTATATAGTAACACAAAACTAAAAGTTTAATTTCTCTTTAGCTCTTGTCACAAAGGAGCTGAAAAGCTGTGAATTTCAAACTAAAAATCAGGACTAAAATATGAGCTAAGTTGTCTAGAATGTACACTACATAACATTTCCCTGCCCTGTTTTCTTTCCTCTGTCACTGAATATCAGAAAACATTTTTACCACCCGTGTGCTGTGGGTTTCCTCCTTTATGTGCATGAGAGTCACCCTTGTTTTTACCTTCAAAGCTTTCCACTTCTCTGACACTTTTCTTCCTCCTATACGTGTCACCTTGTTTCTTTTCCTCTGTAGCAGGTCCCTTTGTAGCTTTATTTTCTGTGTATTTTCTTCTACATATATCCTTCCAGGCAACTTTCTCCATTGAAAGAGTCTAACCTTGGTGCTTTCTGAAATACTAGCTCATTTTTCCTAATACAGGAATCCTCCAATTTTTTCTTGCTCTAGTCTCATTTTGCTTCTAAGACTATATAAAAAAATTATAGTAAATTTAAGTTTTTTTTAAGACATGCACAACAGCTCATAAGATTTTAACACCATTCCAGGGAAACCAGTGTGTATAATTTTATAATTCAAATTACAATCTAATGTCATGTTCCTAGGCTGATTCACAGCACACGTGCTTGAAGGAAATTTAAGCAGGAGTATTTTTTCAGGGTCTTCCACTGTCTTGATGGTCTTGGAAGTCACAGTTAGATGTTACTATTTTATGTTGCTTTATTTGCTATTACACAAAGTCCTTTGTCAGGCTTTGGTTTCATTCTTCAAGTTAGATTGAATGGTTTTGATTATCTCCCTGTGTTCCTCTCTGTGGCCTTGGAGCCCAGTCCTTACAGAGCTCAGGGCTGCTGACACTCAGGGTGTCTGTTTTATTATTCTGATTGTTGTTTTCTAGTTTAGGACACCACGGGCTGTTCTACTCTTCGAATGTGATTGACTCCATTGTTGGATTTTTACCAAGTTAGCTTTCTAAGCCTTATAACCATACCCAAGTCTTAACAAAGAAATTGAAGTGTAGAAAACAGAAATTTAAGTGTTTAATCACCCAGGATTTGCTTGATACAGAGTGCAGGCTACAAACTGACTTGAAACGCAGTGTTCATTAACTATTATAAAAAGACTCCATTACACTTGCACACAGTGGTATAAAGTCTTCTTTGTGGTTTTAAAATAGCTGACCTTTCATTTGACACAAAGTATCTAGTGGGAGAAAAAGGTAAAGGACACCTACCTATCCATCCCTTATGCAGAAGAGGGCTAGGGTTTTGATTCTGTCATTGTCCCTTGTAAGTCCCTGTTCCACAAGTACCTTTTATGCCTTTATGAATCATTTCTGACTTTGACATGAACTGGTGCTGGCTGCTGGCCTGACCTCCTTCTATACCGATAATCTCTTATGATTTTTTTCATCTCTTATGATGTGGTTTCACTATCACCATAATAATCATTTACCAAGGCTTGTTATCTGCCTCTTCTTGGGCAGTGCTCATCTATTCTTTAAAATTGAAGCTGGAAGAGCTCTTGTGTTTAAATTTTTTTTTCTCATGACTTTGGACTTGAAAAACTTCAGTTGATTCAAACCATGTGCATTAACCTTGCCTGGCTCTATCTGAGTCCCATCTTTTCTTTAATATAGCTTATTCTATCACTTGGTTTCTCCCAAACTATACATCTGCCTGTACTCTTATCCAAGTTACAAATAACTATTTCATTTATTTACTCCATATTTTTATTGGTGCATTATATTTGTACATAATGGTGGGTTTTATTGTTACATATTCATACATGCACAGAATACAACAAAATAATTTGGCCAACATCATTCCCCAGTATTTCTCCTTTTCCTCTATTTCTTTTTTTTTGTATAATGATCAATTCAAGAAAATAAAAAATACTTAAAGTTGCATTTTTAATAAATACAATTTAAATTTTAGAAATGACTAAATTTACAACTACCCTTTAATGTTTCTTTATTATTTTAATGCTGCTGAACAATTGCACTTTATTGCTAAAATTTCAGAAATTATTAAATTAGCAAGTGCAATAGCTGTACTTGTACTTGAGAATCATCTGGGAACTTTTAAAAACTGTAACACAATCCACACCCCCAGAGATTTTGATTCAGTATGGTCTGGGGTTTAAGCGACCTTTTAGAATAACTCTGAGAATCACAACAAAGAAATATGAAGCTGCCGATGCTGAGATTTGAACACGTCAATATCACGCAACACAAATTGGAGGTGTTTTATTTTGTCTTTCTTTGATCTTTTGAACTTTAATTTACAAAATGTGGCTTCCCTCATGGTTTTATCATAATATTGTATTCTCCAAAGCATGAATTAAAGAAATTTTATTTAAAAACAGAAAAATAAGAAATTTAAAACAAAGAAGTGTTCATCAATACCCTTTCTTTGACGTGCAAAATTGAAATGCAAAAATGCATCACCTTTTCCTTTTTGACAACAATAAGAACAGGGGTTTAGATTTTATTCAGGAAATGATTCTTCTCAATTTTGAGTATTAAGATAAAATTAAAACATTACACACACACACATATAATGATGTAGCAATTACATTACTAGGAATCATTCTTTTAGAAACACTTCTATAAGGATTTTCACAGGAGCATTGAATGCAATGAAGATAAAACCAACCAACAATAACAACAAAGTCCAAAATGGCTCTTACAGGGGCCATGGTAAAATAAGATTTGAAACTGTATGCAATGGAAAATATGCAGGTTGTAAAAATTAGTTATGTGTTCTGTCTTGGAAAGGTGTTCATGATGGAGTTTAAGACAACAAGGGACAAAAAAATTTAGCAATGTAGTTTCCCCCGTCCACCTTTTTGTGTAAAAGGAGAATAATCTGTGTGTGTGTGTGTGTGTGTGTGTGTGTGTGTGTGTGCATGTCTACATAAAGATATACTAAATTCTGGAATGATAAGGAATTCTCCAAATTGCTAACTGGGGTTCCATTTGGGGGGGGGGAGTGTGACAAAGAAAATAGGTAAGAGAGGACTTTTCTTTCACTGTATTATTACTGCATTGTTTCAATTTGCTTTCAACAAGCACACATCACTTATCTAATTTAAAAAAAGGGAAAGGCAAATAGAGATTCAAAAGTAGAAGTGACAGGCCAGGCTCTACTCACTGCTCCCCAGAGGGGCACAATATACCTCGGGGTGTGGTGCCCTTGGAGTCCAGGCTACTTCTCCCAGATACACAGGTCCCACTTCTTCAGACCACACCAGTTGCCCTGGCAATTGGCTGCCTGAGTGGCAGTCCTGCCTTAGGTGTGACCCCAGATGAGTGTGCACAGAAAGACGTGCAGGGCCTGGGTTTGGCTGAGTTTGGCTCTCTGGGGCCAGGTGAGGACATTTCAGAAACTCAATAGTAGGTCACATCATCAAGCTGGGCCATCCTTGCTGTCATCCTCATGGATGTAGGTACTGTATATGAACCTCCCAGGGAACTACTAAGAGAGATGGCTCCAGCACCCTTACGTCTCCAATGTTACTCTCATTATATACCCTGCCCGCTTTCCCAAGAGAATAACCTACTTATTGGGAGTGCTCACGATGTGCCAGTCACTCTCAATACCTTTTACGAGTTACCTCAATCAATTCTCATAACAACCTGCAAGGTAGGTGCTATTATCACCCCTTTTTACAGATCCAGAAACTGAGGCACAGAAAGGTTAAGAACTTTGCTCAAACTCACATGAAGAGTAAGTGGCAAAGCCAGGATTTGGACCACATGCATCTCACTTTGCTTTTTTCCTTCCTTTTGAGCCCAAACTTTCCTACCTTCACCTACTCCCAATATTTTGGAGCCTGAAAGCAGTTGTTAAAGATAGAAATGAAGCACCACTTCAGAATGTATGACTCCTTCCTTTAGGAGGAAAATATCTTAGAATTTAAGGTTAATAAAATACTGGTTTCAAACAAGGAACTACTCCCAGGGAAATAAATTTAAATAAATATAAATTGTTTTAATGAAAACAATTTATAAACATATTCATTTGTTTTCCTGAACAATAAGTTTATTTTTCATCGTAAATTGACAAATTATAGTTGGATCTACTTATGGGGTACAAAGTAAGATTGTTTATGATCACAATGAATAATTACATTAATTAACATCCATCACTTCAAATACTTATCACTTTTTGTGGTGGAAACATTTGAAATTTACTCAGTGTTTTTTGAAACGTACGATACATTATTATTAGCCATATTCACCACACTGTGCAACAGGTCCCAAGAAATCCAGTTATTCCTCATGTCTAAGTGAGGCTTGTGTACACTTGGCTGCTGTCTCCACATTCTTCCCACCCCCCAACTTCTGGCAGCTCCGTCTATTCTTTGCTTGAATTGTAAGTTTTTATTGCCCTTTGCTTTGATCATATTTTTCTGGTGTTCTCATAAAAAATGTCTCTCAAAGTTTGTAAGCAAAATCTATTACATAGAAGAAAGGCATGGTAGCACAGTGATTGTTATGGTTTGGATACTCAGTGTCTTCCCAAAGGTCCTGCTAGTGCAGGAATATTCGGAGGTGAAATAATCTGATAATGAGAGCTGTAACCTAATCAGTGCATCCTCCTTTAAATGACTGGTGGTGGCTGGAGGCAGGTGTGGCGTGGCTGGAGGGAGGGTCACTGGGGGAATGCCCTGGAAGGGTGCAACTTCCCTGAAGCCCTTCCTTTATGTCTGATTTTCAGCTGCCAGGAAGTGAGCAGCTTCCTTCCGTGGTGGTGTCCTTCCTGTGATGTGCTGCCTTACCTTGGGCCAGAGCGTTGGACTGGCTGTCTGAAAAACAGAAACTCTGAAACTCTGAACCGCAAATAAACTTTTCCTCCTCTAAGTTGTTCTTGTCAGGTGTTGTTGAGGGCCACAGCTGAGTCAGGATGACGCATGGCATTTTTGCCAGAAGTAGTGGTTGAGAGGCGACGCCAGCGAGCCATTAAGATGATGACTTTTGAGTTCTCGCAGAGTTCCCGTTGAGTTCCGGTTGAGCTCTGGCGGGGATTCCTGAAGAGTTCGCGTTGGTTGGTGAAGTTCCGGTGGTGGGAGTTCCGGTTGGTGTGTGGTGTGTTCCTGGAGGAGCTGCATGGGTGGCAGTGGGGAAAGTTCCCGGGGAGTGTGCTGGTGGAGTTTGGAAATAAAGTTTGTTCCTGCTTGAGTGGCTCGTGATTTGTGCCCGGCCAGACTGCGGCAAGGTGTTACACAGTTTATATCTGAGGTGTCCCCCGAAAGTTTATGTGTGAGACAATGCAAGAAAGTTTAGAGGTGGAATAATTGGGTTATGAGAGCCTTCATCTATTCAGCACATTACTCTCCTATAGGCATTTGCTGGGTGGTAGCTGTAGAGTGTTGTTGGAGGAGGTGAGTCATTGGGGGCATGCCTTTGGGGTTTATATTTTGTCCATGGTAAGAGGGGCTCTCTCTCTCTTTGCTTCCTGGTGCCGCTTCCTGAGCTATTTTCCTCTGCCACACTCTTTCTCCATGATGTTCTGCCTCATCTCAGGCCCCGAGGAATGAAGCTGGCCATCTATGGATTGAGACCTCTGAAACAGTGAGCCCCCAAACAAACTTTTCCTTCTTAAAATTGGTGTTTTAATTACAGCAGAGAGAGAGCTGACTAAAACAGTGGAGAAAACAACAACTTAAGCCAGACTGTCTGAATTTGAATCTTGGCTTTGCCACTCATCAGCTGTGAGAATTCAGGCAAATTATTTAACTTCTCTGTGCTTCAGTTTTCCTCATCTGTAAATTTACTGATCTGTCCAGGAGTAGTACCTATTTCTTAGGGTAGTTGTGACGATCACATGGGTGATATAGTTAAGTCCTTAGCATAGTTATCTAGCATATGCTAAGTGCCATAAAAGTATTTGTTAAATAACTCAAACGATTTGGAATAAATTGCAGTGCAACCAAATTGTGTGGAATCTAACCCACTGATCTTTTCAGGGGAAAGAAAAAATAAGGAAACCTATATTTCTTGAACTCCTCTGGTGCCTAGCAATCTTTAGTACTGAACACAGCCTTTAGAATTTCCCGGTAAGTGAAAATCTCCTTCTAATTCAAGCAGGTGATCATGATTCTCAAGAAATAGATTCTGGGTCCACAGAGAGATGGGCTTAATAACAAAGGGGAAGCAGGCCCCAAGGACAGCGTGCTCTCGGCAAGGTACCTGGGCTTCTGGGGCTTAGGGCTGAGGGACGCCGGAATTTGATGTTTGCTTCAACTTGTTAATGTGACTATTAGCCTCGAGACTCCTCTGCTTCCACCCGCCACACATCCATTTTCCTATTTCCACCTGCTACTCATCTCCAAATTCCATCCTTTTGACCTTGCCCTGTGCTTCTGTTGTGTTTCACATTCTGAGGGTTGGCATTGTGGTTTTAGTGTCTTTAGGGCATTAAAATCTATATTTCACTATAAGAAACAGGAACAGATCTTAAGATTTCTAGCTGGAATTCCTTTCAGCCTTTCCCTTACTAATATTCACAGTTTCATTTTGCTCTAATTGTCCCCGGTGGTGCAAACAGGCAGGCACTCAGCCTTTGCCAATAGATGCTGGGCTGCCCGCTGCCCCCTTTACTTTCTAGAAATCAGAATGGATCCTGCGGGCAAAGACAAGACTCTTGTTTAACACTGGGCAGAGTTGAGGGTAAAAATATAAGGACCACATTTACCTTCATCTGTTGACTACCGCTACCATCATTGTTTCTGCCTCCCTAGTAAGAGGTTCCTTGTGGGGGAAGAAAGAGCAATGCCTACGTGAAATGTTGAAGCCATGCACATAGAGTTTGCAAAATCCTTTGGGATCACTCCAACCGAACAGGAGCTATAAAATGTAAAATAGCATCGTTAATAATAACACTTTTGTGATCATAAATAGAAGCAGGTAAAGTCAAGTTGTTTGGCTCTCAGCCTTTCACTGGACTGCCCTAAGCAGCAAGCCTGTGGTGTCTTTTCTTTCTCTTTATTGCTAATCATGTATTCTATAACACGTTCCTCTGCAATTGCCATAAGCAAATCATTTAACCCATAGGAATAATCTTTGGAAGGTGATGTCAGTGCAAACATATCTGTGGCTGTAAAGACCAGCCATGCACAAACACCCAAAGGAAATGACTTACGAATATGAAGTGCTATATCAATAGCAAATACTGCCACTAATTGATAATAACAATATACATGTAGAGCCCAAAGCATGTAGGGAGCTGGATTTGAGAGTGCTAGGCAAAATGAACCAGACTGGAGAAATTGGAGAGCTGGAGTCCTGAGCCTTGTCTACACAGCAGGGTCAATTCCATTGGTACAAAAGCACCAATTCCATCTACAGTGTGGGTTAGCATGTAACAAATTCTAGTGAGGGTCCTATGTTTGGTTAGGTCATAAAACAGTTTATCTTCACGTGATAACATTATTTACTAGGTTAGTTAAATTATAATGGAAGATACAGAAAAAGCTGAGATACTAACTGCAGAGCTTTAAATAGAGATGGTTCTCCCTTACCTGCATGTTCATTGTGGATTTCCACAGTGATGTGCCCTCTGAAATACAATAGAGCAAAGCACAGACCTCTGGGGTGTCAAGGAAGGAGGAAATGTGGTCAGCTGTTCAGAGCATGTTGGGTGTGAATTCTGTCTTCACCACTTACTGATTGGTAACCTAGGAAATGATATTCCTCCCTTGTGCCTCAGCTATTTTTCCCCCTTTGAAATACTACTATTGCATAATTATATGTGAGACTTAAATGAAAAATACACTAAAAAATCTAGAACAGTGCCTGAAGCATTCACTAAAGTTCACCTATATCTTATGCCCAACTTAGATATTCTAAGAGATGTTTTGAAGTGTCCAAAATACATCTGCTTTACTCACTTAGAGGTCTGAAATAAAACCACATCTCTTTTTAGGGTTATGATTGAATGGACTAAGTCATCTCACTCATTCTTCCACTTTTCTGTGATAATCTTCAGGAGCCTTGGTGTTCAACTTGCTGCGAGAGCCGGAGCTCAGATGCACTCCTTAACTGTGAGAGCATGTTAATGACTGCCACTGGCAACCTGCATCTTCTTGGGTAAATGCATCACCAAGCTGCAGACACAGCAAAACCTGAGAGGCCAAAAGGCCCTTTGACTCATCACACCCAAGATGTCAGTGTGACAATGTCTGAGGAAAGGGGCTGATGCCTCAAGCTCCCTCTCCAAGTTGGTTCTTCCAGACCTTAGGAAAGATCCTCCTCTATCTCATATTTTTGACTGGCCAGAAAAATTTCACATGAAAGTTGAGCAGGTCGTCTAACTAGACCAATTTTTAAAAATTCATCTACCCAGTTGCTTCCGTAGAGCACAAGGTATGTCCAGAACCATTATTCCTTTGACCACCTGGCTGTGTACAGGAGATGGCACCTTGATTTACTCCCTTTCTATTCCTTGTGCTGATTTTATTTTAACAGTCTCATTGTCTTTGCCACTGAACCTTGATCAAGGATACCTTGACAGGTTTCAAGAACTTTTGAAACTCCTGGATAAAGGTTGAAGGTCTCATCCAGTTAAGGTCTGAAAGTTTGTATCCATGCTCCTCCCAAATTCCTCTGTTGAATTCCAAACCACCCACTTGTTGGTAGGATGAGACTCTTAAGGGAGATAATTTGATCATGAAACAAGAACCTTCATAATTGAGATTAGTGTCTGTATGAGTCCATTTTCTATTGCTATAACAAAACACCTGAGGCTGGGTAATGGATAAAGAAAAGAGGTTTATTTAGCTCACAGTTTTTGAGGCATGGTGCCTGTTCTGGTAAGTACTTCATGGCATATAATATCATGATGGGAATGTATGCCAGAAGGAGAGATCACATGGTGAATCAGGAAGTCAGAGACCAGGGAAAGTTCAGTCTTGCTCTTTTACAATAACCTACTCTGTTGAGAAGTAGCACAGTATATGAAAATTACATTAATTCTTGCCAAGGGTAGTTTATTTTTCAATGACATAATTATCTTCCATGAGGTTCTATCTCTTTAAGGTTCCACTATCTTCCAACATCACCACACCAAGGAACAAGATTCTAAACACACAGTGTGTTGGTGAAGGCACAGTCAGACCACATCCATGCATCCCAGTGCCCTTATTAAAGAAGCTGCCGAGAGCTGCCTCAACCCTTTCTTCCGTGCCAGGACAGAGCAAGAAGGCGTTTTCTATAAATCAGGAAATGGGCCCCCAGTCAAAGGCCAAACCTGGAGTGTCTTGATCTTAGATTCCCAGCCTCTAGAACTGAGAGGAAAAAAATACATTTCTGCTGTTTATCATTTTTGTGGTGTTTTGTTAAAAAGCCCCAACGGACTAAGATACATCCCTTTACCTTAAAGCCCATAGTCTCATACAAATTTACCCACTTCTCCCTGGCTCTGAATGTCAACAGTTTATTTATCAGGAAATAGTAAAGTTCTGCCTTACCAGACACCTTGCTACACTCCTATTTTAAAGTCTTTACTTTGATTGAAAATTGTTTTTATGGATTATCAGTAGTGAGGGAATGTTCTGAGAGCTGTCAACAAAGTGTCAGGGCGAACGACTGAAAAGCAATATCATTTCCTTGTGACCTTTATTTGATTGTGCATTTGAACAACTCTACTTTCTCAAGAGAAGGTAAAGAGGCAAAATATTTTTCAGGAAGAGGAAACATCTTTATCTATTACAAATATTTATTGAATACTGCTATGGTATTTTGAGTCTGTTTTAAAGTAGTTGGACTTTGAATGTTTCTCAGTATAGTGAAATTAACATAGTAAAAAATATACATTATTTAGTCTTTCCTGGATAGTTTACTCTTAATAAAATTCCAAAACCATTTAATTTGTCTCCTAGTGTTTTAGTTAGTGGTTGCTATGTAATGTACCACTTCAAAACAAAGTGCATTAAAATAATTGTTTTATTATCTTTCATGACTGTGGATTGACTAAGCTCAGTTGGGAGGTTCTGCTCTTCAGGATGTCAGCTGGGGCTATTGCCACCTGGGGACACAAGTGGGCTACAGTGTCCTAGGTCCTTCTTCACACAACTAGCAATTGGCGCTGGCAGTAGGCTGGTTGTCCAGCTGGTGTCATCTGCCAGAATGGCTTGGCTGGCCTCCTGTGGCCTCTCCATGAGGCTTGGGGTCCTCTTAGCATGGCTCCTGGATTCCAACAGGGAGTGTTCCCCAGGAACATTGTGTCAGCAAGTGTTAAGCCTCTGCTTCTATCTTGCTTCCGAAGTCCCAGTGGTCAAACCAATTCACGTGGCCAAGAATGTGAGTGGGGACTACACGTTGGTGCTAATATCGTGGCTTTATTCATTGCCTCCAAAGTGACAGTTGACCACACCTGCAAACTCCTCTGAATTCTGAGAAAAACAGCAGGTTTAGAATTTTGGAGTTAGAAGGGACCTTAGAAACTTTACACATCTTCTTCTTTGTTTTATAAATGAAGAAGTACAGGCTCAGAGAAAGTGATTAACTTGCCCAAATTGGCAGCTCACAGCTGGGCTGTTTGTTGTAAGGACCACTTGGAGCCATGCTCTGTTCAGCCACCTTCCCTGCCTTGGTGGGTCCAGCTTGTGCCCTCTCTGTCTCGAGGGCAGGGCTGCACTTTGGGTCTCCTAATGCCCAATGCCACACTTCAACCATGGCCCCTCAATGCCTCCTCATTGTTAATTAAGTGTGTAGTGACTATATTAAAGTTAGCTTCAGGTTCTAATTTATGACACAGTTGTTACATTTTAATATACACTTACGGTACATTGGAGTCCCGCAGTAATCAATGTGGGCTCCTCTAATCCTGCCTGGTTTTATAATACTTTGAAGAGAGTTTTATTATTTCAAACAATTATAAGGATTTATAGTTACTTGAATCTTTGCTTTTGTAAAAAAAATTTTTTTCCATGTCTACTATTTACATGAAGCCAAGTCCTTTGTCAGGAATACAGCCTCTAATTATAACATTGTTCCTATGGGAAAATGTAATTTGGTTTCCAGTGATCCACTTTATGACATGGTCTCCAGGATTATGCTGTTCTGCAATAAAAAGGAAATAGAGATTGCATTCTCCAGAACTTCTTGCCAATTGTCTGGCACAGTCGGACCAGTGTTTATAAAGGAGTTCTAATTTTTTTTGTTGACACGTAAAGTCTGAGTTAGGAAATAACGATGGATTTTCTGGAGGGAGTGTGAGGATAGATAAGGAGGCGAAACAGAAAATGGGAAGGTTCTATGGTCCTCTCTTGTCAGTCAAATCCTGTCTGGGGTTTAGTGTCTCTCACTTTGGTCTTCCTTCCCAGAAATAAAATGGCACTTAGAAAAATGAGCGGTCGAAGTAGCAAGGGAGGTGCCCCAGTGCTCTTGGAGATGGTGGTGCTCAGAGGAAACTGCAAGGACACTGCTTTTCCAGGGCCCAGCCCTGTCTCCTCTGAGTGAGGTACCCTCCTTGCTCTGCTCAGGGAAAATGTGTAGTGCCTTCTGTTTAACCTGTGTTTGCAGAGGACAGGCACCGTGTTAGCTACACTAATGATGGCCTTTTCTCTTTCCATCTGGCCCAAGACATAGATCATGCTGTTGATTAAAAACCAAACTCTGAAAAGTAAAGGATAGCAGAAGAAGTCAAAATACAAACTCTGTTGCCCCTTCACTTTGGCGGGTACATGTGAATCCTGCTGGAATCCAGAAGACAAGGTCTCTCTCAGGATCCCAACTGGGTCTCTCTCCCCAAGTTTCCCTCTGCAGCTTTCTGGGAGGGGGGCAATGCCTCCTCTCCTGAAGACAGAACTTTAGCAAAGCTTTCCTATCCGGAGTTCAGGCTGCAGGACATGAGCTCCCAAAAGATGGGGTTGAAGAAGGAGGAGCCACAGTCCTCCTCACTCTTGGTCTGCACTTGTCTTTCCAGATCCACAATCTGTGGGGGAAAATCCTACCCCAAATAAAAACAGTGTGGAGAGTGGAGCCAGGTCTTTCCTGGAGATTGGGTTCTAAAGTCAGTTGTAAAGCAAAAATCTGACCAAGAAATTAACCTGAGGAACTACCTGGAGGAGAGCCATGTTGTAGATGGACACCTGTGAAGCCCAGTAGAGCCCGCTGACCCTCCAAACTTGGAAGGGATCACCAGGTCCTTAGCAGAACCCCAGAAATGGCTGTCCTGGGTTTTAGGTTTATTTTCACTTCTGAATTCCATTCACAGGTTAAGGCAAGGGGACTGAAGATTGTGACAAGAACAGCAGAGTCTCTGTTTGTCCCTGGTCCTGGTTTTAACCAGCTTCCTGTGCTCTCCACACTTGCCTCTCTCCCCAGTCTCTCCCTTTCTAGGCATCTAAGTATAGTCCTGTGAATGTCATGCCCACCTGCTGCAATGGCCTCCATGTTATTGTACAAAAGCAATTCAGTGTCTCACTGTCAAGAACTTCACAATTACAATAATACTATATTTAGATTTGTCTTTGTAGGACCAATAAACTCATTAAAGCATCCCCCCACAAGAAGGAGGAGGAGGAGGAGGAGGAGGAGGAGGAGGAGGAGGAGGAGGAGGAGGAAGAGGTAATATGATTTCAAAGGGAAACACAAACCTTAGTCTACCAAGAGTCAGAAAATATGTTAGCAGCTTTGCCATCTTTGAAGTATGGCCCTTTACCCCTCTAGCCTTTGCCTGTGGAGAGATGTGCAGAGGCTAGCTAGCTTCAATCTCTTCTAGAGTGCCCTGGCATGGCTCCCTGCTTCCCAACTTCAAACCCTAGATCAGGAACCCCAGACCACTCTTGATCACCACTCTTTCCTGCTTTCTCTAAATTATTGTAGAGACTGTCTTCTTTATTTCCAACTGATATTAATTGTGTTGTATGTATGCACAAGCACCGTTTTAGGAACTCGAGATGAATTAACACATTTATTCCTCACAATAAGCTTATGTTTATTTTATTATTATTATTATTATTATTATTATTATTATTATTAAGATTGATGATGATTGTTACTCCCATTTTACAGGTAAGGAAACTGAAACATAGAGAGGTTGAGTCACTTGCTCCAGATCATATGGCTAGTCAGTGACAAAGACAGGATTTAGGCCCAGAAAATCTGTGCTCTTAATCCCTGAGTTTTTCTGCCTCCCATTTAGTACTTACAGGGTGGACTCCATTTCTAGCTGAATTTTTCTATGGGTACGCCCCTTCTTGCTTGGTGTTTAACTTTCTCCAGGTATTATGATATACAGACTTCCACAGCATTGAGGATTGTGCCTTTGACCAAATAGGAACTCAATGAATATATGTTGGATGGTAAAATGACCAAAAAAAAAAAAAAAATACAGATCATTGTGAATTACATGATTCTCTGAAGGTGTTTGGGCTTACTAAAGGAAATTTTGTTGTCTCTTATGAATATAATATTAACAATTTATAAAACATTGGAATATGATTTGATGAGTTGGAGTAGACATTATGCCTATTTTACAGCTGGGAAAACTGAGATATATTCAAAGAAGTTGACTTGTCTCCATCACATGTAATGGTGGACTGGACCCATGACATAGGGCTCCTGACTTCTAGTTCCATGATTTTTCACTTCAGTTTTCCCTGAGTCTGTCTTTATCTAATCCAGGCCTCTGGGTCTACAGCTGAGTTTCTCCATTAATGAAACCAGGGTGTTTGATTGCAGAGGGATATAAATGGCACATTGAAAGGACCAGGGTGGGGTGTGAGTGGAGAAGGCCCCACACTGTTCACACATTGGACAGACTGGAAACAGGACAATACCCTCATGAAGATCACGAAAACCGGTTTAAATAATGCAATGTTTATTGAATATCTTCATCTACTGGTGAAAATCAAGCAGTAGGGAAAAGTTAAACGCCGGTAAGTATAAGAAATCATTTCAGAGAGAGAAAGAAAAAAATCCCCAAACCCACAGAGGAGTTCACCATGAGGAGAGTTCCAGGATGCAAATCAGAGAATTTTTATCTGGGAGGGAGAAGGCAAAAAGAAGAAATATTTTCTCTTGCTGATGTGAAAATTCAAATCAAAGCCAGAATTTGAGGTGGCAGGCCTTGTTTGGAAATTCCTTTTGTTTATAATGTAGGTTTTTTTCCCCTTTATGAAGCAGATGCTTATACAAGCATTACCAGTGTTGTCAATAATACTGTAACATTTGCCTTCTATCCCTTTGTTGCTCAGGGAACATGTTGGGTTTCGGCACATTTAGCTTTGCCATTTACTTCACAAATCGCAGCTGTGGAGTGCTACAACCAAGTCGATTTTGCTGAGAATAAAAATGGAAGAAAAAAAAAAATTCTCCTAACAACCTTTCCAGTAATCACAGGCTTGAAATACTTTGGAGTGTGTGTGTGTGTGTGTGTGTGTGTGTGTTTTCCAAACAACTTGGTTTCAGCACAATGATGCTTCAGTAAGAATCTTTCTACAAATTTAATTCAAAAGGGAAGGCTCTGTTGTTATTAAACACAATGGCAGTTTGTACATCTCCACATCATTATGTTGCTTCTCATTATGGTAATTCATTTGCTTCTGCTTTGTATGGATATCAAATAAAAATCACTCTCGCTCCTGGCAAGTGATTGCCATTATGGAGACACTCTGGGAGACCAGCTAAACGGTGCTTGGTGTCATAGCAAACACAATTAGCAAAATGGCATCCAGAGTGGCTTTATGGAGTCGCCCGTGGTGAGCCTCTGCATTTCCTATTTAGCAGGGCTGTAGGTTACTAGGTTCTGCCGTGTGCCTTCTCTAGTTTCATCTTTGTACCATTTTCTATTCAAGTGGAACAGCGTGAGGACTTTGTGTGAATTTTCTTTTTTCTTTTTTTTCTGATGGGCTCTCCCTAGCACTTGCTGGGCTCAGAGAGCCCAGGGTTATTTGGCCCTTGTAGGAAACCCACGTTTCTCTAAAGAGACGTCAAAGACGGCATCACCAAATGTCCACTCTGAGATCATTATGGCTTTTTCCCTTTTTGTCCACACCTCTCTATTGACATTTGTCAACATTTAGAGGGTATTGAGTTTTGTATAAGGTTAAAAAAATCTTAAAGGTCATTTATAATTATCTCTTTATTTAAAAGAAAACAATTTTACACTCTTCTGTAGGGGAAAAATTTGAGGTAGGGCTGAAGTTGTAGTTTTGAAGGTACAGGAAATTCAGATGAGGATAGATTGGATAGTCAGCTCTTGCTGCCTCTGAGGTGTGGTTCTGAGCTGTGAAGAATTTAGTTTTTTTTTTTTTTTTTTTTTTTTTTGTATGGAGGCATTCGTATGGAAAGTGCTCATTTTCATTACTTTGGGATGTTTTTCTAATGCCTCCAGGTGAAAATGATTACTCTGGCCTCTTGGCCACTTGTGGCTTACCTTGGTGATTTTCTCCCAGATCCTTTTATTTTCTGCCTCCTTCCTGATAAGAGAATCTGTAGCCAAAAGCCCTGGGAATGATTCCATCTTTGCTCTAAGAAGTGAGTCATCCTTGTTAATTGGGGAATCAAAATTCCTTCTCCAAGTGATGAGTTTCACCATGGGTTTGAAATGAGTTCATGGCTAATGAGACTTGAAAGGCAGTCTGCTGGGAGACTTCTGCAATAGTTGTTCTCTGTTATTAAAGGAAATACATATTAAAGTAAAGTGTTATTTTCCTACTACTGTGTAAGGATGCAATGCCTGGAGTTGTGGCAGCAATATTGTGACAATTAGAGTCAACCATGAAGATAAGAGTCAAAATGCTGAGAACAGGCATGGTAGTAGGTGAGTAGTTCCAGCTTCTCTAGAGGCAGGAAGATTGCAAGTTTGAGGCCAGCCTTAGCAATTTAGCAAGACGCTGTTTGAAAATAAAATAAAAAAGGGCTGGGGGGCTGGGGTTGTGACTCAGTGACAGAGTACTTGCCTAGCATGTGTGAGGCACTGGGTTCAATTCTCAGCACTGCATATAAATAAATAATGTCCATTGACAACTAAAAAAAATAATAATAATAAAATAAAAAAGGGCTGGGGATGTAGTGGTAGAGCATCCTGGGTTCAACCCCCATTACCAAAAAGAAAAAAAAAAAGTAACATGCTGAGAATGGCCTGTTAGAAAGACAGAAGTAATTTAGATTTTTGATATATTATTGAGTCACTGAATTAGCCTACCCTGAAATCTCTTTCTTTCTGCACTTCTTTTAGATAACATCTTATTATTTGAGACATTCTTGGACAGCATTCTCTTATTTGAATCTCCAAACATCACAACTCATACACTATTGCCCATCTTTTGACCTTTAATTTTACTAGAAGATCGTGCAATAATAATTATTTCTAAAAGTCTAACTCCTTGATTAGATGGTAGTTTCTTGAAGATGGATCTTATTCATTTTATATCCCTGGCACCTAGTATAGAGTCTATTATGTGTAGGTGGTACCACAAGCTGTTTGTTAAATAAACGTTATATCCGAGGAATATTCATTGTGAGGTAATCCAGACTCACTGACTGAACCTTTCCACATTTAAGAACAAGTCTGTTTCAAATGGTGGTTCCATTCCCAGCTTTCCCAGGAATCTCCATACTACTTTCCAAATTGGCCTCACCCGTTTGCAGTCCCACCAGCAGTGTACAAGAGTACCCTTTTCCCCACATCCTCACCAGCACTCTTTGTTGTTTGACTTCATCATGGCTGCCAATCTTACTGGGGTGAGGTGGTATCTTAGGGTGGTTTTGATTTGCATTTCCTTGACTGCTAGAGATGGTGAGCATTTTTTCATGTACTTGTTGATTGATTGTATGTCCTCCTCTGTGAAGTGTTTGGACTATTTCCTGAAAACCTTAAAAGAGCACACTACAGGGATACTGCCACATCGATGTTCATAGCAGCACAATTCACAATTGCTAGACTGTGGAACCAACCCAGATGCCCTTCAATAGATGAATGGATAAAAAAAAAATGTGGCATTTATACACCATGGAGTATTACGCAGCACTAAAAAATGACAAAATCACGGAATTTGCAGGGAAATGGATGGCACTAGAGCAGATTATGCTTAGTGAAGCTAGCCAATCCCTAAAAAACAAATACCAAATGTCTTCTTTGATATAATGAGAGCAACTATGAACAGAGCAGGGAGGAAGAGCAGGAAGAAAAGATTAACATTAAACAGAGACATGAGGTGGGAGGGAAAGGGAGAAAAAAAAGGGAAATCACATGGAATTGGAGGGAGACCCTCATTGTTATACAAAATTACATATAAGAGGTTATGAGGGGAATGGGATAACAAACATGGAGGGAAATGAATTACAGTAGATGGGGTAGAGAGAGAAGATGGGAGGGGAGGGGAGGGGGGATAGTAGAGGATAGGAAAGGTAGCAGAATACAACAGTCACTAATATGGCAGTATGTAAAAATGTGATGTGTAACCGATGTGATTCTGCAATCTGTATTTGGGGTAAAAATGGGAGTTCATAACCCACTTGATTCTAATGTATGAAATATGATTTGTCAAGAGCTTTGTAATGTTGTGAACATCCAATAAAAAAAAAGAACAAGTCTGTTAAAAAAGGAAGAAAAAAAGTTAGTCAAACGTTTTTCACCTAAACACTGAAGTCAGAGGCCATCTTTCTTATGCACCACCTTGTAAAGCGGTCAGGCTTCTCCAGATAAGCTACACTCAGAAACATCTACTTCCATGCTTTCCTCAAAAAATACATATTTTAAAAAACTATTCATAGATGTAGGTTTTGTAAAATATTTTACTTATGTTTCAGTTAATACCTAGAGGAATCCCATGTGTTTCTTTCCCTGGGGAAAATATAAAAACAAAACAAACCAACCAACAAACAAAAAAGGGAGAAGGGTGGGGGAGAGAGGGAGAGAGAGAACTCTGAATAATCATTCTCTATTAGGATTCCTGAAGTTTTCATAGTTTATGCAGGAAACTCATTTCTTAACTCAGAAACTCAAGTAGTTCAAGTTACTGCCCTCTTTTGGGCTTGTATTTATTTTTATGGAGCTGAGAAAATGACAAGTAGGTGATCTATCATGAAACTGACTTTTAAAACACTTCCAGGTTATGTCACAAGACATGTGTGCATTCAGCTCAATCCTCTAAGCTCTTCTCACTACCACATGAGCCAACTTTCAGATTAGTGATGCATTTTTTTTTTAAATGGAGAGATTGTTTAGAATAGTGGTTGTTCCCGGGATGAGTCTTAAAAGTCCATCTCAGAACAGAATTTCTACAGGACAGGGGAGAAAGTATGATGTGGTGACCCTTAGCCACAGACTCTGGGTGTCCCCTTCCCTCCATGTGGTGTCAGCAGTTGGCTTGGAGGCCAGTGGAAACCCCTTCCCTTTCTTCTCCTACCTCTTGGGATTTGCTTAACAATTTAAATATTTATACATATATATTTTAAGGTTTGTTTTCTTTTTTAATATTATAATTGTACCTGTTTATGAACTATGATGTTTTGATTCATGTGTAAGGCATGTAAATGATCAAATTGGAATATTTATCATATCCATAACCTCAAACATTTATGATATCATTTGTTTGTGGTGAGAACATCCTTAATCTTCTCTTCTAGTTATTGTGAAATATACAAAATAATATTGTTAACTATACTCACATTATGGTACAATAGGACACCAGAACTTGTCCTATTGTGCCAACTTTAATACTGTTACCTGTTGAACAATCTTTATTCTCCCCTCTCTTCTACCCTCCCCAGCTTCTGGTAACCACTGTTCCACTCCTACTTCCTTGAAATCAGTTGTTTACAAATGAATGAGATCACATGGTGTTTGCCTTTCTGTGTCTAGCTTAATTTACCTAACATAATGTCTTCCAGATTCATACATGTTGCTACATATGACAAGGGTTCATGCTTTTCTGAATAAAAATATTCCATTTTGGATATACACCATATTTTCTTTATGCACGTTTATCAGTTGATGGATACTTAGATTCATTTCATATCTTGGCTATTGTGGATGGTGCTGCAATAAACATAGGATTCTTTTTTTTTTTTTTTTTTGCTTTGCTTTTAAAGAATGGGGGAGTATTTTATCCCTTATATTTTAAAATTCACATTATCTTTATCTACTTCTTGGGATTTAAATTCCTTCTCTACAATAGCTTGGGTCCTTACCTTATTTCCCATGTCACCCAGTGCAGGATGAGCAGGCTTCAGGAAAAGCACAAACCACGCAGATTAGACGGAGGTGAGCCCTGTGGCTCCCTCTCACACTATGGTCCTGCTGGAGGCTCCAAGTCTGTGCTCTTTGCTCCTCCCCAGCCAGCTCCTCTTCCTCTATGTCCTCTGCTCACCTCCCTTATTCAGGTCCGATCTCTGTTCTGTCTCCTTCAGGTTACACTTGAACTCCAGGGGCATGCCTGGTGCCCAGTCCCTGTTTCTCTGAAAGGCGGGTGAAACTTACTTCCATCAAACTGTGATAGAGGTCAAGATCGTCCTTTTTTGAAGCCCACATCAATTGCACAAGCCCAGCACAGTATGGGAGCAAGAGGGGTGAAAACTTAATCTTCCTGTCTGTCCTCCATCTCTCTCTTGCTTTTCAGGCAGCCTCCTCTTTGGAATTTTCTTGGCCACTTTCTTTAGCTTCTATCAGGCAAATTTGACACACTCCACCCAGGAGAACTTTCAGGCCTGTTTCCTTAGACCTCTTGTGTCTCACATAATTGAAAGCCTAAGGCTTTGGTTGGATGCAAACAGCATGTGTTCTTTGTCTGGTCATTGTCAGTTGCACAGGTTTGGGGTGTTAGTTCCTGTCTCCTGAACTGAGGATGCTCTAGTTCAGTTTAGTTTTCCCATAAGTAAAAGATTAATTTTCCAAAAATCCAGTCCAATTTGCCAAGCCTAATATTGATTTTTTTATGTCCATACAGTTTAATCTTATATGAAGAAAGTATATTTTCTTTTTTTAATGAATGTAACACATTTAAAAAAATTTTTTTTAGTTGTCAATGGACTTTATTTTATTTGTTTATATATGGTGCTGAGAAATATATTTTTCTTGTTAGCATGAGTTGACCTTTTTCATTTCAAAACCATAACCCCTGGCATTATTGTGCTAAGGAACATTTGACATTTTCATGGCTTATTTAACAAGGGTCATCAGACTATAAATGGCTTTCTCTTTCCTTTCCAATGGTACCAGTTCTGATTATGTTGTTTATTATTTCAAATCTCCCCCTAATTCCAATAGAGGGTTCATATGGGGTCTAGTTTATCAAATCACATTGGCATCAACTTTGCTTTTGACCCAGTTATGTAAATGTGAACCAAAAGTTAGATTGGCATAAAAATAGGGAAATAGTTATCCTTGACATTCCCCTATGGTCACTGGTAAGAAAAATCTTTGGAATATGTGCATTTTCCAGGGAAAGGATGGAGGAGGGATGCATTGGGAATGACTTAGGACTTGAAATGCACAGGAGCTCACGAGCTCGGGGAACCCCTATTCCCCTTCTCTCCTCCCGTCCAAATCCTCTCTGCCTCTTTTTTTGTTTTCTTCCTCTTTTCTCTTTCATCTTTGCCCTTTGATCCCGGTTCTTTTCCTTTCCCTTCTCTTTTTCTTCAGTGTCAGCAGAATATCCTGGAAGCCAAGTAAAAGCTGCACACAGAGTTTTCAAGATGGCCCTCAATTCTGTAATGACTACTGGGAAGGGCCATTGAGAAGGATCATTTCCCTTCTGCAACACCCAGAAGGGAAATGATCTTATGCTCCTTAGTCCCCCACCTGGGGCCAACCTATCTACATAAGGAGAGCAGAAATGCTGAGTGTGGGTGTTCAGGAGCTGCCTATACTGGAGGATGATAATTGATATTGATGATGGGGGCACTGGGTTTTGTTCTTCTTTCCCATACCTTTTCCCCTTTCAATCGAATCACTCACTCAACCCGGTTGATTGCGCTTCCTAAAATCACCACTTCCCCTCTTAATGTCCTTAGTGATTAAAAACAATTAATTAATTAGGTTTCCCTGGAAGAGCAGAACAAGAGAGAAGGACTTGAGGGAAGGTGGAGTCGTCCAATACAGCAGCAGGGGCTGGAGAAGCCAATGTGTGTGTGATTTTTAGGGGTGAGATGGTTGTCATGGGCAGTGGAACACAACCTGACCCTGGGGCCCCTGAATAGTGTAGAGACTGCTTTCCAGAACTGTCCACTTGCAGGATGTGGGGTTGAGACATTTGCCCACCAGTTCCTGTCACCTATTGGTTGAAGGTTTGCTCCAGAGATGCTAACCCAGTGTAATGGTTTGGATGTGAGGTGTCCCCCAAAAGCTCACAAGTGAGACAATGCAAGATGGTTCAGAGGAGAAATGATTGTGTTATGAGAGTCTTAACCCTATCAATGAATTAATCCCCTGATGGTGATTAACTAAGGGTAACTGAAGACATAAGGTATGGCTAGAGGAGGTGGGAATTGAGGTGTGGCTTTGAGCATATATTTGTACCTGGCAGAGTGGAGTCTGTTTCTCTGCCTGCTGATGATGCATGCTGCTTCCCTCTACCACACTCACCAAAGAGTTCAGCCTCAAGGAATGGAGCCGGCTTTCCATGGACTAAAAATACCTCTGAAGCCGTGAGCCCTCAAACTCTTCCTGCTCTATAATTGTGCTGGTTGGGTCCTTTAGACACAGCAGTGGAAAAAGCTGACTAAAACACTGGACTCACCTGGGTATGAGGCTGACCACAGTCCTGTGGCATGGGAGAAGAAACTGAAGAAGAGGAACAACATGCAGCCTGTTGAAGTGGGTCACTGCCACAGAAACTGTCCACAGTGGGAACAATCCACTACCGCTGTGCCTTAGATGAGAAACGGGCCCAAGGAACACAGCATGGTGCATCAAAGGTGTTTGCTGTGTAACCAGGGAAGGAGGAACATGATTCCTCTGGGTAGTCCTCCACTCTGGCCTAAAATACATGCTCTCTAACTATGAGGAGAGGAAGAAAAGGTGTGGTCTGTTCTAGTTTTGCTCAGTCTCCCTGCTTCTGTGGAAGTTTTCCTAATCAACTCCTTACTCTTAGTTCATTTCCATTTCTTACACTGAGATTAAAAAGTAATTAAGGAAAAAAAATGATCATATGAGCTTTAGAATGATGTCAATGTACCTTTTTCTTTCTATGAGTCTCTATACTACTTAAAAAAGTTACCTAAAACAAAGCAAGAACTCTTTGAAAAGGAGCTAATTTAAAAACATGTTGAAATGCAGTTTCTGTGTAATGAGAGAGGTTAAAGTCTGGCCATCCTGAGGAGATGAGGACAGGCAAGGGAGCCACAGGGAGAAGTGAATCCTGAAACTTCTCTGCATCTGGGGTCTCAGGTCTAATGCCTTTCACGAGGCTGAAGGAAACGTACCACAGGGATGTTCTGGGAAGGGTAAGATGCCAAAGCAGATAGTTGTGGTGGGTCGACCAGAAGATAGAAAGAAATTGTAGTCTAATAACAAAGAATGGGGCAGAGAGAGAATTAAAGATATATTTTTCTCTTTTAAGATCTTACAATTCTTGATAGTTCCATATGTGCTTCTTCACACTGAATTGACTTAAGTTCTTGGGTAGCCAGAGGTAGGGGTTTCCCTGACCTACAGAGAAGGAAGAGTCTAGAAGATGGCTCTGAACACCCCACAGTCCTCACCGAGGCCACGTGTCACCGAGAATATTGTGGCTGTTTATATTCTGGTTATTTTGAAGTGTTTTTTTTTTTTAAATTGTGAGAAAGGGTACAAATTTCTTTTTTTGTTGTTTTTTTTTCCTGAATTTACTGCAAAAGTTTACTCGATAGCATAAGGTTACAAGTTATAGAAAATAAACTTTCTGATTTTTCATCATTTAAATTTTAAAAATTGTCAAATTCCTCTTCTCTGGTTTACCAAAGTTGTTACAATAAGAGTTAGCTTCATAAAATGCACATATATCATGATAGCATTTCACTTTTTCAAAATACAATTATTAATACTGTTTTTTTCCTATTTATAAATATATAATTTAGTTCTACAGTTAGGAAGAATTTTACATATATGTATTTAATACCACTTGATTATCAAAAATCTGACACAAATCTCCATCTAGAATATTTTGCTTTTTAAACTAATTCCCCCAATATTTCTGCTATTAATTTCTCCAATGAAAATTAGTTGCTTTAATTTTAGTTTTAAGCAAAATTAGTTTTAAGCAAAAGTCCTTTTCTAGGTTTTTAACTTATGAAACAATATTAGAGAAAAATATAACACCATGCAACATAAATCAATCTCCTCAAATTTTACATCACTTGCACTGCCTCACTGTGTCATTTCAACCTTTCCTTTATTCAGTATTTTCCTTCATTTGTATTTATTTATTGATTTTTAATTTTTTTTACATAAACACTTATTATTATTTTTTTGCATTACACCTTTATACCACAATTCATCATATCTCTGTATATAAGGTATGTTGACACCAAATTCACATCTTCATACATGTATTTTGTACAACAATGAGGATCTCCTTCCACCATCCATGCTATTCCCCTTCTCCCTCCCTTTTCCTCTCACCCCTCTTCCCTAACTAGAGGTAATCTTCTTCCCATGCTTTTCCTCCCTACCCCATTTTGAGTCACCTCCCCCCCTTATATCAGAGAAGACATTTGGCATTTGTTTTTTAGGGATTGGCTAACTTCACTTAGCATAATCTGCTTTAATGCCATCCATTTCCCTGCAAATGCCATGATCTTATTATTTTTTAGTGCTGAGTAATATTCCATTGTGTATAAATGCCACATTTTTTTAATCCATTCATCCATTGAAGGACATCTAGGTTGGCTCCACAGTTTAGCTATTGTGAATTATGCTGCTATAAAAATTGATGTGGCTGTGTAAGAGTATACATTTCTATAAAGCAGTCCTCTGGAAAAAAAATGAAGAAATCTAGATTTTCATAAGCTTGGAGATGGTAAATATCACATTGGTTCTTTTCTGTCCATGCCTACTGTGTCTCTGTTCTCTACTTGTTTTTGCGGCCCCCATGCCACTTCAGGACATCACCAGCTCCTGCCAGCCTCAGTCATTTGTTACACACATGCTTCTTGCATGTCTTCTACAGAGAATTTTCTAAGAAAAATGTTGGATCATGGTACCTCTGTGGTAGCTAATTTTATGGGTTAATTTGGTTGGACCTTGAGCTGCCCAGATATCTAGTTAAACATTATTCTGTGTTTGTCTGTGAACGTGTTTCTGGATGAGATCAGCATCTGAATCAGTACTCTGAATGAAGCAGATTGCCCTCCCCAGTGTGGTGGGCCTCAGTCAATTACTTGAGAGAGAATTCATGTTCTTTTTTGGTACCAGGGATTCAACTCAGGGGCACTTGACCACTGAACCACATCCCCAGCCCTATTTTTCATTTTATTTAGAGACAGGATCTCACCAAGTTGCTTAGTGCCTTGCTTTTGCAGAGGCTGGCTTTGAATTCTGAATCCTCCTGCCCCAGCCTCCCAAGCGGCTGGGATTACAGGCATGTACCACCGCACCTGGCTCAGAATTTAGGTTCTTGAACTGAACATTGATCTCCTGCCCTTGGCTCTCTTGGTTTGGTGGCTTTTAGACTCAGACTGGAATCTACACCATTGGGTCT